>NC_133141.1:1155377-1759127 GCF_048418815.1 Hemitrygon akajei | reverse complement strand
CCTAACTGTGGAATCCCTCATCACTACTGCAGTTCTTTTCTCCCCACCTTCCCTTCCGAGCCACCCAGCCTGACTCACTAGCGTCAGAGACCTACTCACTCCGTCTTCTTCCTAGTATGTCATCTCCCCCCCACCCCAACTGTATCCAAAAAGGCATAGTTATTATTGAGGGAAACGGCACAAGGAAGGAGAATGGGTGGAGAGGGATAATAAATCACCCATGATGGAATTACATCGCAGTCATTTCTACTCCTTTGTCTTATAGTTTTATAATCTTCTTCTGTGAGCAGGATTCGAACCATAATGCATTGCTTCATTGATCTCAATGCATACCTGAGTGTGCACATGCGGGTGTGTGTGTGTGTGTGTGTGTGTGTGTGTGTGTGTGTGTGTGTGTGTGTGTGTGTGTGTGTGTGTGTGTGTGTGTGTGTGTGTGTGTGTGTGTGTGTGTATCTGTGTATGGCTTTGGGTGTGTGTTTGTGCATGTGTGTCTGTGTGTGCATGTGCACGCGTGTGTGCATCTGTATGTGCGTGCATGCATGTGTGTATATGTGCGCATGTGTGCATATTTGCATGTGCGTGAGTGCGTGTGTGTGCATTTGTGCATGTATATGTGTCTCTGTGTGTGCATGCGTGTATGTGTGTGTGCACGCATGTGTGTGCATATTTGCATGTGTGTGTGTGTGCATGCATGCGTGCATGCGTGTGTGTGCATTTGTGCGTGTATGTGTGTCTGTATGTGTCTCTGTGTGCTTGTGTATGTGCGTGTGTGTGTGTGTCTGTATCTGCATGTGTATGTATGTGTGTGTCTGTATCTGCATGTGTATGTGTGTGTGTGAGAAAGTGTTTGTGTGTATGTGAACGTGTGTGTGTGCGCGCACGCATATGTCTGTGTTATGACTTCATTGTTAGATATTTGTTCCCTCAGTGATTTTCAATAAGACATCAGACAGGATGGTTTCAGTCCGTACTCTGATCCCATCTCACTTCAATTCAATGTTATGGCAAGATTTTTGTCAAAACAGACTGAGTCCCCAAGTGATCTTCTGTCCTATAAAACAAAGTGCTTTTGGAGATGCATATCAGCTGGAGCCAAAAAATTGCACACACTCTATAAAATTTGAAAATTGAAACATCCCTGCAGAAATCAACCTGGCTCTCCTACCAAGGACAAAGATGGAAAAAAAAGTACTTGCTATTTTTCAGTGAGAAAGAAGAGGACTTTCTCATAGGATCAAACAAAATTTCAATAGAAGCCCACACTCTCATATTGTCAGTTGCTCCGTACTCAAATTTACATAGCCAACATGACTGAGTGTAAGGGTGTCTACTACTTTGCTATTGTACTGCTCTTCCTGTCAGCTAATTCCTGTTAGTCTCATCCCTTAAATGATCTGTGAAAATCGCAGGCTGCTTGTGAAGAACACAACATGCAGCAAGAACTTGGAAGGTGTTCCAAGAACGTAGCCCGTGCTCTACCCTATGGAAAATTTAAACAACAGAAATACATCTCTGAAGTCCCAAAGGAGAGCTCTGTTACCAAACATATGCCTCAGTATGTTGTTACATGGTTTTGGCTTCAAATTTGCAGATTTAGCCCTGGTAAAAGGCCAAGACTTGTAACTGGACCCATCAAGTGTACAAAAAGTGAAAGAAAATTCTTAAAGAACACAGCATTGAAGAACAGGATGCTAGCTATAAAACAACTTGCTGAATATTTTCAATCTGTAGAAAAATCATTCTTAGGAAGATGTCTAATCGGCTTTTAGGGGTTCATAACTATTATCCCTCAACAATCAGGCTCTTGAACCAGTGGGGATAACTTCACTCAACTTCACTTGCCCCACCATTGAGCTGTTCCCACAACTTTTGGACTCACTTTCTTCATCTGATGTTCTTGATATTTATTGCTTATTTATTTATTAGTATTATTTTGTTTGTCTTTTACACACTGGTTGAACACCTAAGTTGGAAAAGAGTACAGTCAATGTTTCGGGTCAACTGTACTCAACACGTACAAACAAGCTGGAGGAACTCAGCAGGTCGGGCAGCATCCGTTGAAACGAGCAGTCAATGTTTTGGGCCGAGACCCTTCGTCAGGACTGAAGGAGGAGGGGGCAGGGGCCCAACTTGACTTAATTTGTTAAAAAAAAAAGCAACATTGAATTAAGAGCCCATTGTGTACACTGTGTACATCACTCCAGATTTAAGAGATGTGTAAACAGAAAATGAACTAATAGCATCCATTTTATACTTGCTCCGAAGTCATAGTGCAAAATTCAAAGTTTCAAAGTAAATTTATTATCGAAGTATATATATGTCACCATATAAAAACCTGAGCTTCATTTTCTTGTGTGCATGTTCAATAAATTCATGATAGAATATTAACTATAATAGAATCAATGAAAGACCACTCCAACAAGAGAAAATCTGCAGGTGCTGGTAGGTGGGGGGGGGGAGAGTGGAAGGTGCCAGGTGAAAAACCAATCAGAGGAAAGATCAAGGGGTGGGGGAGGGGATAGGCAGGAAAGGTGAAGAAGGAATGTAAGGAGAAAGTACTATGGGTAGTAGAAGAAGGCAGAATCATGAGAGAGGTGATAGGCAGAGTGGAAGTGGGATGGGGGAAGGCAGAGGGAGGGAAGATCACATCAATCGTGCTCCTGTTCTTCCTAAATCCACACTGCTATTCAGGCAGCATTGAATCGGTGATGTTGCTGATGAGCCTCTGAAGCATCACTTTAGCCAGGACCTTTCCAGCAACAGAAAGGAGTGATAGGCCCCTACTACACACACACACCCGAACACACACACATCCATACAAAAACACCCATACAAATACACAACCATACACACACCCTGTTTGAATGCACAAGATACACACACAACACACACCCATACATACACACCCATACACACACAAACCTATACACACACACAGCCATATACACACACAGACACTTGCATAAACACAGCCATACACACATACCCATACACGCACACCCATAAACATACATTTCCAAATGCAGACGTCCCCATACACACACCCACACACATACATACACACCAATACACACCCACATACACACAGATACACACAGGCATATGCACATGAGCATAAGCACACCCATAAACACACACCCATACTCACAAACCCATGCACACACCCATACACACCCACACACATACATACAGACACACCCATGGAAACACACCCATACACACCCATAAATACAGACCCTTACAAACACACTGAAACACACACACCCTAACACAGACTCATACACACACACCCTCATAAGCACACACATACACACACTCCCATACACTCACATATACACACCTATGGTCACACACACGTACACAAACACCCATATACACATCCATATACACATGCACATACACACTCACTCCCATACACAGACACTCATACACACCCATACCCAGGCACCCACATACACACACACCCATAGACAGACACCCATACACACACACCCATGCACACACACATACACACATACACATCCATACACACCCATACACACACTCCCCATATACACACACCCACACAACCACCCCCCAAACACCCACACACAAACACCCATACATACAAGCATGCACTCAGGCATACACACCCACCCATACATAGATGCTTGTTAACATAAATAAACAAGCATTGCAGTATAAAGGGTATTCAGCTCAGATTTTCTTCCATAGATACTGGCTAACTTACTGAATCTTTACAGCTATTCTCCTTTTTATTGTTCTACAAATAAATTTAGGGAACCATAGTAGTATAGCGGTTAGCATGCCACTATTACAGTTTGGGTGTCAAATCTGACACTGTCAATATGAAATCGCATTCCTTCCCATGAGTTTTCTCTGGGTGCTCCTGTTTCCTTTCATAGTCCAAATATGTACTGGTTAGTAAGTTATTTGGTCATTGTAAGTTATAAGATTATAAGACATAGGAGCAGAATTAGGCCATCTGGCCAATCGAGTCTGCTCCACCATTCAATTATGGCTGATCCTTTTTTTTTCTCCTCCTCAACCCCATTTCCTGGCCTTCTCCCCGTAACCTTTGATGCCATGTCCAATCAAGAACCTATCAATCTCTGCCTTAAATACACCCAACAACCTGGCATCCACAGCTTCATGTGGCAACAAATTCCACAAATTCACCACACTCTGGCTAAAGAAATTTCTCCACATCTCTGTTTTGAAAGGTCGCCCCTCTATCTTGAGGCTGTGCCCTCTTGTCCTAGACTCTCCGACTATGGGAAACATCCTTCCCACATCTACTCTGTCTAGGCTTTTCAATATTTGAAAGGTTTCAAAAAGATCCCCCTCATCCCTCTAGATTTCAGAGAGTACAGAACCAGAGCCATCAAACGTTCCTCATATGATAACCCTTTCAATCCTGGAATCATCCTTGTGAACCTCCTCTGGGTCCTCTCCAATGCCAATACATCTTTTCTAAGATGAGGGGCCCAAAACTGTTCACAATACTCAAGGTGAGGCCTCACCATTGTCTTATAAAGCCTCAGCATTACCTCTTTGCTCTTGTATTCTAGACCTCTTGAAATGAATGCCAACATGGCAATTGCCTTCCTCACCACTGAATCAACCTACAAGTTAACCTTTAGGGTGTTCTGCACAAGGACTCCCAAGTCCCTTTGCTTCTCAGATTTTTGGATCTTCTCCCCGTTTACAAAATAGTCCGCATATTTATTTCTACTACCAAAGTGCATGACTGCAGTTTCCAACATTGTATTTCATTTGCCACTTTCTTGCCCATTCTCCTAATCTGTCTAAGTCCTTCTACATCCTACCTGTTTCCTCAACATTAACTGCCCCTCCACCAATCTTTGTATCATCTGCAAATTTGGCAACATGCCATCTATTTCATCACCTAACTCATTTATATACAGCATAAAAGGAAGTGGTCCCAATACCAACCCTTGCAGAACACCACTAGTCACTAAAATACAAATGCAGATGCTGTGGATCAAAGAATACGTACACAATGCTGGAAGAATTCAGCAGGCCAGGCAGCATCCGTGAGAAAAGAGTAGCTAATGTTGCGGGCCGAGACCCTTGGTCTGTGCTGACTTTGTCCTATCTTGTCCTGTGTCTCCAAGTACTCCATCACTTCATCCTTAACAATTGACTCTAACATCTTCCCAACCACTGAGGTCAGGCTAACTGGTCTATAATTTCCTTTCTGCTGTCTTCTTCCTTTCTTAAAGAGTGGAGTGACATTTGCAATTTTCCAGTCCTCTGGCACCATGCCAGAGTCCATTGATTTTTGAAAGATCATTTCTACTGACACCACAATCTATTGCCTTCCTCCTTTCTTAAAGAATAGAATAACATTTGCAATTTTCCAGTACTCTAACACCCTGCCAGAGTACAGATTTTTGAAAGATCATTGCTAATGCCACCACAATCTCTAATGCTACCTCTTTCAGAACCCTAGGGTGCAGTTAATCTGGTCCGGGTGACTTATGTACCTTTAGGTCTTTCAGCTTTTGGAGCACCTTCTCTCTTGTAGCAGTAACTGCACTCACTTCTCTTCCTTCACACACTACAAAATCAGGCATACTGCTAGTGTTTTCCACAAAATACTCATTTAGTTCATCAGCCATCTCCTTGTCCCCCATTATTTTTCCCTCTGCCTAATTTTCTAGCAGTCCTATATCCACTCTCATTTCTCTTTTTTTAACATACTTGAAAACACTTTTACTGTCCACTTTAATATTATTTGCTAGCTTGCTTTCATATTTCATCTTTTCTCTTCTAATGATTTTTTAGTTGCTCCTTGTAGGTTTTTAAAAACTTCCCAATCCTCTATCTTCCCATTAATTTTTGCTTTGTTGTATGCACTTTCTTTTGCTTTTACAATAGCTTTGACTTCCCTTATCAGCCATGGTTGTACTATTTTATCATTTGAGTGTTTCTTCATTTCTGGAACTGCACCTTCCTCATTTTCCCCAGAAACACACACCATTGCTGCTCTGTTGACATCCCTGCCAGCAGCTCCTTCCAATTTACTTTGGCCAACTCCTCTCTCATACCACTGTAATTTCCTTTACTCCACTGAAATACTGCTACATCAGACTTTACTTTCTCCTTATCAAATTTGAAGTTGAACTCAATCATATTGAGATCACTGCCTCCTAAGTGTTCTTTTACCGTAAGCTCCCTCATCGCCTCCGGTTCATTACATAACACCCAATCCAGTATACAGAAGAAGAAGAAGAAGAATGCCCTTAACTCCTGGTGGAGTCATCGGGGCGCCGTCATGACAGGCTCACCGATCTTTTTGGCGATTGCTCATCATGTGGCGTTTCTGTAGCATTATCCAATATATGTAGCTGATCCCCTAGTAGGCTCAATGACAAACTGCTTTAAAAAGCTATCTCTTAGGCATTTAACAAACTCACTCTCTTGAGATCCATGACCAACCTGATTTCCCCAATCGACCTGCATGTTAAAATCCCCCATGACTACCCTGTTATCCTTTGATGTGGCAAGTGTTAAATAGGTGGCTTGCTGTTCAGTGCAGCTCGTTAGGTCAGAAGGGCCTGTTCCACACTGCATCTCTAAATAAATAGAGGAATGAATGAATGAATCTCAGCCTCGTTATTCACTTATTGAAGGTAATGTTTGGTATAATACACTTTCAAAGGTATGCATTTATGATGTTGTTCCCAGCTCATGTTCTCACTGGAGTAACTTGCATAAAGATTGATGGGCAAAGTATTTAATTGGCTTACTTTGTGCTTTGCTAATCTTCCACTAATGTTTTCATGGTCGATTCAGAAACTCTTCAAGAATATCCCTATCATTTTTTAATTTATTGATTGACTTTCTTGGACATTTAAAATGCTTTGAGGACTCTTTTCTGTAATTCCAAATGTTAATGACGTGCACTGGTTTATAAGCTAAGTTCCATTCTGAGTCCAAGAGTTTTCAAGATCTTGCAAATACCTAGCTGCTTGCATTTCAGAATTTACTGAAAGAATTTGCTCCAGGTAAACTTTAACCTTGAACATAATGAAGATATCAAGGCTGGAGTTAGGAATCTAAAGTTGTAGTTACATTTTGAGTTTTTACATGACATTTGCAGATTGGAACCCTCTCAGAAAGCAATTCCCATCTGTGAGGGAACAAAAGGGTCTCATGTTGCGACTGTGACTCTGGGTAATTCTCCATCTGCTTCCAGTTCCTATGATGACAGGAGGTAAAGTGATCAGCCAACAGCAGAGAAGAATACCGCCAATCTTACTAGCAATGATCCAACAAGTGCTGATGGCAGCATGTTGAAGTACCATAGGCACCTGGGCACCAAAAATGAGGAATAAGCATCTAACCAGTCTATAAATTTAACATTCTGTTCTGAAGCAGTTATAAAAATGTCCTGAAGTCCATTTTCTTGATGGAGACTCCAGTACACCACAGTCAAAAGTCTATGTTACTTGTAGCACTTTCTTTTAAATGACACATTAACACAAGGCCACTTCCCCGCTATTCTAGTAAAGCTGCCAACATAATCACAGTAGCACACACAAAATGCTGGAGGAACTCAGCAGGACAAGCAGCGTCCATGGAAAAAAGTGCAGTCATTTGTCCTGTTCTTCATGGATGCTGCCTGGCCTGCTGAGTTCCTCTGTGTGTTGCTCGGATTTCCAGCATCAGCAGATTTTCTCTTGTTTGTAACATAATCACAGTAAATAAACATAATGCCAGCATTGAGCTTCCTCACTGCCTTGATAAAGCAGCCAGCAGAATCAAAAACACCACCCACCCTGAATATTCTCTCTTTTCCTCCACCCATTAGGTAGAAAAGACCTTATATTCCTTCTGGGTAGCATCCAACCTGATGGCATGCATATCAATTTCTCCTTCCAGTAACTCTTTTCCCTTCCCCTCCCCTCTTCTTCTACTCCCCACTCTGGTCTTTTACCTCTTCTCACCTGCCTATGACTTCCCCCTGTGTTCCCTTCTCCTTCGCTTTTTCCTATGGTCCACTCTCCTCTCCTGTTAAATTCCTTCCTCTCCAGCCCTTGACCTCTCCCACCCACCTGGCTTCACTGATCACCTTCTAGCTACCCTCCTTCCACTCCCCCCACTACCCCCACCTTTTTATTCTGGCATCTTCCCTCTTCCATTACAGTCCCGAAGAATGGTCTCAGCCTGAAACTTTGACTGTTTACTCCTTTCCATAGATGCCACCTGTGTCACAACCATGGATTCGGCAGTGTAGTAGATATGACAATTGCGCTCATGAATGTGCACGTGTCAGCTAATTATTATTTCATTGTGACAGTATTTAACTCCATTCTTTCCATCATGGTGCTTGTCAAGACTTGGACCCCACACAGCAACGCTTCGCTGCCTGCTTGCATTCGGCTTTCCCTGAGAAAATGGATTGTCAAGTCAACTGACTCTGAAGACCAGCAGCATTCGTTTTTTTCTTAGTTGTTCTTTTCAGCCGCAGTGTTGGCTTCGTTTTCCATTTGAGAGTTTTAATGAACAACCCTATTTAGACTAGTGTTTATTGTTTTATTTTCCCTCTAACTCGGTTTGCATTAAAGTCTGTGAAATATCAACCTGCTTCAGTGTCTCTCACTCCACACCTGGGCCAGATCCGAACCAGGTCTGACCTGCTGAAATTCTCCAGCATTTTGATGGTGTTGCAGAAGATAAAAAAGCCTGAAAGCATTTACCACCAGGCTCAAAGACAGCTTCTGCCCTGCTAAAACTATTGAATGGTTCCCTAGTATGATAGGACAGACTCTTAGATGCAATAGAAGAATACAGGAACAGCCCATTCAGCCCACAATGTTGTGCCGAACCAGCTAAATAGAAAATCAAAAACACCCAAACACTAATCCCTCCTACCTACACCATGTCCACAATCTTCAATCTTCCTCATATTCATACGCCTATCTAAACATCTCTTAAAAGCCTCTAGCATATTTGCCTCTACCACCATACCAGGCAGCACATTCCAGGCATCCACAACTCTGAGTAAAAAACATACCCCTCTCATCTCCTTTGAACCTACCCCCTCTGATTCAACGCATGCCCTCTGGTATGAAGACATTTCAATCATAGGGAACAGGTACTCTCTGTCCACTCTATCTATGCCTCTCATAATCTTGTAAACCTCTGTCAGATCTCCCCTCAGCCTCTGGCACTCCAGAGAAAACCACTCAAGTTTATCCAGCCTCTCATGATGGCAGATGGCCTCTAAACCAGGCAGCATCCCAGTAAACCTCTTCTGCACCCTCTCCAAAGCCTCCTCATCGTTCCTATAGTGGAGTGACCAGAACTGTACGCAATATTCCAGATGTGGCCTAACCAGTGTTTTATAAAGTTGCAACAGAACCTGCTGACTTTTGAACTCAATGCCTCAACTAATAAAAGGAAACATTTCATAACCCTTCTCAACCACCTTATCAACCGGTGTAGCCACTTTCAAGGAACTATGAACTTGGATCCCAAGATCTCTCTGCTCAGCAACACTGTTAAGGACCTTGCCCTGTCTCCTTTACCCTTTCAAGGTGCAGTACTTCACATGGAACTGGAGCCCCAGGTCAGTAAGGTGGAGTATGGAATGTGGACAGGCAGAAGAGAATTAGCTTAAATGAGTATCTCATTGAACATTGACATTGTGAGCTGAAGGGCATCGAGCCAAATGGGAAAGGAATCAGACTGAGTTAAGCAGGAAAAGAGGGAAATAATTAAGCAAAAGGAAAAGAGTGTGAGAAAATTGAGCAATCTTGTAGTTTGAAATCTAAGGTAATAATAATTGAAATAGAAAACTAAATAGAATATGGTGGATGACATAGGCAGGAGATTCAATGAATTTATTTAAAAAAATATATGTACAATACATCCATTTGGCTGCATTTTGGCACAAAGAAAATGAGTCTATATAAGGTTATAAGGTACTCCTGAAGGACCAACAATAGAAATAGTGTCTGCATGAATCCTAAAGCCCTGTATAAGCTCTGACTGGAACTGCAGTATGAAAGCGCGTTGTTACGGCCACTGGGCATTGAGGGAATTTGCTTAAGCAGGAAGAATATGGTTTCCTGTTGCCATCATCACCTGTGATTATTTCCTCTGGTAGGAAAGAACCAGGGTTCCAGTGAAACAGCTGGCTTTCAATTGGTGCACAATGGACTGTGCTCTGGATAATTAAGCTCGCTCTCTGATGGACCACATTCAGACTTGTGGAATGAGATATTTTGATCCTGCTGTGTCTGTGCTGAACATTAAATGCTTGGGGAATTCTTCCTTGCTGAAGCAATCTTTCAGTTACGTGGTCCAATTTGTTTATCTTTTAATATTGGTGATGTACACAGCTACAATGACAACCAGAGCTTTCCTCATTGATACTTGTCATAATAAGTGTCCACATAAAAGAGTAAGATGCACAGAGAACATTAACAAAGGAATTCAAAGGCTCTCACCTCTGTGCAACCGTAGTTAATCAAGGTCAGCTGCATTCCCACAGGTAGCCAAGTGAAACATCAGAAGATGATTAGTGGAAATTTCCACCAACCTGGAGAAATCCAGGAGGGTACTTCGCTTAAAAATAGAAGATAAATACAAATTCAAAGGTTGTGACCCATTTCTGTGATAAAAAGTAACAGAATTTTGAAGCGGTGGAAGAGATTTATTACTCAGAAGTTTAAGGTAAGCTGTAACCAGAAGGAAATGCATCCATGGTGCATGTTTGCATAGGTTGTGAGGCAAACTGGGTCCAGTTTAACTATAGCAGTGAAGTGTGCCACGCTTTTCAGATGAGAGTGTTAAATATCACCAGTTGCTTGGCTTTCTTCAGTGTTGTTCTCTGCACCTTCCTCCCACTATCTCATACCGAGATTCAGTTCCTCAGCTGCTGCATCTCAGTAAGTTCATCTTCATGTGTGAGCCAGATAATGAATGGCCACTGCAGGGGATACAGGAATCAAGTCTACTCTGTCCTCACCTGACGTCGGATCCAGGGAAGTCATAGGCAGTAATTCACTTTGGCTATTTAGTGCTGAAATACTTCCAGAACCAGTTGAGTTTCGGTAACACAGGCCATGACAAAGAGTGAGTCTCTAACTCAATACAACATCATGCAATGTGTTTTTCCCAGTGTAATGTTTGAAAATGATTTCATTCTGAAAGTTCCAGTAAAATTTACTCCCATGTGGATTTTAGACATGCTCTGGTAAAATGATGCTGTTCATGGGCAATGACAAAACAGAACTAGTGGAGCCACTGCCTCTCCATCACTAGAAATGTAATGTTTGCCCTGTGAATGTGTGGGTTTCCTTCTACATCAGAGGACATGCAAGTTATTAGGTTAATTGGCTGAGGTATGTAGGTAATTGTTATATTATGGGAGAACAATAGTATTAAAGAAGATACTAAACATTTCTTCAGATACAAAAAGTGTAAAAGAGAGGGGATAGTGGATATCGGACCTCTGGAAAATGATGCTGGAGAGATAGTAATGGAGGACAATGAAATGACGGACAAGCTGAATAAGTATTTTGCATTATTCTTCACTGTTGAAGACACCAACAGTAAGGTGGAAGTTCCAGGTGTCAGGGATCATGAAGATTGTGTGCTATTATGATAACTAAGGAGAAGGTTCTTGGGAAACTGAAAAGTCTGAAGGTAGATAAGTCACCAGAACCAGATGGTGTACATGCCAGGGTTCTGAAAGAAGTGGCTGAAGAGACTGTAGAACCATTGGTAATGATTTTTTAAAGAATCACCAGATTCTGGAATGGTTCTAGAATATAGAATATTTTATAGAATATAAAAGCAAGGATGTAATGTTGAGACTTTTTAAAGCACTGGTGAGGCCTCACTTGGAGTATTATGAGCAGGTTTGGACCCCTTATCTTAGAAAGATGTGCTGAAGTTGGAGAGGGTTCAAAGAAGGTTCATGAAAATGATTCCAGGATTGAACGGCTTGTCAAATGAAGAGTGTTTGATGGCTCTGGACCTGTATTCACTAGAATTCTGAAGAATGAGGGGTGACCTCATTGAAATCCATCAAATGGTGAAAGGCCTTGATTGAGTGGATGTAGAGAAAATGTTTCTAATGGTAGGAGAGTCTGAGACCAGAGGACATAGCCTCAGAATAGAGGGGTGTGCTTTTAGAATGAAGATGAAGAGCAATTTCTTTAGCCAGAGTGGTGAATCTGTTGAATTTGTTGCCACAGGCAGCTGTGGAGGCCAAGTCTTTATGTATATTTAAGGTAGAGCTTGACATATTCTTGATTGGTCAGGGCATGAAGGGATATGGGGGAAGGCAGGAGATTGGGGCAGAGAGGGAAAATTGGATCGACTATGATAAAATGGCTGAGCAGACCTACTGGGCTAAATGGCCTAATTCTGCTCCTCTATCTTATGGTCTTATGGAACTTAATGGCAGGAATTGACTCAATGGGCTGAGGGATCTGATTCTCTGCCTTGGTGACTCTATGAAATTCTGAAAGCTTATGGGAGGAATGAGGAAGGAAAATGAGTTTGCAGGGGGTCTATAAATTCTGACCTTGAATAATGCCCTAATGACACAGAGGATCAGATAGATTAGTGAAAGATGGAAAAACAACCGCGCTATTGTAGTGAGTGATTTCAGCTTCCATAATTTAGCCTGGGGCCTCCTTAGTGTAAGAGGTTTAGATGGGGAAGAATTTGTTAGGTACATCCAGAAGCATTTCTTAAATCAACATGTAAATAGTCCACATAGGAGGGGACATACTGGACATGGTGCTGCTAACCAAACCCAACCAGGTGACTGATCTTTCAGTTGTTGTGGGAGAACGGTTAGGGAACAGTGATCACAACCCCTAAAGTTTTATGGCAACTATAGATCAGGTTAAGTATGGACCTTGCAGGAGAGTATTAAATTGGAGCAGGACAAATTATGAGAGTATTAGGCAGGCAATAAGAAGGTGGAGGGTGTTTAAAAACCAACTGCACAGAGTACAGGACGGGTATGTTCCATTCGGAAGGATGGCAAGGGAAGGGAGGTGGTAAATTTAGTCTAGAAGTAAAAGGAAAAATATGTAAAGTCCAGGAAGCAGAGTCCTTGAGGATGATAAGCCAGAAACTAACTCAGGAATGAATGAGGAAAGCCAGGAAGGGCCATGAAAAGTCCTTGGCAAGTAGGATTAAGGTGACTCCCAAGGTATTCCGTACATACATCAAGAGCAAGAGGATAACAAGGGGAAGGGTAGGACCACTTAAGGATAAAGAAAAGAACTGCTTGGAGGAGGAGGATGTGGGTGAGTTACTAAATGAGTGTACCTTTCAACTGTATTTACCAAGGAGAAAGACATGGATCATGGGGGTGAGGGGAATCAATGTGGAGTGCTTATTTGCTATAGGGAATTTCAAGGGAAAAAAAGGTGTGAGGTCTCTTGAAGAGCATTAAGGTGGGTAGATCTCCCTGGCATGATGGGATAAACCCAGGCAATAGAGAGAGGCAAGAGAAGAGACTGCTGGAGCCTTGACCAATAATTTAGTGTCCTCTCTAGACACAAGCGAGGTATTTGGGGACTGGCGAGTAGCTAATGTCATTCTATTATTCAAGAAGGGAAGCAGGGATAATCCTGGAAGCTATAGACCAGTGAGTCTCACATCAGTGGTAGAGTTACTGGGGAGGATACAAAGGGATAGGATTTATGAGCAATTATGGCCTAATTAGGCTTTATGAGGGGCAAGTCACGCTTTACGAAATTGATATGAGTATTTTAATGATGTGACAAAGGTGATTGAAGGTATAGCTGTGGATGTTGCCTACATAGATTTTACTAAGGCATTTGACAAGGTCCTTCATGGGAGGCTCACACTGGAAATTAAGGTGTATGGGATCGACAGCAAATTGTCTTTTTTGATTCAAAATTGGCTTTCCCAGAGAAAACAGAGGGTTGTGGTCGGTGGACTCATTCTGGCTGGAGGTCTGTGATTAGTTACGTTCAGCAGGAATCTGTACGGTGAGCTCTGCTGTAAATAACTTGGAAGACAATGTAGATGGATAGGTTAGTAAGCTTGCAGATGATACAAAAATAGAAGACTGATGAGAGCAGAAAATGAACAGGGGTTTAGCACTGTCTGCCTGCGTTTGCCCAGTCTCCCTCTCGTCTCGTGACTATCGTCAGGCAGAAAGTGCAGGAGTCTTGATTTAATCAAGGTGTCAAGAACTGGTGTTCAGCTCACTACTCTATGTGGTTTATTCACTTCAGCACTGAACTGACTCTGCAGCTGTGGCCTGCAAACATCTGCGCTCACCTCAGAATTGAACTGGCTCCATGCCTATGGCCTGCAGCTATCAGGCTCCTGGACCAACATCAATCACTCACTGCTGAACTGGCTCTGTCACTGCGGACTCACTTACAGGCACTTTTTTCGCAAAAATCAAAAAGAGCCACTTTTCAACATAATTGTATAAGGGCTAAGAGTGTTGTAAAAACAAGCTTGAAGGCTTTGTGTGTCAATACGAGGACCATTCGTAACAAGGTGGATGAATTGAATGTGCAGATAGTTATTAATGAATATGATATAGTTGGGATCACAGAGACATGGCTCCAGGGTGACCAAGGATGGGAGCTCAACATCCAGAGATATTCAATATTCAGGAGGGATAGACAGGAAAGAAAAGGATGTGGGGTAGCATTGCTGGTTAGAGAGGAGATTAGTGGTGGCATCCGTCGGCCTCGAGAGACCATGGATCTGCGCCTGGAGTTTCCAGGGCGCAGGCCTGAGCAGGGTTGCATGGGAGACTGGTAGTTGCCCAAGCTGCAGGCCTTCCACTCTCCATGCCACCGATGTTGTCCAAGGGAAGGGCACTAGGACCCATGCAGCTTGGCACCGGTGTCGTTGCAGAGCAATGTGTTGTTAAGTGAGGAGATTAATGCAATAGAAAGGAAGGACATTAGCCTGGAGGATGTGGAATCGATATGGGTAGAGCTGCATAACACTAAGGGGCAGAAAACGCTGGTGGGAGTTGTGTACAGGCCACCTAACAGTAGTAGTGAGGTTGGGGATGGCATTAAACAGGAAATTAGAAATGCGTGCAATAAAGGAACAGTAGTTATAATGGGTGACTTCAATCGACATATAGATTGGGTGAACCAAATTGGTAAGGGAGCTGAGGAAGAGGATTTCTTGGAATGTATGTGGGATGGTTTTCTGAACCAACATGTCGAGGAACCAACTAGAGAGCAAGCCATTCTAGATTGGGTATTGAGCAATGAGGAAGGGTTAGTTAGCAATCTTGTCGTGCGAGGCCCCTTGGGTAAGAGTGACCATAATATGGTGGAATTCTTCATTAAGATGGAGAGTGACATAGTTAATTCAGAAACAAAGGTTCTGAACTTAAAGAAGGGAAACTTGGAAGATATGAGACATGAATTAGCTAAGATAGACTGGCAAATGGTACTTAAAGGGTTGACGGTGGATATGCAATGGCAAGCATTTAAAGATCGCATGGATGAACTACAACAATTGTTCATCCCAGTTTGGCAAAAGAATAAACCAGGGAAGGTAGTGCACCCGTGGCTGACAAGGGAAATTAGGGATAGTATCAAGTCCAAAGAAGAAACATATAAATTAGCAAAAAAAAGCGGCACACTTGAGGACTGGGAGAAATTCAGAGACCAGCAGAGGAGGACAAAGGGCTTAATTAGGAAAGGGAAAAAAGATTATGAGAGAAAGCTGGCAGGGAACATAAAAACTGACTGTAAAAGCTTTTATAGATACGTGAAAAGAAAAAGATTGGTCAAGACAAATGTAGGTCCTTTACAGTCAGAAACAGGTGAATTGATCATAGGGAACAAAGACATGGCAGACCAATTGAATAACTACTTTGGTTCTGTCTTCACTAAGGAGGACAGAAATAATCTTCCAGAAATAGTAAGGGACTGATGGTCTAGTGAGATGGAGGAACTGAGGGAAATACATGTTAGTAGGGAAGTGGTGTTAGGTAAATTGAAGGGATTAAAGGCAGATAAATCCCCAGGGCCAGATGGTCTGCATCCCAGAGTGCTTAAGGAAGTAGCCCAAGAAATAGTGGATGCATTAGTGATAATTTTTCAAAACTCCTTAGATTCTGGATTAGTTCCTGAGGATTGGAGGGTGGCTAATGTAACCCCACTTTTTAAAAAAGGAGGGAGAGAGAAACCGGGGAATTATAGACCGGTTAGTCTGACATCGACGGTGGGGAAAATGCTAGAGTCGGTTATCAAAGATGTGATAACAGCACATTTGGAAACAGGTGAAATCATCGGACAAAGTCAGCATGGATTTGTGAAAGGAAAATCAAGTCTGACGAATCTTATAGAATTTTTTGAGGATGTAACTAGTAGAGTGGATAGGGGAGAGCCAGTGGATGTGGTATATTTAGATTTTCAAAAGGCTTTTGACAAGGTCCCACACAGGAGATTAGTGTGCAAACTTAAAGCACATGGTATTGGGGGTATGGTATTGATGTGGATAGAGAATTGGTTGGCAGACAGGAAGCAAAGAGTGGGAGTAAACGGGACCTTTTCAGAATGGCAGGCAGTGACTAGTGGGATACCGCAAGGCTCAGTGCTGGGACCCCAGATGTTTACAATATATATTAATGATTTAGACGAGGGAATTAAATGCAGCATTTCCAAGTTTGCGGATGACACGAAGCTGGGCGGCGGTGTTAGCTGTGAGGAGGATGCTAAGAGGATGCAGGGTGACTTGGATAGGTTAGGTGAGTGGGCAAATTCATGGCAGATGCAATTTAATGTGGATAAATGTGAGGTTATCTACTTTAGTTGCAAGAACAGGAAAACAGATTATTATCTGAACGGTGGCCGATTAGGAAAAGGGGAGGTGCAATGAGACCTGGGTGTCATTGTACACCAGTCATTGAAGGTGGGCATGCAGGTACAGCAGCGGGCGAAAAAGGCAAATGGTATGTTGGCATTCATAGCAAAAGGATTTGAGTACAGGAACAGGGAGGTTCTACTGCAGTTGTACAAGGCCTTGGTGAGACCGCACCTAGAATATTGTGTGCAGTTTTGGTCCCCTAATCTGAAGAAAGACATTCTTGCCATAGAGGGAGTACAGAGGAGGTTCACCGGATTGATTCCTGGGATGGCAGGACTTTCATATGAAGAAAGACTGGATCGACTAGGCTTATACTCACTGGAATTTAGAAGATTGAGGGGGGATCTTATTGAAACGTATAAAATTCTAAAGGGATTGGACAGGCTAGATGCAGGAAGATTGTTTCCGATGTTGGGGAAGTCCAGAATGAGGGGTCACAGTTTAAGGATAAAGGGGAAGCCTTTTAGGACTGAGATGAGGAAAAACTTCTTCACACAGAGAGTGGTGAATCTGTGGAATTCTCTGCCACAGGAAACAGTTGAGGCCGGTTCATTGGCTATATTTAAGAGGAAGTTAGATATGGCCCTTGTGGCTAAAGGGATCTGGGGGTTTGGAGAGAAAGCAGGTACAAGGTTCTGAGTTGGATGATCAGCCATGATCATACTGAATGGCGGTGCAGGCTCGAAGGGCCGAATGGCCTACTCCTGCACCTATTTTCTATGTTTCTATGTTTCACTCCGTGGTTAATGTTCTGTGTGTTATTCATTTACTTTTTTATTGTTTGCATGATTTGTCCTTTTTCACACATTGGGTGTTTGATGGTCTTTGTTGTGTGGGTTTTCCTAATGGGTTCGATTGTGTTTATTTTGCAGCTACATTTAAGTGTGTACTGTATACATACTTAGATAATAGATGTACTTTGAACATACCAGGGTATAGATCATTTGTAGAAAAATAGCAGATGGAGTTTAACCTGGCCAAATTGAAGTGTTGCAGTTTGGGAAATCAAATATAAGGAGATAGTACACTCTGTATGGTGAGACCTTTAACAGTGTTGATGTGGAGAGATATTTTGGGATCCAAGTCCAGAGCTCCCTGAAAGTGGCAGCAAAGGTTGACAGAGTGGTAATGAAGGCATATAAGACCATGACATAGAAGCAGAAGAAGGCCATTCAGCTCATCAAGTCTGCTCTGCCATTCCATTGGGGTTGATTTATTTCCTCTCAACCCCATTTTTCTCTTTTCTTCCCTAACTTTGGCTCCCTGACTAACCAAGAACATATCAGCCTCTGCCTTAATATACCCAATGAACTGACCTCCACAGCTGTCTGTGGCAATAAATTCCACAGATTCATCACTGTCTGGCTAAAGAAATTTTTTATTATCTCTGTTTTAAATGAACTTCCTTCTATTCTGAGGCTGTGTCCTCTGTTCCTAGACACCCTCCACTATAGGAAACATCCTCTCCACACCCACTCTATCTGGGCCTTTCAAAATTCAATAGGTTTCAATTAGATTCCCCACCGCCATTCTTTTAAATGCCAGTGAATACATGCCAAGAGCAATCAAATGCTCCTCATACGTTAACCCTTTTATAAGAATGATCCTGGGAATAAACCTCCTCTGAACCTTCTCCAATGCCAGCACATCACCTCCAAGATAAGGAGCCCAAAACTGTTCTCAATACTCCAAGTGTGGTTTGACCAATGCTTTACAAAGCCTCAACATTACATTCTTGATTTTGTATTCCAGTCCTCTCGAAATGAATGCTAACATTGCATTTGCCTTCCTTAACACCATCTCAATCTACATGAGGACACCAACTCCCTTTTGACCTCTGACTTTTGAATTTTCTCCCCATTTAGAGAATAGTCCACACATTTATTCTTTCTGCCAACTTGACCACAAAGCCATCAATTCCATCATCTAATCATTGACATATAACACGAGAAGAGGTGGTCCAAAAATCAACCCCTGTGGAACACAGCAGTCTCCAGCAGCCAGTAAAGGCTGCTTTTATTCCCACTCTTTGCCTCCTGTCAGTCTTCCAATGCTTTATCCATGCTAGAATCTTTTCTGTAATACCATGAGCTCATAGCTTGTTAAGCAGCCTCATGTGAGGCGCCTTGTCAAAGGCCTTCTGAAAATCCAAATATACAACATCAACCAATTCTCCTTTGTCTATCCAGCTTGTTATTTCTTCAAAGAATTCCAACAGATTTGTCAGGAAAGAATTTCCCTTGAGGAAACCATGCTGACTACGGCCTATTTTATCACAGATTTATCAATTTAGAAGGGATGTGGGGGTGGGGGGAATCTCATTTAAACCTATCGAATTTTGAAAGGCCTAGACAGCATGGATGTGGAGAGGATGTTTCCTATGATGGGGGAGTCTAAGGCCAGAGGACAGAGCCTCAGAATAGGGGGCAATCCTTTTAGAATGGAGATGAAGAATTTCTTAAGCCAGGGGATGGTGAATCTCTGGAATTCATTGTCACAGGCAGCTGTGGAAACCAAGTCATTGAGTATATTTAAGGCAGATGTTGATAGATTTTTTTTATTGGTCAGGGCATGAAGGGATACGGGGAGAAGACAGGAGATTGTGGCTGAGGGAACTGGATCAGTCATGGTGAAATACATAGCAGACTCGATGGCCTGAATGACCGACTTCTGCTTCAATGTCTTATGGCATCCAAGTACACTGAAACCTCACCTTTAATAATAGACTTTAAGATCTTTCCAACCACTGAAGTCAGGCTTATTGCCCTATAATTCCCTTTTTTCTGCCTACTTTCCTTCTTAAAGAATCAATGACATTTGCATTTTTCTAGTCGTCCAGAACCATTCCGGAATCTAGTGATTCATGAAAGATCATTACTAATCTCTTCAGCCACCTCTTTCAGAATCCTGTGGTGAAGTCCATTTGGTCCAGGGAACTTATCTACCTTCAGGCTTTTCAGCTTCCCAAGCACTTACTCCTTATTAAAAGTCACAACAACACACTTCTGCCTCCTGACACTCTCCCACTAAATTTTGTAATATTTTAGTGTCGTAAAGAAGTACAGCACAGAAACAGGCCCTTCAGTCCATCTAGGCTGTGCCAGACCACTTACATTGTCAAATCTTATTGATCTGCACGCAGACCACAGCCCTCCATGCTTCTGCCATCCACGTACCTATCCAAACTTCTCTTAAATGTTGAAATCAAGCTTGCATGTACCTTGTGCTGGCAGCTCATTCCACACTCTCACGACCCTCTGAGTGAAGAAATTTCCCCTCGTGTTCCCCTTAAACTTTTCACCTTTCACCCTTAACCCATGACCTCTCATTGTAGTCCCACACAACCTCAGTGGAAAAAGCCTGTTTGTATTAAGCCTATCTATACCCCACTTAATTTTGTGCCCTCTCTTTTGCTTTTATGCTATCTTTGACTTCCCTTGTCACCACAGTTACCTCATCCTCCCTCTAGAATATTTCTTCATCTTCAGGATGTATCTTTCCTGCACCTTCCAAAATTCCCCCAGAAACACCAACCATTGCTGTTCTGCCATCATATCTCTGCTAGTGCCTCTTCTAATCAGTTTTATGTCTTTGGACTGCGGGGAGGAAACACACACATTCCACAGGGAGGACATACAGATTCCTTACAGAGGACGCCAGGTTTAAACTCTGACTCCCCGAGCTGTAGTAGCATCACGGAAGGATGTTGAGGCTTTGAAGAGGGTGCTATAATGAGAGGTTTGACAAACCTGGGTTGTTTTCTCTGGAGTGGCTGAGGCTGAAAGCTGAGGGGAGATCTGATAGAGGTTTATAAGATTATAAGAGGCTTTAATTGAATAGACAGACAGTACCTTTTTCCCCAGGGTTGAAATGCCTAAAACCAGAGGGCAGGTTTTTAAGGTAAGAGAGGGAAAATTCGAAGGACAGAGTGGTGGATGCCTGGGTTTGGTGGTAAAGGCATACAAGAGGTCCTTGGCTAGGCTCATTATTGTGCAGGCAATGGAAGGATATCGGCATTGTGTAGGCAGAAGAGATTAGTTTAGTTGGCTATTTGATTGGTTCAGCGCAATATTGTGGGCTGAAGGGCCTGTTCCTGTGTTGTACTGTTTTATGTTCCATTATCTGAAAAGGAATAAGTGGGGGTTGATTGGAAACACTGCAACATTCACCAGCTCATTTTCATTTGCCTTCATTCCCACAGGTGAGCTTCACAACACTGAACAGGCCATAACACAAGGTACTCTGTATTGTAAAGAAGTGACTGACAAATCCAATCAGGTTTACAGGAAGCAGAAGCAAACTGCTTATAATCTAAAATCAAAACAAAAACTTCAGGCGACATTTCACAGATCTGGCAGCATCTGTGGGAGGAGAATTGGTGCAACTTTGCTTTAGAGTAATTGTAGGAAGTCATTTCTTCCCCCTTTTTCGGATATGACACACTGTATGTTGTTCTTACCTCATCTAAAGCTGTGAACATAAGAATCCAGACTGACATTGTAGTGCAGAGGTGAGGCTATGCTGTCTATTGGATGAACTATTAAATCTAAACCCTATACTCTTGGGGATATGTGAAAGGTTCAAATTATAGTTTAAGAAAACACACACAACAGGAGAATTATGTCTGTTGTACTGCCAAAACTTATCCATGACTCAACATTACTAAAGCAGATTATCTGCCATAACTATCTTATTAGTTGTGGGAGTTTGCTGAGGGAAATTGACTGCTTGATAACCTGCACTAGAACAATAACTACACTTCAACTGCATATCTTGAAGAGACTTTGTGAGTATATTCATTATTCAAATGTGGCTGCCAAATTCGATGTAGTTCCTTGGGTTTGATGTATTTATACCCCACCCCACCCCCGTTTGAGTTGGCCCATAAATAACATAGCATGAAGAGAATATTTTTCCTCTGTTTTAGAGGAAGCATTGAGACGTGCCCTTTTAGGCATTACACATGGTATCTGATCCTTCACATCTGCCTATGTTGCCTTTTCCCAGAAGAGCTGTTGCAGTGTCAAAGAGCTAACTTTTGAATGAGTAATGGAACAGGGACCAATGTGCCTCTCAAGTGAATGCAAAATATCCCATGGTGTTACATAAATACAGAAATGTTTTCCCATATGTATTAGATCAATATTTAATTTTCAACCATCACCACAAAATCAGATGATTTAGTTGCTATCTTATCATTTTCTGCAGGAGTTTGTGGTGCATGAACTATCTCTTTGTTTCTAAAGGTGCAACATTTCCAGTAAAGCAATTTAAGATGGCCAGAGATTACCTAAGGCAATTTATAAAATGTCTTGTATAGGAGTGTTGAAGTTTTGCAACTTAGGCTGGTAATTACTTCTACAGGCCTTTCCAGTGTCTCTGCAAATAATCACCAACCTACACTTCAAAGCCATAGTGTCAGTTCAGGCCACATCTGGGGACAATGTTGCAAAAGCCAATTTATCACATACCAATCAGTGCAGCAAATTATTGTTGAATTAGTTAGCAAAGTAGGTTTCCCTGTGGATATTGGTCACTGGTGGAGTTTCACTCTGCAGAAATACTGTGACTGAATTACACTAATGTTGCAGTGGAGCAGGCTTAACAAACTTATGGTACCAATGCAGAAGAAGGCAAGTGGAAAATAACTCATCATAGCTATAGAGTTAACTTAGAGCAGTTTGTAAAATGCAAAAATAGTCCCTTTACCAATGCAGTTTCCCTTCGCAATTGCTCTCACGCCACTGACATCCCACAGTCCCTGGGTACAACCCAGGACAGATCAACCAGAGATGATGTCACATTGCTGATAAAGATAAAAGAGAAAAACTGGGAGTCCTCAAAATCAAATTTGCACATCATAAAGTTTAATGTTATCAGGTCAAAGATGAACAAGAAAGCCTCTTGCTGATTCATCATAACAGCTTTCCAGTTCTGTTAGTTCAGTGGTTTTCCATTTAGAAAGACCACTTTAATGACTCAAACAGAGCGGCAAGGCTACACAAGGGAACACCTCAATGACCATTACTTAGAGTGGCTTAGTAGCCCCACCATACTCTGATCTGGTGCACCCTAAAAGAGGAGCGAGCAGATTGGTCCTGGAACAAGTTGTCGCAGAATGACTATGAAGAATAAACTCACCTGACTTTGTCCCCATCAATTTCCATGCTGCAGATGTATCTATTCACGACAATCATGATGAATTCTGAGAGATTACTGTAAAAAGAAATGAGCACTGGAAAGTCCTTACCCCTCCATTTTAGAAATAGATCTTCCATCTTAAAATCAGAGGAAAAAACACTATAGTCCAGCAATAGCATCAGAATTATATCCCAGCACAGTCTGGACTTTTACTTACTTAATTTCCTCGGGCATGTCTTTGAAGGTTGGACAGTCTTTACAATGCCTCCTGAGACGGTGATGTGCCTCTCCTGTGAGATGTGGCAGTCTTGGGGGAACTCCCCTCTCCTGCAGTGTCACATCTGCCAGAAGTGCTTGCGGCTGGGCGATCTGGAAGACCATGTGAGGAATCTGGAGCAGCAGCTGGATGACCTTTGACTCATAAGGGAAAATGAGGCAGTCATAGATGAGAGCTACAGGGAGGTAGTCACACCTAGGCTGCCGGAAGCAGGTCGTTGGGTGACAGTCCGAGGGGGGGAAGTGAAGGAGGGTAGACAGGTAGTGCAGAGCACCCCTGTAGCCATTCCCCTGAATAATAAGTTTACCGTCCTGGATGCTGTTGGTGGGGACGACCGACCAGGTGTGAGCCACGGTGGCAGGGCCTCTGGCACTGAGTCTGACCCTGTGGTGCAGAAGGATGGGATGGAGAAGAGGAGAGCTGTCGTCATTGGGGACTCTATAGTCAGGGGAGCAGACAGGAGATTTTGTGGATGTGAGAAGGACACCCGCATGGTTTGTTGCCTCCCGGGTGCCGGGGGGATGTCTCTGACCAGGTGCATGACATTCTGGTACGAGAGGGAAAGCAACCAGAAGTTGTGATACATGTTGGTACCAACGACATAGGCAGGAAGAGGGATGAGGTCCTGAAGTGTGCATTTTGGGAACTAGGCAGAAGGCTGAAGAACAGGACCTCAAGGGTGGCGTTCTCAGGATTGCTGCCAGTACTACGTGATAGTGATGGTAAGAATTTGGAGGAGATGGCAGTTGAATGCGTGGCTGAGGAGTTGGTGCAGGGGGCAGGGTTTTAGATCTTTGGACCATTGGGATCTCTTCTGGGGAAGGTGGGACCTGTACAGATTGGATGGGTTGCACCTGAACTCGAGGGGGAGCAATATCCTTGCTGGTAGGTTTGCTAGCATGGTTCGGGAGGGTTTAAACTAATTTGCAAGGGGGATGGGACCCGTAGCGATAGAGCAGTGAAAGAAGTGCATGGAGTAAAGCCAGATCTAACATATAGAGAGGCTTTGAGGAAAGAGCAGCAGAATAAAGGGTGTAAAGGTAGTAAGGTAGAAGGGCTAAAGTGTGTGTACTTCAATGCAAGAAGCATCAGGAACAAAGGTAATGAACTGAGAGCTTGGATACATACATGGAATTATGATATAGTGGCCATTACGGAGACTTGGCTGGCACCAGGGCAGGAATGGATTTTCAATATTCCTGGATTTCAGTGCTTTAAAAGGGATGGGGGGGGGAAGGGGAGGAGGGGTGGCATTACTCGTCAGGGATACTATTACAGCTGCAGAAAGGGTGGGTAATGTAGCAGGATTCTCTTTTGAGTCAGTATGGGTGGAAGTCAGGAACAGGAAGGGAGCAGTTATTCTACTGGGGGTATTCTATAGGCCCCCTGGTAGCAGCAGCAATACCGAGGAGCAGATTGGGAGGCAGATTTTGGAAAGGTGCAAAAATAACAGAGTTGTTATCATGGGTGACTTTAACTTCCCTAATATTGATTGGCACTTGATTAGTTCCAAGGGTTTAGATGGGGCTGAGTTTGTTAAGTGTGTCCAGGATGGATTCCTGTCACAGTATGTTGACAGGCTGACTAGGGGGAATGCATACTAGATCTAATATTAGGTAACAAACAGAGTCAGGTCACAGATCTGTCAGTGGGTGAGCATCTGGGGGACAGTGATCACTGCTCCCTGACCTTTAACATTATCATGGAAAAGGATAGAATCAGAGAGGACAGGAAAATTTTTAATTGGGGAAGGGCAAATTATGAGGCTATAAGGCTAGAACTTGTGGGTGTGAATTGGGATGATGTTTTTGCAGGGAAATGTACTATGGACATGTGGTCGATGTTTAAGGATATCTTGCAGGATGTTAGGGATAAATTTGTCCCGGTGAGGAAGATAAAGAATGGTAGGGTGAAGGAACCATGGGTGACAAGTGAAGTGGAAAATCTAGTCAGGTGGAAGAAGGCAGCATACATGAGGTTTAGGAAGCAAGGATCAGATGGGTCTATTAAGGAATATAGGGTAGCAAGAAAGGAGCTTAAGAAGGGGCTGAGAAGAGCAAGAAGGGGGCAAGAGAAGGCCTTGGCAAGTAGGGTAAAGGAAAACCCCAAGGCATTCTTCATTTATGTGAAGAACAAAAGGATGACAGGAGTGAAGGTAGGACCGATTAGAGATAAAGGTGGGAAGATGTGCCTGGAGGCTGTGGAAGTGAGTGAGGTCCTCAATGAGTACTTCTCTTCGGTATTCACCAATGAGAGGGAACTTGATGACGGTGAGGACAATATGAGTGAGGTTGATGTTCTGGAGCATGTTGATATTAAGGGAGAGGAGGTGTTGGAGTTGTTAAAATACATTAGGATGGATAAGTCCCCCGGGGCCTGACGGAATATTCCCCAGGCTGCTCCACAAGGTGAGGGAAGAGATTGCTGAACCTCTGGCTAGGATCTTTATGTCCTCATTGTCCGTGGGAATGGTACCGGAGGATTGGAGGGAGGCGAATGTTGTCCCCTTGTTCAAAAAAGGTAGTAGGGATAGTTCAGGTAATTGTAGACCAGTGAGCCTTATGTCTGAGGTGGGAAAGCTGTTAGAAAAGATTCTTAGAGATAGGATCTATGGGCATTTAGGGAATCATGGTCTGATCAGGGACAGTCAGCATGACTTTGTGAAGGGCAGATCATGCCTAACAAGCCTGATAGAGTTCTTTGAGGAGGTGACCAGGCATCTAGATGAGGGTAGTGCAGTGGATGTGATCTAATTGGATTTTAGTAAGGCATTTGACAAGGTTCCACACAGTTGGCTTATTCAGAAAGTCAGAAGGCATGGGATCCAGGGAAGTTTGGCCAGGTGGATTGAGAATTGGCTTGCCTGCAGAAGGCAGAGGGTCATGGTGGAGGGAGTACATTCAGATTGGAGGGTTGTGACTAGTGGTGTCTCACAAGGATCGGTTCTGGGACCTCTACTTTTCGTGATTTTTATTAACGACCTGGATGTGGGGGTAGAAGGGTGGGTTGGCAAGTTTGTAGACGACACAAAGGTTGGTGGTGTTGTAGATAGTGTAGAGCATTGTCGAAGATTGCAGAGAGACATTGATAGGATGCAGAGGTGGACTGAGAAGTGGCAGATGGAATTCAACATGGAGAAGTGTGAGGTGGTACACTTAGGAAGGACAAACTCCAAGGCGGAATACAAAGTAAATGGCAGGATACTTGGTAGTGTGAAGGAGCAGAGGGATCTGGGGGTACATGTCCACAGATCCCTGAAAGTTGCCTCACAGGTAGATAGGGTAGTTAAGAAAGCTTATGGGGTGTTAGCTTTCATAAGTCGAGGGATAGAGTTTAAGAGATGCGATGTAATGATGCAGCTCTATTAAACTCTGGTTAGGCCACACTTGGAGCACTGTGTCCAGTTCTGGTCGCCTCAGTATAGGAAGGATGTGGAAGCATTGGAAAGGGTACAGAGGAGATTTACCAGGATGCTGCCTGATTTAGAGAGTATGGATTATGATCAGAGATTAAGGGAGCTAGGGTTTTACTCTTTGGAGAGAAGGAGGATGAGAGGAGACATGATAGAGGTGTACAAGATATTAAGAGGAATAGACAGAGTGTACAGCCAGCGCCTCTTCCCCAGGGCATCACTGCTCAATACAAGAGGATATTGCTTTAAGTTAAGGGGAGGGAAGTTCAAGGGGGATATTAGAGGAAGGTTTTTCACTCAGAGAGTGGTTGGTACATGGAATGCACTGCTTGGGTCAGTGGTGGAGGCAGATACACTAGTGAAGTTTAAGAGACTACTAGACAGGTATGGAGGAATTTAATGTGGGGGGTTATATGGGAGGCAGGGTTTAAGGGTCGGCACAACATTGTGGGCCGAAGGGCCTGTAATGTGCTGTACTCTTCTATGTTCTAGAGTGATGTAGGGTCACTCTGAATATCAGAAAAGTTTAATGCTTGGACATAAAAAATATTGAAAAGCATTTTTTCATAGGTGCCACATTTATTTCATTTACTGGATAAGCACCACATTGGCTACAAAGTGATCTCATTGTTTCCAGGGGTGAGTAGGTTGCACACTAGGTAGAGTCACTGCTATTTTCTTATCAAGCTAAGTATTTTTCATTTATTAGATGTGGATTTGTATAATTTGTGTGTAGGTCTAAAATACCCCCATAGAATTAGTGATATTTAAGTTAGTGGAAACACTTCTGCCTTGTATTTCTCACTGCTAAGTTGCTCTGGGATGATAAAGCCACTTGGCTCTGTGCAAGTGAGTGCATCATATTCTTGGTATCAAAAGGAAAAATATTTTTTGGGGAACTGCAGTCTGAGAAGTCAAAAGGATTGCTAATGTGTTTGAGTGTTTGTTTGAGCTGGCCTTGCAGCTGTAGCTGAGAGCCAGGATTAGAATTCTACCAGCAAACTAATGTCTCCTGGGGTCTAATTCAGGCAGTTTTGATTCCAGTGCATTCTGGGAGTGCTTCAGCTCTCTTGCCTCTTGTGAATGTGAAGGATAGAGGGGGCCAAGGGCATTATAACTTATTCATGAAATAGAACTTCATGACGTTGGTGCAGGAGAATTCTCCCCAACTGCCTTTGAACAGCAGTTCTGCATTATAAGCATGGAAACTAGGGTCAACTGAGAGATAGCAATTAGTGTGCAGGTGTATCTGCAACAGAATTGAGCATTCAATGGCATAGATAATAGATCATTTTGACAAAAATTACCAATGGCACTGCTGAGGAATGTTGTTTTATTGTAAAAATAAGTCAGAAATAAAACTTAATCAATTATTGCAGTTTTTCATTCATTTCCACTCACTTTATTCCCTGCACGTTAGGGATACAGAATTGAAGGCTGTCATGTGGAGTGTGTGAGGTAGAGTTACATTGAATGGAGCCTATTGGAATGTGCAGCTTGTGTTCCCTGAACAGCAGCTGAGACAGAATACCACATTTCCAAGTTCTCTTCCCCTTTTTGCTCCTCAATTTTTTTTTTGAAGATGGGCCAAAGTTCCATCATCACCAACAATCTTTGTCACTTCAGCTGTACGTGCCACCAGGCAGTTCAGCTTTAGAGGCTTCAGAGTTAACTCTAATCCTATCCTCGCCCAGAAACAATATTTGAACTCATTCCAATGGGTAGTCAGATCAGCCTAATCAGCCCAGTGCAAAGAATTTACTCACAGAGTTGTGAATACTCCTAGAATGGTGAGCACTGTACAGATCCTAGAATTTTATTTCTGCATCTCTGTCATTGCGAGACACAGCCTCAAACATTAGATTTGGGTTGGTGCAATTGAAAATTGTTACTAACACTGACCAATGATGTCTAGAGCAATTATGAACATAACATTGTGACTTATGGGTTTTGGTTCATCCATGATCAAACACAGCAATGCTGCCATTTAATCCCTTCTTTAAACGTGGAAAATAAAGATTCTGAAACATTTGTTGGTCATCACAAATGTTCACATTTTCTCACATTTTCCCCTTTTACTCAGGGAAGTTGCCTCTACAATTAAGAAAAAGGTGATGCAAAAGGTTTATTTCAGAAATTGTAGAACACGGCAAATTGTGAAAGATGGAGAATATAAATCGTGGTGTTTCTGAATTCTTTATTGATTCTTGTCATAGTAAACAATTCAAAATATACCATTTGCCATCATTTCAACAAGATTTACAATTCTATATCAGTAGCCTTGGCATCCCCTGACATACTTAACAGCCAGTGTAGGCAGGATTGCAAAGCTGAAAGCCACCAGAAAATTTGGACACATCAAACTTCCAGAAAGAAAGTAAGCACAAGAGATACTGCAGATGCTGGAAATCCAGAGCAATGCTGGAGGAACTCAGCAAAACAGGCAGCATCTATGGAAATGAATAAGGGGAAAAAAACAGAATAAAACAAGTGGTGAGAGGGGAAGAAGGACAAGCTAGAAGGTGATAGGTGAGACCAGATGGGTGTGGGGAGGGCGGTGAAGTAAGAAGGTAGGTGATAAGTGGGAAAGATAAAGGGCTGGAGAAGAAGGGATCTGATAGTAGAGGAGAATGGATCATAGAAGAAAGGGAAGGAGGAGGGGCACTAGGGGAAGGTGCTGGTAAGCAAAGAGAAGAGGTAAGAGGTCAGAGTGGAGAATAGAAGAAGAGGAAAGAGGAAGGGAAAAAATTACCGGAAAGTGAAAATGATGTTCATGCCATATAGTTGGAGGCTATCTTGGCAGAATGAGATGTTGTTCCTCCACCCTGAGTGGCCTCATCATGGCTGAAAAGGAGGCCATTGACTGACATGTTGGAATGCCAATGGTAATGGGGATTAGAATGATTGGTCACTGGGATCTTCTGCATTTTGGTATGCAGTTGAGGTGCTGTACAAAGTGGTCCCCCAATTTACGTTGGGTCTCACCAGTGTAGACAAGACCACATCAGAAACACTGGATATACTAGACAACTCTGACAGAGCTGCAGGTGAAGTGTTGCCTCACCTGAAAGGACTATATGGAGGTGAAGGAGGAGGTAAGGGTTCTAGAAAGACCAATGTGATAATAATCATGTATTCTTCTTTAGTTGTGTTGATTGAGTGATAGTTTTTGGCTTGGACTCTAGGTACAGCACTCATTGTCTCCCATGGAATCTTTTACTCCAAAGTGAAGAAGATGTGTTCTACGTTTAATCTCATCTATGAGGGATCTGGAGTCATTCACTGGGAAGACGGATTGAAAGCCAATCAGTGGAGAGTGGGGTCAGGGTCCAGGTTGACAGTTATGTAGAGAGTCCAGGTTTTTGCTAAGTATGATGATAAAGACACAGTTATCACAGCATTTGATCAACATCTTCATAAAGCATAGCTTTGGAGCACAGTGCATGCTTCAATCTCGTTGACATTCCTTGCTTCACCATATTGTCAAAATTTCCAGCAGCAGTATAATGTGGAGTGAATCCTTTTGGCAAATCTGAAGAAAGATGGCACAACTGCTCAGAAGTACTTCCATGTGGTTACTGGATGTTTTAAAACAGTCTAGTCACTAACTGCTGTTAGGCACTAAGTGTGTTTGTATTCAGATTCAGATTCATGTTATTACTGTTATATATGCTTCTTTCCTGTATAACCACGTCAAAGTCAGATCACAATACTTCCCCATTCTGATGTTTGATGTGAACAACAACTGAACCTCTTGACCATATCTGCATGCTTTTATACTGAGTTGCTGTCACATGATTGGCTGATTAGATATTTACATTAACAAGCAGCTATACTTACAGTAATAGTGACCACTGAGTATATTTTATTCTCCCTCTCTTTCTACTCCCTCTCTCTTTCTCACCACTCTTTCTTGCCTCCCCTTTCCCTCTTCTCTTCCCCACTCTTTCTTTCTCACCCCAACTCTTTCTTCCCTTCTCTTTCACACCCCTCCTTCTTGCCACTCTCTCCATGTCTCCATCTCTCACTCTCGCTCATTCCCCCTTCCTCCTCATCTCCCTCCACCTCTCCCTCTCCTCTACCCCCTCTCTCCCACTCTATCCCCCTCCCTCTCCTGCCCCACTCTCTCCTCCCCATTCTCAGCCCATCTGTTGCCTCTCCGTCCCTTTCACTCCCTCTCTCCCCCCTCTCTCCTCCCACCTCTATCTCACCCACCCTTTCTCTCCTCTCTTTCCCCATCTCTCACCCCTCTCTGTCCCCTCCTTTCATTCCCCCTTTCTCCCTCTCTTCCCCCTTGCTCTCTTTCTCCCACCCCCTCTCTCCCTTCCCAAACTCTACACCCTTTCTCTCTTTCCCTCTCTCTCTCTCTGGTTCTGTCTCTCACTCCCCCTCCCTCTCTCTCACCCCCTCTCTCTCAGCATGTCACTCTCAATCCATCTCTACCCCTCTCTCTCCACCAGCCCTTCTCTCTCCTTCCCACTCTTTCTCTCCTCTCCCCTCCATGTCACTCTCAATCCTTGTCTCTCTCTCCGTCCCCCCATTCTCTCCCCCACCTTTCTCCCCTTCTCGTTCCCCTGTCCCCTCACTCTCCTCCCCTCTCTCATGTCCCACTTTCTCTCCTCCACCCCACTCTCTCACTCCTCCACCATTTTTCTCTCTCCTGCCCCCCTCACCCCCACTCTCTCATGTTCCACCCTTTCACTCCCCCTTTCTCTCTTTCAGTTCCCCCATCACCTTCTCCCAACTCTCTCCTCCCCCTCTCCCATCCTGCCCTCTCTCTCTCTCTCACTTCTCCCTCTCTGTCCCCCTCCCTCTCCTTCTTCCCTCTCTCTCCTCCCCCACCCTCCCTCTCCAACAGATTTGTCAGGCCAGATTTTCCCTTGAGGAAACTATGCTGACTTCCACTTAGTTTATCATGTGCCTCCAAGTACCCCGGAACCACATCCTTATCAATTGACTCCAACATCTTCCCAACTACTGAGGTCAGATTAACTGGCCTATGGTTTCCTTTCTTCTGTCTCTCTCCCTTTTTGAAGAGTGGAGTGCCATTTGCAATTTTCCAGTCTTCCAGAACCATTCCAGAATCCATTGATACTTGAAAGATCATTACTAATGCCTCCACAATCTCTTCAGCCACCTCTTCCAGAAACCTGGCGTGTACACCATCTGGTCCATATCTACCTTCAGACCTTTCAGTTTCAAGAACCTTCTTCATTAGACTGGCAACTTCTGCCCCCGACACTCTCACCATATGCCTTGTCATATTGTGGATGCAATAAGTTAGTGTTGGATTTGCTGTTTGTATATTCCTCCTTCCTGATTCTATTTATATTTCCTGATACGTTTTGCCCTTTATCTCTGAAACATAGCTTAAGTTCTCTTGGAAAACTATTCAATTTACAGTATACAGCTGCATGCAGATTGTACTTCAGATGGTAAATAAAAATAACAATATAGTCAAAATCATTTAAATCTGCTCTGGAGTTCATGCAGACCAAATTTGTTCATTTAATCTGTATTTACTTTGGATGTGACGTGTGGACATAAAGATTTCTGATGATGATGAGGGACTGAGTGCTAATTCAAACTTCAAGTGACATAATCATCTATTACTTTATGAGTTTCTTTGTTTTAGAACAAGCTTGTACATTATAACAATTAATGGATAAGTGCAAGTTATTCAATTAAGCACAAGAAAATGCTGCTTTAAGGTAATTAAAGTTTTCAGCAGCTAATCAGATTGTGCCAATATAGTAAATTTTCTTCTCATGTAAAAGTTTATGCTGCTCAAATTCAGAAATGAAACATAATTCGCATTCAATGATACAGAATTTAAACTAGGATTAAACATAGCATGCCAACTGAGGCATATAGTTGACACTGGCAACCATTGCAAAGAAGTTTTGGCACTGTTTTGATTTCTACACTGTCTTTCTTTGGTTTAGGTTGCTCAAATCAAATTTTTGGAGATAGTATCTTCTGTATAACCGCAGCTTCTGTAAAGTTTGTGAGTAAACCATTTAAAAACTATTCCTGAGCCTTTGTCAATTTAATGAGGAATGACGTATCCTTGGTTTCCCTTGCTTTAGAACAATACAACACCCTATGATATAACTCAGTCTGAGGCTTGTTCTGACACTAAATGTGTGGTTTAATTAGGTAGTACTTCCTCAAGTGACCCTGAAGAATAAACTCTGAGATGAAAAGACTCTAGATACATACTGTCTGGTACAGCTCCTATGGCTAGAGATCAATTCTGATCTCTGATGCAGTCACTTTGGGTTTGCACTTTCTCCTAGTGACCATGTAAGATTTCTCTGGATATTTGTTTTGTCTCACATCTCAGAATCATGTGGGTTGGTAGATTCATTTGGCTGCTGTGTAAAATTGCTCCCAGTATATGAGTTACAGAATCTGGGAGGGGTTTGCTGGGGAGTTCGGAGAATATAGAGTTAGTGTAAATGTGTGCTTGATGATCAACATGGATGTGAGCGTCATGGTAGTGCAGTGGTTAGCACAATGCTTTTACAGCTCAGGGAGTCAGAGTTTGAAGTTCAATCCCAGCATCCTCTGTAAGTAGTCTGTACGTCCTCTCTGTGGAACGTGAAAGTTTTCTCCAGGTGCTCTGGCTTCCTCCCTTGGTCTAAAGATACACGGGTTAGTATTGGTCATTGTAAATTGTCCTGTGATTAGGCTAGGTTGCTGAGTCGGAAGGGCCTGTTCTGCAATGTATCCCCAAATAAACAAGTGATTATTGTGCTGAAGAACTTGTTTCTATGCTGCATAATTATATGTAACTGCAAAGCAAAATGACTTCCGGTACAGTTGTTGAATAAATGCAAGTGCAAACAATCAAATTCTGATAAACAGTATCTACCTGAAATGCTAACAAATCTTTCATCATTACATCAGGTAACTCACCAACTATAGATATGTAGCATTTTCCGTTGTTAATGCCTATATTGTAGCGATGTACTACATACAGAGCTAGAGACGACATGCAGTCAGTAAGTCATTTCGAAACTAGTTTATTCAAACTCCGCGGCGCTGGCATTTAATCCCTAGCGCCCGCCCTCTCCGGGCGGAAATGACGTCAGAGGTGCATTACCAAAGTCTCTCCCCGCGCGCTGGCTACTTGTGAGCCGGTTTGCCAGCGCAGAAAGTGGGTCACCACATAACCCCCCCACCTCAGAACTGGTGATACACCCCCCAATGTCCACAGTCTGGATCAGTCTCTGTTTGGGAGTCTGCCTCTGCACCGTGGTGCCTGAACCCCGACCGACTGCGCCGTCCACATAGGCTGATTTGAGTCGGTCCACCGTGAAAACCTCCTCTCTCCCCCTAAAGTCCAGAATGTATGTGGACCCGTTGTTGTTGATCACCTTGAACGGCCCCTCGTACGGCCGCTGTAGCGGTGCCCAGTGTCTGCCCCTTCGTACAAACACAAACTTACAGTTCTGCAGGTCTTTGGGTACATGGGTCGGGGTCCGTTCGTGCTGTCAAGTCGGTACGGGGGCCAGGTTGCCGAGCCTTTCGCGTAGTCTGTCCAGGACTGCGGCGGGTTTCTTCCTCTTGCCCCCTTGGGGCTGGTATGAACTCTCCTGGGACGGCCAGGGGTGCGCCATACACCAACTCGGCCGACGAGGCATGCAGATCCTCTTTGGGTGCTGTGAGGATTCCAAGCAGGACCCAGGGAAGCTCGTCCACCCAGTTAGGTCTTCTCAGGTGGGCCATGAGAGCCGACTTCAAGTGACGGTGGAAGCGTTCGACTGTGGGTGGTAGGCAGTAGTGTGGTGTAGCTGCGTTCCCAACGGGCTGGCCACAGGCTGGAGATGAACTGGGCGCCTCTGTCGGAGGTAATGTGGGCCGGTACCCCGAAGCGTGCTACCCAGGTTGCAATCAGTGCTCGGGCGCAGGAATCGGCAGATGTGTCGGTGAGCGGGACCGTCTCTGGCCTCCTCTTGAACCGGTCTACCATAGTTAGGAGGTACTGCGCTCCTCTGGACACTGGCAGGGGCCCACAATACCCACATGAATGTGGTCGAACCTCCAGTGGGTGGGTTCGAACTGCTGCGGTGGGGCTTTAGTGTGCCGCTGCACCTTGGCTGTTTGGCACTGTATGCACGTTCTGGCCCATTCACTGACCTGCTTGCGAAGTCCGTGCCACGCAAACTTGCTGGAGACCAGCCGGACGGTTGTCCTGATAGATGGGTGCACCAAACCGTGTATGGAGTCGAAAACTCGCCGCCTCCAGGCTGCTGGGACGATGGGGCGAGGTTGGCCGGTAGCCACGTTGCACAGGAGGGTCCAATCACCTGGGCCTACGAGAAAGTCCTGCAGCTGCAAACCCGAGACTGTGGTCCTGTAGCTGGGCATCTCGTTGTCTGCCTGCTGCGCCTCCGCCAGTGCTGCATAGTCCACCCCCAGGGACAGGGCCAGGACAGCTGGTCTGGAGAGTGCGTCCGCCATGACGTTGTCCTTTCCCAAGATATGCTGGATGTCCGTTGTGTACTCGGAGATGTAGGACGGATGTTGCTGCTGGCAAGCCGACCAGGGATCGGACACCTTCATGAACGTGAAGGTCAATGGTTTGTGGTCCGTGAACGCGGTGAATGGCCTACTTTCTAAGAAGTACCTGAAATGCCGGATTGCCAGATACAGTGCCAACAGCTCCCGGTCGAAAGCACTGTACTTGAGTTCGGGTGGTCGTAGGTGCTTGCTGAAGAACACCAGGGGTTGCCAGCGCCCCTTGATGAGCTGCTCCAACACCCCACCGACTGCTGTATCAGATGCGTCCACCGTGAGGGCGGTCGGAACGTCCGTTCTGGGGTGCACCAGCATCGCGGCATCTGCCAAGGCTTCCTTGGCTTTAACGAAAGCAGCCGTGGCCTCCTCATCCCAAGTAATGTCCTTGCCTTTACCCGACATCAGGGTGTACAAAGGGCGCATGATACGGGCTGCTGAGGGGAGGAAACGGTGGTAGAAGTTCACCATACCAACGAACTCCTGCAGGCCTTTGACCGTGTTGGGCCGGGCAAAGGTGTTGCCCCGTCTTTGGTAATCCTGTGGCCCAGGAAGTCGATGGTGTTGAGTCCAAACTGGCATTTGGCCGGGTTGATCGTGAGGCCGAAATCACTCAGGCGGGAGTAGAGCTGGCGGAGGTGGGACAGATGCTCCTGGTGACTACTGCTGGCTATAAGGATGTCGTCCAAATAGATGAACGCAAAGTCCAGGTCGCGTCCCACTGCATCCATTAGCCGCTGGAACGTCTGTGCGGCATTCTTCAGGCCGAACGGCATTCAGAGGAACTCGAACAGGCCAAACGGGGTGATGAGTGCTGTTTTGGGGATGTCTTCAAGGTGCACTGGGATTTGATGGTATCCCCGGACGAGGTCTACTTTGGAAAAGATTTTTGCCCCGTGCAGGTTTGCTGCAAAGTCCTGTATGTGCGGCACGGGGTAGCGGTCTGGAGTTGTAGCCTCGTTCAGTCTGCGGTAGTTGCCGCATGGTCTCCAACCCCTTGGCTACTTTGGGCACCATGTGCAGGGAGGAGGCCCACGGGCTGTCGGACCTCCGTACGATCCCCAATTCCTCCATCCTCTTGAACTCCTCCTTCACCAGGTGGAGCTTTTCCGGGGGGAGCCTTTGTGCGCGGGAGTGGAGGGGAGGGTCCCTGGGTTGGGATGTGGTGCTGTACCCCGTGTCTGGGCATGGCTGCCGTGAACTGCGGTGCCAGAATCGATGGAAAGTCCACCAGGATTCTGGTGAATTCGTTGTCCGACAGCGTGACGGAGTCCAGGTGTGGGGCCGGCAACTTGGCTTCACCCAGGGAGAACATCTGGAAAGTCTCGGCATGTACCAGTCTTTTCCCTTGCAAGTCGACCAGCAGGCTGTGAGCTCGCAAGAAGTCCGCCCCCAGGAGTGGTTGGGCCACGGCGGCCAGCGTGAAGTCCCACGTGAACTGGCTGGCAGCTGCACTGTGCGGGTGCCGTAGGTCCGTATCATGCTGCCGTTTGCGGCCCTCAGGGTGGCTCCTGGCTTCCTGTTGCGGGTGTTGTACCCCGTCAGGGGCAAGATGCTGATTTCCGCTCCGGTGTCGACCAAGAAGTGGCGTCCCGACTGTTTGTCCCAGACGTACAAGAGGCTGTCCTGGTGGCCAGCCGCCATAGTCATTAGCAGCAGCTGGCCCTGGCCCTGGCCCTTGCAGGGCGGGCGACAACGGCGGGCTTCTGTGCCCCACCGCTGGTGGTAGAAACACCACTGTTCACTGGCCTCCTCACTCCTGCCTCTGTGTTGTGTGCGCCCCCCTGCTGGGCCTGGTCTGGTCCGCTGTTGGGCGCGTGGCCTGGTAATCTGACCGACGGATGCCACGCTCTCCCTCTTGGCTTTCCACAGCACGTCTGCCTGGGCCGCCACCTTCCGGGGGTCGCTGAAATCTGCGTCGACCAGCAGCAGATGTATGTCCTCAGGCAGTTGCTCTAGGAACGCTTGCTCGAACATGAGGCAGGGCTTGTGTCCGTCAGCCAGGGCCAGCATCTCGTTCATCAATGCTGATGGCAGTCTGTCTCCCAAACCGTCCAGGTGAAGCAGGCGGGCACCCCGCTCACACCGTGAGAGGCCAAAGGTCCCAATGAGCAGCGCTTTGAATGCTTCATATTTGCCTTCTTCCGGGGGCGACTGTATGAAATCCACAACCTGGGCGGCCGTCTCCTGGTCAAGGGCGCTTACCACGTGATAGTAACGCATGGAATCAGAGGATATCTGCCGAATCTGGAACTGGGCTTCTGCTTGGCTAAACCACACGCGTGGTCACAGCATCCAGAAAGTCGGCAGTTTTAGCGAAACTGCATGAACAGATGAAGAGTTGGTCATCTTTGGTCCAAATACCGTTTGGACCGTCGGGGTCACCAATGTAGCGATGTACTACATATAGAGCTAGAGACGACACGTAGTCGGTAAGTCATTTCGAGACTAGTTTATTCAAACTTCGTGGCGCTGGCATTTAATCCCTAGCGCCCGCCCTCTCCGGGCGGAAATGACATCAGAGGTACATTACCAAAGTCTCTCTCCGCGCGCTGGCTATTTGTGAGCTGGTTCACCTGCGCAGAAAGTGGGTCACCACAATATCATGCCTAATATCTCTTCACAGTTTCTCTCAACTCAGTATTTTCAGATAGTCCTCAAGCATAATTTACTGTTGATTTATATATATAAAGAAGTTGGTGCAGATATGTTAAAAAATGGGATGCCTTATTTATTTCAACCTAATGAGCGCAAGAGCTTTAAAGATCAGAATATAGACGAAAAGTATTGTGGATTTTGGAAAGCTGTAGTAAACACTGATATTGTTGGAAATTTTCAACAGGTCAAGCTGAACAGAGAGAGCAACTGAGGTAACATTTCAGGTCAATGACTTTTTATCTGAAGTTGGAATTATTGGAGGTAAACATGCCAGAATGCAGAGAAAATGAAAGGGTTAAATAGGATAGGTTAATGACCCCTATAGATATCAATGGATCTGGGGTTGAGAGGGTGAATGACTTTAGGTTCCTCGGCATACACATCACTAAGGATCTCAAGTGGTCTGTACACACCAGCTGTATGGTGACAGAAGCACAACAGCGCATCTTTCACCTCAGACGGTTGAAGAAGTTCAGCATGAGTCCCCAAATCCCAAGAACTTTCTACAGGAGCACAATTGAGAGCATCCTGACTAGCTGCATCACTGCCTGGTATGGGAACTGTACCTCCCTTAATCACAGGACTCTGCAGAGAGTGGTGCGGACAGCCCAGTGCATCTGTAGATGTGAACTTCCCATGATTCAGGACATTTAAAAGGACAGGTGTGTAAAAAGGACCCGTAGGATCATTGGGGACCTGAGTCACCCCAATCACAAACTGTTCCAGCTGCTACCATCCGGGAAACGGTACTGCAGCATAAAAGCCAGGACCAACAGGCTCTGGGACAGCTCCTTCCACCAGGCCATCAGACTGCTTAATTCATGCTGATACAACTGTATTTCTATGCTACATTGACTATCCTGTTATACATACTATATATTACAATTACATATCACTATAAATTGCACATTGCACATTTAGACAGAGATGTAACAAAGATTTTTACTCCTCATGTATGTGAAGGATGTAAGAAATAAAGTCAATTCAATTCAATCAGCATTTGGCCTGCACTCATCATTTTCTTCAGAGATAAGTTGCAAGTCATCTCATGGGAGTTGCAAATTCAAAATGTTTATTACTGATTTTTCTCCTCATTGATGCCTAGCCTCCATCAAAATGTTTATATTCTCAGTAACCTTGAATTCAATGGCATGAACTGTTTTGTGTAATTGATGATGTGTTTAATTTTTAAGTGCATATGGGTACCTGCATCAGACCTCAATGGTTTCCAGTCATGAAAACTGTAATCTTTTCAGCACAGTTTTTGCTGGATGACTGCCTAGCTGACAGTTCGATATTTTGATTTCACATGAATCAAAACTCAGAGGCATTGATGACTATAAAGGAACAACCAACGTGCTCTTCATATAGAGAGGGAAGTGGTTCTATGAATGTTTTGGTTATCCTGTGTTTCAGGGAAAAATGGAGCACTGATCCAGTTCTGTAGAGCTCCTGATGTGTGAAGTTTAGGCACAACTATTGAAAGCAGTCTTCAATTTGTCACCTCTGTGTAAAAACTGTGCATGTTGGCACACAGTTTCAGCAGGTTTAATAATTGAAGGAGAATTTTCTAGCATGATGGTCCATTACAGTGTGACTCATCTTCCTAGAGTTCTCATACATTCCACCCAAATGACTCACGAATTTTGAACCAGAATCCATAGATCTTGCTGGAGCATGTGATACACCTGGTCTTAGTCACTCACCCAACTGGTTGTCTGCGTCTGAGCTTTGATAGTGAGTGTAGGCAGCCTTCAATTCCAACCTATCACCCCACTCTCCTTAGATATAGGACTGAAAATTCAGTCGCATTCATCATCGGGTACCTTGGGGTGAGGAGGTGGGGGGGACGTGACACACAAGGAATGATGATTCCCTTTTCTGGAATGACAGTGACCGATTCACACTCAAATGTAATCCTGAAAACTCATTGCCCGCTACATCTTGGGTCAGTGACAGGGAGCTCACTGGAGATTCAGGCAACTGATATCTGTAGCAACTCTCAGATAACTGGTGAAGGATTGACTTTTGCAAAAGGAGAGAGAAGGAAGGAAAGTCAGACTTATTATTACACAAGACCATTGTCTCTGTGAAATGGGAGCAGTGGGGATTATGTGTGTACCTCTTGGGGAATGGCAGTAAGATTGTTGTCTAATTGTTTCCATTCAGTTGTTGGAGCACCTTAAGATGAGGATTGTATGATCGGGTGATGCCAACACTGATATACTTAACACACAAAGGAAATTAAGATTTAGTACTTACAGAAGATCCCTGTGGACTGCTGCTCACTATTTGCCTAGAAATGTATTAGCATAGTTTTCGTTCAGTGACATGCAACTGAAAATCCAACAGAAAGATTGGTTAGTCTTCATCCAAGTAAGAACTGGAAGTTGATTGTAAACAAGGTGGGAGAGGGGGAACCTAATTGGATGAAGACCAGTCATGAGAGACGGATGATGGGGGTATAAATGCCACCGGACTAGACATGCCCAGCCATCGTCCCTGATGAAGATAGAGTTTGTCATTGAATTATCAGTTACAATTGATACCTGTACCCGACTGGAAGTCTGAGAAGAGTTTATTCGTCATAGAGATAATAATTAAATGACTGCATGGCATGGGATGATAGAGTATGAATGGAAGATGGTTTCTGAACTCCAGCATCCAAAAATACAGGAGAAAATAGACAGACAGTCATACTTTATTGATCCCGAGGGAAATTGGGTGTCGTTACAGTCGCACCAACCAAGAATAGTGTAGAAATATAGCAATATAAAACCATAAATAATTAAATAATAAGTAAATTATGCCAAGTGGAAGTAAGTCCAGGACCAGCCTATTGGCTCAGGGTGTCTGACACTCTGAGGAAGGAGTTGTAAAGTTTGATGGCCACAGGCAAGAATGACTTCCTATGACGCTCAGTGTTGCATCTCGGTGGAATGAGTCTCTGGCTGAATGTACTCCTGTGCCTAACCAGTACATTATGGAGTGGATGGGAGACATTGTCCAAGATGGCATGCAACTTGACAACATCCTCTTTTCAGACACCACCGTCAGAGAGTCCAGTTCCACCCCCACAACATCACTGGCCTTACGAATGAGTTTGTTGATTCTGTTGGTGTCTGCTACCCTCAGCCTGCTGCCCCAGCACACAACAACAAACATGATAGCACTGGCCACCACAGACTCGTAGAACATCCTCAGCATTGTCCGGCAGATGTTAAAGGACCTCAGTCTCCTCAGGAAATAGAGACAGCTCTGACCCTTCTTATAGACAGCCTCAGTGTTCTTTGACCAGTCCAGTTTATTGTCAATTCGAATTCCCAGGTATCTGTAATCCTCCGCCATGTCCACACTGACCCTTTGGATGGAAACAGGGGTCACTGGTGCCTTAGCCCTCCTCAGGTCCACCACCAGCTCCTTAGTCTTTTTCACATTAAGCTGCAGATGATTCTGCTCACACCATGTGACAAAGTTTCCCACCGTAGCCCTGTACTCTGCCTCATCTCCCTTGCTGATGCATCCAACTATGGCAGAGTCATCAGAAAACTTCTGAAGATGGCAAGACTCTGTGCAGTAGTTGAAGTCTGATGTGTAGATGGTGAAGAGAAAGGGAGACAGGACAGTCCCCTGTGGAGCCCCAGTGCTGCTGACCACTCTGTCTGACACAGTGTTGCAAGCGCCTAGTGTCCCTAGTAAACCTAGTGTCCACAACTTCATTATTTTACGATTCACTTGCAGCTGTTTGTATTTTGTTGGAATTCACACAGACAATACTCAAGTCCCAAAATGGATTAATGTCCATTTTCTATGTGGAAAACATAAATATTGAAAGCTGCAACCCACAAAGATCTTATAGCAGCAGCATAGAAGCTGTCTTTCAGCCTGGTGGGTACATGTTTTCAGACTTTGGTATTTTCTTCCCAATGAAAGACAACAGAAGGTACAAAGATCTTGAACAGTCAAGTACTATGCAGATCTCATCATGCCAATGTATTGATTTTAAAGGGATTTCTCTGCCAATGAAAGACCTAACTGGACAGCTGAAGCACTGACTTCACCTTCCAAAGTTCATAGGACTTGTTAAATCTGATCGGAAGTATTTTTCCAATATTTAGTTGCTCAGATGCTTGTGCAAAGGGTACCTTGGTGACAATATTTCAGTTCTAATGAAAGGACCTTGGCCTGAAAGATTGAGCTTCTTTTTTCTCCTCAGATGCCGGCCGTCTTTCCAGAAACGTATGTGTTTTTTATTTCAGATTTTGCAGCACTCGCAGTTTTATTTTTACTTTTCCAACAGAAGAAAGCTACTGAGGTGGGGAGAAGTGCTTGGCATGAGAGTTGTTTGCTCTACATGCACAGCTTCTTTTCTCACTTAAACCAGGAAAAGCATTATGCATATAAGATGTGAGGGATTTCTTAACAGAGAGGTATTTCTCATAAAGAACCAACAAGATCTGTCACTGAAGTAAATCAGATGAAAGTAGGCACATTTTGATGAGTAGTCAGAAGATCACAAGACAGAGGAGCAGAAGTGGGCCATTCAGCCCGTCGTCTGCTCCACCACTCCACCATGAACTAAATTATTCTCCCATCTAGTTCCAATTTCTGGCTTTTTCCTCATATCCCTTGATACTCTGACTAATCAGATACCTGTCAATCTCCTCCTTAAACATCCTCAATGATTGGGCCTCCACAGCTGTATGTGGCAACAAATTCCATAAATCCACGACCCTCTGGCTAAAAAAATTTCTCCTCATGTCTGTTTTAAATGGGTACCCTCTAATTCTAAGACTGTGGCCGCTTGTCCTGGACTCACCCACCAAGGGAAACTGCCTTTCCACATCTACTCTGTCCAACCCTTTCAACATTCGAAATGTTTCTATGAGATCCCCTCTCATTCTTCTATACTCTAATGAGTACAGTCCAAGAGCCAACAAACGCTCCTCATATGTTAGTCCCTGCATTCCAGGAATCATCCTCGTAAATCCTCTCTGAACTCTCTCCAACATCAGTACATCCTTTCTAAGATAGGGGGCCCAAAACTGCACAAAGTATTCCAAATGAGGTCTCACCAGTGCCCCATAGAGCCTCATCAACACCTCCTTACTCCTGTTATACACTATTCCTCGTGAAGGGAATGCCAACATAGCATTCGCTTTCTTTACTGCTGATCCAACCTGGTGGTTAATCTTTAGGGTATCCTGCATGAGGACCCCAAGCCCCTTTGCACTTCCGATTTTTGAATTTTCTCCCCATCTAAATAATAATCTGCCTGATTATTTCTGCTTCCAAAATGTACAACCGTACATTTCTCAACATTGTATCTCATCTGCCATTTCTTTGCCCACTCTCCTAAACTGACCAAGTCTCTCTGCAACCTTTCCGTTTCTTCAACACTTCCTGCTCCTCCACCTATCTCGGTGTCATCCGCAAACTTGGCCACAAAACCATTTAATCCATAATCTAAATCATCAATATACAGTGTAAAAAGAAGTGGCCCCAACACCGACCCCTGCAGAACACCACTAGTAACCGGCAACCAACCAGAATAGGATCCCTTTATTCCCACCTTTTGCTTTCTGCCTATCAGCCAATACTCCACCCATTCCAATATCTTTCCTGTAATTCCATGGGGTCGCATCTTATTAAGCAGCCTCTTATGGGCACCGTATCAAAGGCCTTTTGACAATCCAAATACACAACATCCACAGCCTCTCCCTTCTCAATCTTATTTGCGATTACCTCAAAAAATTCCAATAGGTTGGTGAGGCAGGATCTTCCTTTCATGAATCCATGCTGGCTTGGGCCTATCTTGTCATGCACCTCAAGGTATTTCATAACCTTGTCCTTGAGGATCAACTCCAATAACTTCCCAACTACTGATGTCAGACTAATAGTTCTGTAATTTTCTTTTTGCTGCCTCCCTCCTTTCTTAAACAGTGGAACTATATTTGCGACCTTCCAGTCCTCCAGAACCATGCCAGAGTCTGTTGATTCCTGGAAGATCATTTCCAATGCCTCCACAATCTCCAAAGCCACCTCCTTCAGAACCCGTGGGTGCACCTCATCCGGTCCGGGAGACTTATCTATCCTTAGTCCATTTAGCTTCCCAAGCACTTTCTCACTAGTTATCTTGACTGTACCTAATTCTATTCCCTGAGACCTCTGGCTTTCAGGTATGTTGCTAATGTCTTCCACTGTGAAGACTGATGCAAAATACTCATTTAGTTCCTCTGTCATCTCTTTGTTACCCATTATAATTTCTCCAGCATCATTTTCAATCGGTCCTATATCTACCCATGTCACTCTTTTACTCTTCATATATTTAAAAAAAACACTTAGTATCTTTTTTTATGTTAATTGCCAACTTCCTTTCATAATCCGCCTTTTCTTTCTGAATGACTTTCTTATTTTCCTTCTGTAAGTTTCTAAAGTCGTCCAGTCCTCAGTTTTCCCACTAATTTTTGCTTTTTTGCCATCTTTTTTGCTTTTATTTTAGCCTTAACCTCTCTCGTTATCCACATTTGTGCCATTTTTCCATTCATGATTTTCTTTTTTCTTGGAATATGTTTTCCCTGCACTTTTCTTATTTCTTGTAGGAACTTCATCCAATTCTGCTCTACTGTCCCTCCATCTAGCTTACTTTTCCAATCAACTTGGGTCAGTTCCTCTCTCATACCACTGTAATTTCCTTTGTTCCACTGAAATATCGATACACCTGATACCAGCTTCTCCTTTTCAAATCTGAGACTGAACTCAATCATATTATGATCACTATTTCCAAAGGGTTCCATTACCTCTAGCTCCCTAATCGCCTCAGGTTCATTACACAGCACCCAATCCAAAACAGCTGATCCCCTGGTGGGCTTATGGACAAGCTGTTCCAGAAAGCCATCCCGTAGGCATTCTACAAACTCCCTCTCCTGAGATCCTGTATATAACTGCTATTAGTGTCTTTTTACCCTTGCCGTTTCTTAACTCAATCCATAAGGATTCTACCTCTTCTGATCCTGTCCCTTTCCAATGATTTGATATCGTTGCTTACCATCAGGGTCATGCCACCCCCTTTGCCTACCTTCCTATCTTTCCTATACATGGTGTATCCTTGGACATTCCGCTCCCAATCACATCCATCATTTAGCCATGACTCGGTGATGGCCACAATGTCGTATCTTTTAACCTGTAGCTGTACAACAAGGTCATCCACTTTATTTCTAATGTTGTGTGCATTTAAGTACAGTACATTTAGATCAGTATCTGTTACCAATTTTGCTATATTTCTATCACACTGCAAATTATCCTGTCTATTCACCTGCCTGTCCTTCTTGCCATCTTTGACTTATTTCTATTTTCCTCTTCCTCGATCCTAATACCCTCGTTTCCTTCCCCCTACCAACTTAGTTGAAACCCTCCCTGACAGCTATTGTCTATTGACCAGACAAAGAAATACTGCTGACATTTAATAAACATGAGAGATTCTGCAGGTGCTGGAAATCCAGAGTAACAAACAAAATACTGGAGGAACTCAGCAGGTCATTTAATAATCCAACTTAAACTCAGCCGACCCTTAATGATCCATTATAAATTACATTGCAGGTACATTCACATTAAATCCCTCATCCACTTGCTGGAATGAGTTCCTTTGACAGTTCAGAATCAGATTTCATGTATCATCGGTATATATCATGAAATTTGTTGTCTCTGTGGTAGCAGTACAATGCAATACAGAATAATCAAAACATGAATTACAGCAAGTATATGTGTTAAATTAAATAAGCACCTCAAAAATAACAAACAAAAATGTAGTGAGGTAGTATTCATGGGTTCAATGTCCATTCAGAAATTGGATAGCAGAGGGGAAGAAGCTGTTCCTGAATCATTGAGTGTGTGCCTTCAGGCTTCTGTCCTCCTTGATGTTAGCAAAGAAAAAAAAGGCATGACCTGGATGATGACCTGTTCTCAGTGAGTGATCTGCAGATCACTATGACAATACTTGAGGATGTGAAACTTACTTGTGTATTATTTGATTACCAGAGGCGACACCTTTATCCATCTCTTGCCAGCCTCTTTTGATGGTTTCAAGCCCTTCTTCAACTTACTTCATCAATAGGAGTCCCAGATATCTTTCTTTAAATCTGACACATCTCCCCATCTCTCCTGCTGTTTCATTGTCCTCCATGGCAACCTTAGTATTCATACTTCCAATTTTCCATTTTTCTCTAAGTGACTATTAATCAACATTTTTATAAGTTTCCCTACTACCTAGGTTAGACTGAGAGGCTAGAGTAGCTGGGCTTAATCCGACTCCTTTGTTTGAACAAAATTCACTCATTTGTCCCTGGTACATCCTTCCCCGCCCTCCCCCCCCCCCCCCCAAAGAACACTGAAAGATTATGTTCAGTGTCCCCATGATTTCTACCAGGGTCAGGATGGACTCAGGTTACCAACCACTCTCTGAGCTGCAGCACCGTCCACTGATTCCAAAAACTCAAAAGTAAATTTATTGTCAAAGTATGAACTTATATGTCAGAATCAGAATCAGGTTTAATACCACTGGCAAACAAGAAAAATCTGAAGCTGCTGGAAATCCAAGCAACACACACACAAAATTCTGGAGGAACTCAGCCTGCCAGACAGCATCTATGGAAAAAAGCACAGTTGACATTTCAGGCCAAGTCCCTTCATCAGGACTGGAGAAAAAAAGATGAGGACTCAGAGTAAGAAGGTGGGAGGAGGGGAGAGAGAAACACAAAGTGATAAGTGAAACCAGGAAGGGGAGGGGTGAAGTAAAGAGCTGGGAAATCAATTGGTGAAAGAGATACAGGACTGGAGAAGGGGAATCTGTTAGAGGACAGTTAGTCATGGAAGAGGGAGGTGACTGGGCAGATAAGGAGATAAGGTGAAAGAGGGAAATGGGAATGGTAAATGGGGAGGGTGTGCATTACCGGAAGTTTGAGAAATCCTTGAGAAGGATTAGAGATTAGTGGGCAAAATTAGAGCACGTGGTATTGCGGGAAGGGTACTAACATGGATAGAAAATTGGTTGGCAGACAGGAAACAGTAGGGATTAACAGGTCCTTTTCAGAATGGCAGGCAGTGACTAGTGGGGTACCGCAAGGCTCGGTGCTGGGATCGCAGCTATTTACAGTATACATTAATGATTTAGATGAAGGGATTAAAAGTAACATTAGCAAATTTGCAGATAACACTAAGCTAGGTGGTAGTGTGAAATATGAGGAGGATATTAGGAGAATGCAGGGTGACTTGGACAGGTTGGGTGAGTGGGCAGATGCATGGCAGATGCGGTTTAATGTGGATAAATGTGAGGTTATCCACTTCGGTGGAAAGAACAGGAAGGCAGATTACTATCTGAATGGTGTCAAGTTAGGAAAAGGGGAAGTACAACGAGATCTAGGTGTCCTTGTTCATCAGTCACTGAAAGTAAGCATGCAGGTACAGCAGACAGTGAAGAAAGCTAGTGGCATGCTGGCCTTTATAACAAGGAGAATTGAGTATAGGAGCAAAGAGGTCTTTCTGCAGTTGTACAGGGCCCTGGTGAGACCACACCTGGAGTATTGTGTTCAGTTTTGGTCTCCAAATTTGAGGAAGGACATTCTTGCTATTGAGGGAGTGCAGCGTAGGCTCACAAGGTTAATTCCCGGGATAGAGGGACTGTCACATGTTGAAAGATTGGAGCGACTGGGCTTGTATACACTGGAATTTAGAAGGATGAGAGGGGATCTGATTGAGACATATAAGATTATTAAGGGATTGGACACGCTGGAGGCAGGAAGCATGTTCCCGCTGATGGGTGAGTCCAGAACCAAAGGCCACAGTTTAAGAATAAGCGGTAGGCCATTTAGAACAGAGTTGGGGAAAAACTTTTTCATCCAGAGAGTTGTGGATCTATGGAATGCTCTGCCTCAGAAGGCAGTGGAGGCCAATTCTCTGGATGCTTTCAAGAAAGAGTTAGATAGAGCTCTTAACGATAGCAGAGTCAAGGGATGTGGGGAGAGTGCAGGAACGGGTTACTGATTGTGGATGATCAGCTATGATCACATTGAATGGTGGTGCTGGCTCGAAGGGCCAATCGGCCTACTCCTGCACCTATCGTCTATTGTCTATTGTAAATTGATGTTTATGCCATCAGGTTGTAGTAGTACCACTGGCATATGTTGTGAAATTTGTTGTCTTTGCAGCAGCAGTACAATGAAACACATAATAATAAAGAAAATATCTGTGGATTACAGTAAGTATATATACTGAATATTAAATAGTTGAATTAAATAAGTAGTGCATAAAAATAAAATGATGGTGGATGCTGCTTTCTTGTGGCAGCGCTCCATATTAGCAATCTTTTCTTATATCTCCGTGCTATCAATCTTTAATGTAGTTACTATCTTAATTATCTCTTCTTTCACAGTTTCTTAGGAAGCACCCTCCTCCTTTGTGAAAACAGTTGCACGGATGTCATTGAGTACTTTAGGATTTCCATCTATATCCATGTGTAACTTCCCATTTTTATCCTTAAAATCTCTCACTCCTCCATGCGCAATATTTTATTATTGTGATTCCAATTGGCTGCTCAGCTTTCTACATCTCAATAGCTACTATGCTTTCATATTGGTTATTTGTTGGTAAGGTTTTTGCGGGAGTGGTCTGAAGTCATTGCTACATGATGCCTACTGTCTTCCTAAAGGTAATTGAGAAGGACAAGGAAAGTCGTTTTCTAAGTGTTAGGCTCTGTTTACTAAGCCATTCAACATAGGTTTACAACTATCAGTGAGTGCATCCTCAGCCAATTGTTTCGGTAATGAAATGCAATTCAATGAAGTGATAGAATGTCAAGTCCCTAAATGCATTGTTGTTCCACTAAGGGGGAAATTTTGCCTTAAATAAACTGGCTTTTTATGCTGTAAAAGAAAATACAATGCTTCTCACTGTTGAGTGATTGACACCTTGGTTGACAGGCCACAACCTTTTAAAATTCCCTTCCACTTTACAAGCTAATAAGAAAGTAAAAGTGACAAGCTAATTTTATTGGTATGGCAAGCATAACGCCACAATGCTGCCTTCAACAAGTGAATTAATATTTATGGTATTTCAAGTCAATATATAGCAGCAGTCAGATACTCAGGAGTTCAGATTCTGTCTCAGTGAACAAAAGGCAGATCTGATAGTACTGATCTTCATGCAGGTGTTGGGTAAATCAGTCAGAAGTTTTCTTTCTGTCTGCATGCATATTTGTCAGGGTAATGTGCAGAAGAACAGATCTTCCTGCTTTGCATCCAATAATGGTCTCAGGAACTCAGATCAGCAGAATTGCAGAATTCTTCCTCCCGATATTCAGGTGACAGAGAGCATTAACCCTTTTGAGTACTGAACATGTTTTGAACATGTACGCTTAATAAAAGCCAAAAATCTGTATATCTACTGTCATCCTTAAGATTATTTTAAATGAGTATGGTCATACAGTACTAAACTGGGTATAATATCTATGACCTGTGCTAACTAGCAATTTGTTATTTTATGGGTTTGTACATTTTCCCAGAACATAAGGAGCCACCTTTGGTCTATTGAGTCAAAGCCAGTTATTAGAGTATTTGCATCAATTTCATTTACATACTGTATTTCCAATAAACCTGCTCTCTCCCAAATATCTTTCAAATCTATGGTTCCATGGTTCTAATTCCATCCTATCTCTCCTGCCTCCTATCTACACCAGCAGTCATTGACAGTTGCCAGTTAGCTTACCAACCAGCAGGTCTCTAGGATGTGGGAGGAAGTCCGAGTACCAGGGGAAACCAAACATTCACATAAAGATTATACAATTCAGATATAGAGTAACATAGTATGGATACAAGCCTTGTGCCCATTGGACCACAGTATCCACCCAGCTAGTCCCAGTAGTTAGCACAACTCTTATCACCGCTCAGGGCATCAGAATTCTGCCATCACCTGTAAGCAGTTTGTATGTCCTCCCTGAGGGATGCGTGCCTTTTCTCTGGGTAATGTGGTTTCTTCCCACATTCCAAAGACGTACGAGCTGATAGGTTAATTGATCATTGTAAATTGTCCTGTGGTTAGGCTAGGGTTAAGTTGAGGGATTGCTGGGCAGCACAGCTCGAAGGCCTGGGAGGGCCTGTTCCACGCTATATCTCAATAAATAAATATGTAAATAAATTTCCTGCATTCAGCCCATCTCCCTTTAAGCCCTGCCCCTCCGTGCATCTATCAAAGTGCTTTTTAATTGATATTATTGTACTTCCTCTGAAATCTTGTTCCATATACTCACCACTCTCTGCATGAAAAAGTTGCCCCTCTGTCATTTTAACCCTTTCCCCTCTCACCCTAAACCTATGCTCCTAGTTGTGGACTCCCCTACCCTGGGGAAAAGACTGTTACTATCCACCTTATCTGTATCTTTCATCATTTTAAACATTCCTATAAAGTCACTCCTCATTCTCCTACTTTCCAAGGAATGAAGGCCAAAATCTCCCTATAACCGAAACCCTTTTTTTCTTGCTCCATCCTTGTAAACCTTTTCTGCACTCTTTCCAGTTTAACCACATCTTTCCTACAACAAAACTGTACATGATACTCCAAGTACAGCCTCACCAACGACTTGTACAACTTTTACATGTTTTGGACTGCAAACATGTTAATTTTGGATAACATAACATTTGACTGTAATGTTGCACAGTAACTGAACATTAATTCTGTCTTTGATGGTTTGAAAAAGGATTTGGATGCATTTCTGAGTTCTGATCTATAAATATGCAGTGGAACACTAATTCCTACTGCAGTCCTCTGAATTGTGTACATGCAGGACTGTTCCACTTCTCTTCATAATGTGATTTAATTCTGGTGTACAGTAGTTTGCATGTACAAGTTGAATGTGTTTATAATTAAGGTCTAGATTTTCTGCAATTTTTTGGACAAAGATACAATGTAAGCAAATGTAGTTTTCCTTTACTTTTGGTGAAAATTCACCACCCTCTGGCTAAAGAAATCCCAACTCATCTCTGTTCTAAATGGGTGTCTCTCTTTTCTGAGGCTGTGCCCTCTGGTCCTACACTCCCCCATCTAAGGAAACATCCTCTCCACATCCACTCTATCTGGGCCTTTCAATATTTGATAGGTTTCATTGAGATCCCCCTCATTCTCTGAATTCCAGCAAGTACAGGCCCAGAGCTATCAAATGCTTTTTGTACATTAACCTTTTAATTCCCAGAATCATTCTTGTCAACCTCCTCTGGACGCTCTCCAACGTCAGCACATGTTTTCTTAGATAGGAGGCCCAAAACTGCTTACAGTACAGTATTCCAAGTGCAGTCTGGCCAATAGCTTAAAGCCTCAGCATTATGAATGCTACAGCAAAGGCTATGGAATGCAAGTTTAAGTAGGTGGTCACATGCACGGCAGATCAAGCCAATGTCCATTGTTTGCAAAAGTGCAGAGCAGTCTATTCCACTCCTAACAACTTCCATGCAGTGTGAGTTGCTGTGATCACTGGGACACCATAATGTCTCTTTATTAGTTATTTAGCTAAGGGGTCCTTGGTGAACAAGGTTAAAATCAAATATACTATTCAGAGCATAAACACGAAGAGGGTAAGTGTACTTTGAAGCAGTAAACAAATTTTTAAAGCAGTAAGCATAACTCAATAGTTATATATCTTTAACACTATTGTTTTACATTAATGGAGTTCTTTATATTAAAGATGTTCATTAGCTGTGTAAAAATAATAGGGACAGGACTTTCCCATAATGGAATAAACCAGCGTGCATAGACAAAAAATCATGCCAGAGGAAATGAAATACCAAGGAGAAAGCAGATTTGATTTGTGCCATGTCCGTGGGAAGGCCTCTTATGAGAATCTTATGATGTCTGAGCTCAGTTGCCAAGCAGCAGCTGTTTGCAAACTGCGTGGTTTTTCTGTGTACATGGTCTAATTGCTTCTGCTTCACTCATAAAAGTTTCTAACTTTTTATATAGCTGTAAAAGTGAGCATCATTCCATTGTATCTGTCAGCTAATTAGCAGAGAGTTAAGCTGCAGTTTGTGGTAGCTCTAAATATGAGGAATTCAGCCAGTCGATTCTAATCATACTGCATAGAAGGGCATCATCTGTTCTATCTGGACAAAATTGAAGCTGTAGAACTTTTATTTAGAAAATGATTACAATAGCTTTGCCTTTACCCCTTTTGTCATGTTTTGAAACTGTTGAGTTATCCATCTTGGCTTTATGGCAATTGTTGTTTTAGGCACTGGATCTTGTTACAGGTTCAGCAAAGTACAGCCCAGTCAGCAGTGATGGGAGGCAGACTCCAGAACCCTTATCTATATATCCCATTTGCCCCTCAAAGGGGGTCTACAATTTAGCCTTAGCAAGGTGACCATTCACTTTCAAACAAGAGCAACATCTACAGATGCTGGAAATTCGAGCAATAAATCCTCCAGCATTTTATGTACGTTGATCATTCACTTATTTCTAAGCTCTACCCAGAAGACCTCATTAATGATCATTCAAGAACATCCCCTCTAAGCACTGCTCTTATATCCTCTCTTATCAAGAAGGCAACACCACTCCACTCAAACCTATTCCTCTGACACATTTAAAGCATCAGTATCCCAGAATGTTGAGCTGTCAGTCCTGCTTTTCTCTCAGCCACATTTCAGGAATAGCCAATGTTTCAGAACCCTTCTTAGAAATCTGGGGTATTTCATGCTCCTCCCCTTCCCTACCCCCCCCCCCCCCAGCCTTCCTCCCCTCCCCTACCCCCCAGCCTTCCTCCCCTCCACTTCCCTACCCCTCTCCGCCAGCCTGCGCCCACTCAGAGAATGAGTTCCAAACCATTGTCATCTGGATGGGCCTTCCACTCAACATCCACAAGGCAAAGGTTATCCCTTTCTCTCACTGAACATACCCAACATTGGGCTTCCAAACAGTCACTGTATTTCAAATTCTGTCAGGGGGAGGGATTACTAGATAAAACTCTTTGAGGCGGTGTGATATTCCTCCCCTCCCTTACCCCTCTCCTCAGCCTTCCTACCCTCCCTTCCCCCTCACTGATTCCTGGAGACCTCTGGCCGATGACTGGAGAAGGAGCAGTTGAATTGCTGTTGAGAACCAGAGACCATGAATCAAAAACACACAGATACCCTATGTAAGCAGTGGAAGGAGCGCACCACCTTATTAACCCTTCCCCATCTGGCACCTTTTGCCATTTCTGTGATTCATACATTGTCCTCATCAGCCACCTTAGGACTCTCAAATCCAGAGTGAAAGCAAGTCATCTTCAATCCCAAAGGACAGCCTAAGAAGGGACACTTTCACTGGGTGCTATTCAGCTATCCATCCATTTTATTTCAAGAACTTTATTACATTTTCTCCATTATTTTCTATAATGTTACAAGCTATGCACTGTGAGGAAAAGTTAACAAGAATGGCTTTATCCTGACAATGAGCTTGGGGGTGACAAAATATTTCAACAATCAGCATAACCATTAGAATGATTTCAATGCAGGACACTGGGTTGAAAATGTTTCACATTCAATGAATGCAGTTGATTATAGGCTAGAAGCTCTCAATCTTAGTGCAATATTCACAGTGAATATCTTCTAAAACCCAATTTGTCACTTGCCACCTTGTTCATTGTGCACTGGTACACTTGCTGAGAATTTCTCTAGTTTCTTGCTAGCTCCATAATGCATGTGAAAAACATATACATGCTGGGAGGTGGTGAGACCAGCTACAATCTGTTGGGTCAAAAATGTCCAATGTGACTTGACTTGCACAAAATTTGTTTAATCAGAGTTCTCAAACTGCAAAAATTGCTCCAGTCTGTGGCAGTTTAAACTGACAAGTTGGTATGCTGCTCTGATAGGCATAATCAAATATTCTCATTTAGGACTACCAGAGCTGAAATCCAGTCACAGCCCTTCAGTATGTAACATCATTTTAAGGATTTTAAAATTAGCCTCAAAATTGGTTGACCTCAGATTGCTGACTGAGGTCACAATTGCAGTACCCCTTTAAGAAAAAGAAAGTGCACAAGGCATGCTGAGCTTGTAACACAGAGGCCTTAGACCCATGCACCATTCTCCCCCCCCCCCCCCCACACACACACACACACTCCTAACTATCCTGCTGGTGAATGTGTAGTTTCTAGAAAATAAAATGCCATCCCACGCCTACACTTTGAGAAGTCTGATCACATGGCTGTACTTCCTCTCCCGGCATACAGGCAGAGACTAAACAATGCAGCACCAGTGGTGAGGACCAGGAAACTATAGTTTGGGGAGGTAGACGAGTGCTTACAGGACTGTTTTACACCAGAAGACCATAAGACATAGGAGCAGAATTAAGCCATTCAGCCTATCAAGTCCGCTCTGCCATTTCATCATGGCTGATCCCGGATCCCACTCAACCCCATTCGCCTGCCTTCACACCATATTCTTTGATGCCCTGACCGATCAGGAAACTAACTGCTTCTGCTTTAAGTACACCCAGGGACTTGGCCTCCACTGTGGTCTGACGCAAAACATTCCACAGATAAACTACTCGCTAGCTCAAAAAATTCCTCCTTACCTCTGTTCTAAAGAGTAACCCTCAAGTTTGAGGCTGTGCCCTCTAGTTCTGGATACCCCACCAGAGGAAACATCCTCCCCATATCCATTTTATCTAGTCCTTTCAACATTTGGTAGGCTTCAATGAGACTCCCCTCCCCCACGCCCCGCCGCCACATTCAACTAAATATCAGTGAGTACAGGCCCAAAGCTGCCAAACGTTCCTCATATGTTAACCCCTTCATTCCTGGAATCATCCTTGTGAACTTCCTCTGGATTCTCTCCGATGAAAACACATCCTTTCTGAGACAAGGGGCCCAAAACAGTTGACAATTCTCAAAGTGTGGTCTGACTAGTATCTCAAAGCCTCAGCATTATCTCCTTGTTTCTATATTCTATTCCTCTTCAAATAAATGTCAACATTGCATTTGCCTTCTTTATCACAGACTCAACCTTCTGGGAGTCTTGCACGAGGACTCCCAAGTCCCTCTGCACCTCTGATGTTTGAACCTTTTCCCCATTTAGATAATAGTCCTCACTATTGTTCCTTTTACCAAATTCATTATCATACATTTCCCAAGACTGTTTTCCATCTGTCACTTTTTTGCTGTTGTTATGGAAAATAACTGGTTCTTTGCGTCTCAGCAGTAGAGGCCTGGACACACACAGTTTTAATAATAAGGAATTTACTTACAAGGGGAAGTCGGATCAACACAAGCAACTACAATATTCTAACAAAAAACATTTAGGGTTAACACGTGTGGGAAGGTTTCGGGTCGGCTGTACAATACACAGAAAGAGGTGTGGGGACAGGGTACGGTTACACATACAAAGAACAAGGGAAAAGCACTACGACAGCTATCCCCCTTGACCTTGGATAGCTGCGGCTCCCTTACCAGGACCAATGATAGACCTTCCCAAACATAAATCAATGCACTTACCTTCAATGAGGTGGTCTGTAAGAGAGAGTGAGCCAGACACGTCTCACCTTTTATAGCATGGGGCTGGGCGAGATAATCCAATTAAGGTGACCAATAATTTAGGTGTGCATTGATTAGTTGGGAGGGACCAAATGTTGATTGGCGTGTGGTGTGTCCTCTGACCAGCCAGGTGGCAGTGCATCTGTCACGTGGCTGGTATCTCTGGATACATTTGCCCATTCTTCCAATTTGTCTAAATCCTGCTGCAATCGCATTGCTTCCTCAGCACGACCTACCCCTCCACACATCTTCGTATCATCTGAAAACTTTGCCACAAAGCCATCAATTCCATTATCTAAATCATTGACAAACATTGTGAAAAGCAGCAGTCTCAATACTGACCCCTGAGGAACATCACTAGTCACCGGCAGCAAACCAGAAAAGGCCCCTTTATTCCCACTCGCTGCCTCCTGCCTGTCAGCCATTCCTCTATCCATGCCAGTATCTTTTATATAACACCATACAATTTTATCTTGTTAAGCAACCTCATGTGTGGCACCTTATCAAATGTCTTCTGAAAATCCAAGTAAATGACATCCACTGCCTCTCCTTTGTCCACCCTGCTTGTTACTTCCTCAAAGAACTCTATCAGATTTGTCAGGCAATATTTCCCCTTACAGAAACCATGCTGACTTTGACTTATTTTACCATTAGTCTCCAAGTACCCTGAAATCTCATCCTTACTAATAGACTCCAACACTTTCCCCAGCACTGAGATTACACTAACTAGCCTATAATTTCCTTTTTTTTGCCTTCCTCCCTTCTTAAAGAGTGGAGTGAACATTTGCAAACTTCCAGTCTTCTGGAACGACGCCAAACTCAAGTGATTCTTGAAGGATCATGACCAATGCATCTGCTCTCTTCAGCAACCTCTCTCAGAACTCTGGGATGTAGTCCATCTGGCCCTGGTGATTTATCCACCCGAAGACCTTTGAGTTTGCCCAGCACTTTTTCCTTTGTAATAGCAATGTCACTCACTCCTGCTCCCTGACACTCACAGATCTCTGGCACACGGCTAGTGTCTTCCACAGTGAAGACTGATGCAAAGTACCCATTAAGTTCATCTGCCATTTCTTTGTCCCCCATTACTACCTGATCAGCATCATTTTCTAGTGGTCCAATATCAACTCTCACCTCCCTTTTATTCTTTACATAACTGAAAAAACTTTTGGTATTCTGCTTTATATTGTTGGTTAATTTGCCCTCGTATTTCATCTTTTCCCTTATTCCTTTTTTCAGTTGCCTTTTCTTGGATTTTAAAAGCTTCCCAATCATCCAACTTCCCACTCACATTTGCTACCTTATATGCCCTTTCCTTGGCTTTTATGCTGTCCTTTACCTCCTTTGTCAGCCACGGTTGCCTACCTCTGCCATTTAAGAACTTCTCTCTCAGTGGGACATATCTATCCTGCACCCTGTGAACTATTTCCAGAAACTTCAGCCATCTCTGCTCTGCCATCATCCCCACAAGTATCCTCCTCCAATCCACCTGGGCAAGCTCCTCTCTCTTGCCTCTGTAATTCCCTTTATTCCATTGTGATACTGATACATGTGACTTACGCTTCTCCCTCTCAAATTGCCATATTAACTCAATCATATTATGATCACTGCCTCACAAGCATTCCTTTACTGTAAGCTCCCTAATAAGATCTGGGTTATTACACAACACCCAATCTAAGATAGCCTTTCTCCAAGTAGGCTCAAGCACAAGCTGCTCTAAAAAGCCATCTCGTAGGCATTCAACAAATTCCCTCTCTTGTGATCCAACACCAAGCCAATTTTCCCAATCCCCTTGCATATTGAGGTCCGCCATTACAATTGTGTCATTACTTGTATTACATGCCTTTCCAGCTCACTTTGCAATCTCAACCCCACATCTTGGCTACTACTTGGAGGCCTATACATGATTCTTATAATTTTTTTTAATACCCTTGCTTTGAGTCGGTGGACTGGATAATACTCCGGGATTCATCTTCTGATCTGAATGAATATGCTACATCTGTCACTGGCTTCATCAAGACCTGTGTGGATGAGTGTGTGCCTTTGAGAACATACTGGACATACCCAAAACAAAATCCATGGATGAACCAAGAGATTTGCATTCTGCTGAGGGCTAGATCTGTGGCATTCAAGACTGGTGATCCAGAACTACACAAGTAGTCCAGGTATGACCTATTGAATGCTATTTTAAGGGTGGAAAAAACAATTTCAATTCAGATTAGAGAAAGAATTGGATGCATGTCAGCTCTGGCAGGGTTTGCAAGCCATTATTTCCAACAAGGTGAAACCTAACTTCATGATTGGCTGTGATATGTTACCTCTAGATGAGTTTAACACCTTTTATGCATGCGTTGCAAGGGATAATAAAACTACACCTGTGCAAATCCCTGCAGCGTGTGGTGACCCTGTGATCTCTGTCCTGGGAGCCAAAGTCAAATTATCTTTCAAGAAGTTGAACCCTCGCAAGGTGTCAGTTCCTGACAGTGTACCTGCTTGGGCTCTGAAAAACTGTGCCAACCAGGAGTATTCAAGAACATCTTCAATCTCTCACTGCTGCAGTTGGGAGTTCCCACCTGATTTAAAAGAATGATAATTATACCAGTGCCCAAGAAGAGCAGGGTGAGTTGCCTCAATGACTATCATCCAGTTGCAATTCATCTGGACATGAGTGCTTTGAGAGGTTGGTCATGGCCAGAATCAACTCTTGCCTAAGTAAGGACCTAGATCTGCTGCAATTTGCCTACCAGCACACTAGGTCTACAGTGGATGCCATTTCACTGATTCTCCACTCTGTCTTGGATCACCTGGACAATAGCAATACCTACGATAGCCTACTGTTTGTTGATTAAAGCTCAGCGTTCAACACAATCATACCTCAGTTCTAATCAAGGAGACTTGGCATGCCACCAAAGACTCTTGGCTTTCTACAGATATACCATGGAGAGCATTCCAACTGGTTGCATCACCATCTGGTTTGAAGGGGCCACTGGACTGGATCAGAAAAACCTACAGAGGGTTGTAAACTCAGCCAACTCCGTCATGGGCACCAGCCTCCCCAGCACTGAGGACACCTTCAAAAGGTGATACCTCAGAAAGGAAGCATCCAGCATTAAGGGCCCAGGGCATGCCCTCTTCTTTTTGCTGCCATCAAGGAAGTAGTACAGGAGCCTGAAGACACTCAGTGTTTCAGGAACAGCTTCTTCCCCTCTGCTATCAAATTTCTGAATGGACAATGAACCCATGTACACTATCCCCTTTACTTCAATGGCACAGCAATGGAAACTGCTAACAATATCAAACTCAAGGGAGTGCACATCACACACAACCTTCTGAGTCTGAAAAGAGCTGGACTTCACACATCCATACTTGTATCATTCTACAGATGCACAGTCGAGAGCATCCTAATAAGCTGTATCACTGCTTGGTGTGGAAACTATACTGCGGTGGATAGGAAAGCTCTAAAACAAGTAGTCAAAACTGCCCAAACCATCACTAGCACCAGCCTACCTGCTATCACGGACAGACGGACGGACGGGCGCACACACGCACACACACACACACACACACACACACAGTAACGTCATGAAGGATCCCACATTCCTAGCTCATGGACTGTTTGTCCCACTCCTATCAGGGGGAGGCTACGTTGCATCCATGCAAGGACCTCCAGATTCATTAAAACAGTCAGGCTGATCAACATCTCCACCTACTAATTCCATCCGTTAACTTCCGTTAATGCCCCTCCTCCCCTTCTTACCCCATCCCTGACATATTTAGTTGTTTGCCTGTTCTCCATCTCCCTCTGGTGCTTCCCCCCCCTTTCTTTCTCCCGAGGCCTCCCATCCCATGATCCTTTCCCTTCTCCAGCTCTGTATCACTTTCGCCAATCACCTTTCCAGCTCTCAGCTTCATCCCACCCCCTCCGGTCTTCTCCTATCATTTCACATTTCCCCCTCCCCCCTCTACTTTCAAATCTCTTACTATCTTTCCTTTCGGTTAGTCCTGACGAAGGGTCTCGGCCCAAAACATCGACATCGCTTCTCCCTAAAGATGCTGCCTAACCTGCTGTGTTCTACCAGCATTTTGTGTGTGTTGCTACTAATTCCATCACTATTTTATTATTTCCTGTCAGTCAATTTATGTACAGTCTAGCATCACTTTATGGATATGCAACCAATTTATATAAGCTTTTGTATGTATTTATACTTATTGTGCTTTTATATTATTACTGTGTTCCTTATCTTACTGTGTCTTATTGTGCTGCATCGGATTGGGAGCAACAATTATTATGTTTTCTTTACACTTGTGTACAGAAAATGGCATTAAGCAATCTTGAATTTTTTTGGCTTTTTTGTTCTTTTTTTAAAAACTACTTATCTAATTTATTTTTGTATACATTTCTTATTGTAATTTTATTATGTATTGCAATGTATTGCTGCCACAAAACAACAAATTTCATGACATATGCCAGTGATATTAAACCTGATTCTATTCCACTTTCTGAAGTTCTGATACCTCCCCAACTCTGGATCATGCAACTGAGATGTTGACCTGGGTTTTCTCTCCAATTACACACACCTTGCCAACTGCAATCTGCAAACAACCTGGCTTCCTCTGTTAGCTCCACAATGGCTAGGTTGGTAGTGCACAGTCCCTAGAGTAAGTATTGTGTTCTACACTTGGGCTTCAGTCATTGCAGTGTTTCCCTGCCAAGAAACATGGCCTGGCACAAAACCAGCAAGCACCTCCCAGTAGTAGGATCCAAAAAAACATTGGTTCCATGTTGGGAGAAAATTCTGACATCACCTTTCCAGCTTTGCATAATACTGGAGTTGGAAAACAAACATTTGAGAGAATTGTATCCCAATTGATTTTGTACAATTTATTTACATTGATTAATTTCTGTAGATCATGTTAGTGAAAATATTTCAACAAATAATTGAGTCATATATATTGATTTCTCAGACAGACTCTAAGCAAATCAACAGTCCCTTCAGCCCACGATATCGGTGCCAAATATGATGCCAATCCAAATTGATCCCATCTGCCTGCACACTGTCTATATCCCTCAATCCCCTGTCCATTCATGTACCTTCCTAAATACCTCTTAAGCACTTAAGATTTCTACAATAGTTAATTTGCTCAACTTGCTTTGAAAAAGTTGCCTATTTTCACTTCTCACCTCATTTTCTTTATGCAGAGTAGAAATTTTAAAAAGTCCTGCAGGTCATGGAAATCTGAAATAAAAGCAAAAAATGCTAGAAAACTCAGTGGGTCTTTCCACATCTCTGGAAAGAGAAATAGAGCTAACATTTTAGGTTGGCATTTGTTTTGAGTTGCAGAAAAGATGTGTGGGGGAAGGGTGAATGTGATTAAAAGGAATGTCTGTGATAGAGTGTAACTAATGTTGGCCACGGTTGCTCTGGGGATGGGTAGTGGGTGAGGTAGAACATAAGAAATTAAAAAGACCCAGTTTTCCCTCTCTCCATTAGCACTGCGTGACTGGCTAAACATGTCTGACAAATCTCCATTTTTCAATATCTTACACTTCTTTTTATTCCCACTGCCATGATAGAAGCAGAAGAGTTACCCGGACACTTTCAGGAGGCACTGACACCCATTAGATTAACTAATTTGAATTTGGTCTGTCCAGGGGCAAGAAGGTGTGACTGTGATGAGGCAAGGAGGGGGATCCAAGAGGTAATGCTGGAGGAGCCTCAGCCCATGAACTTCTCCAACAGGTCTGTTTCTCCCTGTGAGGTTGACAGTGGGGTCTGTAGGAAGGATGAGCAACTGAACCATGGCACTGTAGTTCAGAGAGCTATTCTAGAGGGGAGAAGACATAAGAAATATTGTAATTGAAGATAGTTTAGTCAGGGTAATAGATACAATTCTCCATTGCATAGATTAAGAGACCCAAAAGGCTGTTTTGTCTGCCTCTTGCCTGGGTTTGGGCCATCTCATCTGACCTGAAGATGTAATTGGAGTGGGAGGGAAAGGTCCATGTGGTACCAGTGATGTAGGAAGAACAAGGAAAGAAGTTCTGCTGAGGGAATTTGAGCAGCAAGAAACTAAATTTTAAAAAAAGATACAAAAAGGTAATGATCTCTGAATCACATGAAAATTGGCACACAGTTAATGAGATAACAGAAGTATAACTAGTTTTAGAAAGCATGTAGAGAAGATGCAGTGAAATTCTGACCAGTAAGCCTATAGTCAATAGAGGGGATAATCCAAGAATCTATTAAAAAAAGATGTAATAACAGAACACTTGGAAATTATTAGCAAAATTGGACAAGGTCAGGATATGGAAATAATGCCAACAGATCTGATTTTTTTTTTAAAGATACAACTAAAACAACAGATAAAAGAGTTCCAGTCAATGTGGCAGTCAATACAGTACGTGGACTTGCAGCAGACTTTTGGTAAGCTTCATCTTCAAAACAAATAGGATCAGGGTTAAAGCACCAGCATGGGTTGAAAACTGGTCTACAGAAGGGAAACCGAAAGACCAGCCAGGTCTTTCCAAGTGGCAGCTGGTGGCTAATGGGATGCCACAGTGATCAGTGCTTGAGCTGTAATTATTCACAATCTATATAATTTATTTGGACAAGAGCAGTAACATCTTCACATTTGTAAATGATGGGGAGCTGGGAGGAATGGATAAAGGGGCTGTTATGGGAATGTGAGCCAGCAGAAAATTCAAGCAGTTTCCAATGTGATTTAAGCAATTTGGATGAATACAAAGTGCATGTGCTCCACAGATACTGACCTGCTGAGTTCTTCCAGTGTTGTGTTTTTTTTACTGCTGGGGATAATCAGCAATTCTCATGTAGAGTAGTGGAGCTGGCCTGATGAACAATGCAGCCAAATCCTGCTCTTCTTCCCATCTTTCTTGTATCCTGTCCATATCTTAAAACGTATTGTTGTCATAAGGGGACATGAGACTGGACCCAAATGCAGGACGCAGGCACTGAAGTACTGGGGGCAGGACGGGACAAGCTAAAGGATAGAACAAGGTATGGAGACTGTGGCATTCATGGAGACCATGGCATTCAGAGAGATCTTGGGGTCCAGGGTGGCCTCAAGGCTTAGCTTGAGGCTGGGTCTATGGGACAAGGAATGCTGGGAGGATAGCCCCCTGGGTGGGCCACAGAACTCCTAGGCAGGACCCAGACCTCCCAGGCAGGACACAGGGCACAACCCATCAGAGGCAAGGGATAGGAAGGGGCAGAGTCCCCCACCAGGCAACAGCAGTCCAGCCTGGCTTACCCAACAGAGGCAAGGGATAGGAAGGGGCAGAACCCTCCACCAGGCAACAACAGTCCAGCCTGGCTTACCCAACAGAGGCAGGGGGTAGGAAGGGAGCTCAGTCCAGGGTGACTTCAAGACTCACTGCAGCCAGAAGACTCAGGCAGGCTACAGAGCAGCCCAGTCCATAACTCACTCACAGAACTCACCATTAACAGTGGTACTCCAAGACAGAACAACAACCCCCAAACTATACTCAATCCCAGAGCCCCTTATATTCACAGCCAACCAATAGACATCAGGTGCGCCTCCTTGAGCCCAACCAAGCAAAGATGATCCTCAGGTGTGACTATTTGAGTTCAAGGCAAAACGAGGGGCGGTCGAAGGACTCGGAGTCCAGAGTCCGCGGACCGGATCAAGAACCTGAATGCGGACTTCGGATCCGACCATAACAATTGTCTTTATTAAATTATTAATTAGAACCCCATTAATTCATATAATGATTCTTAAAGGAAATTAAGAATATATTATTATTTTGATGTCTTTCTGGTGATTTGCAATAACTTTTTCTTAATAGTTTAGTGGTTCAATATTGCTTGTTTAGCATCAGTTTCTTTGGAAGTCAAATACTGACGGCCTCCTGATTCTTTGACAGTACCTTCCTATTGTGTAATGTTTCAGACTGTATTGAACTGAATTGAATTGACTTTATTTCTTACATCCTTCACATACATGAGGGTTAAAAATCTTTATGTTACGTCTTCGTCTAAGTGTGCAATGTGCAATCATAGTAATGTATAATAATTTATAATAAATAGAACAGTCAATGTAACATACAGTACACTCAAATCAGAGTGAGTTAATCAGCCTAATGGCCTGGTGGAAGAAGCTGTCCCGGAGCCTGTTGGTCCTGGCTTTTATGCTGTGGTACTGTTTCCCAGATGTCAGCAGCTGGAACAGTTTGTGGTTGGGGTGACTCGGGTCCCCAATGATCCTACGGGCCATTTTTACACACCAGTCCTTGTAAGTGTCCTGAATAGTGGGAAGTTCAAATCTACAGATGCGCTGGGCTGCCCACACCACTCTCTGCAGAGTCCTGCGATTAGGGGTGGTACATTTCCCATACCAGGCAGTGATGCAGCCAGTCAGGATGCTCTCAATTGTGCCCCTATAGAAAGTTCTTAGGATTTGGGGGCTCATACCAAACCTGCTCAACTGTCTGAGGTGAAAGAGGTGCTGTTGTGCCTTTTTCACCACACAGCTGGTGTGTACAGACCACGTGAGTTCCTCGGTGACATGGTTGGCAAACAGTTATGTGAAGATCTAATGCATTGTTATGCAACACCTTAGGCTCCTTGAATCAGAAACTTTAGGTAGGATACAAATTCTGGTCTCCCTCTTCACATGCAATTTCTGTTGAGGACTGATGTCCTCTTGATCAGGCATGCAGGCAAAGCCATGTATGTCCTTTTAGATTCCTAATGCTACTTTGAAGAGAATTTTTTTTTGTCACTTCTATTTAACCTTCAACCAATGACATGGAAATAAATTACTTAGATATTTCTCATTACAGTTATGTGAACTTGGTGCATCTAAATTGGCTTCTGCATTTCCTACAATATAGCAGTAATTCTTCATGAGTATTTAACTAGGCTGAAAACACTTTTGAATGTACTTAGGTTGTGGATAAGGACTACATACACATAAATCTTTCTTTTGGGTATTATTGAAAAATCAAAGTAGATTCATGGTCCACAATAACATGGATCTTTCCCCCTCCCCACTGTTTATTCAGCTGTATTAAATACTTATGTTCAATCATTACAAGATTAATAAACTAATTAGGGTTGTTCTCAGAAATGAAATAAGCAATAAATATTTGAACTATCGTGTCTGAAACATTGGAACATTCCATCATGCTGATGTTTATTTGTAAGGCATTAATGACTGCTAGATTAAGAGTTAATTGTATCTCTTGGTTTGCAATGTTTAATAAACAGGCAATTTCTTACCATTTTGGGCTGAATTAGTTGCTGTATCAACTGTGCATGACTGAATTGGTTGGACAGGGGCACTTGGCATTGTGAGAACATTCTTCAACACAATGTTTTTATTGAGATTCTTTTCATCTGACATTTCTCATTAAGGGAAATGTGGGCTAAAAAGACATCACATTTCTTTATGTTGTATAGGTGTCTTTTTAAAAAAATCAATCTTTGAATGAGCTTTTAAAGAGAGTGGAAACATATTTATAAAATTGGCATTTTAAAGAGGACCAGACTGGGAATGGGACTAATTAACTGATATAGGCTGTAACTGCTTAATGGCTTCCCACTGTGTTGTAAAATTCTATGAAGTAGAAATTCCCTATCAATAATATTTACAACATGTATCAGAGGCTTTTAGGCAAATCTCTGAGTCTCTGGGAATATTAGGCTAGTCACCAGTCTCCAATGACTACTGCTTTACTATAAAGATAACCCCATGAGTGGACTATACTGTGATATGAAAGTACAGCAGATGCCAGATCCAAATATTTCCCTGCTGTACTCGAAGTTTCCATCCTTCATACAATGCTTTCCTTGCTGACTCCTGGTGACCGACTGAAGTCAGCTGTTAGGACTTTGCTCAGGGCTTCTGTTCTGCTGCCATAACTTTGATAAAATGCTTGTGTGGTTTCTGCCAAACTTCTGCTGGAGTTATGTTGGCCAATCTGGAAAACACCGTGAAAATCCAAGCAATATAGATCTTCTGGGGAAAGTAATAATAACGCCTACGCAGGCATGTTTCTGTTCCAGCTACAATCATAGACCAGTAGTGCATCTTTTCACAACAGCCAATCTTTGATAATGATACTATATAGTGATATGCAGATGATACTAAGGTAGTGGATAATGAAGTAGGTTTTCAAAGTTTCCAGAGAGATTTAGGCCAGTTGAGATTTAGAGAGTGGGCTGAGCGATGGCAGATGGAGTTTAATGCTAATAAGGTGTGAGGTGCTACATTTTGGTAGGAATAATCCAAATAGGACATACAGGGTAAATGGTAGAGCATTGAAGAATGCAGTAGAACAGAGTGATCTAGGAATAATGGTGCATAGTTCCCTGAAGGTGGAATCTCATGTGGATAGGGTGGTGAAGAAAGCTTTTGGTATGCTGGCCTTTATAAATCACAGCATTGAGTATAGGAGTTGGGATGTAATGTTAAAATTGTACAAAGCATTGGTGAGGCCAAATTTGGAGTATTGTGTACAGTTCTGGTCACCAAATTATAGGAAAGATGTCAACAAAATAGAGAGAGTACAGAGAAGATTTTACTAGAATGTTACCTGAGTTTCAGCATCTAAGTTACAGGGAAAGGTTGAACAAGTTAGGTCTTTATTCTTTGGAGCGTAGAAGGTTGAGGAGGGACTTGATGGAGGTATTTAAAATTATGAAGGGGATAGATAGAGTTGACGTGGATAGGCTTTTTCCATTGAGAGTAGGGGAGATTCAAAGCAAGAGGACATGAGTTGAGAGTTAAGGGGCAAAAGTTTAGGGGTAACACGAGGGGGAATTTCTTTACTCAGAGAGTGGTAGCTGTGTGGAACGAGCTTCCAGTAGAAGTGGTAGAGGCAGGTTCGGTATTGTCATTTAAAGCAAAATTGGATAGGTATATGGACAGGAAAAGAATGGAGGGTTATGGGCTGAGAGCGGGTCAGTGGGATTAGGTGAGAGTAAGCGTTCGGCACGGACTAGAAGGGCCGAGATGGCCTGTTTCCGTGCTGTAATTGTTATATGGTTATATAGTGATTACTTATGTTGTGGAGAATTTGGAAATACAAGATAGAAATATCCATTGATAAGCAGTGCATTCAATAAATACATTCAGAAAATTTCCAAAAGTTATATGTAATGAAAATGTAACTACTTTGATTTAAAGTCAAAGTAATACTTTGATTTCTGATCAACTTGCACCTCAGGGATGTGTGCTTAGCCCACTGCTCTACTCTCTCGATACCCATGAATGTGTGGCTAGGCATAGCTCAAATACAACCATTGTTGGTAGAATCTCAGATGGAGATGAGGGGGTGTACAGGAGTGAGATATACCAACTAGTGGAGTGGTGTCGCAGCAACATCCTGGCACTCAATGTCAGTAAGACAAAAGAGCTGATTGTGGACTTCAGGAAGGGTAAGACAAAGGAACACATACCAATCCTCACAGAGGGATCAGAAGTGGAAAGTGTGAGCAGTTTCAAGTTCCTGGGTGTCAAGATCTCTGAGGACCTAACCTGGTCCCAACATATCGATGTAGTTATAAAGAAGGCAAGACAGCAGCTATACTTCATTAGGAGTATGAAGAGATTTGGTATGTCAACAAATACACTCAAAAACTTCTATACTTGTACCGTGGAGAGCATTCTGACAGGCTGCATCACTGTCTGGTATGGGGGTGGGGGGGGGGGGTGCTACTGCACAGTAAGAAGTACTGAAAGAAGGTACTGCACAGGACCGAAAGAAGCTACAGAGGGTTGTAAATTTCATCAGCTCTATCTTGGGTACTAGCCTACAAATTAGCCAGGACATCTTCAGGAAGCGGTGTCTCAGAAAGGCAGTGTCCATTATTAATGACCTCCAGCACCCAGGACATGCCCTTTTCTCACTGTTACCATCAGGCAGGAGATACAGAATCCTGAAGGCACACACTCAGTGATTCAGGAACAGCTTCTTCCCCTCTGTCATCCGATTCCTAAATGGACATTGAACTCATAGGCATGATCTCACTTTTTTAATATACTATTTCTGTTTTTGCATGATTTTTAATCAGTTCAATATACGTATATTGTAACTATTTTACAAAGTTTGTACTTATTTATTTTTTTCTTCTATATTATGTATTGTATTGAACTGCTGCTGCTGAGTTAACAAAGTTCATGACACATGCCAGTGATAGTAAACCTGATTCTGATTCTAAAGTGTTGCCAGCAGATCATTTTCAGTTATCAACTTACAACAATTTCTCAGGAAATGTTTAATTGAAAGACTAAATACAAGTACAGCAAAAATAGGCAATGCAGCAGAATTGAGTCTGGAAATTGATATTACGTTATCCAATCAAGATTAGCACTGGTAAAACAAATTTCCTAAGGGAATAAAGCAGGCCTCTTGGTTCAGTATGAAGGGCTGGAGATTAAGTTGATTTACTAAGGGGTTTGAATACAATCATAGGATCATGTGGGGAGTTTATCTACAGTCACCTGTGTTGAATGCAAGCAGCAATGTCAGTGAAATAGAGTTAAATTTTCATTTTGATGATCTCTCTGCTGAAGTGCCTTTAACTAGAAATGATAACTTTGTTTGTTCCATAGGTGGCCAATGACCGGCTGAATGTTTCCAATATTTATTGATTTTATTTAATATTTCCAACATTTGCAGGTTTCAATTATTTTTTGGAGTGTCAGACACTGCTTTTACTTGCCTGATTCCGATGAATTAACATTAGGTTGCCAACTCACAGATAGAGGAAATTATTTTTCCATTCTTAAGAAGTCTTTTAATGATTACTTTTGATCCTTCTTAACCTTTACCGTGACAACAAGAGCAATCCCAACTAAAGGAGGAATAGCACTCTCTGACTCCTTGCTTTTAATCTCTTAATGTGGTTGGGGATTCAAATTCAAGACAGAAGCTTTAGAGCAAGCCTTCATGACCAATGATTAGCTGTGAAAGGTGGCAGGCCATGAGACAATGTAAGTCCAATCAGGAACGCATACCCATGTCTTCGTGATTCAGACGCACAGGAGACTGCAGATGCTGGAAGCTGGAGCAAAAATGAACAAAGCTGCAACAACTGAATGGATCAAACAGTATCGGCAGAGGCAAATGGCCGAGACATTTGAGGTCGAGAGCCTGCATTACAACTAAGAGTGTAGGGAGAAGATAGTCAGTATTCCATATACCACATACTCCCCTCTACACTCGTTCCTGAATTTGAAACACTTCTTTGTCCCCTTAGATGCTGCTTGATCAATCAGAATCAGAATCAGGTTTATTACCACCAGCATGTGATGTGAAATTTGTTAACTTAGCAGCAGCAGCAGCTGTTCAATGCAACACATAATATAGAAGAGAAAAAATAGTAATAAATAAACAAGTAAATCAATTACATATATTGAATAGATTAAAAAAGTGCAAAAAACAGAAATACTGTATATTTTTTAAAAAAGTGAGTTAGTGTCCAAGGATTCAATGTCCATTTAGGAATTGAATGATCCACTGAGTTCCTCCAGCTGTTATCTTATTTTAATTGAAGCAGATATAACAATATGCTATTCAGTACAGTTTTGAACATTATCATGCTTTTCAGAGATTCTGATACAGTTTCTATATTGGTGGTATGAAAGAGTTGAGGGACACTAAAGCAATCAGTAAGCATCAAAGGAATGTTAAGAGGTTATTAGTGAAGTCAGGTGTTTTCATCTATTCTTGGCATCTGAAGCATTCCATTGCATTTGACCTGTGGCAAGCTCCTTGCCACGATGTGATTAGTTCACAGGATTATATTCACAAATTGAATCACTAGGAAGGAATTACACAAGGGAAAACCAGTGCATTCATAATAGTTATTAAGTCTGCATGTTGAATGCTTTAGAATAAAATACCAGATATACTGTACAGTTGGTAAATGTGTAAAGTTCAATCAATAGCCAGATGATACCCTTCAAGTGTATTTGAATGCACCCAGTAAATGGAATAAGGTAGATAATCTTGTAGCGCATTAAGAGATTGGCAGGTATGACAGTGTGGGCATCACTGAGTTGTGGCTGAAAGATCATAGTTGGGAGTTTAACATCCAAGGATACACATCACAGTGGTGCTGGAAAGTTTGTGAACCCTGTAGAACTTTCTCTATTTCTGCATAAATATGACCCAAAATGTGATTAGATCTTCCCATAGGTCCTAAAACTAGATAAAGAGAACCCAATTAAATAAACAGCACAAAAAGCATTATTCTTGTTCATTTATTTCTTGAGAAAAGTTATCCAAAATTGCATGTATTTGTTGGAAAAATATGTGGACCTCTGGGGTAATGCCTTCTACCGAAACTATTTGGAGTCAGGCGTTCCAGTCAATGAGATGAGATTGGAGGTATGGATTGTAGAGGTACCCTGCTCTATTAAAAAAGAAGACACACACAGTCAGGTTACTGACAGAGCTTGCTCTTCTCAAGAAAGATCTGATTATGTGCACCATGCTTTGATCAAAACAACTTCCAGAGGACAAAGAATTGTACAGATGCATGAAGCTGGAAAAGGCTACAAAAGCATTTCTAAAGACTTGAATGTTCATCAGCCCACAGTAAGAGAAATTATCTACAAATGGAGGAAACTCAATACTGTTGCTACTCTTCTGAGGAGTAGAGAATACGTACATAACGCTGGAAGAACTCAGCAGGTCAGGCAGCATCCGTGAGAAAAGAGTAGCCAACGTTTCGGGCCGAGACCCTTCATCAGGAATGGGGGGGGGGGGGGGGGACGACAGAGGACCGAAGCCCAGTAATAGAGATAGGGGAGTGGGTAGGGCCTAGAGGCACCAGGTAGAAAACCAATCAGAGGAAAGATAAAGGGGGGAGGGGGAGGGGATAAGCATGAAAGAACTGTAGAGATAAAGAAGCAGAAAGTTGAAAGGGGAGAGAGGCAGAGAGGGACCTGGGATAGGGGAAGGGCGAGGGGGAAGGAATTACCAGAAATTGGAGAATTCCATGTTCATACCACCAGGCTGGAGGCTACCCAGACGGTAGATGAGGTGTTGCTCCTCCAACCTGAGTTTGGCCTCATCATGGCAGTAGAGGAGGCCATGTATGGACATATCTAGATGGGAATGAGAGGCAGAGTTGAAGTGGGTGGCAACCGGGAGGTCCTGTCTATTGTGACGGACGGAGCGTAGGTGCTCGACAAAGTGGTTCCCCAATCTGCATCAGGTCTCGCTGATGTAGAGGAGGCCGCACCGGGAGCACCGGATGCAATAGACGACTCCAGCAGACTCACAAGTGAAGTGTTGCCTCACCTGGAGGGACTGTCTGGGGCCCGGAATGGTGGTAAGGGGGGAGGTGTGGGGACAGGTGTAGCATTTGCACTTGCAGGGATAAGTGCCAGGTAGGAGTTCTGTGGGGAGGGACGTGTGGACCAGGTAGTCGCGGAGGGAACGATCCCTGCGAAAAGCTGAGAGGGGTAGGGAGGGAAAGATGTGCTTGGTGGTGGGGCCCTGTTGAAGGTGGCGGAAGTTGCGGAGGATAATATGCTGGATCTGGATGCTGGTTGGGTGGTAGGTGAGGACAAGGGGAACCCTGTCCCTGTTGTGGTGACAGGAGGATGGGTTAAGGGCTGAAGTGCGGGAAGTGGAGGAGATGCGGGTGAGGGCATCTTTGATGACGCCAGAAGGGAAACCATGATCCTGAAAGAAAGAGGACATTTGAGAACGGAAAGCCTCATCCTGGGAGCAGATATAGCAGAGACGGAGGAATTGGGAATAGGGAATGGCATTTTTGCATTGGGCAGGGTGGGAAGAGGTATAATCAAGGTAGTTATGAGAGTCAGTGGGTTTATAGAAGATGTCAGTGGACAGTCTATCTCCAGAGATGGAGACCGGTGATCAAGAAAGGGGAGAGAAGTGTCCGAGATGGACCAAGTGAATTTAAGGGCTGGGTGAAAGTTTAAAAAGAAGAAAATTTGTGTTTTGGAATGAGCGAGTCAAAGTCCTGACCTTAATCCTATAGAAATATTGTGGAAGGACCTGAAGCAAGCAGTTCATGCAAGGAAGGTCACCAACATCCCAGAGTTGAAGCAGTTTTTTAAGGAGAAATGGCCTAAAATGTGCAGGACTGATCAGCAATTACCGGAAATGTTTAGTTGACGTTATTGCTGTACAAGGGGGTCACACCAGTTACTGAAAGCAAAGGTTCACATACTTTTTCCAACAAATACATATAATATTGGAGCATTTTTCTCAAGAAATAAATAAACAAGTATAATTTTTTATGTTGTTTATTTAATTGGGTTCTATTTATCTAGTTTTAGGACTTGCCTGAAGATCTGATCACATTTTAGGTCATATTTATGCAGAAATAGAGAAAATTCTACAGGGTTCACAGACTTTCTAGCACCACTATGTATCAAAAGAATAGGCAAGTAGACAGAGGGGATGGGGCAGCTTTGCCGGTTAAAAAAAAATGAAATCAAATCCTTAGAAAGAGGTGACATAGGATCAGAAAGTGCAAGACCATAAGATACAGGAGCAGAATTAGGTTATTTGGACCTAAAACTGTTCACAATACTCCAATTGAGGCCTCACCAGTGCTTCATGAAGTCTCAACATTACATCCTTGCTTTTCTATCCTAGTCCTCTTGAAATGAATGCTAACATTGCATTTGCCTTCCTCAACACCAACTCAACCTGCAAATTAACCTTTAGGGAATTCTGCACAAGGACTCCCAAGTCCCTTTGCACCTCAGATTTTTACATTTCCTTTCGTTTAGAAAATAGTCAATGCTTTAATTTCTTCTACCAAAGCGCATGACTATACACTTCCCGACACTGTGTTCCATCTACCATTTCATTTCCCATTCTCCTAATCTGTCTGTCCTTCTGTAGCCTCTCTACTTCCTCAAAACTACCCCTCCCCTCCATCCAACCAGAAAAGGCTCCATTTATTCCCACTCTTTGCCTCCTGCCATTCAACCATTGAGTTATGCATGCTAGAATCTTTCCTGTAATACAATGGGCTCGTAGCTTGTTAAGCAGCCTCATGTGTGACACCTTGTCAAAGGCCTTCTGAAAATCCAAGTACACAATATCAACCAGTTCTCCTTTGTCTATGCTGCTTGTTATTTCTTCAAAGAATTCCAACAGATTTGTCAGGAAAGATTTTCCCCTGAGGAAACCATGCTGGCTGTGGCCTATTTTTATTGTGTGCTTCTGAGTACCCCAAAAGCACATCCTTAACAATGGACTCCAACACCTTCCCAACCACTGAGGTCAGACTAACTGGTCTATAATTTCCTTTCTGCTGCCGCTCTCCCTTCTTGAAGAGTGGAGTGACATTTGCAATTTTCCAGTCTTCCAGAACCATTTCAGAGTCTAGTGATTCTTGAAAGATCATTACTTATGCCTTCACAACCTCTTTAGCCACCTCTTTCTGAACCCTGGTGTGTACACCATCTTGTCCAGGTGACTTATCTACCTTTAGACCTTTCAGTTTCCCAAGAACCTTCTCTCACTGATGGTAACTTCACACACTTCACGACCCGGACACCTGGAACTTCCACCATACTGATAGTATCTACCACAGTGAAAACTGATGCAAAATACTTATTCAGTTTGTCCAGCAATTCATTGTCTCTCATTACCATCTCTCCAGCATTGTTTGCCAGCAATGCATTATCCACTTTCACCTCTCTTATACACTTTATAACGGAATCCAAAGTCTGAAATGACTGAGGATATAGGCAGAGCTATGGCAAAAGGGGAGGGCAGCAAAACTGAGTAGTTTTAAAAAAAATCTAGCAGAAGAACAATGGGCAGAAGAGTCTCTAGCTAAGTGGTATGATTGCAGATGATACAAATTCAACCCTAAGTATGCTGTATTGCATGTGTGGTGGATGCCATATTCATTGGCATTGATTTCAGCAAGTAGCACCATTAACAATTTTTTTCCCTTGTAAATATTTTATTCAACTATGGAATAGCAATTTAAAAGATTAAATTTGTCACATGTGTGTTGAAATGTGTCATTTGCATCAACAATCAACACAGTCAGAATGTGTGCTGTGCTGGGGGCTCCTCACAAATGTCTTGCTTCTGGTGCCAACATAGCATACCCACAACCTACCCTTGCTAACCCATATGTCTTTGGAAAGTGGGAGGAATCCAGAGCACCTGGAGGAAACCCACACATTTACAGAGAAAACATATAAACTCTTTACAGCCAGCAGTGGGAATTGTAAAGCTGCAGAGCTTACTGTGCAGCCCTTGCTGTCCTTGGTGACGTGCTTTCTTTACAAACTGCTCTGGATAGAATTGCAGTTTATCATAACTATAATTACACTATCAATTTACACAACAGTGTGCATCCACGCAGAGACTATTTAAAAGTAGTTAATTATCTCAAATTGTTGTTTTTAGCTGTAAGGCATGTTCAAGGTCTTGCATCTTTGTAAATACCCTGCAATTTTCTTAACTCTAATTTTGTTCACAGTTTATTTGTTGACATTTTTAGGTCACAAAAACCCACATCAAGGTCTGATTGCCATAAGTTCACATCAACACAAATAAATAACCAGAAACCATTGAAAATAGACATTAATTGTATCTGGGAAAATGTATAATTTGTATTGGTTTGTTTCAGACTGGAAAAGTCATGTTGCTATTTGTGTAGTCCTGTCAGACATCTTACAATGCTCAGAAAAGAACAGAGAATCCTGGGAGCAGTTCCTTTTGCCCTCCCTCATGCCTGATCCACTAATTCACAAGATTGTGGGTGACTTAATAGCTCTGCATCACTTTCTTGAGATAGACGTTCACCCCTACTTGGAAGTATAGCACTAATTCTTCTGAGACATTGTCATTGTCTTTAAAAACTAGGATAAATTCCAGTATATTATTTAGGGAGGTTTATTTGTACCTTCAGTGCCTACATCCAAAACCATTTTTTGATGCTCCTTGGCCTTAAAGGTAATTATGATTGTTAATATTTCATATCTTTTGTTCTTGATCATAAATCTATTCACAACAATCCCTAATGGAAGCATTCTGATATACCTCAGCATTCTGAATCTTGAGTGAGATTGTGTTTATGGTGAGCAATTAATATTCCAGTGTGACAAAAGTGGTTTCTCTTTGTGTAGATATGGGGTTCCCAACCTTTTTTATACCATGGAACAATGCCATTAAGCAAGGAGTCCATGGACCCCAGGTTGGGAACCCCTGGTGTAAATGGTCCTCACTGTGACACAGTCATGCATGCAGAGCAACCGATGGACTAAATAATGAGGTTTTTGTCTGGGCTGATTGTAAGGAATCATCGGCAATAAACTAGACTGGGGATGACCCTCTCTTCCCACAACTCCTTGCTTCCCTTCTGAGTATCAATGATTCCTTACATGAATTTTCTATCTATTGAGAGGTGAACTATTATCACAAGGAAGTTGTTGCATCACTATTAATATACCCTACGACGTTCTTAAAGAGCATTTCCAACATAAACACCCCTACCCCCCACACACATTCAAACACTTGGGCACACATGTGTGCACATATATTTTGCGTAATTCCTCCCCACTTACCAGGTTCTCTGAGACTAAATTTAATAACAAACTTTGCAATTTGCAGAAAACAGAATAAATCAAGGACCTTCCTGACCTCTTGTGGTTCAGTACAAAATCTGCTGGTGCATTAAGGCTACATCCACACTACACCGGATAAATCTGTAACCGAAGCTTTTTCTCTTCGTTTTTACCCTCCATCCACACTAAAACAGCATTTTCGTCCCCCGAAACTGGAGCTTTTCAGAAACACTTTCCAGGGTGGGTATTTTTAAAAATGCTGCTCGGGCAGATCAATGTGGATGGGGTAACCAGAGACTTCTGAAAACACTGTCAGATGGCAGTGTGCTATTTCATTGTTTTCTTGAAAGCAACTTAACAATTTCAGAACAGACGGCAAAGAGACTGACACCAGAAGAGTTAGAAATGTACTCACCAAATACTTTGACCCATAACTTACTGAATAAATAAGTATACTCACTTTGCCCTGTTTTCTGTCCTTGCTCGTATGAAGGTGGTTTACCTACTTATGCAAGTACTTCTCTGACAATAGATGTGTAACAGCCTAATGTAACATTGTGTGGAAATACAAGATAACACTGATGCAGACATGTTTTATACATTTAACAAGGGGCTTTATTAATGCAACAGAGTTAGTCAGTTTTTTAATGTTCGTCGTCAGCCGGGTCAATCTGTCTGTGAACTCCCTGTTGGTTGCCTCCGTACGCTCCAGTATTTGTTTTTTTCACTTTTAAGTTCTCCTGCACGAGAGCCAACAGCTGTCCATCATTTTAAGTTTTTCTAGTCTGTAACTACACAAATGTGCACTTTCACACCAAGATTCGACACCAAACATGTCGCTTGTTTTCGATAGATGTGTCCTGCGCATGCGCAGTAGGAGGAGATTCTCCGAAATCTCCATTTCAATGTAGACAGAGATACTTTTAAAAACGCATAGTGTGGATGCCTATCGTTTTTACGCGACACTGGCATTTTCAAAATTATCCGGTCTAGTGTGGCTGTAGCCTAAGTTTGGGAGTTGACAAGCAACAAAAGTTAAACATGTTACTATCAGCCATGAAATCCATGAAGCACCAATACAACAACTGGCAAACAATTAATTATATCAGTTCAAAAGCATTGCTTAGAATACTGAGGTCTAAATTTCAGATCCCAACTGAGACAGAATTTTACACTCTATCCAAATTATTTTTCAAAAATAGAAATAAGAAAGTAGCCCGAAAGTGTGAAATCAACCCCAATATCAAATTAGATTGTTATAAAGATACAGATATTAAGTTCCTAAAGAAGCTACAATGCATTTCCACAAGGATAAGGTACATGGTTATAAATTATACCATGCCTGTAGCTTAGCTGGACTCAAGTTAGTATCTGTGACTGAATACTAGGGCATTATGTATTAAATAACAAGGAGTATCTTTTGTCTTTGTTATTCAGGGAGATATTGAGCAGTGAAAATATGCTTATGTCTAATGAGCATTGCTTGTCCGAAACAAACAGCAAATCTAAAATGACTAAATGCTAATGTAATGAAATTGTCCTTTTCTCAATCCTAATACCTAGGACATTTGTAAGCTTGTGACATGTACAAAAAGCCACCTTTGGTCTAAAAAAGTTTCTATTTTATCCAGCAGAGTGAAGTAATACACAAGATTACACAAATGATAATGTATTATCTCCAATGGTTTTATGATAAGAAAAATTATCATTCTCATACTTTAGGCATATGCACTTTGTTGAATATCAGTCTACAAGTTACATTTTATTAATTCAATGGAAGCTTGCACAATGGGGATTTAGAGAAAGGGTCACTTTGTCTTTGGTCTAAAGTAACACAAAAATCATATTTCAAGCTCTGCCTTCAGCAGCATACTGGTATCGAGCCACTCACCACCACCCCCACCCCCACCACCACCACTGGCTGAGTGGTCAGTATTTCTTAAGGCCAGCAATTCTGTTAACACAGAACCAATGAGCTGCAAAGATCAATGCTTATATCTTCCTCTACACAATCCACTTCCCCTTGATCCTGCAATATTACAGTTATTCAGCAAAGAAACAGGCTGCAGTCTCCTCACACTATGACAATATCCTTGTATCTTTTCTCATTTCAGTGGCCAAGGAATAGCAGAAAGTTCAAGTTTAATTATCAGTCAACGATACATGAATCTGGCCAAATGAAACAGCGTTCCTCTGGGGCCAAGGTACAAAACATATTACCAACAGCATATAGCATAAATTGCACACATATGGTTAAGGCTTCAGAAAAGTATACTGTCATAAAAAACAAAATAATAATATAGCCCAAGTCTCTGAGTGGCATGACTGTGGAATTATTGGCAAATTGTCCTGGTCAAGCTTGTTCTTTCACTGAGCAAACACCAGAGGGCAGCACCAACTGGAGGGGCCAACCCCCAACTTGTGTACGGATTCCAGTGTGCCCCGTAGGGGCTCTCCCACAACACCTCAGTGTCTCCTCTCCTGGACAGCTGGAACAGGCGACCAAGCAGCATCAGCCTAGTCCTTGCCACAACCAAGGCAACACCCCACGAAGATGGGCCTATAGAGCAAAAGAAACTGATTAAAAAAGGTATTACATTTCTGCACTCTCATCCACCAGATGAGATACTGGCACTTTACCAAGAGTTTAGAGGTACGACCTGCATTTCAGTGCCTGATCTTCACCACTGCAACACTGAGGGAGGAGTGAAAGCATACAATGCCTATAAAAAGTATTCATTGGAAGTTTTTATGTTTTATAGTTTTACAACATTGAATCACAGTGGATTTAATTTGGTTTTTTTTGACATTGATCAACAGAAAAAGACTCTTTCATGTCAAAGTGAAAGAAGGATCTTTACAAAGTGATCTAAATTAATTACAAATATAAAGCACAAAATACTTGCATAAGTACTCACCTTTTTTTGTCAAAAAGCCAAATTAATTCCATTGTGATTAACCGTTATAAAACAATAAAACATGAAAACTTCTAAGGAGGAGTGAATACTTTTTATAGGCACTGTAGGTTCAACGTGTGCAGCAGCATATACAACCATATATGTTACCATATACAACCTTGAGAGTCATTTTCTTGTGGGCAATCACATTAAATACAAGAAAAACGATAGAATCAATGAAAGACCACACCCAACAGGCCAGACAAATAACTAACGTACAAACAAAACAACAAATTGCAAATACAAAAAGAAAGAGAAAAAATAAATAATAATAAATAAATAAGCAATAATTATGGAGAGCATGAGATGAAGAGTTCTTGAAAGTGATTTCAGTTCAGTGGAAGCAGTTCAGTGATGGGTAAGTGAAGTTGAACGAAGTTATCCCCACTGGTTCAAGAGCCTGATGGTTGAGTGGTGTGAGTCCTAAGGCTCCTGTACCTTCTTCCTGATGGCAGCAGTGAGAAGAGAGCATGACCTGTGTGATGGGGCTCCCGGATGATGGATGCTGCTTTCCTGTGACAACACTCCATGTACATATGCTCAATGGTGGGGAGGGCTTTACCCGTGATGGACTGGGCCGTATCCACTACATTTTGTAATATTTTCCATTCAACAGTATTGGTGTTGCTTACTCTTTCTGGCACAAGGCCAGGTTCTCAGCATCTAATTATTGGAGTCAAGCTCTCAGGCCCTCTCTTTCCCGGAGTGATTCATCCTGGCCTTTACTGGTTAATCCTTTATTCACGATTGGCATCAGTGAGGTGGGGAGGTGCTTCTGAGTTTATAAAGTCACCTCTCGTTTGGTGTTCCACAAGCAGCAGAGTCACTTCTAGCAGGGGATGAGCTCAGCACTCACCTCTCCTTTAAGAAACGCAGGATGAGAATTATGTGAGTCTGTGCTGCTCACCCAGTATCTGTTTTCATATTCACCCATTAATTTATTTCCACATTCCCATCAATTCTGTCCCCACATCCACTGACATAGTTATTAGGGGCTAATTATGGTGCCCGTTATCCTACACACCCACACATCTTTGAGGTGTGGGAAGAAACATGAGCACCCAGAGGAAACTCAACATGGTCATAGGGAACAACACACACAAAATGCTGCTGGAACACAGCAGGCCAGGCAGCATCTATAAGGAGAAGCATTGTCGATGTTTCGGGCCGAGACCCTTCATCAGGACTCATCAGGGTCATCAGACTCATCAGACTCATCAGAAGTTGGGTTGCTGGAACAGAGAGGCAAATGAATTGACATGGCAACACACACAGAGTGCTGGAGGAACTCAGCAGGCTAGGCAGCATTTGTGGAAAAGAGCGGAGTCGACATTGCGGGCCAAGACCCTTCTTTGACATAGAAAGGAAGATGAAGAATCATTGTGCGGAGAGTTAAGAAACTGCGAGGGTAAAAAGGCTGTGATGGGAGTTATATACAGACCTCCAAAAAGTAGCCAGGATGCGTGCTACAAATTGCAACGGGAGATAGAAAAGGACAATATTATGATAGTCAAATGGGATTTCAATTTGCAGATAGATAGGGAAAATCAGGTTGGTGCGGGATCACAAAGGAGGGGGAATTTCTAGAGTGCCTACAAGATGGCTTTTTAAGAGCAGCTCGTGGTTGAACCCGCGAGGGGATCAGCTATTCTGGATTGGGTGTTGTGCAATGAACTGAAATTGATTAAATAACATAAGGTAAAAGAACCCTCAGGGGCAAGTGATTATAACATAGAACATAAAACATAGAATAGTACAGCACATTACAGGCCCTTTGACCCACAATGTTGTGCCAACACTTAAACCCTGCCTCCCATATAACCTCCTACCTTAAATTCTCCATATACCTGTCCAGCAGTTGCTTAAATTTCACTAGTGTATCTGCCTCCACCACTGACTCAGGCAATGCACTCCACATACCAACCACTCTCTGAGTAGAAAATCTTCCTCTAATATCCCCCTTGAACTTCCCTCCCTTTACCTTAAAGCCACGTCCTCTTGTACTGAGCAGTGGTGCCCTGGGGAAGAGGCACTGGCTGTCCACTCTGTCTATTCCTCTTAATATCTTGTACACCTCTATCATGTCTCCTCTCATCCTCCTTCTCTCCAAAGAGTAAAGCCCTAACTCCCTTAATCTCTGATCATAATCCATACTCTCTAAACCAGGCAGCATCCTGGTAAATCTCCTCTGTACCCTTTCCAATGCTTCCACATCCTTCCTATAGTGAGGCAACCAGAACTGGACACAGTACTCCAAGTGTGGCCTAACCGGAGTTTTATAGAGCTGCATCGTTACCTCGCGACTCTTAAACTCTATCCCTCGACTTATGAAAGCTAACACCCCATAAGCTTTCTTAACTACCCTATCTACCTGTGAGGCAACTTTCAGGGATCTATGGACATGTACCCCCAGATCCCTTTGCTCCTCCACACTACCAAGTATCCTGCCATTTACTTTGTACTCTGCCCTGGAGTTTGTCCTTCCAAAGTGTACCACCTCACACTTCTCTTGGTTGAACTCCATCTGCCACTTCTCAGCCCACTTCTGCATCCTATCAATGTTTGTCTGCAATCTTCGACAATCCTCTACACTATCCACAACACCACCAACCTTTGTGTCGTCTGCAAACTTGCCAACTCACTCTTCTACCCCTGCAACCAGGTTGTTAATAAAAATCACGAAAAGTAGAGGTCCCAGAACCGATCCTTGTGGGACACCACTAGTCACAACCCTCCAATCTGAATGTACTCCCTCCACCACGACCCTCTGCCTTCTGCAGGCAAGCCGATTCTGGATCCACCTGGCCAAACTTCCCTGGATCCCATGCCTTCTGACTTTCTGAATAAGCCAACCATGTGGAACCTTATCAAATGCAACATGATCGAATCCACCTTGAAATTTGAGAGAGAGAAGCTAAAATCAGATAAATCAGTGGAGCAAAAGAAATTACAGAGGCATGAGAGAGGAGTTGGCCAGAATCGATTAGAAAAAGCACTGGCAGGGATGATGGCAGAGCAGCAATGGCCAGAATTTCTGGAAGAAATTTGGAAAGCGAAGGATGTATACACCCCAAAGGGGAAGAAGAATTCTAAAGGAAAGATGACACAATCGTGGCTAATAAGAGAAGTCAAAGGCAACATAAAAGCCAAAGCAAGGGCCTATAATAGAGTAAAATATTGGTGAGAAGTTAGTGGATTGGGAAACTTTTAAAAACCAATCCAAGGTAACTAAAAAAATTCATTCAGAAGGAAAAGATGGAATACAAAAGTAAGCCAGCCAATAATATCAAAGAGGATACCAAAAATGTATTCAGATACATAAGGTGTAAAAGAGAAGTTAGAGGAGATAGTGGACTACTGGAAAACAATGCTGGAGAAGGAGTAATCTCACCAGAAGGTGTTCAATAAGGTGCCACATAAAAGACTTATCCATAAGATAAGGATGCATAGAGTTGGGGTGATGTGTTAGCATGGATAGAGGATTGGTTAACCAATAGAAAGCAGAAAGTTGGGACGAATGAGTGTACTCTGGTTGGCAATCAGTGGTGAACAGTGTGCTGCAGGAGTCGATGTTGGGCCTGCAACTGTTCACGATATACGTTAACAATCTGGAAGAGGGGACTGAGTGACCATAAGACCATAAGACATTCGAGCAGAATTAAGGCATTTGGCCTGTTGAGTCTACTCCACCATTGAGGCACGACTGCGCAAGCGCATGGACATCAGCAAGTTAGACCGGCAAGAAGGATTTAAAAGAAGATAGTTTTTTCCTCAGCGGTTTGATTGAGGCACGACTAAGTAACTGCTTGGATGTCAGCGAGTTAGACCAGCGGGAAGAATTTTTAAAAAAGAGAGGTTTATAGAGTGGGCAATGGGAGGAGGGGAGTAGAGGGAGACAGAGTAAGAGGGCTTTGGTTCAAATGGACTTCAGTGATAATGGGCCGTGGTAAGGTAAGCTACTTGTGAGGAGTAGGAATTATGTTTGTGAGGCCGGTGTTCTGTACTGGGTTTCAGATGTGGGATGTCTGGGCGATTCCCAGCCTCCCGGACGGCCACATCTGCACCAGGTGTGTCGAGCTGCAGCTCTTAAGGGACCTTGTTAGGGAACTGGAGATGCAGTTCAATGACCTTTGCCTGGTCAGGGAGAGTGAGGAGTGAGGGAGAGGAGCTATAGGCGGGTAGTCACACAGGGGCCACAGGAGACAGACAAGTGGGTCACAGTCAGGAGAGGGAAGGGGAAGTCAGGTACTACAGAGTAACCCTGTGGCTGTACCCCTTGACAATAACTACTCCTGTTTGAGTACTGTTGGGGGGGGGGAACAGCCTACCTGGGGGAAGCAACAGTGGCTGTGCCTCTGGCACAAAGTCTGGCCCTGTGGCTCAGAAGGGTAGGGAAAGGAAGAGGAAGGCAGCAGTGATAGGGGACTCTATAGTCAGGGGTTCAGACAGGCAATTCTGTGGACGCAGGAAAGAAATACGGATGGTAGTTTGCTTCCCAGGTGCCAGGGTCCAGGATGTTTCTGATCGCGTCCACAATATCCTGAAGTGGGAAGATGAACAGCCAGAGGTCGTGGTACATATTGGTACCAACGACATAGGTGGGAAAAGGGAGGAGATCCTGAAAACAGACTACAGGGAGTTAGGGAGGAAGTTGAGAAGCAGGACCGCAAAGGTAGTAATCTCGGGATTACTGCCTGTGCCACGTGACAGTGAGAATAGGAATAGGATGAAGTGGAGGATAAATGCATGGCTGAGGGATTGGAGCAGGGGGCAGGGATTCAGATTTCTGGATCATTGGGACCTCTTTTGGGGCAGGTTTGACCTGTACAAAAAGGGCGGGTTGCACTTGAATCTGAGGGGGAACCAATATCCTGGTGGGAAGGTTTGCTAAGGCTATTGGGGAGAGTTTAAACTAGAATTGTTGGGGGGGGGGAACCGAACTGAAGAAACAGAGGAAGAGGCAGTTGGCTCACAAGTAGAGGAGGCTTGTAGACAGTGCGAGAGGGAGGATAGGGAGGTGATAGAGAAGGGATGTGCTCAGACTGATGGTTTGAGATGTGTCTATTTTAATGCAAGGAGTATCATGAATAAAGTGGATGAGCTCATTGTGTGGATCAGCACTTGGAGCTATGATGTTGAGGCCATTACAGAGACTCAGATGGCTCAGGGGCAGGAATGGCTACTTCAAGTGCCAGGCTTCAGATGTTTCAGAAAGGGAGGAAGGCAAAAGAGGTGGGGGTGTGGCACTGTTGATCAGAGATAGTGTCACGGCTGCAGAAAAGTTGGACACCATGGAGGGATTGTCTACGGAGTCTCTGTGGGTGGAAGTTAGAAACAGGAAGGGGTCAATAACGCTACTGGGTGTTTTTTATAGACCACCCAATAGTAACAGGGATATCAAGGAGCAGATAGGGAGACAGATTCCAGAAAGGTGAAATAATAACAGGGTTGTCGTGGGAGATTTTAATTTCCCCAGTATTGATTGGCATCTTCCAAGAGCAAGGGGTTTAGATGGGGTGGAGATTGTTAGGTGTGTTCAGGAAGGTTTCCTGACACAATATGTAGGTAAGCCTACAAGAGGAGAGGCTGTACTTGATTTGGTATTGGGAAATGAACCTGGTCAGGTGTCAGGTCTCTCAGTGGGAGAGCATTTTGGAGATAGTGGTCACAATTCTATCTCCTTTACCATAGCATTGGAGAGGGATAGGAACAGACAAGTCAGGAAAGCACTTAACTGGAGTAAGGGGAAATCTATCAGGCAGGAACTTGGAAGCATAAATTGGAACCATATGTTCTCAGGGAAATGTACAGAAGAAATGTGGCAAATGTTCAGGGGATATTTGCGTGGAGTTCTACATAGATACGTTCCAGTGAGACAGGGAAAGGATGGTACGGTATAGGAACCATGGTGTACAAAGGCTGTTGAAAATTTAGTCAAGAAGAAAAGAAAAGCTTAAAGGTTCAAAAAACTAGGTAATGATAGAGATCTACAAGATTATAAGACTAACAGGAAGGAGCTTAAGAAGGAAATTAGTAGAGTTAGAAGGGGTCATGAGAAGGCCTTGACGGGCAGGATTAAGGAAAACCCCCAAGACATTCTACAAGTATGTGAAGAGCAAGAGGATAAGACGTGAAAGAATAGGGCCAATCAAGTGTGACAGTGGAGAAGTGTGTATGGAACTGGAGGAGGTGGAAGAGGTACTTCATGAATACCTTGATTCAGTATTCACAACAGAAAAAGATCTTGGCAATTGTAGAGATGACTTACAGCAGATTGAATAGCTTGAGCATATAGACATTAAGAAAGAGGATTTGCTGCAGCTTTTGGAAAGCATCAAGTTGGATAAGTCGCCGGGACCAGACAAAATGTACCCCAGGCTACTGTGGGAGGCGAGGGAGGAGATTGCTGAGCCTCTGGCAATGATCCTTGTATCATCCATGGGGATGGGAGAGGTTCCAGAGGATTGGAGGGTTGCAGTTGTTGTTCCCTTATTCAAGAAATGGAGTAGTGATAGCCCAGGAAATTATAGACCAGTGAGTCTTACTTCAGTAGTTGGTAAGTTGATGGAGAAAATCCTGAGAGGCAGGATTTAAGAACATTTGGAGAGGCATAATATAATTAGGAATAGTCAGCATGGCTTTGTCAAAGGCAGGTTAAGCCTTACGAGCCTGTTTGAAATTTTTGAGGATGTGACTAAACAGGTTGATGAAGGTAGAGCAGTAGATGTAGTGTATATGGATTTCAGCAAGGCATTTGATAAGGTACCCCATGCAAGGCTTAATGAGAAAGTAAGGAGTCATGGGATCCAAGGGGACCTTGCTTTGTGGATCCAGAATTGGCTTGCCCACAGAAGGCAAAGAGTGGTTGTAGACGTGTCATATTCTGCATGGAGGTCGGTCACCAGTGGAGTGCCTCCAGGATCTGTTCTGGGACCCCTTCTCTTCGTGATTTTTATAAATGAGCTGGATGTTGAAGTGGAGGGAGGTTAATAAATTTGTTGATGATGCAAAGTTTAGGGGTGTTGTGGATAGTGTGGAGAGCTGTCAGATGTTATAGCAGGACATCGATTGGATGCAAAACTGGGCTGACAGTATTAATGGTAAGACTCTTGGCAGTGTGGAGAATCAGAGGGATCGTGGGGTCCGAGTTCATAGGACACTCAAAGTTGCTGCACAGGTTGACAATGTTGTTAAGAAGGCATACGGTGCATTGGCCTTCATCAACGGTGGGATTGAGTTTAAGAGCTGAGAGGTAATGTTAAAGCTATGTAGGACCCTGGTCAGACCCCATTTGGAGTACTGTGCTCTGTTCTGGTCACCTCACTACAAGAAGGATGTGAAAACTATAGAAAGGGTGCAGAGGAGATTTACAAGGATGTTGCCTGGATTGGGGAGCATGCCCTATGAGAATAGATTGAGTGAACTTGGCCTTTTCTCCTTGGAGCGATGGAGGATGAGAAGGACCTGATAGAGGTGTATAAGATGATGAGAGGCATTGATTGTGTGGATAACCATATAACCATATAACAATTACAGCACGGAAACAGGCCATCTTGGCCCTTCTAGTCCGTGCCGAATGCTTACTCTCACCTAGTCCCACCGACCTGCACTCAGCCCATTACCTTCCATACCTTTCCTGTCCATATACCTATCCAATTTTTTTTTAAATGACAAAATCCAACCTGCCTCTGCCACTTCTATAATTCGGTAATCAGAACTGTACACAATACTCCAAATTTGACCTCACCAATGCCTTGTACAATTTTAACATTACATCCCAACTCTTATACTCAATGCTCTGATTTATAAAGGCCAGCATACCAAAAGCTTTCTTCACCACCCTATCCACATGAAATTCCATCTTCAGGGAACTATGCACCATTATTCCTAGATCATGCTGTTCTACTGTATTCCTCAATGCCATAGCATTTACCATGTATGTCCTATTTTGATTAGTCCTACTAAAATGTAGCACCTCACACTTATCAGCATTAAACTCCATCTGCCATCTTCCAGCCCACTCTCCTAACTGGCCTAAATCTCTCTGCAAGCTTTGAAAACCTACTTCATTATCGACAACGCCTCCTATCTTAGTATCACCTGTATACTTACTAATCCAATTTACCACCCCATCATCCAGATCATTAATGTATATGACAAACAACTTTGGACCCAGTACAGATCCCTGAGGCACACCACTAGTCACCGGCCTCCAACTATCACTGACTGTCACTGGATAGTCAGAGGCTTTTTCCCCTGGCTGAAATGACTAACATAAGAGAGCACAGTTTTAAGGGTCTTGGAAGTAGGTACAAAGGAGATATCAGGGGTATGTTTTTTACGCAGAGATTGGTGAGTGCGTGGAATGGACTGCCAGTGACGGTAGCAGAGGCAAATACGATAGGATCCTTTAAGAGACTTCTGGATAAGTACATAGAGCTTAGAAAAATAGAAGGCTATGGGTAACCCTCGGTAATTTCTAAAGTAAGTACATGTTCGGCACACTATCGTGAGCCAAACAACCTGTATTGTGCTGTAGGTTTTCAATGTTTCTATGTCTCTATTTCATCATGGCTGATTCTTTTTCTCTCCTCCTCAACCCCAGTTCCCGACCTTTTCCCCGTAACCTTTGATGCCATGTCCAATCAAGAACCTATCAATATCTGCCTTAAATATGCCCAACAACCTGGCCTCCACAACTGCCTGTGGCAACAAATTCCACAAATTCACCACACTCTGACTGAAGAAATTTCTTTGCATCTCTGTTTTGAATGGACACCCCTCTATCCTGAGGCTGTGCCTTCTTGTCCTAGACTCTCCCACCCTGGGAAACATGCTTTCCACATCCACGCTGTCTATTCTCTTCAACATTCAAAAGGTTTCAATTAGATCCCCCGTCATCCTTCTAAATTCCAGAGAGTACAGACCCAGAGTCATCAAACATACCTCGTATGATAACACTATCATTCCCGGAATCATCCTTGTGAACTTCCTTCTAAGCTCTCTCCAATGCCAGCACATCTTTTCTAAGATGAGGAGCCCAAAACTGTTCATGATACTCAAGATGAGGTCTCACCAATGCCTTATAAAGCCTCAGCATCACATCCTTGCTCTTGTATTCTAGACTTCTTGAAATGAATGCTAACATTGCATTTGTCTTCTTCACCACTGACTCACCCTGCAAGTTAGCATTTAGGGTCTTCTGCACAAGGACCCACAAGTCCCTTTGCATCTCAGATTTTTGAATTTTCTCTGCATTTACAAAATCGTACACACATTTATTTCTACTACCAAAGTGCATGACCATCCATTTTCCAACATTGTATTTCATTTGCCACTTTCTTGCCCATTCTCCTAATCTGTCTAATTCCTTCTTCATCCTACCTGTTTCCTCAACACTACCTGCCCCTCCACCAATCTTTGTATCTTCTGCAAACCTGGCAACAAAGCCATTAATTCCATCATCTAAATCATTGATATACAGCTTAAAAAGAAGCGGTCCCAACACCGGCCCCTGCGGAACACTACTAGTCACTGGCAGCCAACCAGAAAAGTATCCTTTAAATCCTACTCGCTGCCTTTTTCCAATCAATCAGTTGTCTACCCATCTTAGTAACTTTACTGTCATACCTTGGGCTCTTAACTTGTTAAGCAGCCTCATGTGTGGCACCTTGTCAAAGGCCTTCTGAAAGTCCAAATATACAACATTCACTGCATTCCCTTTATCTATCGTACTTGTAATCATCTCAAAGAATTCCAACAGGTTCGTCAGGCTGGATTTTCCCTTAAGAAAACCATGCTGATTTTTTCCTACCTTGTCCTTAACAATTGACTCTAACAATTTCCCAACCACTGAGGTCTTTCTGCTTTCTGCTGCCTTCCTCCTTTCTTAAAGAATGGAGTGACATTTACAATTTTCCAGTCGTCTGGCACCATGCCGAGTCCAAAGAATTTTGAAGGATCATTTCTAATGCTGCCACAATCTCTAACACTACCTCTTTCAGAACCCTAGGGTGCAGTTCATCTGGTCTGGGTGACTTGTGTACCCTTAGGTTTTTCTGATTTTTGAGCAGCTTCTCCCTTGTAATAGTAACTGCACTCACTTCTCTTCCTCACACCCTTCAACATCTATGTCACATCTTTCTACTGATTTAAGACAAGGTTGGATAGATCTTTTGCGTAGTAAGGGAATTAAGGGTTATGGGGAAAAGGCAGGTCGGTGGAGATGAGTCCATGGCCAGTCCAGCCATGATATTATTGAATGGTAGAGCAGACTTGACAGGTCAGATGGTCCTATTTCTTATGTTCTTATGCAGATCCCTCTTCATTCTTCTAAATTCCAGCGAGTACAGACCCAGAGCTATCAAACGTTCCTCTTACGATAACCCTTACATTCCTGGAATCGTTACCTTATTTCTTATACTCCGTGCATTGAGATATAAAACTTTGAGTACTGTATTTGCTAACCTTTTTGATTCTGCATCACTAATGCACTGATACCCTGCTGGCTGCAATTATGTCCTATCATCTGCCTGCCCTTCCTGACAGTCTGACTGCATGTTATCTTATTTGTCAGAACATTAAGTCTGCCAGCATCTTTGAAACTCTAGTTTGATGTTGTTTACAACTTCACTCTGGCAACCTCTGCGACGACACTGGTGCCAAGCTGTATCGGCGCTTGCCCTTCCCTTGGACTACATCAGTGATGTGGAGAGGGGGAACCTGATGCATGGGCAACAGCCGGTTCTTCAAATCTTCCCGCCCAGGCTTGCACCCTGGAAAGGACACAGTCCATGAGAGGTGCAAACCCATGACCTCCAGGGATCGATGGCTGCCTACTATATCAAAGCCAACAGTAAAGTAAATGGTGGGCTTCCACAAACAACTGACAAGCAGCCCGCATATTCCTATTAATGTCATGTTTAACTAATTTGGTTGCATGCTTCACTTTCTGGAACTCTCTGTGGGAAATAATTAAGTTTCTCCAAAATTAATACCTTTTTTCAAGTGTTGTTTGCTTCAATACAGTTTTCATGGTTTCCTGAAAAGCATTCTGCCCTAAGGGTGTAACTCGACTAGCTTTCATAATCTTCCCGCATAATCTGAGCCTCCTGTTTCAAGGTTGGTGCCATTGGATCTTGGGGAATGAATTAGGGCAAAATGTTGCTGCTTGGGATTAATAAATAGAGTTGAAAGCATCTGCAGATCCACAAACAGGACAGAGTGGCTATAACAAGACGGCTTCTATTAGGAGGCTGTGGTATAATTAAGCTGCAATCTGCAAAGAGAATATTGAGGAAAATATGCAAATTATTCAGTAGTTTAAGTTCTTGTAATTTTGAGTGGAATAAGATATGGCTTTTGACCCTTTTAATAACAAATAATAGAAGCAGTATGATCCTCCTGTGATTGATTAATGAAACTGATATGGCTTTGCCTTTGGCAACCTGCTGTTTGGTCAAATATCCCGCAGTATTCAATGGCCATCTATCAATGTTAATTGAGTCCCCATGCTGTCCCCATGCTGAAGAATATCATTGTAATCAGCTCAAATTGAACTGGATTGCTATAATCTGCCATATAGTCCATTTATGTGCTCCAAAGCCATGCATACAATATGATGGAAAGTTACAAAATTTGGAACCAAATCTCCAAAGAACTGATAATTTTATAGTCTTATAAAATATCAACCCACTAATGAACCGATAATGATATTTTCTATTTAATTTGATAAAGTTTATGACTTTACACATATGTTGATCACGCATATTCATGCATTTTTGTAATAAAAGGTAAGGTCATCATAGTCTACTTTTCAGTGCTCCCATCTCCATGAGAAAGGAAATTGAGACATTTCTTTGGTTCAGGAAGTGGGCAGAATATGAAGCATTTTAATACAATTTATATTGTATGTTTTATTTGCATATATGAAGGTACCGTTAAATTTCTAGGCTGGTATCCCTTCAATAAATCCCTACCAATATCTGTGTACATTGCAGGTGTGCTGTTATAGCTGTAAAGCACAGGACATATTGTGCAGCATTTCCACATGCTTGAGTGGAAATAAATTATTAAGATAAAATTGCTAAATGTTTTATGAAATTTGTGGATACATAACCATCCATGAAATATCAATTGCAAGTAATGCATTCAATGTTGTCACTATGGAAGATTATTGTAATTATAGGCTTTAAACAAGAAAAGTAAGCAACCATTCTTTCCCAGTGTAACAATATTTCTATTGGGATGGCTTCCATTTTAAATGCCAAAAACTGTTGATGAAGAGGGAACCTGAACATTTAGGATTTGTCCCTGTCATTTTATTTTGCCTTAGGCTATATTCAGGTCCAATTCCCATAAGAAGTATCTCTTTTCTAACCAACTGAATACCTATCCACTGTACCTAACCCAAACAAAGTAACATTTTTCTAACTGATTCTCAACTGAATTTTACATGTCACATAAATGTCATGGTTTATTTTTCAGACCAATTAAATAACAACAGGAACTTTTCAGCGTCATAAAAGCAGTTTTGTTATACAGTGTTGAACAGGACATACCCCCTTGAGATTGATTGGAAACTACACCAAGTTATTTGGACCAGAGGACGCAAATGGAGATGTTCAAGGGATAAATTCAAAACAGGTGACTGGGATATCTTCTTTACAAAATAATCATGAATTTACAGGACAGCCTATCAAGCCAAAGTAGTTGATTAAGATTAATAAAAAGAACAACAAAATGTCACATTGAGTAATCGAATCTACAAGCTTTAATGGAATGTATCCACTTACACTCATTCTTGGTTGCTAACTAAAATTGTTTATTTTAATTTATAATTACCATTAAATGAGAGAGGTTTACAACAGGCCCTGAGTACTCATTAGAAGGAAGATAACTATATAGACTACTACTTTTATGTTGAAATTTTAAATGAATATAAATTTGCTACTATTCATTGTAGTGATGAAGATCTGGTGACTTCTTAGCTCACAAGTTTATCACCCCTTCCTTCCGCCCTCCAATAAAGGAAGCGAGAAACAGTTGAAGGATCTGAATGAAGGTGTTAGGTTTCAGCAGGCCAGCAACAGTCCAATTAGGTCAGAAAGCGTGGAATATATTTTCTATTTATATTTACAGGGATATATGTGTCAGTCTTCCATCATGTTTCACCAAGGTAGATTTCAACTGAAATGGGATTAAAGATGAAGTTGTAATTGTCACAGAAATTTCCCCTCATGTCTCCACTATAGTGTGCTTTGTACACATGATCCAGTCAACATCTGCATCTGTGAACAATGATGCAAATAAGCTTTCATGGGAAATTTGAGTGTTATTGGCATACGATCACACAGATGGGCTTAGCATAAATTGTTAACCGTTTACAGATTTTAGGACTGAGAGATTCTGAAAAACAACACTCATTGCTAAGATTTGTAAGGACACAAATAGAAACACTGACATGAAGATAAAGCTAACAGATCTCATCGCTTGCTGGGCCAGCCAGTTGAAACATCTGAAGAGCAGTGGGTTCTGTTTGCTCAGATCCTCTACATGAAGCTTGCCACATTTAGCACAAGTTCCAGTGGGGTCAGCATTCAATCAGTCAGATAGGCATCCAGTCTGCACACTATTTCACTTCTTTTGTTTTGAAATTGGACCGAGTGATTCAGATAACCACAGCAAGTACAGTACAAGAACATTCAAATCCAAACACTCTCTCACCTTCAGCAGACTCATTGGCTTCCTCAGAGCAGAATCAGCATAGATGTTCCCTCATCTCCACAATATTAATCCTTCTGCCCCAACATTTTACCCTTGAGGTTGAGGAGGTGATTAAGTGTATAGAAGTGTTTTGAAGCCTCTGCTCCCTGCAATATGGTTTAACCTACTAAACACTCAATTCCCACCACCGGTGTTATTATTATTCCCAGAATAATGTCCTAGTCTGCAAGGATGGAGAAATTGTTTAGGAGGCAGATATCAGTCTTCCACATGCAATTAGAAACCTGTTTTAACTTTAATGGTTAAATAGAACTTCATAAGGAAATTGTTTTTTATGCTTTAGTTCTGGGCCAGTAGAAGATGTGTGCACCCCTCAGGCCCATCGGGAACTTATTCCCCTTATTTCTGCTGATTACAGCTTCTTTCTCACTGCTGCCATGTTTGGTCATCTCCTCCCACACACAAGCCCTGACCCTAATCTGCAGACTGACCTGCAATTTGATTGCTATGGGTTCATTCCCAAGGGGGCCTGTCTATGGCTTCCTGCTTGGCAGCAGGCCACCTTGTCAGTTTGGCTGATTGCCATGTGAGAAACGGAAAGAAAAGATTATAATGAGATCCTGTTATTAAATTCAGCTGAACATCCATATCATTGGCCTTACTGTAATCCCGCACCACCATCCTCCACCCCCCCTCCCCACACTGCTCTCCCACATCCTTCCTGTGTGTTCCAGTGAATATTGGGGCCTAAACACCTCCTACATCTTAGCCAGCTTGCATTGGATCATTGGGAAATTTATTACTACACTTTAGTGCCTATTTTATAATCACCAGAGCCATTACCAGCTAGGTACTTATCCAGTTCCTTTTTCAAGTAATTAATCAGCGCAGCATTAACCACTGCTTGTTGGTATTCACTAGCCTGTTGAGAGCAATAGTATTTCCCAACCTCTTGCTTGAGGCTTCATATTTTGGAACTACAGTCCTCTAATAAGTCAAATAGTTGGCTTAGATCTACATCCCTCATTCCTCACAGAATTTAAGAAATCCTTGATTATCTCCCCATGTAGTTTTTTTTCCATGGAAAACACAATTAAAACCTGAAAATCTGATAAAGCAGAGCCCTAAATCTGGAATTGACCTTATTACTGTTTCTTGAAGCCTTCCTCATAAATCTACATTCTTCTGAGGCTTGAGCACAATATTTCCAAATATGGCTCTACATTCAAGTTGGAAAAATTAGTTTTGAGACCAAATAATCTTTCTATAGGCCACAGCACTTAAATCTCTTTGGTAGTTGACAAGAGCTTCAGAAGGAGTATAAGCTTTCATAACTATTATTTTCAATTAAACAACAAAATCTTGTTTCTTTAAATGGTGTCTTTGACTTAGAAAAACATTTCATGGTGTTTCACATTAATGTTGTTGTATACAGTACTGCACTAATAGAGCTGTTGCTGCACAGCTACAGCAACCTGGGTTCCATTCTGACCTCCAATGCTGCGTATATAATGTTTGCAAGTTCTCTTTGCTGTCATGTTGTGGGTTATTCCTGGGTGCTCTGGTTAGAAAGGTGATTAGCCACTGTAAAATACCCTTAGTAGCTGAGTGAGTGGTAAAATCTTGAGAGAATTGATGGAAATATGGAATGGAAGGAATTGCCGATGTTGGAATCTGGAGCAAGTAAAGCAAACTGCTGGAAGAGCTCAATGGGTCATGAGGCATCTGTTGGCTGAGATGTTTTTAGGATGAGACCCTGCATCTGGACTGAGAGTGGAGAGAAACGTTAGTAAATATAAAAAAGGAGAGGTGAGAGAGGCTCTCTCACCACAGATGTTGTTTGACTTGCTGAGTTTCTCCAGAAGTTTGATTTTTTGCTTGGAAGAAGTATGACTTCATGGTCCTCTGTTTTTGAAATTGGACACCAAGCCATAGCAGGAGAGGACTGAGAGGGGAGTTAATTGAAAGATACTGGATGCCAAGGGGTCATAACAAGGTAGGGATACAGAGGATATTTTCTCTTGTGGGGAATCTAGAATAGGGGGTCACTGTTTAATGAAAAGGGTTTGCCCATTTAAGACAGAGATAAAGTGAATGCTTTTTTTTTCTCCCAGAGGGTAGAAAGTCATTGCAATTCTTTGTTAAATGGTGGTGAAGCAGAGTTTTTGAATATGTTAAGGCAGAGACAGATACATTCTTGATAAATAATGGTGCGAAAGGCTACTCTTGATACTTGATACAGAAATGTTGAGTTCAGGAGACAATCAGATTAGCTACACAATGGTAAAGTGGATTTCAGGGACAGAATGGTTCACTGCTGCACCAGTGTTTGTAATTTCACATCTTCAAATGGTACCATGGAATCTTTAACCCTCAGTTTACAACCAAACTGGTTTAAATGTTAACATTTCACCTAAATGAGCAATAATCAACAATACAGTAGTGTTGCATCAACAGCATATCAATGAGGGAGATAGTCTGAAATCATTGATTTAGTGAAACCGGAACCCACTACATCAGAAAGAAGAAAACCTCAAAGTAACCAACTGCAGAGCTTGTCCATGCAGTTGCTGATACCTTTCAGTATTTTAATCTTTGGTAAATCACCATGCTTAATAAAATCCAAGCATTTTAAATTGAATTGAAGTTAAAGGGCTTTACAATTAATGTAACAATGTGAAAAATTTATGACCTTGTTGCCAATTAATGTTTTTGCCATAGTTTCATCTATTTAATGATAGATTAAATTATGTGTGAAATATCACTGAGTTGCATGGAGGATCTTGTCACTCATTGGGAAATCTTCTGTTGTAGGAATTATTTATTTGTGCAAGTCAATGGCAAACTATTGATGGGACTATTTTTTATGTTCACATTTTCTCCTTTTGGCATGCTAGCACATCACACACCATTCCTCAATCAAGATGATGGATATCTACTCCATCCACACACACAGTAATTTGGTATTCAGTGAGTCACTAGGTGGTTAATAAGTGTGATGCATCTTTGACCTGCTCCGTGTCTACACTCTGACATTGACTGTAAGCAGAACATCTCCGTGACTCATGGGTTTGAGTTTAGTAGAATGGCTAATTATTCTTGTGTCATGTCCTGCATCACTCAATTGAATGCCTTAATTCTATTTTTTCATCAATAGTATGATTTGTTATGCTATTCCCAGCTTTGCCAGAAATTGGAAAACCCTGTTTGAGTTACATCCGTTTGCAGATTAAAATGAAGGCCCTCAACTGCAGGATGTTTGCTTTGTCTAATGACTCCACTGATTACACACTGGATGCAGCACACAGCAGAATGTACCCATTTCACTCTGCTCCTGAAAAACAGTTCCATCATAGAGCTGAGTCTTAAAAGCAAGTTGCAACTCACACTTTGCCTTCTATCAAAAGACAAATCCAGAAAAACATACACGGTAGTCATAATATTTCACAATTTAAAAATGTAGGATAGAATTTAGAATCAGATTTATTATCACTGACATTTAATGTGAAATGTATTATTTTGCAGCAGCAGTACAGTGTAAAGATATAAAAATGTATATAATAAAAATAAATAAGTAGTATAAAAATAGAAATAACAAGATAGTGTTCATTGGTTCATGGACCATTCAGAAATCTAATGGCAGGTAAAAGAAGCTATTTCTAAATCATTGAGTGGAAGTCTTTAGGCTTCTATATCCCCTCCCTGATAGTAGTAACGAGAAGTTGGCAAGGGTCCTTAATAATGGATGCCACCTTCCTAAGGCACTGCCTCTTGAAGATGTCTTCTGTGGAGATGGTTGTGCCCAAGATGGAGGTAGCTGGGTCTACAACCCTCTGCAGACTTCTCTGATGCGTGCATTAGAGGCTCCATATGAGGTTGCGAAGTAACCAGTCAGAATGCTCTCCACTGTATATCTATACAAATCTGTAAGCCTTTGGTGACACACCAACTCTCCTCAGACTCAGAATAAGGAAGAGCCACTGACCTTGATTTCATCACTGAGCAGCAACCTGAGTGAAGCAGCATCATATCCGGCAGAGGGAGAGGAGGCAAAGGACTAGGAAAAGGTGGAGCCAAAGCGGATACAATAGGGTCTTTTAAGAGACTCCTGGATAGGTACATGGAGCTTAGAAAAATAGAGGGCTATGGGTAACCCTAGGTAATTTCTAAAGTAAATACATATTCAGCACAGCATTGTGGGCTGAAGGGCCTGTATTATGCTGTAGGCTTTCTATGTTTCTATATGCTTCTATGGGTTAGGCTCAAGGACTTGAAGCTGCTTACCCTTTCCACTGCTGACTTCTCAATGAGGATTGGTGTGTGTTCTTCTGACTTCTCCTTCATAAAGTCCACCATCAATTCCTTGGTCTTGCGAGATTTTTCATGTGACACCACTAACCAGCCAATCTACCTTGCTTCCATAAGCTTCCTTATCACCATCTACCAAAGACAATGATGTCATTGGTAAGTTTATTTATGGTGTTTGAGCAGTACTTAGGCACACAGAGAGAGGAGAGTAGAGGCTAACATGGATAGTCGAGTTGTGCCTGTATCAATAATCAGTGAGGGCACATTATTACAGATCTGCACCGACTGTGGTCTTCCAGTAAGGAAGTCAAGGATCCAGTTGCAGACAGAGGTACAGAGGCCCAGGTTTTGAAGCTTGGTTTTTCGTACTGATGGAGTGATGATGTTGAATGCCAACCTGTAATTGATAAACTATGGCTTGACTTATGGTTTGCTGTTGTCTAAGTGCTCCAAAACAGAGTGAAAAGCCAGTGAGATAGTATCTGCTGTAGACCTGTTGGGATAGTAGACAACTTGCAGTGGGTCCAGGTTAATTCTAGCCATAATCAATCTCTTGAAGCACTTCATTAGGGCTAGTGTGAGTGCTACTGGGTGAGTCATTGAAGCAGCTTTAAGAGGTTACTGTCCTCTTAAAGCAAGTGGAAACCTCTGACCAAATAATTGAGTGATTGAAGATGTCCTTGAATACTCCAACTGGTTGGTTGGCACAGGTTTTCAGTACCTGGCCAGCTATACCACCAGGATCTAATGCCTTGTGAGGCTTCACCCTCTTGAAGGATGTTCTGATATCAACCTCTGAACTAGAAGTAAGAGGTTAACTGGAATCTGTGGGGACTCACACAGGTATAGTGAAACCCTTTCAAAGCATGAATAAAAGGCATTGAATTCATCCAGGAGTGAAACATCCCTGCTATTTATGCTGAACCTTTTAAGATTGCTTTCGAATATTTAAGATTGCTAAAATCACAGTGCTGACTGGATTTAAATGTTCAGCCTGCCTATGTAGGCAAGTATACTAATGTAGAATTGATCTTAATTTTGTGAGGTATTTAATTTAGCATTATATTACAGTTAAGGGAATTAATAGTAAGTCAGTGTGACATCTCAGATTGGTTTTGATTGCCCGAGGAGGAGGGAAAGGGGTGGAATTTTCCAGCATCACATTTTGTCAATCAGTGCAAACTTCTCTGTTTTATTTTAGTTTATTCAAGAGTTTGCAAGCTTCTGGGCAGGCCAGGAAATATCATACAGGCTTGATGGACTAGCATGTTATTTTCCACCCCAAATTTTATTTTTATTTGTATCTGCAAAATGCCAAAAGGGAAGCCTTAGATTTTACTTCACTCTAATATCAACATCAAATGCAGAGTGGATTTTAGCATCAGCTGGTATCTGTGTTGGTTAGGGTCAGAGTGAATGACTAAATGCCATTGCTTTTTGACATATCAAAGCTTGAGTAGAATTATCTATGATTTTTTTAAATCATTAATGGTTGTTGAATTATGGGCAATGTCCCGGTGATCTTTGGAGTTATAAGATAGAGAAATGAGTTGCTTTCTGTAACAGATCTCAGCAATGTGATGTGTTCTATTGTCAGTGACTCTTGATCATAGTTTCAACTTGGTTTATTAAGCATTTTCCATTTGTGAACAGGTGGCCACAATATCCATGGATCACACGGCTTCTGCTGCTTTTCATCGACTATAGCTCAGCATTTAGTACCATCATTCCCACAATCCCGATTGAAAAGTTGCAGAACCTGGGCTTCTGTTCCTCCTTCTGCAATTAGATCCTTGACTTCCCAACTGGAAGACCACAATCTGTGCAGATTGGTGATAACATCTCCTCTTTGCTGACAATCAACACTGGTGCACCTCAAGGGTGTGTGCTTAGCCCACTGCTCTACTCTCTGTATACACATGACTGTGTGGCTAGGCATAGCTCAAATACCATCTACAAATTTGCTGACAATACCAGCACTGTTGGTAGAATCTCAGGTGGTGACGAGAGGGCGTACAGGAGTGAGATATGCCAACCAGTGGAATGGTGCTGCAGCAACAACTGGCACTCAACGTCAATAAGATGAAAGAGCTGATTGTGGACTTCAGGAAGGATAAGACAAAGAAACACATACCAATCCTTACACAGGAATCAGAAGTGGAGAGAGTGAGCAGCTTCAAGTTCCTGGTTGTCAAGATCTCTGAGGATCTAACCTGGTCCCAACATATCGATGCACTTATAAAGAAGGCAAGACAACGGCTATACTTCATTAGGAGTTTGAAGAGATTTGGCGTGTCAACAAATACACTCAAAAACTTCTATAGTTGAACTGTGGAGTGCATTCTGACAGGCTGCATCACTGTCTGGTATGGGGGGAAGGGGTTACTGCACAGGACCAAAAAAAGCTGCAGAGGGTTACAAATTTAGTCAGCTCCATTTTGGGTGCTAGCCTACAAAGTACTCAGGACATCTTCAAGAAACGGTGTCTCAGAAAGGCACTGTCCATTATTAAGGACCTCCAGCACCCAGGGCATGCCCTTTTCTCACTGTTACCATCAGGTAGCGATTCAGGAACAGCTTTTTCCCCTCTGCCATCATATTCCTAAATGGACATTGAACCCTTGGACACTATCTCACTTTTTAAAATATACAGTATTTCTGTTTTTTGTACGGTTTTAATCTATTCAGTATACTTACACTGTAATTGATTTATTTATTATTAATATTTTATTATTTTTTCTTCTTCTTCTATATTATGTATTACATTGAACTGCTGCTGCGGTTAACAAATTTCACGTCACGTGATGGTGATAATAAACCCAAGTCAAGTCAAGTCAAATCAAGTCAAGTCACTTTTTATTGTCATTTTGACCATAACTGCTGGTACAGTACACAGTAAAAATGAGACAATGTTTTTCAGGATCATGGTGCTACATGAACGATACAAAAACTACACTGAACTACGTAAACCAACACAAAAACTACACTAGACTACAGACCTACCCAGGACTGCATAAAGTACACGGAACAGTGCAGGCATTACAATAAATAATAAACAAGACAACAGGCACAGCAGAGGTCAGTAGGTTGGTAGTCCGATGGCTTGGGGGAAAATCTGTTACATAAATAAACAGCTGAATGGCAGCGTCCGGGATTCCGCCCGTTTCTGTACTCCCGCCGAGTATTTCGTTGCCACAGATGTAGTCCAGTTTAATATCCATCGGAGAGCAGAATGGACGGGAGAGCCAGCCGGCTAGGGCTTGCTTTTTTCCTGGCACGGACTCCTGCCCGCTCGCCTCGCTTCTGCTTCCTCGCACACCACTTACGACGTCCCCACCTCTGGCCACCGGCATCAGGCGACTCCGAGGACTGCAGGCCCGATTCCCTCAGCAAGCCGAGGTCGCACAATCTAACCGGCAGATTTTCACGCAAGTTCGTTTTTGGGGATCTCTGTATTGTAGCAGTATCTGGCAATGGTAGATAGTTGCTCTGTTATCCAGTGCCCTAAACCCTAATTGTGCCTTAAAATTAAATTAAAAAACTAAATTAAAGTAGCACCAGATCCGAAAGGCTGCTGCTGCCGGGTGCAACGCCACCTAATCAGAAACCCGATTCTGATTCTGATCCTGACTCTGATGAAGCATATCTAGTATCCTCAAGAGAAGTTGAAGCCACAGACCTCAGCTGAGGTACTTGTTTCCTGTATTCCACAGTTCCTTCCATTTGGATAGTGTTGCCATAGTACAGGCTGGCAGCTGTTTCCCAGAAAGGTCAAAGCGATATTAAAAACTCTTGTAACAACACACACAAAATGCTGGTGGAACACAGCAGGCCAGGCAGCATCTATAGGGAGAAGCACTGTCAACGTTTCGGGCCGAGACCCTTCGTCAGTCACTGAAAGTGGCAAAAATAGGTTTGCTCCTCCGTGTATATCAGTGGAGAATGCAGACTTCAATTATAATGGCACTGCACTTGCGATCGTAAAGAACATCTGCCACCAGTGCATTCTCATTCACATAGTAAACATATCACAAAAGTTTGTCAATTCTCACCAGCTTTCGTGGAAAGCAGATGCCAACATCTCTGCCACAAGCACAGACGTGCTGGGCCCATGATACTAGCACCGAAGAATTTAAAGTTGCTGGCTTCTACAAATCTGATCCTCTCAAGCACCTCTTAACCCGTCAAACCGTAATTATCTTTCACCATATAAATAGATGGTCACAAGGAGGACGTGCAAACTTCACACTGTCAGAATTGAACCCAGACTGCTTAAACTATAAAGCAGCAGCTTTATTAACTATGTCACAGTGACATTCACAATAAATATAATAGATTTATCCAAATCCTTGAAGATTTAACAGTGAAGAGAGAAATCAAAACCTGAGCGATATTCTAGTATTCCAAAAATGTTTGCATTTGCATGCAATAAATATAATGCTATGTTGAATCATGTTCAATGTGGCTGTATGGAGATAATGTAGTTGACAAAATGGATAAAATATCCAGAGTAAGGAATTAAAGGGACATACTGAAATTTGCTGATGAAAGTATTAGAAAGAGAGAGCCTGAATGCATTGTGACCAGAACAATGAAAGAGAACAGGAGGAATCACATGGTCAATGGGAAAGTTAAGACAGATGGTCTGTCGAGAAGTGTAAAGTAGTATATTCTAGAAGTAAAAGCAGAAAAAATGATTTCCTAAAGTAATTTACATGATTAAAGATGACAGACAATGTATTGTAAATAGGCCCATGAAAAGAATTTGTTGATTTTACATCTTAAGTACAAGATCAAGGTATGCTGATGACCAGAGAGACTCTGCAGTTCAACTCTGTATTTCCGAAAGAGGTCAAAACGATAGTGAAGAAGGCAACTAACATGCCTGCCTTCATAGGTCAGGCACAGAATATGAGAGATGGGATGTTATGTTGAAGCTGTACAAACACATGTTGGAGTATCGTGTGCAATTCCAATCACAACACAATAGGAAGGATGTGATTGCACTAAGAGAATGCATAAAGTTTCACCAGGATGTTGCCTGGATTTGAGGACCGTCATGAGGAGAATTTGGATAGGCTGGAATTTATTTTCCCTGGAACAAAGGAAGCTGAAGGTTGATCAGATAGAGGTACAGGTATATAAGATTTCAAGAGGCATGTATAGGATAGGTAGCCATAATCTTTTTCCAGTGGTAGTTGTATTGAAAACAAATGGGTGAATGTTTAAGGAGAAAGGTATGAGTTTTAAAAGGGATCCAACGTGTAAGTATTTTTACACAGTGTGATTAATATTGAGAATGCACTGCCAAAGGATGTGGTGGAATTAGATAAAATGACTATGTCCAAGAGGCATTTAGACTAACACTTAAATAGGAAGGGATATGGTCATGATGCAGACAAATGGGATGAGTGTAAATGAGAAAGAAGATTAACATAGATGTGATGGGACAAAGGACACACTTCTGTGCTGTACAACTCAAAGACTCTACAAGTAAATGTTTAACTTGTACAGGTTTTCAATGAGCTTTTGGGGAGGGTTTAAACCAATTTGGCAGAGGTATGAGTGATAGTGATAGTGCTGGGGATGAGGTAGCTGGCTTACAAACAAAGGCCATGTGTAGTGAGATGGTTAGCGAGGAGAGGCTAATGGGGGATGGGAACTGGAGTGAAGGGACTCAGGATAGGACAAATGGTTAAAATAAGGTGGATGATCTTGTTGAAATATTACAGATTGCCAGGTATGATGTTGTGGTCATCACTGAATCATGGCTGAAGGGTGGTTGTAGTTGGAAGCTGAATGTCCAAGGTTACAGGTTATATCGGAGAGATAGGAGGGTAGGCAGAGGGGGTGGTGTGGCTCTACTGGTAAAGAATGGCATCAAATCAGTAGAAAGATGTGACATAGGATCAGAAGATGTGGGTTGTCTTGCCTGATGGCATTTATACACAGGCCTCCCAACAGTGGCTGGGAGGTGGACCACAGGCTACAACAGGAAATAGAAAAGATGAGTCAAAAAGGCAATATTATGGTAGTCCTGGGAGATTTTAACATGAAGGACAATTGGGAAAATCAGATTAGTAATGGATCTCAAGAGAGTGAATTTGTTGAATGCGTGTAAGATGGCTTTTTGGAGCAGTTTGTTGTTGAGCCTACCAGGGAATCAGCTATACTGGATTGGGTGTTTTGTAGTAAACTGAAGGCAATTAGGGAGCTTAAGGTAAAAGGACCTTTAGGAACCAGTGATCACAATACGATTGAGTTCAACTTGAAATTTGACAGGGAGAAAGTAAAGTCTGATGTTGCAGTATTTCAGTGGAGTAAAGGAAATTACAGTGGTATGAGAGAGGAGTTGGCCAAAGTAAATTGGAAGGAGATGCTGGCAGGGATGTCAGCAGAGCAGCAATGGTGTGTGTTTCTGGGGAAAATGAGGAAGGTGCAGTTCCAAAAATGAAGAAACACTCAAATGGTAAAATAGTACAACCATGGCTGATAAGGGAAGTCAAAGCTATTGTAAAAGCAAAAGAAAGTGCATACAACAAAGCAAAAATTAGTGGGAAGATAGAGGATTGGGAAGTTTTTAAAAACCTACAGAAAGCAACTAAAAAAATTAGTAGAAGAGAAAAGATGAAATATGAAAGTAAGCTAGCAAATAATATAAAACTGGATAGTAAAAGTTTTTTCAAGCATGTAAAAAATAAAAGAGAAATGAGAGTGGATATAGGATCGATATAAAATGAGGCCGGAGAAATAATAATGGGGGACAAGGAGATGGCAGATGAACTAAATGAGTATTTTGCATCAGTCTTCACTGTGGAAGACACTAGCAGTATGCCTGATGTTGTAGTGTGTGAAGGAAGAGAAGTGGATGCAGTTACTATTACAAGAGAGAAGGTGCTCAAAAAGCTAAGAGACCTAAAGGCACATAAGTCACCTGGACCAGATGAACTGCACCCTAGGGTGCTGAAAGAGGCAGTGGTAGAAATTGTGGTGGCATTAGAAAAGATCTTCCAAAAATCATTGGACTCTGGCATGGTGCCAGAGGACTGGAAAATTGCAGATGTCACTCTAATCTTTAATAAAGGAGGAAGGCAGCAAAGAAGAAATTATAGACCAGTTAGCTTGACCTCAGTGGTTGGGAAGATGTTGGAGTCAATTGTTAAGGATGAGGTGATAGAGTACTTGGTGACACAGGGCAAGATAGTACAAAGTCAGCATGGTTTTCTTCATGGAAAATCCTGCCTGATGAACCTGTTGGAATTCTTTGAGGAGATTACAAGTAAAGGGGATGTAGTGGATGTTGTATATTTGAACTTTCAGAAGGCCTCTGACAAGGTGCCACACATGAGGCTGCTTACCAAGTTAAGTGCTATGGTATTACAGGAAAGTTACAAATGTGGTTACAGCATTGGCTGATTGGTAGGAGGCAGTAAGTGGGAATGAAAGGATCCTTGTCTGGTTGGCTGCCAGTGACCAGTAGTGTTCCACAGGGGTCGTTGTTGAGGCCACTTCTTTTTATGCCGAATATCAATGATTTAGATGATGGAACAAATGGCTTTGTTGCCAAGTTTGTAGATGATACGAAGATTGGTGGAGGGGCAGGTAATGTTGAGGAAACAGGTAGGATGCAGCAGGATTTAGTCAGATTAGGAGAATGGACAAGAAAGTGGCAAAGGAAATATGATGTTGGAAAATGCATGATCATGTACTTTGGTAGTAGAAATAAATGTGCAGACTATTTTCTAAATGAGGACAAAATCTAAAAATCTAAGATGTAGAGGGACTTTGGAGTCCTTGTGCAGAACACCCTGACGGTTAACTTGCAGGTTGAGTCAGTGGTGAGGTAGGCAAATGCCATGTTAGCATTCATTTCAAGAGGTCTAGAATACAAGAGCAGGGATGTGATGCTGAGGCTTTATAAGACAATGGTGAGGCCTCACCTTGAGTATTGTGAACAGTTTTGGGCCCCTCATCATAGAGAATGTGTTGGCATTGGAAAGGGTCCAGAGAAGGTTCACAAGGATGATTCTAGGAATGAAAGTGTTATCATACAAGAAACGTTTGATAGCTCTGGGTCTGTACTCGCTGAAATTCAGAAGGATGGGGGGGGGATCTCATTGGGACCTTTCGAATGTTGAAAGGCCCAGACAGAGTAGATGCGGAAAGGATGTTTCCCATGGTGGGAGGGTCTAGGACAAAAGGGCACAGCCTCAGGATAGAGAAGCATCCTTTCAAAACAGAAATTTCTTCAGCCAAAGGGTGGTGATTTTGTGGAATTTGTTGCCACATGCATCTGTGGAGGGCAGGTCATTTGGCAATACTGGAGGAAAAAAAAGATGACGACTAGATTTAAAAAGTGGGGGGAGGGGAGGGAGAAACACAAGGTGATAGGTGAAACCTGGAGGGGGGAAGGATGAAGTAAAGAGCTGGGAAGTTGATTGGTGAAAGAGATACAGGGCTGGAGAAGAGGTAGTCTGATAGATGAGGACAGAAGAACATGGAAGAAAGAAAAGGGGAAGGAACACCAGAGGGAGATCAGGTGAGAGAGGGAAAAGGGATGGGAAATGGTGAGGGGGGTAATTACCAGATGTTTGGAAATCGATGTTCATGCCATCAGGTTGGAGGCTACCCAAACAGAATATAAGATGTTGTTCTCTCAACCTAAGTCTAGCCTCATCACGACAATGGAAGAGGCCATGGATAGACATATCGGAATGGGAATGGGAAGTTGAATTGTTGACTGTTCGTCAACTTAACTGGGTTAGGAAGTTCACTACACAACTCGTAATTAATTGAAGCTCACACTTTATTGTCTCTGTACGAACAGCAACGTAACTGTGTTGACCCTGGGCCAACAACTTAGAAGATGAATTCTACTGTTCCCTCTGTACCAATACTCACTCAGACCACTTTCCCATTGATAATACTAAAATACGGGATCTCCGTTGGCCAGATGATTGATCCTTTCTCTGCCCAGCCCCTGGCATGGGGGTTCTTCCTTGCAATGGTGGGTCGTGAGAGATTTATTGCTGATAGCACACTTTTATATTCATTCCTTACCATTTCAAATATTACATTCCAGCTGTAGTTTAGCTGATTGACCTTAAACATGTTTTATTGGCTCTACTCCAGGCCAGCATCCATTTATTGCTCTCTTCCCAGCAAGTGACAGTTGGTAATTTATGGCTCTTCGTTCTCTTCAGTAACCAGGTGGAGACACTCCAGGCAAGCACCAACACCAACATTCAGAAACTTGCATGTTATGTTATTATCAAAGACACCTCACAAATAATTTGTTACTTGGAAATTATCACCAGTCCAGCAGATAACCTGAAACATCATTGTGTCCACTTTAAAACACAGAAGGCACAGCAACTCCATCTGACAAAATGGAGGATGTAAAACCGTTCCACAAACTGGTAGCCTCCATCTCCAGAGCACATGGCAGGAACAAAGACAATTGATCTGTCTATTTTCACTGTCCTTGATCCATTCGAGTTCAACATTTTCTTCCCTATTTTAAATCCACCATGGCCGACAGAATTAAAATGGGTGGCCACTGGGAGATTCTGCTTCTTCTGGTGGAAGGAGTGTAGGTGGTTGGCAAAGCAGTCTCGCAATCTACGTCGGGTCTCACCGATATACAGGAGCCCACACCAGGAGCACCGAACACAGTATATGATCCTAACAGACTCACAGGTGAGGTGTCACCTCACCCGTAAGGACTGTTTGGGGCCCTGACTGGTAGTGAGAGAGGAGGTAAAGGGGCAGGTGTAGCACTTGTCCTGCTTGCAAGGTTAAGTGCCAGGAGGGAGATCAGTGGGGAGGGTCGAATGGACAAGGGAGTCACTTAGGGAGCGATCCCTGTGGAAAGCAGAAAGTGGGAGGAGGGAAAGATGTGCTTAGTGGTGGGATCCTGTTGGAGACGGTAAAAGTTTCGGAGAATTATGTGCTGGACACGGAGGCTGGTAGGTGAAGCCAAGAGGAACCCTATCCCTAGTAGGGTGGTGGGAGGATGGATTGAGAGCAGATATGTGTGAAATGGAAGAGATGCAGTTGAGGGCAGTGTTGATGGTGGAGAAATAATGTTGTCATCAGAGACACAAAACCTGATGAATGCCTTTCAAGGCCAGTAACAACTACATGAGTACTTTATATAATTGGGTATGATATAATATGATAAATCATATTATATCATGACCACTGTGGATCATTGGGATCTCTTCTGGGGAAGGTGCAACCTGTACAAAAGTGACGGGTTGCACCTGAACCCAAAGGGATCCAATATCCTTGTGGGCAGGTTTGCTGGAGCTGTTTGGGAGGGTTTAAACCAATTTGGCAGAAGGATGGGAACCAGAGTGATAGTACTGGGGATGAGGTAGTCGGTTTACAAACAAAGGCAATGTGTAGTGAGGTGGTTAGCAAGGAGAGGCTAATGATGGGGCAAAATTGCAGTCAACAGGATGAGTTGCAATGTAAAAGGCAGATAAAATTTAAAAGGATGATGAATACATGATTGAAGGTGTTACATTTGAATGCACACAGTATAGTAATGCTAAAAAGAACAGGCACCCAGTCCTCGGGGCCGCGTTGCCGATGGCCATTGGCGGGGGTGTCTTACTACGCTTGGCAGAGGATGGTGCTCGGAGAAGCTATGCCGGAGGGGATGGTCGGAGGCTCGGAAGTTCGACAGACTGAGTCCACTGCGGTCGGAGCGCTTTCACTGTGTGCTGTGTCTGTGAGGCTGGGTTCAACGGAGCTTTCATTGTGTGCTGCATCTGCGAGGCTGAGTCGGGTGGCGCTGTGGAAGTCCATAGCGGGGGTATTCCATTCTGCCGCCTGCGTGGGATGACGAGTCTGTCGGGACCCTGAGGACTTGTGGAAACTATGTGGTGGTTTCTTTTGAACTTATAGTCTTTTAACATCTTTGGTCTATTTTTACTGTGCCCATGGTCTGTTTTTTAAATCAATTATGCTATTATTTGCACTGTTGTAACTATATGTTGTAACTATGTGGTTTTGTGCAGGTCTTGTAGCTTTAGTTTTTGGTCTTGTTTTGTCTGGTGGGATTGGAGCTCCTTTCCGGGGAACGCGCTAAGACTGTAGCATGATATTAATACGCAGCCGCCTCTCCGGACTCTGGATTGGGGATTGCCAAAAGTTATGTGGATTTTCTGGTGTAGTCTGTTTTGTCATATGCTTTTGTGATATCATTCTGGAGGAACGTTGTCTCATTTTTTAACTGCATTGCATTTGTAGTTTCTAAATGACAATAAACTGAATCTGAATATGAAATAAGGTAGATGAATTTTTAACACAGTTACAGAAAGGCATGTATGACATTGTTGGCATCACTGAATCATGGGTGAAAGAAGATTATAACTGGGTGCTTAATGTCCAAGGATACACTTTGTATTGAAAGGACAGGAATGAAGGCAGAGGGGCTGGGGTTGCTCTGTTGGTAAAAAATTGAGTCAAATCATTAGACAAAGGTGGCATAGGGTTGGAAGGTGTTGAATTATTGTAGATAGAGCTAAGGAACTGCAGGGGTAAAAAGACCCTAATGGGAGTTGTATATGGACCTTCAAACAGTAGTAAGGATGTAATCCACAAGTTACAATGAGAGATAGAAAATTAAAGCCAAAAGGGCAATGTTACAATAGTCATAAGAGATTTCAATATGCAGGTAGATTGGGAAAATCAGGTTGGTGGTGGGATTACTGGAGGAGGAATCTCTAGAATGTCTATGAGATGGCTTTTTAGAACGGCTCATGGTTGAGCCCATTAGGGGATCAGCCATTCTAGATTTGGTGTTGTACAATGAACCAGAATTGATTAGAGAGCTTAAGAGAAAAGAACCCTGGGGTTAAGTGATCATAATATGATCAAATTCATGCTGAAACTTGAGAAGAAGTTAAAGTCAGATGTATCAGTATTACAGTAGAGTAAAGGGAATGAGAGGCATAAGAGAGGAGTTGGCCAGGATTGATTGGAAAAGAACACTGGCAGGGATGATGACAGAGCATCGAGAGCTGGAATTTCTGGAAGCAATTCAGAAGGCACAGGATATATACATGCTAAAGAGAAAGAAGAATTCGAAAGGAGAGATGACACAACCATGGCTAACAAGGGAAGTCAAAGTCAACATTAAAACCAAAGAGAGGGCATATAATAGAGCAAAAGTTAGTGAGAAGTTAGATGATTGGGAAGCTTTAAAAAACCACCAGAAGGCAACTTAAAAGTCATTAAGAAGGTAAAGATGGAATATGAAAGCAAGCTAGCCAATAATATTAAAGAGGATACTAAAAGTGTCTTCAGATGCATGAAGTGTAATAGAGAGTTGAGAGTAGATATTGAATTGCTGGAAAATAATGCTGGAGTACTGACTAAGTATTTTGCATCAGTCTTCACTGTGGAAGACACTTGATGTAGGGTGGAAGTTCCAGGTGTCAGGGGCATGAAGTGTTTGAAGTTACCATACTGGAGAGAAGGTTCTTAGGAAACTGAAAGGTCTGAAGGTCAATAAGTCACCTGGACCAGATGGTGAATGCCCCAGATTTCTGAAAGAGGTGGCTGAAGAGATTGTGGAGGCATTAGTAATAATCTTTCAAGAATCACTAGATTCTGAAATGGTTCCAGAAGACTAGAAAATTGCAAATGTCACTCCAGTCTTCAAGAAGGGAGAGGGGCAGAAGAAAGGAAATTATAGGCCAGTTAGTCTGACCTCCATGACTGGGAAGATGTTGGAGTCGGTTATTAGGGATGAGGTCTCAGGGTACTTGGAGGCACATGATAAAATAGACCTTAGTCAGCATAGTTTCCTCAATGGAAAATCTTGCCTGACAAATCCGTTGGAATTCTTTGAAGAAATATCCAACAGAAAAGACAAAGGAGAATCAGTTGATGTTGTGCACTTGGATTTTCAGAAGACTTTTGACAAGGTGTCACACATGAGGCTGCTTAGCAAGCTACAAGCCCATGGTATTACAGGAAAGATTCTAGCATGGATAAAGCAGTGGTTGATTGGCAGGAGGCAAAGAGTGGGAATAAAGGACTGCTTTATTTCCACTCTTACAGCGCTGAGCTCTTCTTCTGCTGCCTCTGTCTTCGAGCGTATTTCTTTGGCAAGGACTCTTCGCCCTGCACCAATGAACACCTTCTCCTGTCTTCAAACCTCCTCCTCTTCCTGAACACCTTGCCCTGGTCTTCTGCCTGCTCTGGACTTTTTCATTACCAACTGCTGATAGGACATTAACCATCTAGATTTTGACACTCCTCTCTCCTATTCCAACCTCATTCCCTCCAAATTCTCAACTCTCCACTCCCTCTGCACCAATCCTAACCTCACCATCAAACCCACAGATAAAGGAGGTGTTGTAGTAGTCTGGCATACTGACCTTTACCTTGCTGAGGCCCAGTGCCAACTCTCAAATACCTCCTCTTATTTATCCCTTGAACAGGACCCCACTAAGGAACACCAGGCCATTGTCTCCCACACCAATCATTAACCTCATAACTCGCGCACCCCACATCCCCAGTTTCTATCTCCGACCCAAGATCCACAAACCCGCTTGTTCAGGTAGACCCATTGTCTCAGCTTGTTCCCGTCCCACTGAACTCATATCTGTTTACCTTGACTCTGTTTTATTCCCCCCCCCACCCCCGCCACCAGTTCAGTACCTTCCTACCTATATCTGTGACACCTCACAAGCTCTGGACTTTTTCAATGATTTCAGGTTCCCTGGCCCTGAGCATCTTATTTTTACTATGGATGTCCAGTCCCTACACACCTCCATCCCCAACCAGGAAGGCCTCAAAGCTTTCCGTTTCTTTCTGGACACCAGACCCAACCAGTTCCCCTCCACCACCACTCTCCTCCACCTAGTGGAACTTGCCCTCACTCTAAAAATTTCTCCTTTGGCTCCTCTTACTTTCTTCAAATAAGAGATGTGGCTATGCCTGCCTGTTTGTCGGCTATGTGGAACAGTCTATGTTCCAAGCCTACACTGATGTCTGTCCCCCACTTTTCCTACACTACATCAATGACTGCATTGGTGCTGCTTCCTGCACACATGCTGAACTCATCAACTTCATCCACTTTGCCTCCACCTTCCACCCTGACCCAAATTTATCTGGTCCAGTTTCAACATCTCCCTCCCCTTTCTCGATCTCACTGTCTCTATCTCTGGAGACAGCTTGTCTACCATCCTCTGCTCTCAATTGCTCCGTCTCCACCACATCTGCTCTCAGGATGAGGCTTTTTATTCTACAATGAAGAAGATGTCCTTTTTCAAAGAATGGGGCTTCTCTTCCTCCACCATCAATGCTGTCCTCAACCGCATCTCCTCCGTTTCACGCACGTCAGCTCTTACCCCATCCTCCCATCACCCTGCCAGGGATAGGGTTCCTCTTGTGCTCACCCAGCACCCCACCAGGCTCCGTGTCCATCATATGATTCTCTGAAACTTCTGCCATCTCCAACAGGATCCCACTACCAAGCACATCTTCTCCCCCACCCCTATCCCCACCAATTTCTGCTTTCCACAGGAATTGCTCCCTAAGCAACTCCCTTGTCCATTTGGCCCTCCCCACTGATCTCCCTCCTGGCACTTACCCTTGCAAGCTGGACAAGTGCTACACCTGCCCCTACACCTCCTCCCTCACTACTATTCAGGGCCCCAAACAGTCCTTCCAGATGAGGCGACACTTCACCTGTGAGCCTGTTGGGGTCATATACTGTGTTCAGTGCTCCCAGTGTGGTCTCCTGTATATCGGTGAGACCTGAAGTAGATTGGGACACTGCTTTGCCGAGCACCTACATTCAGTCTGACATAAAAAGCCGGATCTCCCGGTGGCCACCCATTTTAATTCCGCTTCCCATTCCCATTCTGACATGTCTATCCATGGTCTCCTCTACTGTTGTGATGAGGCCGCACTCAGGTTGGAGGAACAACACCTTATATTCCGTTTGGGTAGCCTCCAACCTGATGGTATGAACATCGATTTCTGAAACTTCCAGTATTGCCCCCTGTCCCCCACTCTCCTTCACCATTTTCCATCCTCTTTTCTGCCCATCACCTCCCTCTGGTGCTCCTCTTCACTTTTCTTTCTTCCATGGCCTTCTATCTCTTTCACCAATCAACTTCCCAGCTCTTTACTTCATTCCTCCCCTTCAGGTTTCACCTATCACCTTATGTTTCTGTCTCCCCTCCCCCCAACCTTTTAAATCTATACTTCAGCTTATTTTCACTAGTCCTGCTGAAGTGTTTTGGCTCCTCCAGCATTTTTGTGTGTGTTGCTTGGATTTCCGGCATCTGCGATTTTCTCTTGTTTATTAAAGGGAGCCTTTTCTAGTTGGCTTCTGGTGACTAGTGGTATTCCACAGGGGTCTGTGTTGAGACCGCTTCCTTTTACAAATAGGTCAGTGATTTAGATGATGGAATCAGTGGCTTCATTGAAAAGTTTGCAGATGATATGAAGATAGGTGAAGGGGCAGGTAGTCTTCAGGAAGTAAAGAGGCTACATAAGGATTTGAACAGATTAAAATGGGCAAAGATGGAATATAGTTTTGGGAAGTGTATGTTCATGCACTTCGGTAGAAGAAATGAAAGGGTTGACAATTTTCTAAATGGAGAGAAAATACATAAAACTAGGTGCAAAGAGACTTGGGAGTCCTTGTGCAGGATTCCCTAAAGGTTAATTTTCAAGTTGAGTCTCTAGTGAGGAAGGCAAATGCAACTTTAGCATTCATTTCAAGAGGAATAGAATATGAAAGCAAGGATATAATGTTGAATCTTTATAAGGCACTGGTTAACATATTTCACGACACATGCCGATGATAATAACGCTGATTCTGTGAGAGCTCACTTGGAGTACTGTATGTAGTTTTGGGCCCCTTATCTTAGAAAGGATGTGCTGAATCTGGAACAGATTCAAAGGAGGTTCACAAAAATATTTCCAGTATTGAATGGCTTATCACATGAAGAGCGTTTGATGGTTCTGGGTCTGTATTCACTGGAATTCAGAAAAATAAAGCATGACCTCATTGAAACCTAGCAAATGGTGAAAGCCCTTGATAGAGTGGATCTGGAGAGTCTAAGACCAGAGAACACAGTCTCAGAATAGAGGGGCATCATGTTAGAATGGAGATGAAGAAGAATTTTTTAGCCAGAGAGAGGTGAATCTATGGAATTCTTTGCCACAGGCAGCTGTAGAGGCCAAGTGTTTATGTATATTTAAGACAGAGTTTGATAAGTTATTGATCGGTCAGAGCATGAAGGGATATGGAGTGAATGTAGGAGATTGGGGCTGAGAGGAAAATTGGATCAGCCCTGATGAAATGGTGGAGCAGACTTGATGAACCAAATGGCCTAATTCTGCTCCTATATCTTATGGTTTTATGGAACACTTAGGACACAGTGATTGTAATATTTTAGAATTCACTCTGCAATTTGAGAGGGAGAAATTAAAGTCAGATGTATCAGTATTACAGTGGTGTAAAGAGAATTACAGAGGCATGAAAGAGGAACTGGCCAAAATTGATTAGAGGAGGACACCAGCAGGGATGACTGCAGGGCAGCAATGGCTGCAGCTTCTGGGAGCAATTCAGAAGACACAGGATCAATACATCCAAAGTTGATGGAATATTCTAAAGGGACAATGACATCACCATAGCTGAAAATGGAAGTCAAAGGCAACATATAAGCAAAAGAGAGGGCATTTAATATAGCAAAAAATCATGAGGAGTTAGAGCATTGGAGGTCTTTTAATAAACAACAGAAGGCAACTGAAAAAGCCATACAGAGAGAAAAAATGAAACATGAAGGTAAGCTAGTGAATAATATAAATGTGTACACTTTCTTCAGATATAAAGAGTAAAAGAGAGCCAAGAGTGTTGGAAAATGATGCTGGAGAGGCAATAATGTGGGAAATGAAGTGGTGGATGGGAACACAATAAGTATTTTGTGTCAATCTTCACTGTGAAAGACATTAGCAGTATACCAGAGATTCAAAAGTGTCAGAGGCAGAAGTGAGTGCTGCTGCTTTACTAAGGAGAAGGTGCTTGGGAAGCTGAAAGGTCTGAAGGTGGATAGATCACTTGGACCAGATGGACTACACCCCAGGGTTCTGAAAGAGGTGGCTGAAGAGATTGTAGAGATACTAGTAATGATCTTTCAAGAATCACTAGATTCTGGAATAGTTCCAGAGGATTGGAAAATTGCATATGTGACTTCATTCTTTAAACAGGGAGGGAGGCAGAAGCAAGGACGTTATAGGCCAGTTAACCTGACTTTAGTGGTTGGAAAGATATTGGAGTTGATTATTAAGGATGATGTCTCAGGGTACTTGGAGGCACATGATAAAATAAGCCATAGTCAGCATAATTTCGTCAAGGGAAAATTTTTCCTGCCAAATCTGTTGGAATTCTTTGAAGAAATAACAAGCAGGATAGACAAAGGAGAATTGGTTGATGTTGTATATTTGGATTTTCAGAAGGCCTTTGACAAGTTGCCACACATGAAGCTGCTTAACAAGCTATGAGCCCCTGGTATTACAGGAAAGATTCTAGCATGGATAAAGCAGTGGTTGATTGGCAGAAGTAGGAATAAAAGGAGACTGTACTGGTTGATTGTCAGTGACTAGTAGCGTTCCACAGAGGAAGGTGTTGGGACCACTTCTTTTTACGTTGTATGTCAATGATTTGAATGATGGAATTGAAGGCTTTCTGGCCAAGTTTGCAGATGATACAAGGATAGGTGAAGGGGCAGGTTGTGTTGAGGAAGCAGGGAGCCTGCAGAAGGACTCAGACAGATTAGAAGAATGGGCAAATAAGTGGCAGATGGAGTACTGTGCAGGCATGTGTAAGCCCATGCACTTTGGAAGAAGGAATAAAAGCATAGATTATTTTCTAAATGGGGAGAAAATTCAAAAATCAGACATGCAAAGGGATTTGCGAGTCCTCAAGCATGATTCCCTAAAAGTTAATTTGCAGGTTGAGTCAGTGGTAAGGAAGGTAAATGCAATGTCAGCACTTATTTCATGAGAACTGGAATATAAGAGCAAGGATGTGATGCTGAGGTTTTATAAGGCACTAGTTACAACACACTTGAAGTATTGTGAGCAATTTTGGATCCCTTATCTAAGAAAAATTGTGCTGGCATTGGAGAGGATCCAGAGGATGTTCATGAGAATAATTCTGGGAATGAAAGGGTTAACATATGTGCAGCATTTGATGGCTCTGGGCAGTACTCACTGGGGTTTAGAAGAATGAAGGGGGATTTCATTGAAACCTTTCAAACATTGAAAGGCCTCGATTAAGTGGACATGGAGAGGATGTTTCCTATAGTGGGGGAGTCCAGCACCAGAGGGCACAGTCTCAAAGTAGAGGGAAGGCCACTTATAACAGAGATGAGGAGGAATTTCTTCAGCCAGAAGGTGGTGAATCTATTGAATTCTTTGCTGTGGACTCCAAGTCACTGAGTATATTTAAAGCGGAGGTTGATAGTTTGATTAGTTAGGGTGTCAAAGGTTATACTGAGAATGTAGGAGGGTGGGGTTGAGAGGGATAGTAAATCAGCCATGATGGAATAGCAGGGTAGATTCGATGAGCCAAACTGTTCTTTTTCCAGTCTCAGATCAAATGGAGAATAGACTTTCAATCCATCAATTCTGAATTGAGGTTTGAAGGAACATGGGGCAGCTTAGCCTTTTCCCAAGTTATGATATGTGATTTATAGTTATAGTTAGGTATAATTAAAGCTCTGTTCTACTCTCTCATCACATTTCGAAGGCTTCCAACCTTGGCATTCAATTCCCTCTTTAACACATTTTGCCAGTTTCAAGACCAGTCTTTGTTTTGCTGTTAAAGGTGAAGATGGTTCAATTCACTTTCTTAATTTCTAAATTATACTTCAGATAATGAGTATGTGGCTTTACCCCAGTTGCTCTGGCTTCCTCACTCATCCTAAAACATGTGAGTTAATAGATTGAAAGTTGCCCGTGGTGTGTAGATGAGCAGCAGAATCTGACATTAAGTCCGTAAGACAGAGGAGCAAAAATAGGTTATTCAGCCCATCGAGTCTACTCCACCATTCCATCATGGCTGTTTGCTGTCCCTCTCAAACTCATTTTCCTGACTTCTCCCTGTAACCTTTGATACTTTGACTAATCAAGAACCAATCAACCTCTATTTTAAATATACCCATTGATTTGACCTCCAAAGTCGTCTATGGCAATGAATTCCACTGATCCACCACCCAATGGCTAAAGAAATTCTTTCTGGTTTCTGTTCTAAATAGACATCCCTCTCTTCTGAAGCTATTACTACTGGTCCTAGACTACCCCACTCCAGCCACTCCATTCTATTTCCTTTCATACATCCAGTATGTTCCAAAATCTATCACAATCAATGAAGTTCTTGTTGATGCACAGCCACTCTATCTAGGACTTTCAATATTTGATAGGCTTCAATGAGACCCCATCTCATTCTTCTAAACTCCAGTGAGTACAGGCCCAGAGCCATCAAATACTCCTCATACGTTAACGTTTTCATTCCTTGAATCATTCTTGTGAACCTCATCTGCGGGAAGTTGATGGCAATGTTGGGAGAATAAATAAGGTCAAAGTAAGATGATACGGCTTTGTGATTGGTGGGCTGAAGGGCAGGTTTCTGTGCTGCAACTCACTCTAATTACAATATATATCCTAAATCTTTGTACAATATAAACTGCTTTCATATCTCCTTTCATACACCCAATATACTCCAAAATCCCTCACAGACAATGAAGTACTTGTTGAAACAGCCCAATCAACATGCTAATTGCCAGATAATGGACTAGGAATTGCAATGTACTGGCTTAAGTGTTGAAAAATATGTTATTGACAAATTTGGTCTGGGGTCCACAGTTGCAAATTTAATGAGTACCAAATGATTTGCGCCTTATCCATGTTTTTTTTAAATTATTTTGTATGGTGCAGGGTACCAGAAGCAAAATGTGGACTGAGGAAGTGGACAGGTTTGGAATTTTGGGGTGTGTACAAGGTCGGTATTTAGGGACCAGATGGGTTCTTGAAGAAGGAGTGATCAGTTTGAGTCAACTATCAGAAGGTCTACGGCTAGAGGCTGGAGATTAGTACATAGTTGGTGCATTTCATGGTAAGGCAATTGGGTTTTGGGTCAGGTCTGGTGTGACTGGAAGAGTTGGGATGCCATGTTGCAATTGTCTAGTCTGTACTTTGAGCTCTGTGTGCAGTTCAGGTTGTCTACCTACAGAAAGGATGTGGTAGCAATAAAAAGAGTGCATAAAAGATGTTTGAGGACATTGCCTGGAATGGAGGGCTGTAGTGAAAAGTAGAGATTGTATAGGCTGGGTTTATTCTCACTGGAATGGAGGAGGCTGAGTGGTGACCCTATACATGTTTACAAAATCATTAGGGGTGCAGACAGTCAGTCGTTTTCCCCAGGACTGCAGAGTCTAGTACTGGAGGGCACATGCTTAAGGTGAGTAGAGAGAAATTGAAAGGAGATCTGAGGGGCAGATCTTTTATACAAAGAGTGGTGAATATCTGGAATGAGTTGCCAGATGAAGGAATGAAGACAGATACAATTACATTCAAAAGACATTTTAACAAGTACTTGAATTGGAAAGGAATACAGGGATATGGGCCTTAGGAAGAAAAATGAGATACATATAGATCTGCTGTCATGTCTTCTTTGTCATTGCATCAGTATTTTGGGTCCAGGTCAGTGTTGGTATAGATGAGGAAACTGTAATTGTCCATCTTGAGCTGAATATTTTTATGATTCTGTGATTTCCACTGCAAAAATGGCAACTTTTCTTTGCCTTGTACTCTTGATCCTGAAAGGGAACATGAATATTGTTGCAGATGAGATATTCCATAGATATCATCAAGGTCTAAAAAATACCAACAGCCTTACAGTACTTAAATGTGGGCAATGAATAGTGGGGTGAGGAAGTGGAGGTCAGAACTGAGAGAATTCTTGTCCTGAAGAATCAATCAGTCAGCCATGATCTTATTAAATGGTGGAACAGGCTTGAGAGGGCATGTAGCCTACTTCTGCTCTTTGTTCATATGCCTAAGGATCTTTATCTAAGATACGTCAGAGAACCCATTTAACAGAAGTCACGATTGTTAGGAGTGAAAATCCATGTTGATTTTCTTCTACTCTCTCCAAGGAATGCTGAGAAATTTCTGTGTTTGTCAGTACAATGCTTCATCACAATCAGGTTTAGTATCACCGGCCTATGTCATGAGAAGAGGGCATGACCTGGGTGATGAGTGTCCTTAATGATGGCCGCCACCTTTTTGAGGCACCACTCCTTGAAGGTGTCCTGCATACCACGAAAGCTAGTGCTCATGATGGAGCTGATTAAGTTTACAACTCTCTGCAACCTACTTCAATCCTGTGCAGTAGCACTTCGTTTCCCTTCCCCCCCCCCCGCCCCCCCCCCCCCACAACACCAGGCAGTGATTCAACCAGTTAGAATACTCTCCATGGTACATCTATAGAAATAGAAATTTTCAAGCGTTTTTGGTGACATTGGTGACATACCAAATCTTCTAATGAAATATAGCTGCTGTCGTGCATGCCTTCTTTGTCACTGCATCAGTATGTTGGGTCCAGGTTAGATCCTGAGAGATATTGACACCCAGCAATTTGAAATTGCTCACTCTCTCCACTTCTGATTCCTCTATGAGGACTGGTGTGTGTTCCCTCATTTTACCCTTTCTGAAGTCCACAATCGGTTATTTGGTCTCACTGACAGTGAATGCAAAGCTATTGCTTCGACACCACTCAACTAGCAGATATATCTCATTGCTGTATGCCCTCTCGCCACTGTCTGAAATTCTGCCAACAATGGTTGTATTATCAACAGATTTATAGATGGTATTTGAACTGTGCCTAGCCACACAGTCATGGGTGTAAAGAAAGTAGAGCAGTGGACTAAGCACACGCCTCTGAGGTGCACCAGTGTTGATTGTCAGCAAGTCACGGAGTCATGCTGTTTGGCCTATCAAGTCTATGCTGAAGCATTTAAACTGCTTACTCCCATCGACCTGCACTGGGTCCATAGACTTCCATACCCCTACCATCCATGTACCTATCCAAACTTCTCTTAAACATTGAAATCAAGCATGCATGAACCACTTGTGCTGGCAGCTCATTCCACACTCTCACGAACCTCTGAGCGAAGAAGTTTTCCCCTCATTTTCCCCTTAAACTTCTCACCTTTCACCCTTAACCCATGACCTCCAGTTGTAGCCCCACTCAACCTCAGTGGAAAAAGCCTGCTTGCATTTACCCTATCTATACCCCTCATAATTTTGTATACCTTTATCAAATCTCCTCTCAATCTTCCATATTCTAAAGAATACGGTCCTAAACTTTTCAATCTTTCCTTAAAACCCAGGTCCTGCAGACCCAGCAACATCCTTGTAAATTTTCTCTGTACTCTTTCAGCCTTGTTTGTTGGTGACTAAAACTGCACACAATATTCCAAATTCAGCCTCACTAACACCTTATATGACTTCAACATAGCATCCCATCTTCTGTACTCAATATATTGATTTATGAAGCTTTCGTTATGACCCTATCTACCTGTGACACCACTTTCAATGAATTATGGACCTATCCTGGTTGGTCCTACTGAAGTGCAAAACCTTGCACTTGTCTGCATTAAACTCCACCTGTGTTTCCAGGTGGAGATCTTAAATCTACTAACTTGGCAGATAGTGGAGAACAGGCATTTCTGGCTTCAGGATAAAGGCATTTTAGACAAAGCTGTAACTTCTTCAAAAATTAGTAGGAATTACAAAAGGAAGACTTGCATTTATATAGAACCCTTCATAGCATCGGGGTATATTAACAAAATTTATAGCTAATGCAATGTAATTAGGGGAATAACAAAAGTAATTTTTGCAGGGCAAGTTCCCAAAAGTACAGTCTATTTCTCAAGTGACCAGATTAATCTGCTTTTGTGATGTTAGTATTCAGAAAGAATCAAATACTAAAAGTTTAGAAAAAGGATAATGATTTCTACTGTTCTTGCATCACTGTGCCTCTGCCTGTTTCGATGGATATTTTTTCTATTATTTCTGGAAATAATGAGCTTCAGCAACATAGGCAAGAGCTTCTTGTAATTTACAATGAATTGGATGGCAGAGGACAGATGAAATTCTACCAATTATTTTCCACAAGTGTGGAGGATCTACTGATTCTGACAACCTGACAATGTGAAGGAGCTAAATTAATATCAACACCGATATGGTTATTAACCCAGGCTGTTTCAGCAATCATGTCATTTGAATTTCTACATGTTAATTAAAATCCATGGCAGACTCAGGATCAGTAACAGTCACAGAGCCTGGGATTGTGAGGGATTTTAATTAGGATGACTAACTCGTCTAGGCCAGGTAATCTGTCACTATTTAACAGAAAGATTCAAGAATATCAACACAAAGTCAGAAAAAATGGGTCATAGTTCACACGCTTCCTTCTAATGGGATGATTTTCTGAAGCAGCAGAATGGTGAAATGTGTTTTGTTGGGGAGGGTTGCAAAGCTAGGAAGAGTTATTTGCATTCCTTTCAAGCTGTGCTTTTAAATCCACAGCACAATCATGCCATTCTTGTTATGCAAAAATATTTACCAACTATAAGTAGGAGGATTTCAGCCCATCTTTCTTAAATCATCTTAAATCATCAGGATTTAAGTCCCTCTTCCCTCCTCTTCCCTCTATATGGCAATTTAATTTCTATCTGGAATGTCTGTGAAACCCTCTTTGATCCTTTTTTGCAATAAACTTACTCTTCTTAGCAGTCAGGATGACCTGCCTCCACTCTAGTCTTGTGGGTTCTCAGGTGATGGAACTGCAAATTCTTCCCGAGATGGGGCAGGAGGCAGCTGGCTGGATGGTCAGGTGTGGAGCTTGTGACTTTTGCTTTTGCAGGGCCTCTGAGTGCTCTCAATGTATGGCTTGAGGTTCTCAAACCAGATAGAATTCTCAGAATCAGAATCACTTTATTGCCAGTAAGTGAAACATATCAGAGTTGATTGTAGGCGGTTCAGTGCCAAACTTAAAACAAAGGACAATACCATAACTTGAATGACTCGACCACAGACACAGTCTGACCATTAATTTCCAGGGGGAGGGGGCAGGTAGGGAGGTCAATCCTCATTTCCACTGTCTTGATAGCATTCAGCTCCAAGTTGTTATGAGCACATTATGCTGCAAGACAGTCTACTTCTCTTTGGGAGCAGGTCACAACATTGTTAGAGATGAGACCAACTACAGTCGTGTCATCCGTGAGCTTGCTGTGGAGCAACTCCAGAACAATAGTGTTGAAGGTGGAGTGCAAGTCCACAAACAAGATTCCCACATAGGTGTTGGGGGAGTCCAAGTGTTGAAGAATGTGATGAAGAGACAAGTTAACTGCATCCTCAACTGAGTGATTTGCTCTATAAGCAAACTGCAGTGGGTGAAGAAGAGGATCAGTAATGGACTAGACCAGCACCAGAAGTTCAAAAGTTTTCAAAGTTAGAGTGACTGGCCAGTGATCTTTCTTGGAAACTGCAACATTTGTAGCAACTTTAAAGCAGTCCGGAGCCCTGCATCATTGCTCCCTTGTGTGTGTGTGTGCCCTTAACTCCTGGTGGAGTCGTCGGGGGGTGCCATCACAACAAGCTTTTTGCACCGATCTTTTTGGTGATTGCTCATTCAGTCTTGGGCGACCAAAACCTGGCGGACCCCATCCCTCTCCAGGCTTTTTTTAACGAGGTCAAGTTGCTCAACCCAGGCACAGATGGAGAGCGTGCAAGGGAGCCGGCTGGATTCGAACTTGGGACCTCTCACTCCGAAGTCCAGCGCAGATGCCACTATGCCACTAGCCGGTGCATCATTGAAGAGGTGTTAAATATCTCAGTGAAGACAGGTGCTACTTGGTCTGCAAAGTGCCTCAGAATACCAGGTGAAACACCATCAGGGCCTGCAGCTTTCCCAATGTTCTGCTTTCCAAATAGTTTGCAAACGTCTTCTTCTTTCACAGAAAGTATAGGGTAGGATGGTAGGAGGGGACAAGAAAGGGGAAAGAGGTTGAACACGTGAATGGGGCTGGGTGAAAGGAGGATGGTGACATTGGAGTGGTTGTGAAAGGTGGGGTAGAGGCTAGATCAGAGGAAGTAAGAAGAGAGAGATGTTGATTGCACTTATCAAACCAGCAATAAAACCGATTGAGCTGATTGGCCAAGGGAGGAGGTGGAGTCAGTATCAAGAGCAAATGGCAAGCATTGTCATAATATCAATGATTGAACAGAATGGAAAGTTATTGTCAAAACTCTGTTACTTTATACAACATTTAAATGTGACAGAAATGTTCACATGTAAGATTCAAATGTTATCTCAGCTGGCCATGAGTACAATTTCAATTGAAGAGAAAGCTATCTAGTCAGTTTCTAGCTCTCAGTGGGACAGATGATACCCTTGGTACTTATGGTCCAGCATCTTCTTTACTGAGAAAGTTTGAGTTTAAAAGTGCACGTGTGGAATTGCAGTAAATTGGTTGTTTTTGGACTAGGATGCCTTTTGGCCCATAATCTCTGTAATATTAATATGTAGGCTTGAGTGACTACAAATGCTGCATTCTGGAGCAACACACAATTTGCTGGAGGTACTTAGCTGATGCAGGGTTTCAACCGAGCCCACTTCTTCCCTTCTCTCCACCCCTGCACCCCACAGACAGGATAGTTTGAGTATCCCAGAAACTGCTGATCTCCTGGAATTTTCACATACAACAATCTCTAGAGTTTATGGAGAATGGTGCAAAAAATGGAAAAAAAACATCCAGTGAGCAGCAGTTCTTAGGGGGTGAAAGCACCTTGTTAATGGGAGCGGTCAGAGGAGAATGGCCAGACTTGTTCAAGCTGATAGGAAGGTGATACTAACTCAAATAATCACACGTTACAACAGTGGTGTGTAGAAGAGCATCACTGACTGCACAACACATCAAACCTTGAAGTGGATGGGCTACAGCAGAAGACCATGCACATACACTCAGTGGCCACTTTATTCGGTACAAATGATGCCCAATAAAGTGGCCACTGGGTGTATATTCTATGCTGATTCACAATCCAGATGGTAAAGCATGCACCTTGTACCTTCCTCCACTGTGTGACACAACCTATTTTTGCTGTTTTGGCCCAACTCTATTCATAAACATGTAGGTAAAGTAAGCAGCTTCTAATCCAAAGAATAGCCACACAATAGCTGAGGACTGCAGTTCTGATAACCTGCTTCTGAGTTCTGAAACTGTTAATCTGCCCTCCAACAATTTGGAAATATCAATGGTTCATTATCTCATGCACTGGGAGATACTTGCTGTGCTCGCTTACCACGTTCCTTCTCCATTCACCAGGGTTTGGTTCCCATGCTCCCTTTCAACTCTCCTGGGTCTTGGTTCCCACATACAGTTTCAAAGCACTGAGGCTCTGGTTCCTCTGCACAATTTCCATTCAAAGGGGCCCTAGTTTCTGCACTCACTTACAACTTACCAGTGCCCTAGTTCCCTTGCCCCCCCTTGAGCTTACCTGGTTCATTGGAAAGTGCATTATGTTGCTGTGTTAACATCTGAAACAAGTGCATTTAACATGTGTTAAATTATTAATAAATATAATATCCAGTGGTCCAGAAAATTTGCCAGTCCATACTTCCAAAGTCCTGACCCTGCTAGATTATCAGAGTTTTACTGAAATGCCACCATGGGTTTAGTTTATTTTGTGAAAGAAGACTGGTAGGGTCACACCATTCAATAAATGGCCGATAAACAGGTCACAAAAATTGATGAGGTGCTGACCCAGATTTGTGGCCTACTCTCTTTTCTCCACACCAAGTGATTCAACCTCTCACTCCTGCCACTTCATTGACCTTGCAGCTTCCTGCCTGCCAGATAACAGCTTTCAATGTGTGAATGCTGATCAGAAGGGTTGTGAGCCTGAGCCATGTTGTTCTGTGGCTACCCTACGGATTGTCACGTTAGTTACCTTTGCAGAATAGAGGCATTGAGGCTGTAGTCAGGGAACGAGCCATTGACATGAATGTCTCGCTGCCTGTTGATGACATGCCACTGGGTACTGAGGGTGTGAAAACCCTTTTGCTTCCAGCACAGTGTAGAATTGAGAAGTGTTGCCCACAAAGCAATGCACCTGCTGTCTGTTAGGTTCCGGAGATACTCTGGGGAAGCTTACAAACCTCCTGCACTCTATCTGATGCTGGTCAGATTAATGTCTTGAATAAAGAACAGCAGTAACTGAGAGGCAGGACAAATATCTTTGTCTCCAGCTGGGATGGAGCCTGATGCAGAAGTGTTTCTTCATCACAATCATCTTAGCAACACAAAGCTCTGAGATTCCAGTTTTGGCTGAAGCTGTTTGATTACAATAAAGTGCCCTTATAAGAATATAAATAACTCATATATTTTTCTTACCGGGGTGCAGGCAGAATCACTCTTTGCATACTGTGGCTGGATAAGATCTCCAACTAATGACCTTTCCCACCACACTTCTCATACCCCTTCATCTCCCAGCAAGAGTTCAGCCAAATCATTCTCTCAGTTATCCTGAATTCCACCAATGTAACCCTATGTCTAGAAACAAAAGGTCTATGGAGAAGCGTGAAGTTGGTAAAGATCCTTCGACACTTCTCCAGAGTGCAATAAATTCTAGCAGACTGCAGTCACGACAGGAAGCCACCAAGCTGCAGCACATCTGTAAAGGATTCCTGATCTTTTTATGCTGCTTTTGGACATCCTCCCCACTGCTGTTGAAGGGAGTGTACACTCAGTGGTCACTTTATTGGATACACCTTCTCATTAGGGCAGGTTTGTTAGAGCTGTTGAGGAGAGTTTTAACTAACTTGGCAGGGGAGCAACAAGGAACTCAGGATAGAACGAATGGTAAAACAGCAAAGGTAGAGTGCAGTCAGACTGTCAGGAAGGGCAGGCAGGTGACAGGACTAAATTGCAGCCAGCCGGGTGAGTATCAGTGAATTAGGGATGCAGAATCAAAAAGGGTAGCAACTACAGTAAAACATAGAAACATAGAAAACTTACAGCACAATATAGGCCCTTCGGCCCACAAAGCTGTGCTGAACATGTCCCTACCTTAAAACTACCTGGGTTTTACCCATAGCTCTCTATTTTTCTGAGCTCCATGTATCCATCCAGGAGTCTCTTAAAAGACCCTATCTTATCTGCCTCCACCACCATCACCACCAGTAGCCCATTCCACACACTCACCACTCTCTGCATAAAAAAACTTACTCCTGATGTCTCGTCTGTACCTACTTCCAAGCACCTTAAAACTATGTCCTCTCGTGCTAACCATTTCAGCCCTGGGGAAAAGCCTTTGACTATCCACATGATCAATGCCACTCATCATCTTATACACCTCTATCAGGTCACCTCTCATCCTCCTTCGCTCCAAGGAGAAAAGGCCGAGTTCACTCAACCTATTATCATAAGGCCTGCTCCCCAATCCAGGCAACATCCTTGTAAATCTCCTCTGCACCCTTTCTATGGCTTCCACATCCTTCCTGTAGTGAGGCAACCGGAACTAAGCACAGTACTCCAAGTGGGGTCTGACCAGGGTCCTACATAGCTGCAACATTACCTCTCGGATCTTAAACTTAATCCCACAATTGATGAAGGCCAATGCACTGTATGCCTTCTTGACCACAGAGTCAACCTGCATAGCAGCTTTAAGCATCCTATGGACTCAGACCCCAAGATCCCCCTGATCCTCCACACTGCCAAGACTCTTACCATTAATACTGTATTCTGCCATAATATTTGACCTACCAAAATGAACCACCTCACACTTCTCTGGGTTGAACTCCATCTGCCACTTATCAGCCCAGTTTTGCCTCCTATCGATGTCCCGCTGTAACCTCTGACAGCCCTCCACACTATCCACAACACCCCCAACCTTTGTATCATCAGCAAATTTACTAACCCATCCTTCCACTTCCTCATCCAGGTCATTTATAAAAATCACAAAGAGTAGGGGTCCCAGAACAGATCCCTGAGGCACACCACTGGTCACCAGCCTCCATGCAGAATATGACCCGTCTACAACCACTCTTTGCTTTCTGTGGGCAAGCCAGTTCTGGATCCACAAAGCTATCCTTACTTTCTCAATAAGCCTTGCATGGGGTACCTCATCAAATGCCTTGCTGAAATCCATATACACTACATCTACGGCTCTACCTTCATCAATATGTTTAGTCACATCCTCAAAAAGTTCAGTCAGGCTCGTAAGGCACAACCTGCCTTTGACAAAACCATGCTCCTAATCATATTATGCCTCTCCAACTGATCATAACTCCTGCCTCTCAGGATCTTCTCCATCAACTTACCAACCACTGAGGTAAGACTCACTGGCTTATAATTTCCTGAGCTATCCCTACTCACTTTCTTGAATTAGGGAACGACATCCACAACCCTCCAATCCTCCAGAACCTCTCCCATCCTCGTTGATGATGCAAAGATCATTGCCAGAGGCTCAGCAATCTCCTCCCTCATTTCCCACAGTAGCCTGGGGTACATCCCATCTGGTCCAAGTGACTTATAACCATATATAACCATATAACAATCACAGCACAGAAACAGGTCATCTCGGCCCTCCTAGTCCATGCCGAACTCTTAATCTCACCTAGTCCCACCTATCCGCACTCAGCCCATAACCCTCCACACCTTTCCTGTCCATATACCTATCCAATTTTACCTTGTTATGATCCCAGCCCCCTCCTTCCTGAGAATCGCAAGATCGCTATTAATTCGGGTCTTGGACCCAGGAAAAGAGAGAGAGACAACGCAACGGATTTGACCATTATTTCTTGGAGACACCTTTGTTGATTGCGATTCTATGCTACGTGCCAGCTATCATGGCTACATGGACACCCTCGGGCAATGTGGGGTGGGGATTGTATCACCCCACCTTGATTGACATCTACAACTCTGCAAGTCAAGATAAAAAGGGGACTGCAGGAGGCAGTACCCCAGCGACGCACCAGAAGGAGACACCATCGCTCATCGCTCCCGTGATAATGGGAAGCTATTCGGAAGCCACGTGTGGTTCGTTTCCCCTAGCCTAGGGAGCGAGTGGCTGATAACACCGAAAAGGACTTCGAACTGACAACGGGGAACCCACGTTCCCGATTCAATGATTTGAGTCCAAAAGGCTGTCAAGTTTATTTTCTCACCAAAAATTCTCTCTCTCTCCAACACGTGAAACCCAGCGGTCCCCAAAAGGCTAAAAGCCTGCATGAACTCTAGAGACTTTGATATTTCCATCGGACAATATTTTTACCCCTAGACAAACGATAGAGCTACTTCTTATTGTTGATTATTACTATACCCGCACTTTAGATTGAGTATTGACGACGTATATTATCTGAATGTTTGTATTAACCTTACTTTTGTGCCCCTTTATAAATAAAAACGTTTAAAAATAGTACCATCAGATTTCAGCGGACCTCTCTATCTTTGCTGGTGAGTGACCCAGTTACGGGGTACGTAACAACCTTAAATGACACAACTGAACTGGCCTCTACTACTTCTACAGGAAGCTCATTCCACACAGCTATCACTCTCTGAGTAAAGAAATACCCCGTCATGTTTCCCTTAAACTTTTGCCCCCTAACTCTCAAATCATGTCCTCTCGTTTGAATCTCCCCTACTCTCAATGGAAACAGCCTATTCACGTCAACTCTATCTATCCCTCTCAAAATTTTAAATACCTCGATCAAATCCCCCCTCAACCTTCTATGCTCCAATGAATAGAGACCTAACTTGTTCAACCTTTCTCTGTAACTTAAGTGCTGAAACCCAGGTAACATCCTAGTAAATTGTCTCTGCACTCTCTCTAATTTATTGATATCTTTCCTATAATTCGGTGACCAGAACTGTACACAATACAATATAATTCGGTGACCAGAACTTATCCAACTTGATGCTTTCCGAAAGCTCCAGCACATCCTCTTCCTTAATATCTACATTCTCAAGCTTTTCAGTCCACTGCAAGTCATACCTACAATCATCAAGATCCTTTTCCGTAGTAAATACTGAAGCAAAGTATTCATTAAGTATCTCGGCTATCTCCTCCAGTTCCATACACACTTTCCCACTGTCACACTTGATTGGTCCTGTTTTCTCACGTCTTATCCTCTTGCTCTTCATGTACTTGTAGAATGCCTTGGGGGTCTTCCTTAATCCTTCTCACCAAGGCCTTCTCATGGCCCCTTTGACTCTCCTAATTTCATTCTTAAGCTCCTTCCTGCTGGCCTTATAATCTTCTAGATTCCTATCATTACCTAGTTTTTTGAAACTTTTGTAAGCTTTTCTTTTCTTCTTGACTAGATTTACAACAGCCTTGGTACACCATGGATCTTGTACCCTACCATTCTTTCCATGTCTCCTTGGAACGTTCCTATACAGAACCCCACACAAATATCCCCTGAATATTTGCCACATTTCTTCCATACGTTTCCCTGAGAACATTTGTTTTCAATTTAAGCTTCCAAGTTCATGCCTGATAGCCTCATATTTCCCCTTACTCAAATTAAACATTTCCATAACTTGTCTGTTCCTATCCCTTTCTAATGCTATGGTAAAGGAGATAGAATTGTGATCACTATCTCCAAAATGCTCTCCCACTGAGAGATCTGACACCTGACCAGGTTCATTTCCCAATACCAAATCAAGTACAGCCTCTCCTCTTGTAGGCTTATCTACATACTGTGTCAAGAAATCTTCCTAACAAACTCCACCCATTCTAAACCCTTTGCTCTAAGAGATGCCAGTCAATATTAGAAACGTTAAAATCACCCATCACGACAACCCTGTTACTATTGCACCTTTCCAGAATCTGTCTCCCTATCTGCTCCTCGATGTCTGTGTTACTATTGGGGGGGGGGGTCTATTAAAAAAAAACACAGAATCTGTTTCCCTATCTGCTCAATATCCCGTGATAGCCTTGTGCCCAAACATCAGATAATATGCGAGTATGTGGTAGCTTCATTTTGAGTACAGTTGTAGCAGTGAACCAGATGTCCAACATGTTGACTCCACCTACTCTTCTTGCTGATCACCAAGGTCCCGAACATCTCTGGCAAGGTCCGATTGAACCTCTCGGGCTGGGGATCACCCTGCGGGTGATAGGGCATGGTTCTCGACTTTGACTCCAAGCATGCACAGTAACTCATGGATCAAGTACAGCCTCTCCTCTTGTATGCTTGTCTACATATTGTGTCAAGAAACCTTCCTGAACACACCTAACAAACTCTATCCCATCTAAACCCCTCACTCTAGGGAGATGCCAATCAATATTTGGGAAATTAACATCTCCCACCACAACAACCCTGTTATTATTACACCTTTCCAGAATCTGTCTCCCTATCTGCTCCTCGATGCTCCTGTTACTATTGTCCCAGTACTCAAAGTGTAAAAACTCAGTGTATGGAGTATAAGAAATAAGGTGGATAATCTTGTTGCAATATTACAGATTGTTGTGTATGATGTTGTGGCCATCACTGAATCGTGGCTGAAGGATGGTTGTAGTTGGGAGCTGAATGTCCAAGGTTACACGTTATATCAGAGGGATTGGAAGGTAGGCAGAGGGGGTGGTGTGGCTCTACTGGTAAAGAATGGCATCAAATCAGTAGAAAGTTGTGACATAGGATCAGAAGATGTTGAATACTTGTGTGTTGAGTTAAGAAACTGCAAGGGTAAAAGGACCCTAACGGCAGTTATATATAGGCTTCATAACAGTGGCTGGGAGGTGGACCACAGATTACAACAGGAAATAAAAAACACGTGTCAAAAGAGCAATGTTCTGGTAGTCATGGTAGAATGAATGCCAACATGGCATTCGCCTACTTCACAACCGGCTCAACCTGGAGGTTAACCTTCAGGGTATCCTGTACAAGGACTCCCAAGTCCCTTTGCATCTCTGCATTTTGAATTCTCTCCCCATTTAAATAATAGTCTGCCCATTTATTTCTTCCACCAAAGTGCATGACCATACACTTTCCAATATTGTACTTCATTTGCCACTTCTTTGCCCATTCCCCTAAACTATCTAAGTCTCTCTGCAGGCTCTCTGTTTCCTCAACACTACCCGTTCCTCCACATATCTTTGTATTATTGGCAAATTTAGCCACAAATCCATTAATACCATAGTCCAAATCATTGACATACATCATAAAAAGCAGCAGTACCAACACCGACCCCTGTGGAACTCCACTGGTAACCAGCAGCCAGCCAGAATAGGATCCCTTTATTCCTACTCTCTGTTTTCTGCTGATCAGCCAATGCTCCACGCATGCTATTAACTCCCCTGTAATTCCATGGGCTCTTATCTTGCTAAGCAGCCTCATGTGCTGCACCCTATCAAAGGCCTTCTGAAAATCGAAGTACAGCACATCTACTGCATCTCCTTTGTCTACCCTACTTGTAATTTCCTCAAAGCATTACAGTAGGTTTGTCAGGCAGGATTTTCCTTTCAGGAAACCATGCTGGCTTTTGGCCACTTTGCATGTGCCTCCAGGTACTCTGTAATCTCATCCCTAACAATCGATTCCAACAACTTCCCAACCACTGATAGCAGGCTAACAGGTCTATAGTTTTCTTTCTGCTGTCTTCCTCACCCTTCTTAAATAGCGGAGTAACATATGCAGTATTCCAGACATCTGGTATAATGCTAGAATCTATCGATTCTTGAAAGATCACTGTTAATGCCTCATCAATCTCTCCAGCTACTTCCTTCAGAACCCGAGAGTGTATTCCATCAGGTCCAGGAGATTTATTTACCCTCAGACCATTAAGCTTCCTGAGCACCTTCTCAGTCATAATTTTCACTACAATACTTCACTTCCCTAACATTCTTGAATGTCCGGTATACTGCATACATCTTCCACTGTGAAGGCTGATGCAAAATTACGCATTCAGTTCCTCTGCCATCTCTGCGTCTCTCATTACAATATCTCCAGCGTCACTTTCTATTGGTCCTATATCTACATTTAAATCTCTTTTTGCATCAGTCTTCACTGTGGAAGACACTAGCAGTGTGCCAGATGTTGAAGGGTGTGAGGGCAGAGAAGTGAGTGCCATTACTATTATAAGGGAGGAGGTGCTCAAAATGCTTAAAGACCCAAGGGGACATAAGTCACCCAGGCCAGATGAACTGCACCCTAGGGTACTGAAGGAGGTAGCGGTAGAGGTTGTGGAGGCATTAGTAATGATCTTTCAAAAATCATTTGACTCTGGCATGGTGTCAGAGGATAGGAAAATTGCAAATGTCACTCCACTCTTTAAGAAAGGAGGAAGGCAGCAGAAAGGAAATCTTAGACCAGTTAGCCTGACCTCAGTGGTTGGGAAGGTGTTGGAGTGAATTGTTAAAGATGAGGTGATGGAGTACTTGGTGACACAGGGCAAGGTAGTACAAAGTCAGCATGGTTTCCTTCAGGGAAAATCCTGCCTGATGAACCTGTTGGAATTCTTTGAGGAGATTACAAGTAGGATAGATAAAGGGGATGTAATGGATGTTGTATATTTGGACTTTCAGAAGCCCTTGGACAAGGTGCCACACATGAGGCTGCTTACCAAGTTAAGAGCCCAAGGTATTACAGGAAAGTTACTAACATGGTTAGAGCATTGGGTGATTGGTAGGAGGCAGTGAGTGGGAATAAAAGGATCCTTGTCTGGTTGACTGCCAGTGACTAGTGGTGTTCTGCAGTGGTCGGTGTTGGGACCACTTCTTTTTATACAGACGTTTTGCTGTATATCAATGATTTAGTTGATGGAATAGATGGCTTTGTTGCCAAGTTTGCAGATGATATGAAGATTGGGGGAGGGGCAGGTAGTGTTGAGGAAACAGGTAGGATGCAGAATGACTGAGACAGATTAGGAGAATGGACAAGAAAGTGGCAAATGAAATACAATGTTAGAAAATGCATGGCCATGTACTTCAGTGTAAAAATAAATGTGCAGACTATTTTCTAAATGGGGAAAAAATCCAAAAAACTGAGGTGCAAAGGGATTTGGGAGTCCTTGTGTAGAACACCCAGAAGGTTAACTTGCAGGTAGAGTCAGTGGTGAGGAAGGCAAATGCAATATTAGCATTTATTTCAAGAGGTCTAGAATACAGGAGCAAGGATGTGATACTGAGGCTTTATAAGGCACTGATTAGGCCTCACCTTGAGCATTGTGAACAGTTTTGGGCCCCTCATGATGTGCTGGCATTGGAGAGGGTTCAGAGGAGTTTCACAAGGATGATTCCAGGAATGTAAGGGTTATCATATGAGGAACGTTTGATGGCTCTGGTTCTGTACTCACTGGAATTTGGAAGGATAAGGGGGGGGGGGATCTCATTGAAACCTTTCAAATGTTGAAAGCCCTAGACAGAGCAGATGTGGAAAGGGTGTTTCCTATGGTGAGGGAGTCGAGTACAAGTGTGCACAGCCTCAGGATAGAGGGGCATCCATTTAAAACAGAGATGCAGAGAAATTTATTTAGCCAGAGGTTGGTGAATTTGTGGAATTTATTACCCCAGGCAGCTGTGGAAGCCAGGTTGTTGGGTGTATTTAAGGGAGAGATTGATAGGTTCTTGATTGGACATGGTATCAAAGGTTATGGGGAGAAGGCTCAGGACTGGGGCTGAGGAGGGGAATGGTGGAGCAGACTCGATGGGCCAAATGGCCTAATTTTGCTCCTTTCTCTTCTGGCGTTAATGCAAATATCAAATAAAAATTATGGGGCAGCAACAGTGCATAAATGCATGCAAGCATGGTCTGTTGTTCAGAATAGGATGCCACGGTAACATAGCAGCTAGTTGGAGTTCAGAGTTCAACTCTAGTGTTGTCTGTAAGGAATTTGTACATCCTCCCCAAGAACACATGGTTTCCTCCAGATGCTTTGATTTCCACCCACAGAGTAAAGACATACTGCTCAGTACATTAATTGGTCATTATAAATTGTCCTATGATTAGGCTAGTGTTAAATTGATGGGTTGCTGAGCAGCACAGCTTGTTAGGGCTGTATCTCTGAAATAAAATAAAAAAATCAAATGAGCTCTAAGTGATGTTGACGGTGGAATGATTGTTGGTACCAGCTGGGGTGGTTTGAGTATCTCAGAAACTGCTGATCTCCTGGGATTTGCACACGCAACATTTTCTAGAGTTTACAGAGAATGGTGTGAAAACAAAAACACACCCAGTGAGTGGCAGTTCTGTGGGTGATAACACCTTGTTAATGAGAGAGGTCAGAGGAGAATGGCCAGACTGGTTCAAGCTGACAGGAAGACGGCAGTAACTCAAATAACCAGGCATTACAACAGTGGTGTGCTGAAGAGTATCTCTGAATGCACAACACATTGAATGTTTGAAGTGGATGGGCTACAGCAGCAGCAGAACACAAACATATGCTGAATGGTCACTTTATTAGGTATAGGAGGTACAGAAGGTATCTAATAAAGTTGCCACTGAGTGTAGATATCAGGGAAATTAGTAGAATGGGTTTTGTCTGTGAGCCGACATAAACTCAATGGGCTGAATTGCCACTTCCTATTCAATAAGTAAATCTGGAGTATATGGTATATACTAAATGCTCTTTCAGCCTCATATTTTTAAGAGGTGGCGAATATTGATAAGAGAGCTCCAAATTGGCAGTTCCAATGTTTATTGAGCCAATGTTATGATAGATCTACTCTACCAGAGAGTTCCATTTCACCCTTGGATTCTATGAAACACCAACAGTGGTTCTTCCTTTCCTTTGGGCTGTGCCTTAAAGATACATTTTGCCGGTGGTCCCAACATTACTAATTACTCAGCTCACCCAGTAATCAGGTTGAGTTTTTGGCCTTTCCTTCTTTAATGCGGTGAAAGTGATTTTGTACGTGCATAAATACATTAATTGTTTTTAATTTGCTAATTGAGGCCACTGGCCTCCATTTTAAAGCAGGGTTACTGTTCCTGTCATTCCCATTCCTCTTACATGTTGTAAGAAATACCTTAGGTGCTTCTATTAACACAGAACCATTTCCTTTTCTGTCAGATCATTAACATGAAAGGAGTTTTGCCCACAGCCAACAGGAACCATGGACTTGTGGCCGTGTTTTCAGTCATTATTCCCGGATTTAGTATTGTAGCCAGCAGCAGGAAATCATTAGCTCACTGCAGCTGTAAATTTTTAACCCTTTCAATGATCTAAAATTTACACTATAAAATGCAATCTCTACTCTGTTCAAAACAGCTGTGCAATGGAACACCATCTGCTCACTAGTTAGGATGCCAAATAGAATGATCTTTTTTTGTGTTTTCCTCCTTCTCCAGATATATTCAGAAGTTTAAGTGCAAGTTAACCCTTAACAGAGATCAAAATAGGCACTGATTAATGATACCAATGGAGAAGACTGAGGAGCACTGATAGAAAATTGAAGGTTTCACAGTGGGACGGGTAACAGCAAGATAGAGGAAGGAGGGGAGGTGACTTTTGTTTAAGGAAAAATGTAAAATTAGGGAACTTATTATGCCCAATAGGGGCAAAACAAATTAGATGATGTGAGGCTTGACATAACTTACAACCGTCAATGTTCTATTTGGTAGGAAGACTTCATTATCTGGATGACGATCTTGCCTTTCTCCATTGACTTTCTTTTTGGCCATTGGATTGACAGAAAGCTCCCCATCCTTGTGTTCAGCAAGTATCATTTATGGTATACACGATGGCCCTATATTGATAATCACCTCAAGCAGTAAGGTTTAATACCTATAGTACAAAAATGAGGAAGTAGTTAACCTATAAAGCTGACACAGTGAAACAGCCTGCCTGAAATTCATACACCCAGTTTAATAGAAATTGTATAAAGTAGAGAATGCAAACAACCTATTTGAGTAAATCAACGGTTCAAACAGCAGCTGTAAGAGGAAAGGAATTGTTATCATTTCAGGTCAAGATCCTGCATCTGTCCTGATGAAGGATTTTGACCCAAAGCGTCAACAATTCCTTTCCTCCCACAGATGCTGCTCGATCTGCTGAGTTCATCCAGTAAGTTGTTTGTTGCTCTAGATTCCAGCATCTGCCAACTCTCGTGTCTTCAAAAGTTACATGTAGTCCATCCAATTGGAGGAGAAGGATTTAGAATTTAACAGTGATTCCATCTTATTTCCTGCAGCACAGGGAAAGAACACTGGTGAGAAAAGACAAGAAGGTGAAAGCTCATTCTCTCAGGTTCAACAACCCACTGAATGAATATAACACCAGGATCCTTTCCCAACGAATACAAGACCAAAACACCATAAGACATAGGAGCAGAATTAGGCCATTTGGCCCATCAAGTCTGCTTCACCATTTAATCATGGTTGATCCTTTTTTCTGCTCCTCAGCCCTACTCACCCATGTTCTCCCCGTAACCTTTGGTGACAAGTCCAATCAAGAACCTATCAAGCTCTGTCCTAAATACACCCAATGACCTGGCCTCCACAGCTGCCTATGATAACAAATTCCACAAATTCACCACCCTCTGGCTAAAGAAATTTATCCGCATCTCTGTTTTGAAAGGGCGCCGCTTTATCCTGAGGCTGTGCCCTCTTGTCCTAGACTCCCCCACCATAGACTCCCCACATCCTTTCCTCATCTACTCTGTCTAGGCTTTTCAGCATTTGAAAGGTTTCAATGAGATCCCCCCTCGTCCTTCTGAATTCCAGCGAGTACAGACCCAGAGCCTTCAAATGTTTCTCACATGTTAACCCTTTCATTCCTGGAATCATCCTTGTGAACCTCCTCTGAACCCTTTCCAATGCCAGCACAACTTTTCTTAGATGAGGAGCCCAGAACTGTTCACAAACTCAAGGTGAGGCCTCACCAGTGTCTTATGAAACCTCAGCATCACATCCCTGTTCTGATATTCCTGACCTCTTGAAATGTCACATTACATTTGCCTTCCTCATCACCAACTCAACCTGCAAGCTAATCTTTAGGTGTTCTGCACAAGGACTCCCAAGTCCCTTTGCATCTCAGATTTTTGGATTTTCTCCCTGTTTAGAAAATAGTTTGCATGTATATTTCTACTACCAAAGTGCATAGCCATGCATTTTCCAACATTGTATTTCATTTGTCACTTTCTTCCCCATTCTCCTAATCTGTCTAAGTCCTTCTACATCCTACCTGTTTCCTCAACACTACCTGCCCCTCCACCAATCTTCATATCATCTGCAAACTTGGCAACAAAGCCATCTATTCCATCATCTAAGTCATTTATATACAGCATAAAAAGAAGCAGTCCCAACACTGACCCCTGTGGAACACCACTAGTCACTGGCAGCCAACCAGACAAAGATCATTTTATTCCCACTCACTGCCTCCTACCAATCAGCCGATGCTCTAACCATGTTAGTAACTTTCCTGTAATACCATGGGCTCTTAACTTGGTAAGCAGCCTCATGTGTGGCACCTTGTCCAAGGGCTTCTGAAAGTCCACATATACAACATCAACTACATCCCCTTTATCTATCCTACTTGTAATCTCCCCAAAGAATTCCAACTGGTTCATCAGGCAAGATTTTCCCTTAAGGAAACCATGCTGATTTGGTCCTATCTTGTCCTGTGTCACCAAGTACTCCATAACCTCGTCCTTAACAATTGCAGCTAACATCTTCCCAACCACAGGGGTCTGATTAACTGGTCTATAATTTCTTTCTGCTGCCTTCCTCCTTTATTAAAGAATGGAGTGACATTTGCAATTTTCTAGTCCTCCAGCACCATGCCAGTGTCCAATGATTTTTGAAAGATCATTGCTAAAGCCTCCACAATCTCTAACATTACCTCTTTCAGAACCCTAGGGTGCAGTTTGTCTGGTCCAGGTGACTTATGTACCTTTAGGTCTTTCAGCTTTTTGAGCATCTTCTTCCTTGTAATAGTAACTGCACTCACTTCTCTGCCCTCACACCCTTCAACATCTGGCACACTGCTAGTGTCTTCCACAGTGAAGACTGATGCAAAATACTCATTTAGTTCATCTGCCATCTCCTTGGCCCCCATTATTATTTCTCCTGCATCATTTTATATCGATCCTATATCCACTCTCATCTCTCTTTTATTTTTAACATAGTTGAAAAAACTTTTACTATTCACTTTGATAGTGTCTGCTAGCTTGCTTTCATATTTCATATTTTCCCTCCTAATGATTCTTTTAGTTGCCCTCTGTGAAGGATTTTAAAAGCTTCCCGATCCTCTGACTTCCCACTAATTTGTTGTATGCCCTCTATTTTGCTTTTTAAATTAGTTTTGACTTCCTTTGTCAGCCACAGTTGCACTATTTTGACATTTGAGTATTTATTTGTTTTTGGAATACATCTATCCTGCACCTTCCTCATTTTTCCCAGAAACGCACACCATTGCTACTCTGCTGACATCCCTGCCGGCTTCTCCTTCCAGTTTACTTTGGCCAGCTCCTCTCTCACACCACTGTAATTTCCCTTACTCCACTGAAATACTGCTATGTCAGACTTTACTTTCTCCCTATCAAATTTCAAGTTGAACTCGTTCATATTGTGATCACTGGTTCCTAAGGGTTCTTTTACCTTAAGCTCCCTAATCGCAACCGGTTCATTACATAAACCCAATCCAGTACAGCTGATCCCCTTGTCAGCTTAATGATAAACTGCTCTAAAAAGCCATCTCTTAGGCATTCAACAAACTCACTCTCTTGCGATCCATTACCAACCTGATTTTCCCAATTGACCTGCATGTTGAAATCTCCCATGACTATCATAGCTTTACCCTTTTAACACACCTTTTCTGTTTCCTGTTGTAATCTGTGGTCCACATCTCAGCTACTGTTGGGAGGCCTGTATATAACTACCATCAACCCATAAGGATTCAGCATCTTGCAATACTATGTCACATCCTTCTACTGATTTGATGCTACTCTTTACCAGTAGAGCCACGCCACCCCTCTGCCTACCTTCCTATCTCTCCAATACAATGTGTAATCTTGGACATTTAGCTCCCAACTACAACCATCCTTCAGCCACAATTCAGTGATGACCATAACATCGTACTTGCCAATCTGTAAAAGTTCAAAAAGATCATCCACCTTATTGTTTATGCTTCGTGCATTGAGATATAACACTTTGAGTACCGTATTTGCTTCCCTTATTGATTCTGCATCCCTAATGCACTGATACTCACCCTGCTGACTGACTGCCCTTCCTGACAGCCTGACTGCATGCTATCTTTGCTTTTTTACCATTGTCCTATCCTGAAACCCTTCACTCCAGTTCCCAACCACAACCCCCCCCCCCCCCCCACCACCACCTTAGCTTAAACCCTCTCCAGCAGCTCTAACAAACGTTCCCATGAGAATATTGGTTTCCCTTGGGTTCATTGCAACCTGTCACTTTTGAACAGGTCATCCCTCTCCCAGAAGAGATCCAAGAACCTGAAGCCCTGCCCCTGCAGCACCTTCTCAGCCATGCATTAATCTGCCAAATCATCCTGTTTCTACTGTCACTGGCAGCAATCCAACTGCTCTGCCAGCTTGTAATCAATCACCTTCAAGTCAGCATCTGTCTTGGCTTCTGAATCTCCAGGTTCCTTGGCTCCAAGCAACCTTACAGTTTCCTTGTCAATTCCTCCTAGGTCATGGAAGTATTTGCACTTACCACTCCCTTTATTCATCTTAATGAAGTGTTCCTTGTTTGAGGTGACTTTAAAATTCCTTTCTAAAATCTCACTGCTTTTTCAGCTTATTTAGTTTCTTTCACAACTATGTATTCATCCAATTTGGACCATTGAAATTTGAGACAAATTAGAAAATGCTGGAAAAGCCTATCAAGCAGTATCTAGATATTAATGCCCCATCAAAATCCATTCAATCCCAATCTGAAATGTCCATCTCTCAGGCCCAGTTTTACATGCAATTCCTTTTTAACAAGGATAGAGTTTTAAAGATGGTGGAGGATCAGGGAACTGGGGGTGTAATTACACAAATCTCTGAAGGTGGCAGCATAAATTTGGAAAGTTGTAAAAGTACACGTATTGTAAAATAGCTCTTGAAAATCACCGGTTAGGGGCCGGTGGAGTTTTGTGACCAATTTGGACTAACATCTTAGTAAGAATACTGATTCTGAATTCCCCTCATTGCTTTTCTCTTATACCATCTCAATGTACTAATGTGATGAAATGATCTGTATGTATGGCATGCAAAACAGTTTTTACACTCTACCTCGGTAATGTGCCAGTAATAAACCAATTTCCAATTTATCTGAATATCAAAGCTTAAGAGTAGGAGTGGAAGAGAATTACTAGAATGAGGCTAAGGGATGATTTTAACAGCAGTGTTAATAATTGAGTTTGCTTAGGTTAAATAAGGAACAGGAATTTTTCTCCAATAGCATAAATGTCAGTAACCAGAGAGCTCAAGTTCAAGGTAATTGACAAATAAAAAATAGGCAATATGAAATATTTCTCTCAACAAATTATGATGCAATATATGACATAGGGTGGTGGTGAAGATTTAGTATTGGCATTTGAAAAGTAGTTGGAAAAGAGGTTGATATGGAAAAGGTTTCAAGACTGGGGGTCGGGCAGTGGGTGACTTATAGACACAAATCTATGATTTACCAAAGTTGACCTGAAATGTTTTCACCAACAGAAGAAACTAGAATAATGACATACAGTTAAATGATAAGTGGCAGATCATTTAAAACGAAGGAGATTAGACATTTTTTTCCACAGAGGATGAAAACTCTCTTGAATACTGTGTCTTGTAGAACCTTAGAAGTATTTAAGGTGGAGGAAGATCATATTTTCATAGATAGTTTATCAGTCTTTGATATTTTTTGTAAAATTCTATTGTATATCTTTTTCACCTGTTAATCCAGAAATAAAATGAATCTCAAGGTATTCTATAATAACATATATGAAGGCTGATTGATAAGTTTGTGGCCTAACGTAGAAGGAGTTATACAGCTCTCGTTACATGCACATGCAGTTCAACTCTTTGAGTGTTTATACAGATGGTTTGAAGCTAATAACCCATCAGTTAATATCTCATGAGGGGTGATTGATAAGTTCGTGGCCTAAGTTAGAAGGGGATGTTATTAACTTCAAACTTTCTGCATAATCACTCAAAGAGTTGAACTGCATGTGTGTGTAACGAGAGCTGTATAACTCATCACCTTCTACCCCAGGCCACGAACTTATCAATCACCCATCTGTGGACACTTTCTGGAGGTCCAAGATCCGTATGCTCCACGACCACTGGACTAAGTGTGTAAAGGTAGGAGGGGACTATGTTGAAAAATAAATGTGATAGGTTTTCTAAAATTGACTCCTTCTACCTTAGGCCATGAACTTATTAATCACCCCTCGTATATCAAGAAAAATTGACTTTTAACGTTGAAGTGTGGGAACAAGGGACTTATCGAGTTTAAAGGGAGGTACCAGAACCAGACTCTGGTGAGTTAAAAGAGAGAGCAAGAACAGGGACACAGCAGATTAAAGGGAGTGCAGAAATCAGAAACTGGTGTTTTAATGGAAGCACTGGAAGCCACGCCAAAAAGAGTGGGGAAATCGGGGTCCGGGTTCATTAATGCCAGTGGGGAAATCGGGGTCTGGGTTCATTAATGCCAGTGGGGAAATCGGAGTACGGGTTCATTAATGCCAGTGGGGAACTCAGGCTCCAGGTTCGTTAACGCCAGTGGGGAACTCAGGCTCTGGGTACATTGATGCCAGTGGGGAAATCAGGCTCCTGGTACGTTAATGCCAGTGGGGAAATTGGGGTCCAGGTAGGTTAACACCACTGGGGAAACTCAGGCTCCGGGTTCATTAAAGCCAGTAGGGAAATCAGGCTCCTGGTACGTTAATGCCAGTGGGGAAATTGGGGTTTGGATTCGTTAACGCCAGTGGGGAAATCAGAGTACGGGTAGGTTTACACCAGTGGGGAACTCAGGCTCCAGGTTCATTAATGCCAGTGGGGAAATTGGGGTCCGGGTTCATTAATGCCAGTGGGGAACTCAGGCTCCGGGTACATTTATGCCAGTGGGGAAATCAGGCTCCGGGTACATTGATGCCAGTGGAGAACTTAGGCTCCAGGTATGCTAATGCCAGTGGGGAAATCGGGGTCCGGGTTCGTTAATGCCAGTGGAAAAATTGGGGTCCGAGTAGGTTAACACCAGTGGGGAACTCAGGCTCCGGGTTCATTAATGCCAGTGGGGAACTCAGGCTCCAGGTTCATTAATGCCAGTGGGGAAATCGGGGTCTGGGTACGTTGATGCCAGTGGAGAACTTAGGCTCCAGGTATGCTAATGCCAGTGGGGAAATCAGAGTACAGGTACGGTAATGCCAGTGGGGAACTCAGGCTCCAGGGTTGTTAACGCAAGTGGGGAAATCGGGGTCCGGGTTCGTTAATGCCAGAGGGGAAATCAGAGTACGGGTAGGTTAACACCAGTGGGGAAATTGGGGTCCGAGTAGGTTAACACCAGTGGGGAACTCAGGCTCCAGGTTCATTAATGCCAGTGGGGAAATCAGAGTACAGGTACGGTAATGCCAGTGGGGAACTCAGGCTCCAGGGTTGTTAACGCAAGTGGGGAAATCGGGGTCCGGGTTCGTTAATGCCAGAGGGGAAATCAGAGTACGGGTAGGTTAACACCAGTGGGGAAATTGGGGTCCGAGTAGGTTAACACCAGTGGGGAACTCAGGCTCCAGGTTCATTAATGCCAGTGGGGAAATCGGGGTCCGGGTTCATTAATGCTAGTAGGGAAATAGGAGTACGGGTTCATTAATACCAGTGGGGAACTCAGGCTCCAGGTTCGTTAATGCCAGTGGGGAAATCGGGGTCAGGGTTCGTTAACGCCAGTGGGGAAATCAGAGTACGGGTACGTTAATACCAGTGGGGAACTCAGGCTCCAGGGTTGTTAACGCAAGTGGGGAAATCGGGGTCCGGGTTTGTTAATGCCAGTGGGGAAATCAGAGTACGGGTTCATTAATGCCAGTGGGGAACTCAGGCTCCAGGTTCGTTAACGCCAGTGGGGAACTCAGACTCCGGGTATATTGATGCTAGTGGAGAACTTAGGCTCCAGGTATGCTAATGCCAGTGGGGAAATCGATGACTGGGTTCGTTAATGCCAGTGGGGAACTCAGGCTCCAGGGTCATTAACGCCAGTGGGGAAATCAGGGTCCGGGTTCGTTAACACCAGTGGGGAAATCAGGCTCCAGGTTCGTTAATGTCAGTGGAGAACTTAGGCTCCAGGTATGCTAATGCCAGTGGGAAAATCGGGGTCCGGGTTCGTTAACGCCAGTGGGGAAATCGGGGTCCGGGTTCGTTAACGCCAGTGGGCAACTCAGGCTCCAGGTTCGTTAATGCCAGTGGGGAAATGGGGGTCCGGGTTCGTTAATGCCAGTGGAGAACTTAGGCTCCAGGTATGCTAATGCCAGTGGGGAAATCGGGGTCCGGGTTCGTTAACGCCAGTGGGGAACTCAGAGTACGGGTACGTTAATGCCAGTGGGGAAATCAGAGTACGGGTAGGTTAACACCATTGGGGAAATTGGGGTCCGGGTTCATTAATACCAGTGGGGAAATTGGGGTCCGGGTTCATTAATGCCAGTGGGGAACTCAGGCTCCGGGTACATTGATGCCAGTGGAGAACTTAGGCTCTAGGTATGCTAATGCCAGTGGGGAAATCGATGTCTGGGTTCGTTAATGCCAGTGGGGAAATCAGAGTATGCGTACGTTAGTGCCAGTGGGGAACTCAGGCTCCAGGGTCGTTAACGCCAGTGGGGAAATCAGGGTCTGGGTTCGTTAACACCAGTGGGGAAATCAGGCTCCTGGTTCATTAATGCCAGTGGGGAACTCAGGCTCCGGGTACATTGATGCCAGTGGAGAACTTAGGCTCCAGGTATGCTAATGCCAGTGGGGAAATCGATGTCTGGGTTCGTTAATGCCAGTGGGGAAATCAGAGTATGCGTACGTTAATGCCAGTGGGGAACTCAGGCTCCAGGGTCGTTAACGCCAGTGGGGAAATCAGGGTCCGGGTTCGTTAATGCCAGTGGGGAAATCAGAGTCCGGGTTCGTTAACGCCAGTGGGGAACTCAGGCTCCGGGTACATTAATGCCAGTGGGGAAATCAGAGTACGGGTAGGTTAACACCAGTGGGGAACTCAGGCTCCGGGTTCATTAATGCCAGTGGGGAAATCGGGGTCCGGGTTCGTTAATGCTAGTAGGGAAATCAGAGTCTGGGTTCGTTAACGCCAGTGGGGAACTCAGGCTCCGGGTACATTAATGCCAGTGGGGAAATCAGAGTACGAGTAGGTTAACACCAGTGGGGAACTCAGGCTCCGGGTTCATTAATACCAGTGGGGAACTCAGGCTCCAGGTTCATTAATGCCAGTGGGGAACTCAGGCTCCGGGTACATTGATGCCAGTGGGGAACTCAGGCTCCAGGGTCGTTAACGCCAGTGGGGAAATCAGGGTCTGGGTTCGTTAACACCAGTGGGGAAATCAGAGTACGCGTACGTTAGTGCCAGTGGGGAACTCAGGCTCCAGGTTCGTTAACGCCAGTGGGGAAATCAGAGTACGCGTACGTTAGTGCCAGTGGGGAACTCAGGCTCCAGGTTCGTTAACGCCAGTGGGGAACTCAGGCTCCGGGTACATTGATGCCAGTGGAGAACTTAGGCTCCAGGTACGTTAATGCCAGTGAGGAAATCGGGGTCCGGGTACGTTAACACCAGTGGGGAAATCAGAGTACGGGTAGGTTAACACCAGTGGGGAAATCGGGGTCCGGGTTCGTTAACGCCAGTGGGGAAATCGGGGTCCGTGTTCGTTAACGCCAGTGGGGAACTCAGAGTCCGGGTACGTTAATGCCAGTGGAGAACTCAGGCTCCAGGTACGTTAACACCAGTGGGGAAATTGGGGTTCGGGTTTGTTAACGCCAGTGGGGAAATCAGAGTACGGGTACGTTAATCCCAGTGGGGAAATCGGGGTCCGGGTTCATTAAAGCCAGTGGGGAAATTGGGGTCCAGGTATGTTAACGCCAGTGGGGAAACTCAGGCTCCGGGTTCATTAAAGCCAGTGGGGAAATCGGGGTCCGGGTACGTTAACACCAGTGGGGAAATCAGAGTACGGGTAGGTTAACACCAGTGGGGAAATTGGGGTCCTGGTAGGTTAACACCAGTGGGGAACTCAGGTTCTGGGTTCACTAAAGCCAGTGGGGAATTCGGGGTCCAGGTACGTTAACGCCAGTGGGGAAACTCAGGCTCCGGGTTCATTAATGCCAGTGGGGAAATCAGAGTACGGGTATGTTAATACCAGTGGGTAACTCAGGCTCCAGGTTCGTTAACACCAGTGGGGAAATCAGAGTACGGGTACGTTAATGCCAGTGGGGAAATCGGGGTTGGGTTCGTTAATGTCAGTGGGTAAATCGGGGTCCGGGTTCGTTAATGCCAGTGGGGAACTCAGGCTCCAGGTTCGTTAATGCCAGTGGGGAACTCAGGCTCCAGGTACGTTGATGCCAGTGGAGAACTTAGGCTCCAGGGTCATTACCACCAGTGGGGAAATCGGGGTCCGGGTACGTTAACACCAGTGGGGAAATCAGAGTACGGGTAGGTTAACACCAGTGGGGAAATTGGGGTCCTGGTAGGTTAACACCAGTGGGGAACTCAGGTTCTGGGTTCACTAAAGCCAGTGGGGAATTCGGGGTCCAGGTACGTTAACGCCAGTGGGGAAACTCAGGCTCCGGGTTCATTAATGCCAGTGGGGAAATCAGAGTACGGGTATGTTAATACCAGTGGGTAACTCAGGCACCAGGTTCGTTAACACCAGTGGGGAAATCAGAGTACGGGTACGTTAATGCCAGTGGGGAAATCGGGGTCGGGTTCGTTAATGTCAGTGGGTAAATCAGGGTCCGGGTTCGTTAATGCCAGTGGGGAACTCAGGCTCCAGGTTCGTTAATGCCAGTGGGGAACTCAGGCTCCAGGTACGTTGATGCCAGTGGAGAACTTAGGCTCCAGGGTCATTACCACCAGTGGGGAAATCGGGGTCCGGGTACGTTAACACCAGTGGGGAAATCAGAGTACGGGTAGGTTAACACCAGTGGGGAAATTGGGGTCCTGGTAGGTTAACACCAGTGGGGAACTCAGGTTCTGGGTTCACTAAAGCCAGTGGGGAATTCGGGGTCCAGGTACGTTAACGCCAGTGGGGAAACTCAGGCTCCGGGTTCATTAATGCCAGTGGGGAAATCAGAGTACGGGTATGTTAATACCAGTGGGTAACTCAGGCTCCAGGTTCGTTAACACCAGTGGGGAAATCAGAGTACGGGTACGTTAATGCCAGTGGGGAAATCGGGGTCGGGTTCGTTAATGTCAGTGGGTAAATCGGGGTCCGGGTTCGTTAATGCCAGTGGGGAACTCAGGCTCCAGGTTCGTTAATGCCAGTGGGGAACTCAGGCTCCAGGTACGTTGATGCCAGTGGAGAACTTAGGCTCCAGGGTCATTACCACCAGTGGGGAAATCGGGGTCCGGGTTCGTTAACGCCAGTGGGGAAATCAGAGTACGGGTAGGTTAACACCATTGGGAAAATTGGGGTCTGGGTAGGTTATCACCAGTGGGGAACTCAGGCTCCGGGTTCATTACCACCAGTGGGGAAATCAGGGTCCGGGTACGTTAACACCAGTGGGGAAATCGGAGTACGGGTTCATTAATGCCAGTGGGGAAATCGGGGTCCGGGTACGTTAATGCCAGTAGGGAACTCAGGGTGCGGGTACATTATTGCCAGTGGGGAAATTGGGCTCTAGGTACGTTAGCGCCAGTGGGGAAATCGGGGTCCAGGTACATTAATGACAGTGGGGAACTCAGGCTCCAGGTTCATTAACGCCAGTGGGGAAATCGGGGTCCAGGTACATTAACGCCAGTGGGGAACTCAGGGTCCTGGTTTGTTAAAGGGTTTGGGGAAATCAGGGTTCTGGTGAGTTAAGGGGAATAGGGAAATCAGGTTCCTAGTTTGTTAAAGGGATTGGGGAAATAAGGGTTCTGGTGTGTTAAAGGACTTGGTGAAATCAGTGTCCTAGTGTGTTAAAGTGAGTAGGGAAACCAGGGTCTTGAATTGTTACAATGAATGGGGAAATCAGGGTCCTGCTGTGTTACAGGGCTTGGGGATACCAGTGTCCTGCTGTGTTAAAGGGGGAGTGGTGAAAACAGGGTCCTGGTGTGTTAAAGAGAGTGGTGAAATCAGTGGAGTACTGTGTGCAGTTCTGGTCTCCATACTTGAGGAAGGATATACTGGCTTTGGAGGCAGTGCAGAGAAGGTTTACCAGGTTGATTCTAGGGATGAAGGGGTTAACCTATGAGGAGAGATTGAGTCGCCTGGGACTATATTCTCTGGAATTCAGAAGAATGAGAGGGGATCTTATAGAAACGTACAAAATTTTGAAGGGGATAGATAAGATAGAAGTAGGAAAGATGTTTCCATTGGTAGGTGAGACTGGAATTAGGGGACATTGCTTCAAGATTCAGGGAAGAAGATTTAGGACAGAGATGAAGAGAATCTGTTTTTCCCAGAGAGTGGTGAATCTGTGGAATTCTCTGCCCAGGGAAGCAATTGAGGCTTCTTCACGAAATATTTTTTAAAAACAGTTAGATAGGTTTTTACATAGTACGGGAATTAAGGGTTATGGGGAAAAGGCAGGTAGATGGAGCTGAGTTTACAGACAGATCAGCCATGATCTTATTGAATGGTGGGGAGGCTCGGTGGGCCAGATGGACTCCTCCTTCTCCTATATCTTATTGTTTCGAAACAGATATTTCAGATAAAAACAACAGTGCATACGCACCAACTTTAATCGTCTGCTCACGTGTGCATGTACAAGTATATCATAACATCCCCCTTTTTATCAAAACAAAGAAAAGGAACAATTGTATTAACAATTAAACTCAATTTCTCTGGAGTTTGCTTTCCAGTATATTTTCATGGAATTAACTTTCAAAGCATTCATTAATCATGCCTTATGTCTCTTACGCCTGTCACAAATACATACCACTCATTATTTCCGTTTGTATGAGCATATATACAAAATATAAAACATACTAAAATTCGACTTTAACTTCAAACTACAAACTACACAACCTCAAATAGGACATGGTCCTTCTTTGAATATAAACATAACATTAAAATGGCAAATAGTGTCACAGACTTATTGTTCAATTGTTCATGAAAATATTCAATGTTGGACCTTCTCAATATTGTGGCCTTTTCACTGTGCGGCCAAAAGACAGACAGACATACTTTATTGATCCCGAGGGAAATTGGGTTTCGTTACAGTTGCACCAACCAAGAATAGTGTAGAAATATAGCCATATAAAACAATAAATAATCAAATAATAATAAGTAAATTATTCCAAGTGGAAATAAGTTCAGGACCAGCCTATTGGCTCAGGGTGTCTGACACTCCGAGGGAGGAGTTGTAAAGTTTGATGGCCACAGGCAAGAATGACTTCCTATGACGCTCAGTGTTACATCTCGGTGGAACGAGTCTCTGGCTGAATGTACTCCTGTGTCTAACCAGCACATTATGGAGTGGATGGGAGACATTGTCTAAGATGGTGTACAACTTGGACAGCATCCTCTTTTCAGACACCACCGTCAGAGAGTCCAGTTCCACCCCCACAACATCACTGGCCTTATGAATGAGTTTGTTGATTCTGTTGGTGCCTGCTACCCTCAGCCTGCTGCCCCAGCACACAACAGCAAACATGATAGCACTGGCCACCACAGACTCGTAGAACATCCTCAGCATCGTCCGGCAGATGTTAAAGGACCTCAGTCTCCTCAGGAAATAGAGACAGCTCTGACCCTTCTTGTAGACAGCCTCAGTGTTCTTTGACCAGTCCAGTTTATTGTCAACGAGTTTTTACTGTTTTGTCCGAGTCCTGTTGTTTGTTATTTGCATGTTTCAACGTTTGTGTTAGTGTTTGTGTTGTGTCATTAGCCTCTGCTAGTGCTTGGCTGTGTACATTTGAATGCGGTCGGCACACTGTGGTCATTGATTTTGGTTGTTTGACCTGATTTTGCCTGTTCATATGTGATTAGCTTTTCAGGCAGTTCCTCAGCAGTCAGATGTGTGCGATTACGTCAGTAGATCCCAGAAGGGGTTTGAACTATATATGAACGCTAATCAAGGCGCCGACACACAATTGTTGTCTCCCAATTCTTTTTACCTTGCACAAGGGGTTGCATGTGCACCTTTGTCGAGTGGGGCAAGGTCTTTGGCTGATTTGCTGTAATTGTAGGCCTGCTGCTGGACGCGTTGTTTCATACGCTCGCGTTCGCGTACAACTCTGGGTTCCAGTAAACTCGCTGTTGTAGGCAGGAGCGTGTGTGTGCAGCGATTCATCAGACGCTGGGCAGGAGTCGTGCTGAGCCCTTGCGAAGGTGTGTTGTGATGGTCTAGAAGTGCGAGGTAGGGATCTGCTTGCGATTTGTTGATCTTTGTGAGGATCCGCTTAGCTGTTTTAACTGCTGATTCAGCTAATCCATTTGCTTTGCTGTTTCCGGGATTACTACACAAGTGCTCAAAATCCCATTCTCGTGCAAATCCGTGAAACTCCACTGACGTGAATTGTAGCCCATTATCACTAACCACTTGTGTTGGGTTTCTATAGCTCGCAAAATAAGCCTTCAACTTGTGAATAACAGCTGCGCTGGTTGTATCGCAAAAAAGATCTACCTCAAAGAAATTGCTGTAGTAATCAACGATGACAAGGGACTCTTTTCCTTCTAATGTAAACAGGTCGGTACCTATTTTTTCCCATGGCTGAGCAGGTACATCATGACTCATAAGCGATTCTTTCTGCTGACTCATTTCGTATGTATGATAATCATATTGCTTGATGTCGTTGCTCATGCCTGGCCAAAAAGGCATTCGTGTGCATGTCTGAGGCATCCTTCTACGTACAAGGGTGACAAATGAATTATTTCCTTCATTTGCTTTCGCTCACTTTGCAGTATGATAACACACTCACCTTTGAAGATTAAGCCTCCTTGGACTGCAAGCTTATCCCTATAGCTATAGTAAAGTGTGAGTTGCTCTGGTAGTGCATCACGTTCCCTCGGCCATCCGCTGATGATTACACGTTTCAACATCTGTAGTGTGTCATCTTTCGCTGTTTCTATGCAAATCTGCTCTAGATGCTCATCACGGATTGGCAGGTGCGACAGGAAGTTGACTTCACCGAAGCTGTTCTCCTGGCCTGGATTATCGCTGACTGCTCGCGATAGCATATCCGCGAGGTGCATGAGCTTTCCTTGACAGTAGGTGATGTCGAAATCATAGCTCTGCAGGCGAAGAAGCATTCCCTGTAGGCTCTTTGGTGCCTTCACCAACGGCTTCTTAACTACCATTTCGTGCGGCTTGTGATTGCAGAGTGCTCTTGTGAAGTGGCCAAAAGTGTATTGATGAAAACACTCAAGTGTGAAAAAGATTGCGAGCATTTCCTTTTCGATCGCTGTGTAACGCGTTTCCGTGTCTATTAGCGCTCTGCTTGCGTATGCGATCAGACGCCCATTCTGGAGGAGTGCTTCCCCTAGGCCTTTGTTGCTGGCGTCACATTGGATGGTCAGCTCCTCCTTTGAATTGTAGCATGCTAACATCAGTGCTTCGGATACCATCCGCTTGATCTTAGAGAGAGTGTTTTGCTGCTCAGCTGACCACTTCCATGCTACATCTGGCTCTGTCAGCTATCTTATTGGCTCAAGGGTGTCTGAGAGACTTGGTAGAAAACAGCTCAAGTAGTTGACAAATCTGATCAGTCGCTCCACTCTCTGCACATCTGCGGGTGCTGGCATGTTGAGACCATCAGCGACCTTTTTAGGATCAGGCTGAAGTCCCTCACTTGTGATGAGATGCACCAAAAAGGGTATCTCTGTCGCTCTGAAGACAGATTTGTTCTTGTTGAGCCTGACATGCTGCTCTGCATGACGCTGTGATAGCTGCTCAAGTCTCACATCATGATCGGCGATTGCCTTTCCTTGCGTTTCCCCTTTTCCGTACACCAGAATGTCGTCCGTGACGCTGATCACTCCCAGTAGTCCTTCCAGCTCCTGATGCAGTCTGAGCTGGCAGATCTCTGTGTGGTGAACTACATATACCTGTCTGGACACGCCCCCCACCCCCCCCCCCCCGCTGACTGCTCCTGTGGCTCCTCCCACAGACCCCTGTATAAAGGCGATTGGAGGCACTGCTCCTCCCTCAGTCTCCAGGATGTTGTGTGATGGTCTCTTGCTGCTGATAGTGCTCTCTCTTCCAGCTAATAAAAGCCTATCTCTCGCCTCACGTCTCCGAGAGTTATTGATGGTGCATCACTCTGATGAAATGCTGGTTCTAGATGGAAGTCTGAGCCATCTATACTGTCCGATAGGTGTGTTGAATGTGGTGAGCACGCTTGATTCGCTGTCCAATTTCACTTGCCAGAATGCAGAACTCATGTCAAGCTTGCTGAAATCCTTAGCCTGGTGAAGATCTGGCAAAATGTCCTCTATCACCGGAAGAGGGTAGTGTTCTCTCCTCAGCGCTTTGTTCAACGGTCGAGGGTCAATGCATATACGAAGATTGCCATTCTTCTTCTCTGCGACCACTAGCTGGCTAACCCATCTTGTAGGTTCATGGACTGGAGCTATCACCTTGCAGTCTACCAGTTGATCAAGCTCAGCTTTCACTTTCCGCTTCATAGCGTGAGGTAAACATCGTGGGGGTAACATTGTGGGTTGAACTTCCTCATCAATCTTCAGGTGGGCTGCACCCGGAAGCTCCCCAAGCACATAATCAAACTCCTCTGCATAGCGTTCTCCTGGTGCGCATTGTTTTTCTGTGAGTGTAGATGCATGCACCCTATGAAAGTTGCCATCGTTGACTGTAACCAGCTTCATTTGCTGGCTGGCTCTGCTTCTCAGCAATGGTGTAAAGTCGTCAGTGACCACGACAAATTCGACAGAGTACTTGCGGTTCGTCACGGGGTTACGGAGTTTCACTCTGCACATCCCTTCCGCATCCATGGTGGTCTTGTTCCACATCATCAGCTTCTTGTGCGTTGTCTTAGTGTGTGATCTACTCCCTCCAAGTATTTCCGGAGTAAAATGTTAATGCTCGCCCTGCTATCGACTTGGAAGTCTATCCACTTTCCATTGATGAGTATCTGTGCGAATACGTCATCCCTTGTCTTTAAACTGTTGACCACCAGTATGACACTGTCGGTAAACTTGGTGCTGCTGTCACTGTCGGTTTGGTCATCGCTTTGTGCTTCCACCTCATGCACGGGCTTCTGCTTGCATACCTTTGCAAAGTGATTTTGAATGCCACACGCCTTGCACACCTGTCCGTATGCTGGGCATTGTTGCTTGTCTCTTGCATGTTCCGTGCCACAGTACTTGCAAAGGTTCACTTCGCTTCTGTAGCTGTTCAAGGTGCTTTTTGCTCTGGCTCCACCACTAGCACTAGCCTTCTGTCCAGGATGCTTTGAACCTTTCTTGTTAGCGCGAGGTTTAATCCCATGGACAGTCGCGGACCTGCTATTTGCAGCTGTGCTGAATGCTTGCAGGTGTGATTCAGCCACTTCTGTGCTTTTACGGATGTCAATAGACAATAGACAATAGACAGTAGGTGCAGGAGTAGGCCATTTGGCCCTTCTAGCCAGCACCGCCATTCACTGTGATCATGGCTGATCATACACAATCAGTACCCCGTTCCTGCCCTCTCCCCATATCCCTTGACCCCACTATCTATAAGAGCTCTATCTAACTCTCTCTTGAATGCATCCAGAGACTTGGCCTCCACTGCCTTCTGGGGCAGAGAATTCCACATATCCACCACTTTCTGGGTGAAAAAGTTTTTCCGCATCTCTGTTCTAAATGGCCTACCCCTTATTCTTAAACTGTGGCCTCTAGTTCTGGACTCACCCATCAGCGGGAACATGCTTCCTGCCTCCAGTGTGTCCAATCCCTTAATAATCTTATATGTTTCAATCAGACCCCCTCTCATTCTTCTAAATTCCAGTGTATGCAAGCCCAGTCACTCCAATCTTTCAACATATGACAGTCCTGCCATTTCAGGAATTAACTTGGTGAACCTACGCTGCACTCCCTCAATAGCAAGAATGTCCTTCCTCAAATTTGGAGACCAAAACCGCACACAATACTCCAGGTGGGGTCTCACCAGGGCCCTGTACAGCTGCAAAAGGACCTCTTTACTCCTATACTCAATTCCTCTTGTTATAAAGGCCAGCATGCCATTAGCTTTCTTCACTGCCTGCTGTACCTGCTTGCTTGCTTTCATTGACTGATGTACAAGAACACCTAGATCTCGTTGTACTTCCCCTTTTCCTAACTTGACTCCATTTAGATAGTAATCTGCCTTCCTGTTCTTGCCACCAAAGTGGATAACCTGACATTTATCCACATTAAACTGCATCTGCCATGCATCTGCCCACTCACCTAGCCTGTCCAAGTCACCCTGCATTCTCATAACATCCTCCTGACATTTCACACTGCCACCCAGTTTTGTGTCATCGGCAAATTTGCTAATGTTACTTTTAATCCCTTCATCTAAATCATTAATGTATATTGTAAACAGCTGCGGTCCCAGCACCGAACCTTGCGGTACCCCACTGGTCACAGCCTGCCATTCCAAAAGGGACCCGTTAATCGCTACTCTTTGTTTCCTGTCAACAGACAATTTTCAATCCATGTCAGTACTCTGCCCCCAATACCATGTGCCCTAATTTTGCCCACTAATCTCCTATGTGGGACTTTATCAAAGGCTTTCTGAAAGTCCAGGTACACTACATCCACTGGTTCTCCCTTGTCCATTTTCATAGTTAAATCCTCAAAAAATTCCAGAAGATTAGTCAAGCATGATTTTCCCTTCATAAATCCATGCTGACTCAGACTGATCCTTCTACTGCTATCCAAATGTGTCATAATTTCCTCTTTTATAATTGACTCCATCATTTTTCCCACCACTGACGTCAGGCTAACCGGTCTATAATTCCCTGTTTACTCTCTCCCTCCTTTCTTGAAAAGTGGGACAACATTAGCCACCCTCCAATCAGCAGGAACTGTTCCTGAATCTATAGAACATTGGAAAATGATTATCAATGCATCCATGATTTCTAGAGCCACCTCCTTAAGTACCCTGGGATGCAGACCATCAAGTCCCGGGGACTTATCAGCCTTCAGACCCAACAGTCTATTCAACACCATTTCTTGCCTAATATAAATTTCCTTCAGTTCATCCATTACCCTAGTTCCTTTGGCCACTATTACATCTGGGAGATTGTTTGTGTCTTCCCTAGTGAAGACAGATCCAAAGTACCTGTTCAACTCATCTGCCATTTCCTTGTTCCCCATAATAAATTCACCCGTTTCTGTCTCAATGGCCCAATTTTGGACTTAAATATTTTTTTGCTATTCACATACCTAAAGAAGCTTTTACTATCCTCCTTTATATTCTTGGCTAGTTTACCTTCGTACCTCATTTTTTCTCGGCGTATTGCCTTTTTTGTTATCTTCTGTTGCTCTTTAAAAGCTTCCCAGTCCTCCGGTTTCCTGCTCATCTTTGCTATGTTATACTTCTTCTCTTTTATTTTTACACTGTCCTTTACTTCCCTCGTCAGCCACGGCCTCCCCTTACTCCCATTAGGATCTTTCTTCCTCTTTGGAATGAACTGATCCTGCACCTTTTGCATTATTCCCAGAAATACCTGCCATTGTTGTTCCACTGTCTTCCCTGCTAGGGTTTTGTTCCATTGAACTTTGGCCAGCTCCTCCCTCATAGCTCCATAGTTCCCGTTGTTCAACTGTAATACTGACACATCTGATTTTCCCTTCTCCTTCTCAAATTGTAGGTTAAAACATATCGTATTATGGTTACTACCTCCTAATGGCTCCTTTACCTCAAGGTTCCTGATCAAATCCGGTTCATTGCACAACACTAAATCTAGAATTGCCTTCTCCCTGTTAGGCCCCAGTACAAGCTGTTCTAAGAATCCATCTCGGAGGCACTCCACAAACTCCCTTTCTTGGGGTCCAGTACCATTCTGATTCTCCCAGTCTACCTGCATGTTGAAATCCCCCATGACAACTGTATCATTACCTTTGCGACATGCCAATTTTAACTCTTCATTCAACTTACACCCTACATCCAGACTACTGTTTGGGGGCCTGTAGATAACTCCCATTAGGGTCTTTCTACCCTTAGAATTTCTCAGTTCTATCCATACTGACTCTACATCCCCAGATTCTACGTCCCCCTCGCAAGGGACTGAATATCATTCCTCACCAACAGAGCCACCCCACCCCCTCTGCCCGTCAGTCTGTCCTTTTGATAAGACATATATTCTTGAATATTCATTTCCCAGGCCCTGTCCGCTTGAAGCCATGTCTCTGTTATTCCCACAACATCATACTTGCCAATTTCCAACTGATCCTCAAGCTCATCTACTTTATTCCTTATACTTCGTGCATTCATATATAATACTTTTAATTCATTACTCCCCTCACCTTTCATATCAATTCCTATTTCACTTGGCCATACTATATGATCTCTTCTTGAACTTTCTGCTCCATTGATTCTGTTGTCCTTTTTAACTTTTCCTATTTTCACTTTCCCTTTAACTCCATCTTTATATTTCCAGTTCATCCCCTCCCCCCAACTACTTCAATGCAGTTATTGATCGTTAGCTGGTTTGGGAGTCGTTAATGCCCAGTACGATCTTGTCTCTCAGCAGACTGTCTGACATACATGAGCAAAAATTACATGTCTTTGCAAGAGATCTAAGGCTGGAAAGAAACGATTCAAAGGTCTCACCTTGTTCTTTTTGCCGTTTATTGAACAAGTACTGTTCATATATCTCATTTTTCCCACCGATAGCATATCTGTCAAATGCAGCTAAAATCTTTGTGAGGTCTTGGCCTTCAGCCTCATCTGCGAACACAAAACTGTTGCAGACCTCAAGTCCTGATGGTCCAATTGTATGCAAAAATAATGCTGTCTGGTATGCTGGAACTTGTTTGTGCAGTTGTGTTACGACGCTGTAGTTAATCCACATCTGCTGCCATGTCTTCCATCTGTCTATCCGCGGTTGACCTTCACGGCCGGTGGCAGGCGAATGCGGGTGAATGGGGGAGGATTCTGGCCTGACCATCGTTCCCCTGCACTGGGTTGCCCGCGAGTGCTGGATACCACTGATTCTGCTGTCTCACCTCCAGGCATTGCTACTGCGTCCGTCTCTATTTGTGGCTGGTTGCTCGTCTCAGTTGACATTTTTCTACTCTTACACTCACCCTCCGCTGTTTCAGAGTTGCGCTATTATTATGCTGCCGACTGCAAATTTAAAAAACCGGGTGCTGCGGTTGAAAAAAGCAATTTTCTGAGCACCACTGCTGCCACCATGTTTCGAGACAGATATTTCAGATAAAAACAACGGCGCATGCGCACCAACTTTAATCGTCTGCTCACAAGTGCATGTACAAGTTATGTTCTTATGTTAAAGGGCTTGGAGAAGTCAGGGTCCTGGTGTGTTAAAGGGCTTGGGGAAGTCAGGATCCTGGTGTGTTAAAGGGTTTGGGGAAATCAGGGTGCTGTTCTGTTAAATGGATTGGGGAAATCAGGTCCTGATGTGTTAAACGGAGTGGTAAAATCAGGGTGCTGGTGTGTTAAAGGGAGTAGGGAAACCAGGCTCCTGGTGTGTTACAGGGAGAGGGGAAATCAGGATCCTGGTGAGATAAAGGGAGTAGGGAAACCAGGGTCCTGGTGTGTTAAGGGGTTTGGGGAAATCAAGTTCCTGTTGTGTGAAAGGGAGTGGGGAAATCAGCATCTAGTAAGCTAGGTGCTAAACCATTGAGATTTCCCAACAGTGTGATAATGGATTGTTGGAATTTAGTGTATATAAATGGAGAAAAAGTGCTGATAGCACTGCTGATTAGCAGTACCAAGGGTGGTGGCTGTGTGGGTAAATCACTATTTGCATCAAGTGCACAGTTGCAGCAGCAATTGTGCAAAGCTAATGGAATATCGTGAGGGCTTACAGCAACTAAAGAAATGACAAGTAAGACCACATCTCGAGTGCTGTAAAAAGTATGGTCCTTCTGGTGGTCAGAGCTCTTGGTACAGAACCCTTGTGTGCATTCTAGACTTACATTTCTCATAAGCAGAGGAATCAAGGATTTTTGGGAAAAGGCTGGAATGTCGATTTAGCCATGATTCTATTGTATGGTTTTGTGACAGTTTGGACTGTACGGCCTGCTCCTGTTCCTACATCTTAGGGTCTTGTGATTTCAGTAATGCTTTTTTCAAAATGTGTTTCTTCCATTTAGGTGCCTTGGGGTACTTATGAATGTTGACATTTTGAGCAATGTTTTAAAGTTCTCATTTTGCTTTAGAATCTGCTGAGCACTTGGAAAGACTGAGCATCAATTTGTTCTGCGATATTGAATATTTTGTTGCTTCCCTCTTTAAATAAGGATTCTGCAGTTTTTCCCAATGACAACAGAGAAAATATTTGAAACAGCTGGGAAAAAATCCATTAATCACGAGCATGCTCAATTCATACATAATTTAACTGAATAAGGCAAAAAACTAAAGGGGACCAGGAGAGATTGTTGTCATGCATTTTCCCAATTCCCAGTTCCTATCGTGTGTTACTGATACTGATGGGCAGAAAACCAGAGAGAGTCTTCCTTCTACTTTGCATTACAAAGCAGTAATTCAATTATTTTATGGTGACTTGGCCACTTTGTTTCTCAGATCAGCCGTGATCAGATCCTGTAGCATGCTTTGCCTAAATTTTCCCATAACCAGTGTTAGACAGAGAAGAAATATGTATCAAACATTAGATGAAAAATAAATAACTTGGCACAGACATATTTACATTTCTTCCTGTTCTGTCTCTTTAAACTGGGAGTTTATCCAGGATTCCGTTAATAATTCAGTGAGCAGTATTCACATCAAACATTACATAGTGCATAAATTCTAAATTCCCTCATTAATGCACTAATTAATCATAGCATTTTCTGCTTGCAATCAGTTTTTTATGCTATTCATTGGCTGTGCACAGTAAGGCTTGTCATTAATACCCACCTGTAGATTTTTCAAGGGTAATGCATTGTGTCTGGTGCAGAGACTTGTTTCAACCTGTCAAAAGAAAAAGGAGAATGGAAAATCATGGGCAGGAACAAACTACAACTTTTCCCAGTGTTGCATTGAAAGAATTTGTGTACAACCATCAGGCTCTTGAACCAAAGTCGATAACTTCACTCAACTTCACTTACCCCATCACTAAACTGTCCCCACAATCTATGGACTCATTTTCAAGGACTCTTCATCTCATATTCTCAATAATTATTGCTTTATTTATTTATTTTTCCTTGTTTTTGTACTTGCACAGTTTGTTGTCTTTTGCACACTAGTTGCCTGCCCTGTTGATGCAGTCTTTCATTGATTCTATTATGGTCATTGGATTTATCGAGTCTGTCCACAAGAAAACTTTATTTTTTATTGAGTTACAGCACAGGACAGGCCTTTCCAGCCTTTGAGCTGCGCTGCCCAGCAATCCCCCAATTTAATCCTAGCCTAATCACGAGACAATTTACAATGACCAATTAACCTACTAACCGGTACGCCTTTGGACCTTGGAAGGAAACTAGAGCACCCAGAGGAAACCCACGTGGTCACAGGGTGCACATACAAACTCCTTACAAGTAGCAGCGGGAATTGAACGTGGGTGTCTGGTACTGTAAAGCGTTGTGCTAACTACTACACTACTGTGCCGCCTCAAATGAATCTCCAGGTTGCATATGGTGACATATATGTACTTTGATAATAAACTTCCTTTGAACTTTGAACTTTAACATTTCCACCAACAACCTTGAAAATGCCAGAATTTCAGAGCCACAGTTACCAGCAGCAGTGTAAATGGCCTTAATCCTGTTCTGAGGCTGGTGTTGAATGTTAAGCAGTTGGAAATTTCTGTGAAAACCTCATTAAGGAAGACCTCAAACACAAATATAACCTCTTTAGGTAGGAGAGTTGCTTCAGTTGGGAACTTTTCTCCTCCTCTCTGTACATAGAGTTAAAAAGTCATGTAGCACTGAAATGGGGCCTTTGGCCCTTTGAGCCTGTGCACATATTTATGCCCATATACACTAATCCTACTTGCTCATATTAGGAATATACCCTTCTCTGCCTTCCCTTACACCTCTGCATGGTTTGTTTTTATTCTCTAGCTGTATTTAATTCTTAGGGGACGCCTATTAGCACACATGCCATATATCTTGCAGCAGCTGACTGGCTTGCAAAAATGTTGGCCAAAGAAATAATTTTAATATTTGCTCCACCCTCCCTCTCAAAATCACCAATGAAATAAAACAATAATGGACTCATCAGGTTTCCAATGATCTAAAACATAACTCATTCTCTACAGATTTGGTCTGATCTTCTGTGTATTCCCAATAATTTTTCTTTGTTTTTGATTTACATTTCCTGCATCTGTTGTAGGGCTTTTTTTTGTACCAGTTGGTGATTACTTTGAATAAAGCAAATCTGAAGTATTCATGATGAATATTGAAATGATTAGCATATACTGTAAGTCAAAAGAAGGATGCAGCCAGAATGAGAATATTCTAGCTAAAAGCCAAAAATTGGACAGTACACCTCTCTTCAGTACTGCATTGAAGTGTCTCAACTGGTAAAGCCCTCAGAATACTATTCAAGGAATAGTTTTCTGCAGATATTCTTTCTTCAAGAATAAAATTGCAAATATAATTGGCTATTCCTAGAGTACAATAATATTTAAAATTGCTTACTTCACAGTGTTGAAAATACTGGGGATCTATAGGAAACTATATTAGCGCAGGCCAATTTTTATTGTTAATTATGCCAAGTGCTGCACTGTATCCGAAGTAATCATATTGTTTACACACAAAGAAATAACAACTAAATGGCAAAAATAATTGTGTGGGAAGTCCTTTGGGACATTTCTGAAAGTTGTGATAAACTACTATATAAATACACTCTTTTATCACTTTTCCTCAGTTACAGTTCATCTCCCAATTCCTGGAGCAAATTGGAAGTTGAATGTGTGTCAGCAACTCATTACAAAACACTGGTTAAGCAGCACTTGGAATATTGTGTGTGGTTATGTTCACATGCTGTAGGAAGAATGTGATTGCAACGGCAAACATGCAGAGGACGTTCACCAGGATGTTACCTGGATTGGAGGAGTTTCGATAGGATGGAGCTTGTTTTGCTTGGTGCAAAGGAATCTACGAAGTGACCTGATAGAAGTAAATAAGATTATTAGAGGCATAAGTAGGGTAGAAGATCATAATCTCTTTTAAAGGGGATCTGAAGGGTATTTTTTGTACTTTTTGTGGTTGGTATCTGAAGTAAGTTGCACGAGGAGGTGGTGGAGTTAGATACAATTATTACAAATAAGAGGCATTTAAATAGATGAGTCATTGATGGATACGATCCTAATGTGAGCAAATTGGATTGGTGTAACTGGATCTGAGAGCACAGCCTCAAGATAGGGGAATGTTCCTTTAAAACCACAATGAGAAGGAATTCCTTCAGCCAGTGGGTGAATAATCTGTAGAATTCGTTGCCACACTGGGCAGTGGAGGTCAAGTCATTGGGGGTATTTAAGGCAGAGATTGATAGGTTCATGAGTGGTAAAGGGGTTAAAGGTCATGTTGAGAAGGCAGGAGATTGAGTTTGGGAAAAAAGTCAGCCATGATTGAAACATGGGCTAGACTTGAAAGGGCCAAAAGGTCTAATTCTGATCCTTCATCTTAAGGTGTATGGGCAAAATGATTGGTATAGACATAGTGGGCGAACAGCCTGTTTCGGTGCCGTTTGACTTTATGATTCAGTGTAAACTCTGTCCTCAGCCCCCTTCCAAAGCTTAGCTGCAGAGTTTCTTATTGGACATGATGACAAACAGGTCATAAAGGTTTGCCAAGGTACTCAATGTTTTATTGCAGCTGTAAATTGACAAACTATCTATCACATTATGCCATTCCTTACTTTAATTGGCTTAAGATTTCAAATTTAGCTTGCTATTTTTTCCATGTTCTTTCATTCTTTCCACAGATATAAATATTGATCAATCTTAAGGATCTTAATAGAAAGCTATTGACTTAAAACTTTGAAGTGGTTCAAACATTAAACACTTTTCCTGTTTCTGAAGCTTGAGATGTTATTGGTAGCAGTTACATCTCAAAATTCAGTCAATGTTTGGTTTGTCATATGACGGGCTAAAATTATTTAAAGTATTTTCAGCTATTTCTTGTTGTGCAATAACTTTTCTTGGTGGGGTGAAGGGGCCATTAAATTTGAAAAGAAAGAAAAATAATGTGGGAGTGAAAAAGTGGTGTTCAGTATAACAAACGATCTTCCTTCAAACAAGCTGTCATTCAATGTCCACAGACTGTTGAATCATTCTTCCAAACCTTTCTTTCATTTCCTTTGGCAATCAAGAAAATTACATTGCAGAACTCTAGAATTGAGCCCTTGGTCATTTTTGCTAAATACACATATTACCAGTGGATGTGATTTATATTCAGCTTCTATTTTGCAATTGCATTGAAATCAAATCAAATTTTAAAAAAGTGTAATAAAAAGCCTAGACTATATTAAATGTTTGCTTGCACCTACATTGCAACCATACATTAAAAGTGTTGTTGTGAAGTTCTTTGAGGCATCCTGTGGTAATGAGCAATGCTGTACAAATATTTCCTTATTTTGTCTCTTCACTATGCTGATTTTTATCAGGAGTGTGTGAGTGGAATTGTTGGTAGGTAGGTGGATGCTGGAATCCTGTGGGGCCTGGAGTGATTCCCTGCTATTGTTCCATGTTCAAGGTCAAAGTCAAGTTTATTGTGCTATGCACAAATACACGTATGAACATGTGTAATGAAAAACACACTTGCAGCAGCATCACAGATACGAAACATCATACACATAGGGCCACTGAGTGTACGTTCATGGTCTTTTGCTGCTGTAGCTCATCCACTTTAAGGTTCAACGTATTGTGCATTCAGAATTGTTCTTTACACACTAGTGTTTTAACATGTGGTTATTTGAGTTGCTGTCACCTTCCTGCCAGTTTGAAACAGTCTGACCTCTCTCATTAACAAGGTGATTTTACCCACAGAACTGCCGCTAGATGGATGTCTTTTTTTGTTTTTCACACTATTCTCTATAAACTCTAGAGACTGTTCTGCATGAAAACCTCAGGAGATCAGCAATTTCTGAGACTATTATCCCATCTGGCACAAACAATCATTCCACGGTCAAAGTCACTTGGATCACATTTCTTCCCCCTTCTGATGTTTGGTATGAACAACAACTGAGCCTCTTCAGCATGCCTGTATGCTTTTATTCATTCAGTTACTGCCACATGATTGACTTATTAAATATTTGCATTAATAAGCAGGTGTGTGTAATAAAATGGCCACTGAGTATGTGAGCAGCATTAACAAGAAAAGGCACAAATTAGAAATAAATTATACACAATTTTTACAAGAAAGGACATATTAGAACAAAAAAGATCAATTTCACTGCAAAGTGGTTAAAGTGGATAATGTTGCCAAACTGTAGTGATTAGGGTTTTGCTAGGTGGTTCAAGGAGGGAACACCAAATGGTCATAAGGATAGGATAGGAATGGGAACATTGTGCATCGGAAATTAACTGATTGGACCACAAGGGAATGGGCACTGACATACACAATGATTACAAGTGATCACAATGAAGACTGAAGTGAGAATCTTACAATCTGGGGTGCAGTCTCTGCTGTAATGCCAAGAATGAATTGATTGCATCATGCAGCAGTTGCTGCTTACTTTGTCATTATTGGGCTTGTGCTGCAAAGATATAGTCTTGACTGCAGGCACATTTGACTTGGTGGCAGATATCATTAAATTGTGCAAACATTGTGATATTGGGATAATATTATGGAGTCAAGCCAGTAGCTCAGCAGAAGAATGGCCTGGGTACAAACCAAGTGTTGGTTACTGAGTTACATGTTCTTCTGACCTCATTTGCTTACTTGTTCTGGAAAGGCAGCTGAACCCCAAGATAAATACAATAACAGCCAAGTTTAGGGGAATGTGCTCATTATGGAGAAAGTCAAAGTATTTCTTTAAACAATCACTCAGTTATAACCAGTAAGGTGATACAGGGATACATGATGGCAATGAACGACATAAACTGTTGTGAAATTGAATGTTCACTTACAGTAACTGTTCTTGTTCTCCCAATCAAGAGGCCATTGTTCATCTGTGAGTTTCAATGTATTATTAAGCCATGGGAAAATTCAGTTTAAAATGTTCTAGTGTAATGTTATTGCCTTAGGCTAGGTTGGATAACACATTACAACAAATTTACTTTAAAACAGCAAAAAAGCTGAATGCATTGGAAATCTGAACTGAAAACAGAAAATGTTGCAAATATTCAGCAGTTTAAGCAACATCTATTGTGAGAAAAACAGATGTCATTTCAGATTGATTTCATGAAATGTTCACTCTGATTCTCTCTCTGCAGATTTTGCTGAATAGTTTATTTTCAGCGTGTTCTGTTTTCTCAGGGCTGTGTCCGGTGCTTGGAAGTACTGTTAGAGGTGATCCAATCCACAATTTGCTCTAGTTCCTATATTTTAAATATTTATTCCCGGGATCATGTTCGGGACTGTGGTCGGGAATGAACACCCATTCCATTAGTATCAACCCACTGATTTAAAGTCCATTCATATAACACATAATAAGAAAAAGTTCAGCTTGCTAAATGGTCAACCTAAACAACACCTAACTCCCCCCTTCCTCAGCTTGAAATCAGAGTGAGTTGGAGGGAAGAGTAATTTGCCTTATCCTCTTTCCTCATAGCAACTTATAATTCCAGGATAAACTTTTACACTGAACTCATTTCATTGTCTTCTTGCATTCCATCTCCTATTTTCCCCTAGCATTTAGCTTTCTCTCCCTCCCCACTGCCCTAGCTACCAGTTGTCTAATCCACTTCCACCTTCCAATGCCAACATAATTTGGTTTAGAGGCAAACCTTTATTCAAGAAGAAAGAGTTCTAATTTTGGACAGAATTTCAGGCAGAATCTAATAGTGTAATCCAGATACATCTACTAGACATACGTACCATTGAAGATTAGGTTATTGTAAATCAAACAGATAAAGGATTTGGAAATGACAAGGCATGTATTGCAGTCGCACTTGAGTCATTGTTAGATCATGGAGAGAAAAGAATGTTCAAAAAAGCCAGATTGTATCAATGTGGTGGAGTGTTTTATTGATGCATGAAGGAAATGGCATTCACTTTACCACCATCGCTGTTTCATCCCTGAATCAGACATGGTTCAAATTAAAGGAGGCTTTAGTAACAGCTGGAATGATATGATATTAACATCTAAACAGACTGGCAGAGAAAGCATACAAACTGAAAGAAACATTTAATGTTGTTTTATGAAGGAAAAATAAACAATTACAAGTCTTCAAAGATTTTCTGAGCTCTTTTTGTAGCCACTGAAATGACACATTGGAAGGGAATCAGGATTAACTGAAGAACTAGAGACACAAAAGACTGCAGATGTTGGAATCTGGAGAAACACACAAATCTTCTGGTGGAATTTAACAGGTGAGGGGAAAGGAACTGTCTTAAGTTTTGTTCAAAACCCCACATAAGGACTGTCCTGCTAAGTGTTTTGAGCCCAATTATTGATAATTCCTTTCCCCCTACAGATGGGCTCAGTCAGTTGAGTTTCTCCAGCAGATTGTTGCTGTTAACTGATTGAGATAATTTTGAGCTTATTATTGTCCACTGTAAAGAGTTTGGCTATTTTTCTCTCAAACTACCTTAAGTTCATCCTGTGGAAAATTGGTTCTCTTTTCATGGGTGCTCTCTGACACGCTGAATGTTTTTTTTAAATTTCAGATTTCCAGCATTTTCACTTTTCCTGATTTTCATTAGATCCTGTGCTTTGTACAACTGTATACTGGGGGAGGTCTGAGACTCTTGAGGTTCTTTGGTGCACTACAATTTCCTTGGGAAGCTAGACCTCCTAAACCTACTGCATGTACTGCTAGTATGCATCAACTCCAATGTATCAGCCTCCCAATGCCTCTCTTAGTTTTAAAGAGGACTTCATCCACGCCTTTAATTTTCTCAAAATCAATGATTATTTTCAGTTGGATGTGAGCTAAGACCAACCACACTGCTTTGGAAGTTTTTGGGTAAAGGTTTCTTTCCACAGACTTGAGCAGAGAATTTGTCTTACTATTCCTTCAAGAGTTACTGTCTTATGAGAAGACATGCTGAACATGACTAAAGCAGATTATCCATTCACTGTCCCAACAGTGAGCATGAACCCTATGTGTGAAACTTGGCTAAGAATAAGAAAGGGGATGAAGGTTTGATGTGTTTAATTTTGGGATAAACATTGGAGAGGGGAAGAAGTGTTTGATGTGTGAAATTAGGGAATAAACATCGCAGAAAAGAAGTGTCTGACGTGAGCAATTTGGGGATAAACATTGGAGAAGGTTTGAAGAGATTGATGTGTGAAGTTTGGGGAACAGCAGCCTAGTGGGGAAGGAGCATTTGATGTGTGAAACATTGTAGGGAGAAGAAGTGCCTGATGTGTGAAATTTGGGGATAAACTTTGTAGAGGGGAAGTGTCTGATGTGTAAAATTTGGGTATATACATCAGAGAGGGGATAGAGGTTTACTGTGTGAAATTTAGGGATAAACATCAGAGTGGGGATGAAGTGGCTGATGTGTGAAATTTGGGGATAAACATTGGAGAGGAGAGGGAGTGTCTGATGTGTGAAGTTTGCAGATAAGCATACGAATAAGTGATCTTTTTCAGTTTCAGGAGGTAGTCACACCCATTAGATTATCTGCCTCAAATTCAGTCTGTGGTCAGGGACAAGAAGGCGTGACTGCGAGTGAGGTGGGTAGTGGGATCCGAGAGACAGTGCTGGAGGAGCCTCGGCCCTTGAGCTTGTCCAACAGGTCTGAGATTCTTGTTCCCTGTGTGGATGAGAGTGGGGCTGTGGGAAGGACGAGCAACCGAACTGTGTCACCGTAGTTCAGGGAGCCATTCAGGGGGGGGGGGGGGGAATAGATAAGAAATATTGGGGTAGTTGGGGATACTATAGTCAGGGGAATAGACAGAGTTGTCTGTCATGAGGATAGAGCGTCCCGAAGTCTGTGCTGCCTCCCCATTGCCCGGGTTTGGGACATCTTATCTGACCTGCAGAGGAATTTGAAGTGGGAGGGGAAAGATCCAGTTGTCATGGTCCACGTGGGTAGCAATGATATAAGTAGAATGAGGAAAGAGGTTCTGCTGAAGGAATTTAAGCATTTAGGGACTAAATTAAAAAGCAGAACCAAAAAGGTGGTAATCTCTGGATTACTACCTGAACAATGTGCAAATTGGCATCGGGTCAAGCAGATTAGAGAGTTAAATATGTGGCTCAAGGACTGGTGTGGGAGAAGTGGGTTTGAATTAATGGGAATTCAGGGAGATAGTGAGAGACAATATAAGATCTAAGGAGAAGAATGTTGAATCCATCTGGGTAGAGATTAGCAACAGTAAAGGAAAGAAGACCGCCATATCCAGCAGGCAGTGGAGTGAGAAGCAGCAGAGTGACAGGGCTTTGGCTCAAGAGGGTTAGGTGGTAACGGGGCGAGGCAAGGTAGGTTTAACTGTGTTAATTGCAGAAAAGAAGAAAGTGTGTGAGGCTGGTTTTCTGTGCTGAGTGTCAGATGTGGAAGGTCCTGGAGTCCTGGGGGGGGGGGGGGGGCAGGAGAGACAGCTTACCTGGGGGAAGCAACAGTGGCCATGCCTCTGGCACAGAGTCTGGCTCTGTGGCTCAGAAGGGTAGGGAAAGGAAGAGGAAGGCAGTAGTGATAGGGGTCTGGGATGTTTCAGATCACGTCCAAGATGTCCTGCAGTGGGAGGGAGAACAGCCAGAGGTCGTGGTACATATTGGCACCAATGACATAGGTAGGAAAAAGGAAGAGGTCCTGAAAGGAGAATATAGGGAGTTAGGAAGTTGAGAAGCAGGACCACAAAGGTAGTAATCTTGGGATTACTGCTTGTGCCACTTGACAATGAGAATAGGAATAGAATGAGGTGGAGGATAAATGCGTGGCTGAGGGATTGGAGCAAGCGGCAGGGATTCAGATTTCTGGATCATTGGGACCCCTACTGGAGCAGGTATGACCTGTACAAAAAGGACAGGTTGCACTTGAATCCCAGGAGGACCAATATTCTGGTGGGGAGGTTTGCTACGGCTACTGTAGAGAGTTTAAACTAGAGTTGTTGGGGGGTGGGAACCAAACTGAAGAGACTGGGGACAACTCACAAATAGAGAAAGCTTGTAGACAGTGCGAGAGGGAGGATAGGCAGGTGATAGAGAAGAGACACACTCAGACCAAAGGCTTGAGATGTGTCTATTTTAATGCAAGGAGTGTTTTGAACAAAGAGGATGAGTTTAGAGCGTGGATTAGCATATGGAACTATGATGTGGTAGCAATTACAGAGACTTGGGTGGCTCAGGGACAGGAATGGTTACTTCAAGTGCTGGGTTTTAGATGTTTCAGAAAGGACAGGGAGGGAGGCAAAAGAGGTGGCAGCATGCCACTGTTCATCAGAGATAGTATCACGGCTGCAGAAAAGGTGAACACCATGGAGGGATTGTCTACAGAGTCTCTGTGGGTGGAGGTTAGGAATAGGAAGGAGTCAGTAACTTTACTGGGTGTTTTTTATAGGCCACCCAATAGTAACAGGGATATCAAGGAGCAGATAGAGAGACAGATCCTAGAAAGGTGTAATAATAACTGTCACACAGGGACATGGAGACTGGACCCAAATGCAGGACACAGACACTGAAGTACTAGGGCAAAGGCAGCACCCTGGAGTTCAGGGCAAAGGCAGCACCCTGGCTAGGCTAGAGGATGGGTCTATGGGACAAGGAATACTGGGAGGATAGCCCCCTGGGCAGGCCACATAACTCCTGGGCAGGACCCAGCCTCCCAGGCAGGAACACAGGGGCCTGGGCAGGTCACAGAGCACCTGGGCAGGATGCAGGGCACAACCCATCAGAAGAGAGGGGTAGGAAAGGGTCAGAGTCCCCCACCAGACAACAGCAGTCCACCCTGCTTACCCAACAGAGGCAAGGGATCAGAAGGGAGCTCAGTCCAGGGTGACTACAAGAACAGACTTACAGAACTAGATGATTAACAGTGGGTACTCCAAGCCAGGGTCAAAACAGGATCACCAGACAGAACAGCAGGTACAAAGCAAACAAGACAACCCCCAACTAGACTCAGTCCCAGAGCCCCTTATATACACCTGCCAGCCGATAGGTCTCAGGTGCGCCTCCGTAAACCAAGATGATCCTATTTGGGCTTAAGGGTGAAAAGAGGGACGGCTACAAGACCCGGAGTCCAGAGTCTGCGGACCAGATCAAGACCCGGAATACGGGCTCTGGACCGGACCATAACAATAACAGAGTTGTCGTAATGGGAGATTTTAACTTCCCAAATATTGTTTGGCATCTCCCTAGAGCAAGGGGTTTAGATGGGGTGGAGTTTGTTAGGTGTGTTCAGGAAGGTTTCTTGACACAATATGTAGATAAGCCTACAATAGGAGAGACTGTACTTGATTTGGTATTGGGAAATGAACCTGGTCAGGTGTCAGATCTCTCAGTGGGAGAGCATTTTGGAGATAGTGATCATAATTCTATCTCCTTTACAATAGCATTGGAGAGAGATAGGAACAGACAAGTTAGAAAAGCATTTAATTGGACTAAGGGAAATTATGAGACTAACAGGCAGGAAATTGGAAGTTTAAATTGGAAACAGATGTTCTCAAGAAAAAGTACGGAAGAAATGTGGCAAATGTTCAGGGGATATTTGTGTGGAGTTCTGCATATGTACGTTCCAATGAGACAGGGAAGTTATGGTAGGGTACAGGAACCATGGTGTACAAATGCTGTAATAAATCTAGTCAAGAAGAAAAGAAAAGCTTACAAAAGGTTCAGAGAGCTAGGTAATGTTAGAGATCTAGAAGATTATAAGGCTAACAGGCAGGTGCTTAAAAAGGAAATTAGGAGAGCCAGAAGGGGCCATGAGAAAGCCTTGGCGGGCAGGATTAAGGAAAATCCCAAGGCATTCTACAAGTATGTGAAGAGCAAGAGGAGAAGACATGAAAGAATAGGACCTATCAAGTGTGACAGTGGGAAAGTGTGTATGGAACTGGAGGAAATAGCAAAAGTACTTAATGAATACTTTACTTCAGTATTCACTATGGAAAAGGATCTTGGTGATTGTAGTGCTGACTTGGAGCAGACTGAAATCTTGAGCATGTAGATATTAAAGAAAGAGGATGTGCTGGAGCTTTTTGAAAGCATCAAGTTGGATAAGTCACCGGGACCGGATGAGATATACCCCAGGCTACTGTGGGAGGCGAGGGATGATATTGCTGAGCCTCTGGCAATGATCTTTGCAACAACAATGGGGACAGGAGAGGTTCCGGAGGATTGGAGGGTTGCAGATGTTGTCCCTTTGTTCAAGAAAAGGAGTAAAGATAGACTAGGAAATTATAGACCAGTGAGTCTTACTTCAGTGGTTGGTAAGTTGATGGAGAAGATCCTGAGAGGCAGGATTTATGAACATTTGGAGAGGTATAATATGATTAGGAATAGTCAGCATAGCTTTGTCAAGGGGAGGTCGTACCTTACGAGCCTGATTGAATTTTTTGAGGATGTGACTAAACACATTGATGGAGGAAGAGCAGTAGATGTAGTGTATATGGATTTCAGCAAGGCATTTGATAAGGTACCCCATGCAAGGCTCATTGAGAAAGTAAGGAGGCATGGGATCTAAGGGGACTTTGCTTTGTGGATCCAGAAATGGCTTGCCCACACAAGGCAAAGAATGGTTGTAGATGGGTCATATTCTGCATGGAGGCTGGTGACCAGTGGTGTGCCTCAGGGACCTGTTCTGGGACCCTTACTCTTCGTGGTTTTTATAAATGACCTGGATGAGGATTGTGGATAACGTGGAGGGCTGTCAGATGTTACAGCGGGACATTGATAGGAGGCAAAACTGGGCTGAGAAGTGGCAGATGGAGTTCAACCCAGATAAGTGTGAAGTGGTTCATTTTGGTAGGTTAATATGATGGCAGAATATATTATTAATGGTAAGACCCTTGGCAGTGTGGAGGATCAGAGGGATCTTGGGGTCTGAGTCCATAGGATGCTCAAAGCAGCTGCGCAGGTTGACTCTGTGGTTAAGAAGGCATACGGTGTATTGGCCTTGAAATTGAATTTAGGAGCCGAGAGGTAATGTTGCAGCTATCTAGGACCCTGGTCAGACCCCATTTGGAGTACTGTGCTCAGTCCTGGTCGCCTCACTACAGGAAGGATGTGGAAGCCATAGAAAGGGTGCTGAGATTTACAAGGATGTTGCCTGGATTGGGGTGCATGCCTTATGAAAACAGGTTGAGCGAACTCGTTCTTTTGTCCTTGGAGTGACGGAGGATGAGAGGTGACCTGATAGAGGTGTATAAGATGATGAGAGGCATTGATCGTGTAGATAGTCAGAGGCTTTTTCCCAGGGTTGAAATGGTTGCCACAAGAGGACACAGGTTTAAGGTGCTGGGGCATAGGTACAGAGGAGATGTCAGGGGTAAGTTTTTCACTCAGAGAGTGGTGAGTGTGTGGAATGGGCTGCCGGCAACGGTGGTGGAGGTGGATACGATATGGTCTTTTAAGAGACTTTTGGATAGGTACATGGTGCTTAGAAAAATAGAGGACTATGGGTAACCCTAGTAATTTCTAAGGTAGGGACATGTTCGGCACAACTTTATGGGCCGAAGGGCCTGTATTGTGCTGTAGGTTTTTTCTATGTTTCTATGAAAAAATATCACTGGTGGGAGTTGTCTATCAGTCACCAAATTGTAACATTTCAGTGGTACAGGCAATAAAAAGAGAAATATCTGAGGCATATAAGAATGGAACAGCAGTTATTGTGGGGGACTTTAACTTGCATATAGACTGGGTGAATCAAATTGGTTGAAGCAGTCTTGAGGAGAACTTCATAGAGTGCATCCATGATGGCTTTCTTGAACAGCATGTTACTGAACCTACAAGGGAATGTGTTATCTTACATCTGGTTCTGTGCAATGATACAGGTAAAATTAGTAATCTTGTAATTAGGTATCCTCTTGGAAAGAGTGATCACAGTATGACTGAGTTTCTCATACAAATGGAGGGTGAAATAGTTCGAATGAGAACCAGTATATTATGCCTAAACAATGGAGACTACAATGGGATGAGGGAGGATTTGGCTCCTTCAAAAGCAAATTGTGGAGAAGATATGGAGAGACTGCAGAGAGATATATGGATGAAGTCCTCTTTAAAACTGAAAGAGGCATTGGCAGGCTATCAAGAAGGCAAATGGAATGTTGGCCTTCATTGCTAGAGGGATTGAATTCAAGAGCAGGGAGGTTATGCTGCAACTGTACAGGGTACTGGTGAGGCCACACCTGGAGTACTGTGTGCAGTTCTGGTCTCCTTACCTGAAGAAGGATATACTGGCTTTGGAGACGGTGTAGAGGAGGTTCACCAGGTTGATTCCAAAGATGAGGTGGTTAGTCTATGAGGAGAGATAGAGTCGCCTGGAACTGTACTCACTGGAGTGCAGAAGAATGAGAGGAGATCGTATAGAAACATATAAAATTAAGAAAGGGATAGATAAGATAGAGTCAGGAAAGTCGTTTCCACAGGTAGGTGAAACTAGAACTAGGGGACATTGCCTCAAGATTCGGGGGAGTAGATTTAGGGTGGAGATGAGGAGGAACTGCTTTTCCCAGAGAGTAGTGAATCTGTGGAATTCTTTGCCCAGTGAAGCAATGGAGGCTACCTCAGTAAATATATTTAATACAAGGTTGGATAGTTTTTTGCATAGTAAGGGAATTAAGGATGATGGAGAAAAGGCAGTTAGGTGGAGATGAGTCCATGGCCAGATCAGCCATGACCTTATTGAATGGTGGTGCAGGCTCGACTGGCCAGATGCCACTGTATTCGTTATTATCATCAGTACATAAGGCAAAACTACCTGCCATGTTGTTGCACCATTTTTGCAATCATATTTTTTAGTATTTGATTCATCCTTTCCACAATTCCACTGGACTGTGGTCTGTAAGGTATATGAAATCTCTGCTTGATCTCTGAAAGTGCCATGACATCTTGCATTATCTGGGCTGTGAAGTGTGTGCCTTGATCCTATTTGATACTTCGGGGTAGTCTCCAGCGAATGAATATCCTTTCCAATAAGATCTTTGCTGTGTTTGTCTTAGCCGGGAAAGCTTCCACCCACTTCATAAAGGTATCTATTACTACCAGAATATAGTTGTACCCTCCTGGGGCGGGTGGTAAGGGATCAATGTAATCTATCTGCAAATTAGTCCAAGGCCCTTCCAGCGGGTTAGAGGAGTTGTTAGGATTAGATTTGTCAGAACCCGAAATGTATGGGAAAAGTGGGTACAATAATTGGTAGACACAGTGAAAGAGGCCAATTATGTGGCAGCTAACCAAATAGGAAAGAAGAAGCAACAGAGTAAAGCTACTAGTCAGTCCCATAGAATTAAGCCCAGTACAAACAGTGATGATTAGAATACACCAACCCACCTCATTTTAAAATCCAAGATTTGCAGTGTCCTATGAAATTATCGACAAAGCAAGCCGTTCAGTGTACAAAGTGCTGACTTCTCCAGATAAAAGTGGGTGATTCCATGTTGACCAGCTGAAATTGGTGGGGGAGCAACAGGAATGTTATCACCATCGGCACATAACAATTGATGTTCATGATAGCCCTGATTTGGGAGACTTGACGATGGAACAACTGTTCCAAGAAGATGGGGACAGATCCTATCAAGGGGGTGATTTTCAGTCCTCTCATCCTCAGAACCAAGGAAGTTTTGTCAAAAAATCAAAGGAAAAGGAAGATAAGCCAGCACTAGTCTCTCCTATCCCGAAACAAAATTTGGTGATGAAAAATGGACACTTTGAGTCTGAAAACAATTGGGAGTCCAGATTGCCTGGTCTAGAAAAACAAATAGAAAATATGGACTTCAAATAATTTAAGATTTAAACTGGAAATAAGAGCAGAAATTACCTTGTGTATTTGCTTCCATCATTGTAAACTGCCCAGAGGGGAATGTAGTACATGGGGAGAGTAGAACGGGGAAGGCACTAAAAGACACAGAGAATTTTTGTTTTGTTTTCAAATCTATTAGAAAAATCTCTACTCCATACCCACAAGTGACAAAAACTATACCAGAGCCTAAATGTAGTGAGATCCAGCATAATACAAATGGGGTAGAATTAGTGTTAGAGGATACAGGGGAATTTGTCACTTCGGTGCCAGTGTACCAGCATGTGCAGGTAATGTAACAAGGAACATTTCAGCACAGTACGGGCCCTTTGGCTCACGATGTCGTGCCGACCTTTTAACCTACTCTAAAATCAATCTAACTCTTTTATCCTACATAAAGCTCCATTTTTTTATTATCTATGTGTAAGAGATTCTTAAATGCCACTATCACCACCCTGGCAGGAAGTTTCATGCACACACCGCTCTCTGTGTAAAGAATTTATCTCTGACATCCCCTCTACAATCCCCTCTCTCTACATACTTTCCTTAAAAGTATGCCCCCTTGTATTAGCCATTTCAGCTTTAGGAAAAAGTCGCTGGCTGTTCACTCTATTTATGCCACATGATTTACTTAATATTTCCCATTTAGGTTCCATTGAATATCTGTTAAAATGATATGTTTAATATACACTAAGTAAAACAGAATGCAGTAATTGACCCCGACATCTCCACAATAGTAGAGAAGTGATGAAAGTTAACCACAGGATCTATGTAATGTTTTCTTCCCCAATTCAGATTTGTTCACAATCTGCACCGTTCAAAAGCTGTAAACTTGGATTTAGGATTTAATCTTTAATCTAACTGAAATGACTGTGCCAGAATGGTGCTCACCTACAATAAAACTATTATTTACTCATCTTCTTGGGAGACAACTAAGCAGGAGTGAGTTTAAGCCAGTCAAACATAGAAGGTAAAAAGGACTATTGGAATTAGTGGGTGCAGGCTATGCATCAGGGGTAGCAACTGTCAACCCCCTAGATATAGCAGAATTAGGAAACCAGATGCAGGGATATTACTGGAGAAAATAGTTGAGATCATGTACAAACTAATCAGATTGGTCGAGATGCATCCCAGGTAACTCTGGATGTGGTTAAATTTCTGAAGCCCCTTCAAGTTACAACAAATCTGATTATTGACCGCATGGACCTCATGTTTAAGGAAATGCATAAAACTGAGATCTGTGTTACATATGCTAGTTGGTTGCTTACCATGACTGGCACTAATTTATTACAACTTGAAGCACAGCAAGTACCAAATCGAGTCTCAGATGAGCATCTAAAAGAATGGGTTGGAGAAAGGGTGTCATTGTGTCATATTAGAAGCCTTACAATAACCAACAGAGTACTGGGTACCTGTGTTGATGGTAAAGGAAGGTTTTATGTCGGGGCAGTATTCCACATTCCCCGACATGGAAATAACTCAACCTACCCTTTCAGAACGGTTCACAATGTTGGTAAATATTGTGAGAATACATGGATATCCTTGAGTAACCCACCAACACATGCAGTTGTTATGAATGGTACTGGGAAAGGGATAGATTTATCATGATGCTGTCAAGGAGGAGATCACTGGTCTTGTCCAGAATAAATAACAAAGCAGAAGCTTAAGAAGTGTGGTTTCAGTACTTATGAAAATTGTTCTTTGTCTATTTTACCTGTGAATAATCATTCTTTCTTACAATATGCATTTGTGGGACAGACATATTATAGAGCGACAGGGGCCACAAGTTACACTAAGGGATGGAAACAATGCCCTTTGGAAAGTCACAATGTCGCCACAGGGAATGTCACTTTAGATTTGACCATTGGAGGACGAACCTTGCCTCAGCCAGCAGGAGAACTTCAAGATCCAACATACTGATACAGTTTGGGACTATCTGTGGGTCTATGTTGTTACTGAGTTGCCACCAATTCCTCAGTTGACTGCAGACTGGACACGTGTTGTGGAGAAAGCAAGGGAGATCATCCATCAATGGACTAAAGTAATTACTTTAGTAATTATTACATAAAGTAATTAAAACACACGCTGGTAAGGCAAATAAAGTATTGAGTGACCAGGCTTTTGGAGTAATTTTTGGAATTAAGGGACAAATGTTCAAATACATCCATGGGTAAGAATAGTATCACATGCTGCTGTAATACTAATTTTATGTACCCTGATAATTGTATTGCTCAATGTATATCAACTGAGAAGAGGGAACGCTGAAATAGTGGAAAAAATCAAGGGTAATGCTTTCATGAAACAGCAGAGATGATTGTCAGTATAACGTGGGTGAATTTAATTAGTAAATGTTAATATTATTTATAGAATGTAAGTGTTGCAACTGAGGTTCCATGGCATTCCACTGAATGAGAGGAGGATAATGATCCTAAGATAAATACCTTTGGAACAAGTGGCGGGAGATGTTGGCCAGAAGAAACTGCAGTTTAATCAAGGACAGGTAAAGCAGATAAGGCAGTTGTCTTTGTTTCCCCCCATTTTGTGGACTCGGAACTGAATTTTGCTCTTAGATAATCTAATCAGGGTAATTGAATGTGGACACAAGGAGCTTCAGGTAATGACCTACTAAACTGCACTCAGTTCTGTTCACCTCACTACAGGAAGGATGTGGAAGCCATAGAAAGGGTGCAGAGGAGATTTACAAGGATGTTGCCTGGATTGGGGAGCATGCCTTATGAGAATAGGTTGAGTGAACTCGGCCTTTTCTCCTTGGAGCGACGGAGGATGAGAAATGACCTTATAGAGGTGTATAAGATGATGAGAGGCATTGATCATGTGGATAGTCAGAAGCTTTATCCCAGGGCTGAAATGGTTGCCACAAGAGGACACAGGTTTAAGGTGCTGGGGGGTAGGTACAGAGGAGATGTTAGGGGTAAGTTTTTTATCGCAGAGAATGGTGAGTGTGTGGAATGGGCTGCCAGCAATGGTGGTGGAGGCGGATACGATAGGGTCTTTTAAGGGACTTTTGGATAGGTACATGGAGCTTAGAAAAATAGAGGGCTATAGGTAAGCCTAGTAATCTCTAAGGTAGGTACATGTTCGGCACAGCATTGTGGGCCGAAGGGCCTGTATTGTGCTGTAGGTTTTCTCTGTTTCTATGTTACTAAACCTGAGACCATTCTCAGACAACTAGCTATTTGTTATGTAAAAGGCATGGGCTCTGAACTGATTCATGCACTGGGATAATCTAATCAAAGCAATAAGTCTGAGACCATTCTTGGATGAGTAGTTACTTATTATGTAAAATGCCAGACCTACCTAAGAAGGGTTTTTCATTTAACTAGTTTGGACCAGTCAGAGTTGAAAGACACAAGGCTGGGGTGGGCTGAACCATGAAACAATGTTGGTTCTAGCCCTGGACTAGAACCAGTAAGATGGTGACCATGAGCCAATGGGATGGAGATCCAATGGTTCAGCTGATGAGGAACACTATAAGAGTCAGGAGCTCCAAATATGCAAGGGCGATAACTCTCCAGCAACCAGAGACCAACCGTTGCCAATAAGGAGGACCCCGCGGACACGTGGCGATCAGGACCATAGGAAAAACCTGGCCAGCATAGACTCCTTTCCCGGGTAATACCTTTTCTCTTCATTGACTGTACATGAAAGGTCAGGAATTCTAGTGGGCGCACACAGGTAGTTAGTTTGTGAACCCACATGCTTTTTAGTTGAGACAATAAAAGTTACTTGTTGGTAAATACAGATTCTCTGTGCCTCTCTGATCATTATTACAAGGGGTGATTCTTGTAACACTTACTAATAAGATCTGGGTTATTACACAGCACCCAATCCTTGATAGCCTTTCCCCAAGTAGAATGATCACTGTTCACTGGAAGCCCCAAGAATAATAACCACAGTTTTCTGTCACTCAGGAAGAATGACCACAGTTATCAGTCCAGAGAAGAGTGATCACAGTTATCTGGCAGTCTCAAGAATAGTGACTATGGTTGTCTGTCAGCCCCGAAAAGAGTGATTGCAGTTCTCTGTCATGCCCATGAATGGAAATCACAGTTAACAGTCAGACCCGAGAACAGTGAGTTCAGTTATCTGTCAGAACACAGAACAGAGAACACTGTTCTTTGTCATTTCCAAAACAAGTTATCATGGTTCTCTGTCAGCCCCGACAATAGTGATCATGTTTCTCTGTGAGCCAGGAAGAGTGCCCATGGTTTTCTGTCAGGACCAAGAAATGTTAACATGGTTCTGTGTCAGAACTGAGGATAGTAATTACCATTATCAGTCAGCACTGAGAATAGTGATCACAGCTCTCTGTGAGCCCAAGCAGATCTGTCAAGTTCCTGAATAGTCGTCACCATTACCTTTCAGCCCCAAGAAGAGATATGACAGTTCTCTGTCAGCCCCAAGAATAATGATCACAGTTCTCCCTCAGCCCCGAGAATAGTAATCATGGCTGAATCACCACGTTTGTCTGTCAGCCCAGAGAGGAGTGATCATGGTTCTATGTCAACCTGGCAAGAGTGATCACAGTTCTCTCTCAGGCCCGAGAATAGTGATCACAATTATCTGTCATCCCCAAGATAAGACATCATGATTCACTGTCAGTCCCGAAAATAGTGACCATGGTCAGTCCGAGAAGAGTGATCACAGTTATCAGTCAGCCCTGAGAATATTGACTACAATTATCAGTCAGCCCCATGAATAGTGATCACAGTTTTCTGTCAGCCTGAGAAGAACGACCACGGTTCTCTATCAGCCTCTAGAATAGTGATCACGATTCTCTATCAGCCTCTAGAATAGTGATCACGATTCTCTATTAGCACAAGAATAATGTCTATGGTTCTCTGTCAGGCCTGAGAATAATGATCACAGTTATCTGTCAGCCTCAAGAATAGTGACCACTGTTCTCTGTCACCCCTGAGAAAAGTGCTTACGGATCTCTGTCAGCCACGAGAATAGTGATCACTGTTAGCTGTCAGCCTCAAAAATAGTCACCATTGTTCTCTGTCACCCCCAAAAAAGGTGATCATGGATCTCTGTCAGCCCCGAGAATACAGACCAACATTGGCTCTGTTAGCCAAGAAAAGAATGATCATGGGTGTCCGTCAGCCCAAGAAGAGTGACCATGATTCTCTGTCAGCCCCGAGAATAGTGATCACCATTATCTGTCACTCCCGAGAATAGTGATCACAGTTAGCTGTCAGCCCCAAGAAGAGTGCTCATGGTTCTCTATCAGTCCAGAGAATAGCGATCTCAGTTATCTGTCAGCACTGAGAAGACTGATCATGGCTCGCTGTCAGCTCCGAGAATACAAACCAAGGTCCTCTGTCAGCCAAGACAAAAGTGATCACGGTTCTCCGTTAGCCCCGAAAATACTGAGCAGCGTTCCCTATCAGCCAAGAAAAGAGTAATTACGTTTCTGTGTCAGCCCCGAGAATACTGAGCATACTTCTCCATCAATCTCCAGAATATTGACCATGGTTCTCTGTCAGCCTCGAGAAGAGTAACCACAATTTACTGTAAACCCTGAGAATAGTGATCATGGTTTTCTATGAGCCTTGAGAATGGTGACCGTGGTTCTCTGTCAGCTCTGAGAAATAGTATGTTGGTTGTCTGTCAGCCCCAGGAAATGTGACCACAGATGTCTGTCAGCCCTGAAAAGAGTGATCATGGTTATGTATCAGACCTGAGAATAGTGAGCACAGTTCGCCCTGAGCTAGGAGGGATTGTCTACAGAGTCTGTAACCACCTTTACCTGTAGCCATGAGAATAGTCACCACCATTCTCTGTCAACTCCAACAAATAGAGATCCCAGTTCTCTGTCAGCCCTAAGAAACGTGACCACAGATATCTGTCACCCCCAAGAATAGTGATCACAGTTCTCTGTCAACACTGTGAATAGTGATCACGATGCTCTCTCAACTTCACGAATAGTGAGCACAATTATCTGTCAGCCCCAAGAATAGTGATCATAGGCTTTTTGGTGCTACTGCTTTATTGAAGGCAGACAACACTTTGTTAAGGTCAGTGATGGGTAATTATTGTGTCAGAAGTTATACCAGATGTTCTTAGAAGTACTTCAACCCTCATAAACATGACAAAAGGCCATTCTGCCTTTGCCCTGCTTTAAGGTTGAAGAATTGACTTTAGCAGATTGGCAGGGTTGATGACTTCTCTGAAGGATGCTTAATGTAGGAGGACCAAATAGTCTATGATCACAGTTCTTGGGGCTGTCTGTCAAAGGATTACGACTCAGAGGTTTTGTTCTGTATTTTGTGAGGCGAAGAGCCCAAAAAGCACGGATTTGTGCTGAAATGATGTATGAGCTTTCCTGATAAAGAACATCTTGTCAAGATCCCTTCTTTCCCTTCTCCTCCCCCCCCCCTTCTCCTCCTTTACCTCTCCTCATTCTGCAAGCAGCTTGCCTTGTTTTCTTCCTTTCCAGTCACATTCCAATCCTAGGGGAAGGCCTTCCAGATCACCCTTGTCTGGAAGTAATTTGTTTCAGTACACGCTTTTAAATGCACAATAAATGTACTTCAACAACAGCCAGACCTCTTCCTGTAGACAGCTTAAACTTTAGACAAGTATAACAAGTCTACAAAAATGCGCACAATGTAACTAGCAGCCAGAAGAAATAATCCAGCAAGTAACCTATAAATGGATCATGTTCCCATTGAAAACTGAGTCCTTCAACCCTTTTAAAGCTGAGCAACCATGGCATTTGTAAATGGACATGCTTGCATTTAGGTTAATAGTGCACATTGGCTGACAGTGTACCTGCCAGTTGAGGAGGAATTTCTTTAGCCAGAGGGTGTTGAATCTGTGGAATTCATTGCCAAGAATGGCAGTGGAGGCCAAGTCATTGAGTGTATTTAAAACAGAAGTTGATAAGTTCTTGATTAGTCAGGCATCAAAGGTTACAGGGAGTAGGCAGGAGAATGTGATTGAGAGGATTAATAAATCAGCCATGCTGGTATGGCTGAGCAGACTCAATGGGATGAGTGGCCTAATTCTGTTCGTTTATTGGATGTTTTTATATTGATTATTATCTGTGCACAGGCCTTTCACCAGTAAGTTACCCAGCACACTCCTATTTAGAAGTCTGTGTACATATCACAGTGCAATCTTCCACCTTAAAAAATGTGAATGATGTAAGATTCCATGACTAATCAATGCTTGGACACTGTTCAAGTTAAAAACTAGAACCTGAAATAAAAACAAACAATCCTGGAAGCTTTTGGCATTTGTGAGGCTGAAGCTCATTTGTCAGAAATGTGAATAAATTATTAATGACCAATACTGAAGAAAAGAGAAACTGCAGAGAGGCTTCCTTTGAATATTCAGAACACATGAGAATTTGAGTGTCATTAGCAACACTGACGATTGATGCCTTTTTTAAATTGCTTGTAGCACCATTTCAGAGTCAGACAAGTTAGTGAATCCGGAGTCACACAGACCAGTCTAGGTTAGAGTCATAGATATGAACCATTTATGATAATCCAATAGCTTCATGGTTACAATTACTTCTGTCTCTACTAACTTCAGGATCACATGGTTATGTCTTAAAAGAATGTACTGTTCAGTCAAAGACCAACTTATTGAAACTCCATGTCTGAGTGATTAAAGGAGTATATGATATTCTATTCCAGATGTGTCAACAATACATAGAAATGCAGAAAACCTACAGCACAATACAGGCCATTCAGCCCACAAAGTTGTGCCAAACATGTCCCTAACTTAGAAATTACTAGGCTTACCCATAGCCCTCTATTTTACTAAGGTCCATGTACCTATCTAAAAGCCTCTTAAAAGACACTATTGTATTCACCTCCACCACAGTTGCCAGCAGCCCATTCCACGCACTCACCACTCTCTGAGTAAAAAACTTACCCCTGACATCTCCTCTGTACTTACTCCCCAGCACCTTAAACCTGCAACCATTTCAGCCCTGGGAAAAAGCCTCTGACTATCCACACAATCAATGCCTCCCATCATCTTGTACACCTCTATCAGGTCACCTCTCATCCTCCATCGCTCCAAGGAGAAAAGGCCGAGTTCACTCAACCTATTCTCATAAGGCATGCTCCCCAATCCAGGCAACATCCTCATAAATCTCCTCTGCACCCTTTCTATGGCTTCACATCCTTCCTGTAGTGAGGCGACCAGAATTGAACACAGTATTCCAAGTGGGGTCTGACCAGGGTCCTATATAGCTGCAACATTACCTCTCAGCTCTTAAACTCAATCCCACAATTAATGAAGGCTAATGCACCGTATGCCTTCTTAACCAGAGTCAACCTGCGCAGCTGCTTTGAGTGTCCTATGGACTCAGACCCCAAGATCCCTCTGATCCTCCACACTGCCAAGAGTCTTACCATTAATAATATATTCTGCCATCATATTTGACCTACCAAAATGAACCACTTCACACTTATCTGGGTTGAACTCCATCTGCCACTTCTCAGCCCAGTTTTGCATCCTATCAATGTCCCGTTGTAATCTCTGACAGCCCTCCACACTAATACATTACAGTGTTAATGAAATTACAAAAGAAATTATAATATAACAATTAATGGATAGTTCAAGTTCAAGGTTAATTGTGAATACTCATGAATACAGGCCAAGCGAAACAGTGTTACTCCAGGCCAAAGAATAGAAGTAGATAATTCATTTTTTGATATGATGTGTCCAAAGTAAGCAACAGGGCAGGGAATTACAGAAGCTGTATGGTGTACTCAATGGAATTTTTGTTAGTTATTTGCATAATTGTCTGGTGATTTTGCCTAGACCCTCTGGGAGTTGAATGCCAATAGGTTCAGCCAATTTCTAAAGTGGTCATTCCTCAGAAATATGATTAAACGTTTCTCAGTTGCCCTAAATAGTATAGAATCTATTGGAATCTTGCTGCACTGAAGACCAAAGCTTTTGTATCTGGAAATATCACCCTTACAACATGCTGGGAGGAGTATTAGCTAATTTGCTTAAATGGAATAGGTAAATTTCAGTATCAAAGTAATAAAATTTAATGATCTAATCAGTATGAAAGACAGATCTAAATGCCTGCTATATTAGGCTGCTAATTTTTGCCACACTGAATATGTACTGATATTATTCAATGACCTCAGTCAAATTCTATCCTTTAATGAGAAAACTTCAATTATTCGTATGCTAGGCTCTGTTAAGAGCCCAGGGGACCGGAACTCATGGTGACAGATACTGTTCATATATAAATAGTGCATGGGCAAGTTGAGTATCTGAGTGATTATGAGAGGGTGTCTCAACCATTCCTTCATTAGGGTCTTGATCACACTATAGGTAGCTGAATTCATAGAGCTACACTGAAGTCTCTGAACTGAAGATAACAATGGACTAGCAACAGTGGACATTCTAGTGTGTGACGTAAGAAAATAAAACCTGAGAGAGAATCTTATTAAGGCTGTTGGCTTGCAGCAATATTGTCAGCCTTGGAAAAAGATAGTGTGGGAGTACTTCTGAGAACTGGAATGACTCTTCAACTATTTCATTTTCATGATAATTGACCCGAGAGATGAATATACCAGCAGCATTGAACTACAATATCAGTCATTCTTCTTTGCTTCACATGGGTACTCAGTGCTTCTCCTCACCTATTGCTTCCTTTAGATTGTGATGAGGTGAGGACCACACTTTAATAAACACTGATTAGTCACACCCTGCATTCTTCCTGCTTGCTGACTGGTGAATCCTCTGCAACATGAACTCTCTGCAACATAAAAAGTCATTTTCCAATATTTATTTTCCCCGGTCCAATGTAGTTTTGTGGAGAATACTGAACACATGGGAATGATTTCAAACAGAATTAATAAATGTATTGGCATAAAGTCCAAGCAGTTGCCAACTTATTGTCCAAATGGCAAGATAATTATTGTGATGATCAAATGTTATGGTGTCTCTTTCAGCTTGGTAAAGTGGTTCCATTCCCCATTTTTGTGCCAAGATTAAATCTTGAATGTGTATTGACTATTGATTACAGTACTTGCTGACCTGAGGATATAACAGTGAAGGAATTAGTATCAATGAGCCTACCAATAAGTAATTGGATGGTTGAGGAATGATCAAAAATAATTGCAGCATTGGTGTGTGATATGAAATGAGTAATGTTAAGGTTGTCCTAATCCAAGAAGTCTGCACAATACGTCAGCACAGCTCTAGAATAGTTTTGATTCTTACTGGTGTTTAATTGCTGTAAAATCCTTCATGGGTGAATGTTACTTAATCATCATGACAATCTGCTGAAGCAGTAGCAAATACTTGTATCAATACAGTCAATAGAAGGAGTTTTGAAGATAGGGTCTAATGACCCAACTCTAGCAGATTTCGAACTACGAATCAAGGATATCTTGCCAGACATATAACATCTGCAAAACAATACAGGAAATACAGCACTGTGTAAGCAATGTAGATGGAAGATGCACAATTATTAATGTATTACTAATCTTCTGGAACTGAAATTACTTTATATGACGTCAGTAATGAAAGCATTACTCTTCCTGTGGTTCCTGAGAAGATTTAAATCAAGTTAATCAACCACTTTATAAGGTAGCTTGTTATACACAGATGCTCATAGTATTATTAATATTATACTGCAGCGTTTCAAGCTCATATCTTGAGTGCAGTGAACCCATTAACCAGATAATGCAAAAGATGCAGTGGATATTTTTTTAATGGAACCTGAGATACAAGGCAAATGAGCCTGAATAGAAAGCCATTTTTTCTCAACTGAGTGATTTTGACAATGGCTGCACTGGAGGAGTAAAAGAAGGGTTTAACCAATTTAAAGTCAAACTAAAACAGTCAGGGTGTCTGTATATGAATTTGGCAGACATTCAGAAGTAGAATTTCAACATTAGCTGTTCAATCACTAACAAGTGCTGTCTAAGCCTCAGTGCTACTTTAATGTAAGGCAGATGCTGATTTTTCACTTATCTTACTTGTGCTTATTCAACCTGTCACTGGCAGTTGTAGCAGTCTGGACGAGATGTAAGTTGGAGCAGGCAGAGTCCATTTTATGGATTAGTTTCATGTTCAGTTCAATTTCCAAAGCTGGATGCCTTTCAGAACCCTATTTTATAACAAGAATTAGTTTATGCAGTAGTCCCTTCTCCTTGAAGGGTATCTTGTCTCATTGCCTGTAGATGCAACATCTCAAATCACTCTCATGCATGTAAACTAACCAATCTTCATTTCCTTGTAAGTAGATACTTTTCCTCACATTTCTGCACCATGCAATAACTTTGAGGGTAAAAAAACAAGAAGCAGTATGGACTCCTTCACTTTTGACTTAGGCTGGGAAATTGATGCCACAGCATGATTTTATTTATTTATTTATTTATTTATTGAGATGCTGTGCAGAATAGGCCTTTCTGGCCCTTCGAGCAGTACCAATGAGCAACCCCTGATTTAACCAGATATTTTTGTAGAGATCTAGAATGGAAGTCATTGATGACTATTGCTGATTACTTTCTGTCACTGGATGTTTGACCTTCCAACACAAGTTACACTGCAGGTTAACACAGTCTCCACATCATATGATGTTATTCAGTGGATGTTATATGATGTTATACAGCTGCAGGTACAGCAGGCAGTGAAAAAGGCAAATGGTATGTTGGCATTCATAGCAAAAGGATTTGAGTACAGGAGCAGGGAGGTTCTACTGCAGTTGTACAAGGCCTTGGTGAGACCGCACCTAGAATATTGTGTGCAGTTTTGGTCCCCTAATCTGAGGAAAGACATTCTTGCCATAGAGGGAGTACAAAGAAGGTTCACCAGATTGATTCCTGGGATGGCAGGACTTTCATATGAAGAAAGACTGGATCGACTAGGCTTATACTCGCTGGAATTTAGAAGATTGAGGGGGGATCTTATTGAAACGTATAAAATTCTAAAGGGATTGGACAGGCTAGATGCAGGAAGATTGTTTCTGATGTTGGGGAAGTCCAGAACGAGGGGTCACAGTTTAAGGATAAAGGGGAAGCCTTTTAGGACTGAGATGAGGAAAAACTTCTTCACACAGAGAGTGGTGAATCTGTGGAATTCTCTGCCACAGGAAACAGTTGAGGCCGGTTCATTGGCTATATTTAAGAGGAAGTTAGATATGGCCCTTGTGGCTAAAGGGATCAGGGGGTATGGAGAGAAAGCAGGTACAGGGTTCTGAGTTGGATGATCAGCCATGATCATACTGAATGGTGGTGCAGGCTCAAAGGGCCGAATGGCCTACTCCTGCACCTATTTTCTATGTTTCTATGTTATCCACTCAGCTAACGGGAATCACTCATGTGAACGAGCCAGCCCCAACCAGTTTCTCCTCACCTTCAGTTACCTAGTTGCCTTTTTGTGCTAACTATCTATTCTCTCTTGTTATGTGGCTCCTCATGGCTTGATATTTTGGAGCTGATCATTAAAGTTATCGCTCCTCCTAAGTTGCCTCTGCTGCTGTGGTTTTGAGTCAAACCTCCTGTACAGTTCCTGACAATGCCTGAAAAATGAAATCAAATTAGGAAATGCTGAAAAATACCCAATGGGTCTGGAAAGGGAAACAAAGTTAGAGCATGGTCAATGCAGTTTTCCAGGATTGGGAAAAGATAGAGACAAATGCAATTTGAAGCTGTAGAGAAAAGAGACAAAAGCTGTAGGGTAGTCTTAGGGTGGAAATTTGAAGGGAATAAATGAAACCGATGGTGGTGGTGCCAGATAAGGGAGGGTGATGGAGACTGGTGACTAACAGAAGTGTCTCAGGTGGGTGGGGGGGGGGGGGGATGAAGTTATATCTGAAGCTTCAGGAAGTTTCAGAGTACAAGTATTGAATGCTGAAAATGTGAGATATGAGACTGCTGAGTATTTCCAGCATCTATTTTCATTTCATAGCATAGAGTCACAGTTCATAAAGCTTCTGCATCAGTGTCATAGAGTTAGAGAGTCTTACAGATGTACAGCACAGAAACAGGTCCTCCAGCCCATCTAATCCATGCCAAAACTATTTAAATTGCCTACTCACAATGACCTGCACCGGGACAAGAGCCCCCCATATCCCTACTATTCATGTACCGATCCAAACTTTGCTTAAACATTGAAATCAAGCTCACATGCACCACTTGTGCTGGCATTTCATTCCACACTCCTGAGACCCTCTGATTGAAGAAGTTTCCCCTCATATTCCCCTTAAACTTCACCTTTCACCCTTTACCCATGTCCTCTGGCTATAGACCCACCAACCTCTGGAAAAAGTGTCAGAGACTTGATAGAGGTGTATAAGATGAGGTGACCTGATAGAGGTGTATAAGATGATGAGAGGTATTGATCGTGTGGATAGTCAGAGGCTTTTTCCCAGGGCTGAAATGTCTGTCACAAGAGGACACAGGTTTAAGGTGCTTGGGAATGGGTACAGAGGAGATGTCAGGGGTAAGGTTTTTTACACAGAGAGTGGTGAGTGCATGGAATGAGCTGCCGGCGGCGGTGGTGGAGGCAGATATGATAGGGTCTTTTAAGAGACTCCTGGATAGGTACGTGGAACTTAGGAAAATAGAGGGCTATGGATTTCTAAGGTAGGGACATGTTCAGCACAACTTTGTGAGCCGAAGGGCCTGTATTGTTCTGTAGGTTTTCTATGTTCTATGTTTCTATGTTAGAACCAACTTCAATCCTGACCTTAAAGTTGACCTGTGTGGAGTTTGCTTATTCTCCTTATAGCCCCATGGACTTCGCATGATTGGTGGGTTAATTGGCAACTGTAATTGTGTGTATGTGATTGGTAGGATATGGAAGGGGAAGGTGTTGATAGAAATGTTGGGAGAATAAAATAAATGGGATTAATGTAGGTTTAGCGTGAAAGAACGGTTGATAATCAACACAGATATGGTGGGCTGTATTGCCTGTTTCCTTACAGTAAGTTCCTTACATACATATGTGGATGTCCAGGTATCAATGAGCACTCACTACTTCTATTTCAAAAGCCCAGGATTTACTGAGTATAGGTTTCATTACTCAATGTTTCCTATAGTTCGCTATATCCTTGGGCAATGCAAGAATCTAAGATGGAACACAGGAATTATGTGATGCTGTTGTCTGCAAGAGTTATTTAATTTAATTGATTAAATTCAGGCCAATAGTTGTGGGGATGCAGTTAGGAGATTCCAATAGGAAGAAGATTAAAGGCATATTATTGCATAAGTCCATAAGACCATAAGATATTGGAGCAGAATAAGGCTATTTGGCCCATCGAGTTTATTCCATCATTTCATCATGGCTGATCCGTGATTCTTCTTAGCTCCAGTCTCCTACCTTCTCCCCGTATCTATTCATACCCTGACCAATCAAGAATCTATCAACCTCTGCCTTAAAAATACATAAAGACTTGATCTCCACAGCTGCCTGTGGCAACGAATACCACACGTTCACCATTCTCTGGCTAATGAAATTCCTTCTCAACTTCATTCAAAAAGGACACCGCTATATTCTGAGGCTATGTCTTCTGGTCCTAGACTATCGGGAACATCATCTCCACATCCACTCTTTAAACATTTGATAGGTTTCAATGAGGCCACCCCTCATACTTCTGAATTCTGGTGAATATGGGCTCAGAGTCATCAAACGCTCTTTATATGACAAGCCATTCAATCCTGGAATCATTTTTGTGAACTTCCTTTGAACCCTCTTCAGTTTCAGCACATCCTTTCTAAGACAAGGGGCCCAAACCTGCTCACAATACTCCGAAGTGAGGCCTCACCAGTGCTTTATAAAGTCTCAACATTACATCCTTGATTTTATATTCTAGTCCTCTTGAAATGAATGCTAACATTGCATTTTCCTTCCTCAACACAGATTCAACCTGCAAATTAACCTTTAGGGAATCCTTCAAAAGAATATAGTCAACCCTTTCATTTCTTCTACTAAAGTGCATCACCATACGCTTCCTAACACTGTATTCTATCTACCACCACTTTGTCCATTCTCCTAATCTGTCTAACTCCTTCTGTAGCCTCTCTACTTCCTCAAAACTACCTGCTCCTCCGCCTTTCTTTGTATCATTCACCATCTTTAAACTTATTTAAAGAGCACAGTCTACAAATTAGTGTCAAAGACAAAATTTTTGGTCATTACATGATGTACGAACAACCATTATGGCTGTGGGTCTGCTGCTACAAATGGGTAACCTTGGGTCTTGAGTATTCCTGGTAAGGAGTTTGATAGAGCAGGTCTGCCACAATTTCTCCTTCTTCCCCCACCCCCCCCCCCCCCCCCCATTCCTCCAGTAGCCATGAAATTCTCATTATCTCTGTCTGGCAGTGCTGACGTCATGCTTATAGAGTGCATATGCTCAGTAGAAGAGTTAATTTTGGGCGATGGGGAGAAGAGTGTGCTCCTGGAAAATGATCAGTTGATTTTATTGCATAATATCATTGTGAGCTTATGGTGATGAATGTGTTTGTGGACATTTGTGATTGTGAAGAAGGACGTGACTACCTGTACTTTGGTTTTGTGTAATTGTTCAGGCTCATGGTAACAACTTCCCTGCACCTCTCACATTCTAAAGAATGGTCTACCCCTTCACTCCTAGCGTGAGAAGATCGCTGACTACACATCTCTTTTGGTAAGTGAAGAGAGAAGGAGGGTGTGGGATGGTCTATTACTTTCAGACTGAAGTTTTGGAGCTACGGTCCTAAGGGTCTGATGATATATCTGTATTTTGTTGTTTTTGCTATTTTGTCATTTTTTTGCACTTTTTCTAAGTTTTCCACCTCTGGCACCTCGTTGCAGCCTGTCATCTGATTTTTAAAGTCCACACTGTCATAAAGGTACACGACCCTCACCAAAACCTGATGGTGTAACAGAGTTGCACCTCTCCCTTTGCTCAAGGGGCAACAGTGGAAATATGTTAAATCTGGCATATTGCAGGATGAAGATCATTTGTTGATGGTTGACGATTGGACCCAGTCCAGAGACCTGCCTTGGGGCTTTGCTTCATCCAGTTCATTGTGAAGGGTTTTGACTGGCTGGAGAAAGGGGGAGTTAAGACTGGAAATCAAGGTATGGCTTACAGGGATTGGTGATGGGGGATGACAGACAGGTACAAAAGATAATCAAAAAAGCAATAAAATTCAAACTTTTCCTACATGTGAACATCACTAATAGCCTGTCCAGATCCAACCACATTGATGTCACAGCTAAAACTGCTTACCAACCCCTTTGCTTTCTCAGGAGGCTAAAGAAATTTGACATGTCCCTATTGACCTTTATCATTTTTTATCAATCCATCCTATCTGTATGCATAATGGCTTGGTATGGCAACTGCTCTTCATGTGACCACATGAAACTTCAGAGAGTTGTGGACACAGCTCAGCACATCATGGAAACCAGCCTTCCCTCCATGAACTCTGTCTATACTTCTCACTACCTCAATAAAGCAGCCGGCATAATCAAACAACATACCCACCTTTGGAAATTTTCTCTTCTCTCCTCTTCCGTCAGGCAGAAGATACAGAAACCTGTAAGTACGTACCACTACTCTCCAGAACAACTTCTATCCCACTGTTATCATACTCTTGAATGAACCTATTGTACGGTAAGATAAACTCTTGGACTCATAATCTATGTCGCTATTATTTGGCATTTTATTGTTTACCTGGACTGCACTTTTCAGCAGCTTTTACATTTTATGTTGCATTGTTATTGCTTCACCTTATTCTAGTACAGTGCACTGTGTAGTGATGTGATCATTATGAACAGTATGAAGGGCAACCTCTTCACTGTATCTTATAATAAAGCAATACCAATAGCAATTCTCATACCTTTTCATCCAGAAGGCCGGAGCATAGGGAATAGAAGTTGCATTACAGTGATAATAAGTCCTGGATAGACCACAGCCAGAGTATTTTGGCTATTCTGATCTCAAAGTCTTCAAAAATATGTATCAGCCACAAATAGAGTGAACCCTAGATTTAACAGAATAAGATCCTGAATCCAAGTGTTAAGTTATGAGAATCAATTACACAATCCATGGCTATGTTCGCTGAAATTAATAAGGTTAAGACCTAATTTGGTGGATATTTTCAAGATATTAATGGGAATTAATAATTGGAAAGCCTTGAACAAGTTTTGTTCTGCAAATGGCAATTGATGCTAGTTGATGAATAAATTTAAGTATTCCATTGTAAAACGAGGATGTAGATTGCATGGAATCAAGTATTAGATGAGCTCTGATACCACCAAATGGAACAGGTTCTAATGGTTAAAAGTTGTATTCTGGGCTTTATTTTCTGAAAAAATAGCATGCCGAGTGAAGAAACCATGCTTCTAAGCATGCAGATTTTTATGAAGAGGGTAATTTTTATGGAAATTTCCCTGGGCATAACTTGTCACTTATTACAATGTATCAATATACAGTAAAAAGCATAGCAACTAAAAGCTTTGTATATTCCACTTTCTGAAATCAGGCATGATATACAATGTTTATATAGCATATGTGAGTCGCTGGGACAGCTGCTCTTTCTATACAGCAAAATCATTACATTATGGAAGACTCCAAGACCATTTGTGCGATTTATTTTCATCTGTTACCTCCTCATCTATTCAGTTTTCTTTTCCAAGCCAGAGTATCCATTAAATCTTTTTTTTTAAGTTGCATTGGAAACTGCAATAGTATACAGGAATGTGTTTTGGCACCAGTTCACTTCTGGATACAGACAGTGTTCATAAAACACACAATCCTACTTTGTGATGGCTGCTGAACTCCCAAGGTTTTGCTTGTGGTTTGTGACACTATCCGAGTTCCCTTTAATTCCACATAATATCTGCAAGGCATAGGATTTCCCACTAATGAACTAAGGATTAATTCTGACTGATACTAGAGATGATTCACCCAGACTCAGAATGAACCATAAGTGACCTCAATGTGTCTAGCTGAGTAAGCTAACTTTTGCTGATTCAGCACTTCTTGAATGCGAAACCTTGCTTTTTCTTCTTCTTAGACGGTCCCTCTGCATTTGGGATGACTTGCTGCCATTCCAATTTTGTGTATTCTGTGGGGCTGCAGACTCTTCCATAGGAAGCTGAATAGTTTGTGAAGTGGTGCACTCCTTCAATGCTTACACAGCACCCAGAAAGCTTCAGAGTCGGGACCTAGGAAAATACCAATGTTGGTAAAAGTTTAATTAGGTAAACAACGCACATCAAGGTCATGTTTCAATGTTTCAATCTGGTCTGGATGATGCACCCTTCGAGGAGACTTTGAGACCATCCTTGAATCATTTCCTGTGTTCATGGTTATGGAGCTCAGTATAGAGTGTCCTTTTCAGGAGTCCAATGGCAGGCATGCAAATAATGTTCGTACATCAAAGCCAGGTTTCAAAAGTTTCAAAGATACAATTTAATGTCAGAGAAATGTATACAATATACATCCTGAAATGCTTTTTCTTTGCAACCATCCATGAAAACAGAGTTCCCCAAAGAATGAATGACAGTTAAAATGTTAGAACCTCAAAGTACCCCCAGTTCCCCTCCCTCCTGCACGTAAGCAGCAGCAAGCAACGATCCCCTCTTCTCCCACCAGCAAAAAAAAGCATCAGCACCTGCCACCGAGCACTCAAGTGTGCAGCAAAAGCAACAGCAAAAACACAAACTTGCATTTACCCCTAATAAGGGAGAAAAAGGTTTTCACAGCGAGAGGGGAGACATAACAAACAACTCGCTGATTTACAATGTTAAATGTCTGTTGTGTCGCTTTTTCCAAGCTCTGTGCCTAACGATCTCAGGTCTCTGAGCACACAGCCTTAGATCTTCCATCTCCCATGACACACCAGTCTTCTGCTTGGACACCGACCTCTGATCCCGCCGTCTCCAGAGCCATGAAAACTGAAGGTGAGTGGGACCCTTAGGCTGAACAACGGCCAGTTGTGAAACCCTAAGAACATGTCCCATTCCCACAGAGAACCGCAGTCAGCATGTAACTCCAGGTCAGGATCTTCAAAAGAACCCTGAAAGGGAAAAATAGAGATACTAAAGATGGGAATAGAGCTCTTTCTGAAGATGCAAGCAAAGGAGTCACCAGTAGGCGCCATCTTGACTAAGCTCCACCCTCCAGAACTAATCCTGCCCCAGTGCAGACAATATTGTTCTAGAGGAAGACACTGGCATTGGTTCACTGGTGTCCAATGGATCTGGAGGGCTTTCGAGAGTCTCAATTGGTGGTACCTCTCCCAGTGCTTCGAGATGCCTGCCACAGGTGGTCATATCTCAGGAGGTCAGGGTCAGTTAATTATGTGCTTTGTGATGATCATGAAGTCCATATCATGGAACACTCTTGTCCTTCTACAGCCAAAAGCTATATGTTCATGGCATCAGCTTTCTTTGAGGGGTGTATTCCAAAGACATATGAAGTTAAACATGTCAACCATCATTTGCTTTTGGACTTTTAGCGTACAGTGGGTGTAGGTTTGTAGAGGATCTTTGTTTTGCAGTATTAAATGTAAGACCAATTCTTTGACATGCTATACTGAACAAGTTAACAGTGACTTGGAGCTCAGCTTCCAAATGCACATAGGTACAAGCATTTATAAATATTGTAGCACAGTGACTGAAGCTGGATGCCCTTGTTTCTGGAAAGGAGTTGACCAAACTTCAATGATTTAGGTTCAGAGAGTCACAACGAGATTTAGCATAGAAATGCATCCTTCAGTGACCATGCTAAAACTCAAGCATCCATTTGTACACTTATCCTACCCTAAGCCATTTTATCTCCCATGAACTCCCCCCTATATCTAGATTCTATCACTCACATATTCCATAAGACTATAAAACATAGAAGCAGAATTAGGCCATTCAGTCCATCGAGTCTGCTCCACCATTCCATCAGGGCTGATCCCGGATCCCACTCAACCTCACACATCTGCCTTCTAACCATATCCTTAGATGCCCTGACAAATCAGGAAACAATAAAATTCCACCTTAAATATACTGACAGACTTGGTCTCCATGCCGACTGTGTTAGAGCATTCCACAGATTCACTACTCTGGCTAAAAAAATTCCTCCTTACCACTATTCCAAAAGCTCGCCCTTCGACATTAAGGCTGCATCCTCTAGTTCTAGATACCCCCACCATAGGAAACATTCTCTCCACATCCACCCTATCAAGTCCTTTCAACATTCGGTAGGTTTCAATGAGGTCCTTCCACACTCTTCTAAATTCCAGCGAATACAGGCCCAAAGCTGCCAAACACCCATCATATGTTAACCCCTTCATTCCTGAAATCATCTTCATGAACCTCCTCTGGATTCTCTCCAATGACAACACATCCTTTCTGAGATATGGGGCCCAAAACTGTTGATAGTACTCCCAAGTGTGGCCTGGTCAGCAATATCTCCTTGCTTTTATATTCTATTCCTCTAGAGATAAGTGCCAACATTGCAGGTAATCCTGGTAATACGCAGTGGCCAATTATACATTTTTGGGGATGTTGGATGAAGCTAGAGCACATGGAAGAAACCAACGTGATCTGTTACTGAGTGCACCTAAAACTGGGATTGATGAATTTCTAGATCTTAAAGGAGTCAATGGGACTGGAGACAAGGCAGAAAAATAGCAGGAAGAATATCCAAATTCTACACAGACAGCACTCAAGGTCAGGACTGTACCCATTTCTCCCATATATTCTGCAGATTAGTTATACCCCAGTGGGAGACTCATTGGAGATGAGGTGAGGTATTGTGGTGAGAGAGACTGAGAAAAGTACTGGGGCAATGACACCAGCATGCACTGAGATTAGGCATGTTGTGGTGAGAACATAAGAAATAGAAGCAGTGATATGTCATTTGGCACTTTGAGCCTCTGCCATTGAGCCTCTGAGGATGCTGTCCAAATTGCATGCCATCTTGGACAATGACTCCCATCCACTCCATTATGTACAGGTTAGGCACAGGAGTACATTCAGCCAGAGACTCATTCCACCGAGATGTAACACTGAGCGTCATAGGAAGTCATTCCTGCCTGTGGCCATCAAACTTTACAACTCCTCCCTCGGAGTGTCAGACACCCTGAGCCAATAGGCTGGTCCTGGACTTATTTCCACTTGGCATGATTAACTTATTATTATTTAATTATTTATGGTTTTATATTGCTATATTTCTACACTATTCTTGGTTGGTGAGGCTGTAACGAAACCCAATTTCCCTCGGGATCAATAAAGTATGTCTGTCTGTCATTCAACAAGATCATACATCTACATCAACACCATTGTCCTGCTGTATCCTCATATTCCTGGATTCCTCTAATATCTACTGAGAACTTTGAGTCCCTAGATGTAGATATTCCAATAGCTTGTCCTGGGAGATTGGAAGATTAGAAGGCACTTTAGTCAAGCAAGCACACAAGTTCCTCTTCTTCCTCAGAAAGCTAAGGAATTTCAACATTTCATAGAACGTAGAATATAGAAAACCTACAGCACAACACAAGCCCTTCGGCCCACACTGAGTACCAGACATGTACTTACTTTAGAAATTACCTAGGATTATCCATAGCCCTCTATATTCCCCCATTGAAAACATTGCATCACAGCTTGGTATGCAATTGCTCTGCTCTAGACCACAGGAAACTGCAGAGTTGTGGACATAGTTCAGTCCATCACGAAAAACATGGACTCGGTCTACACTTACTGCTGCATTGGGAAAGCAGCCAACATAATTAGATACTCCACCCACCACAAACGTTTTCTATTCTTCTCCCCCTTACATTGGGCAGAAGATACAAAGTTTTGAAAGCATATTCCATCAGACTCAAGGACGATTTCTATCCTACTATTATAAGATCCTTGAATGAATCTTTTGTAGAATGAAGACAAATTCTTGACCTCATAATCTACCATGCCATGGCCTTTACACCTTATTGTTCACCTGCACTGCATTTTGTCTGTAATGGTAACACTCTAATCTGCATTCTATTATTTCTCTCCTCTTTGTACTACCTCAATGTATTTATATCTTCAGACTATCTGTGTTTGTGGCCTGCAAAACAAAGCTTTTCGCTGTATCTCGGTACACATGACAATAATAAACCATTTACAAATGACTAATTCAGTTATCTATCAATCTTAGTTTTAAATATAAACAATGACTGAACCTCCACAGAGAATTCCAAAGAAATCCAACCTTCCACTCGCTACTAGCACCCAATGAGTGAATACATTTCCCCTCATTTCAGACCTGCATGTTCTACGTCTTATTCTGAATAAGTAACTCAACACCCCTGACTGGAAAAACATCCTCCCTGCATCTACCCTGTCAAGCCCTCTGAGAATTTTGTGCATCTGAATGGGATTCTTCTGAATTTTGGAGATTAGCCTAGCCTATTCAACCTCTTGTTATTTGACAGACTGCTATACCATGAAGCAGCTGGTGAACTTGCACTCTACTCCGTCTTTTCACAGTACTCCAGCTGTGGTTACACCATGGCTCTACAAAACTCCTAAGATCACAACTTGCATGCTATCACGTTGCAAACAAATCAGATGAAGACAATATTTGACAGGCTGCCTAATTTGAGAATGATACCACACATTTATTCTCAATTAATGGAGTCAAGAGGTCAAATCCAGTGGGATTGTTCCGACCTCTTCCTGCATCTCCCTGTGAGCTGATACATGATGAAGATCAAGGTTATTAAGTCTCTCAATGGATGGAATCCACACTGTGGTTTGGGGTGAAGCCCTTCATCCACTGAGAGGAAGTGGTTGAGAAAGATTCTGACAATAACTTTCTCAGTGGAAACAGCAGGAAGACCTTTCTATGGCTGTTGCACTCTGATTTTTCTCCATATTGGTATGCATGGCATGTGTGTGCGTGTGTGTGTGTGCGCGTGCATGTATGTGCAAAGGACCTTGTTTAAAGTCCTTTTATAGAAATCAGACACACTGAGAAAGGTGAGCCATGGCATTGAGATTCTTCTAGGGCCATTATAACCATATAACAATTACAGCACGGAAACAGGCCATCTCGGCCCTTCTAGTCCATGCAGAACGCTTACTCTCACCTAGTCCCACCAACCTGCACTCAGCCCATAACCCTCCATTCCTTTCCTGTCCATATACTTATCCAATTTCTTTTTTAAATGACAAAATCGAACCTGTCTCTACCACTTCTACTGGAAGCTCGTTCCACACAGCTACCACTCTCTGAGTAAAGAAGTTCCCCCTCGTGTTACCCTTAAACTTTTGCCCCCTAACTCTCAACTCATGTCCTCTTGTTTGAATCACCCCTACTCTCAATGGAAAAAGCCTATCCATGTCAATTCTATCTATCCCCCTCATAATTTTAAATACCTCCATCAAGTCCCTCCTCAACCTTCTACGCTCCAAAGAATAAAGACCTAACTTGTTCAACCTTTCTCTGTAACTTAGGTGCTGAAACTCAGGTAATATTCTAGTAAATCTCCTCTGTACTCTCTCTATTTTGTTGACATCTTTCCTATAATTCAGTGACCAGAACAATTGTACAATTTTAACATTACATCCCAACTCCTATACTCAATGCTCTGATTTATAAAGGCCAACATACCAAAAGCTTTCTTCACCACCCTATCCACATGAGATTCCACCTTCAGGGAACTATGCACCATTATTCCTAGATCACTCTGTTCTACTGCATTCCTCAGTGCCCTACCATTTACCATGTATGTCCTATTTTGATTAGTCCTACCAAAATGTAGCACCTCACACTAATCAACATTAAACTCCATCTGCCATCTTTCAGCCCACTCGTCTAACTGGCCTAAGTCTCTCTGCAAGCTTTAAAAACCTACTTCATTATCCACAATGCCACCTATCTTAGGCTACATCCATACTACACCGGATAAATCCGTAACCGAAGCTTTTTCTCTTTGTTTTTACCCTCCGTCCACACTGAAATGGCGTTTTCATCCAGGAAACCGGAGCTTTTCAGAAACACTTTCCAGGGTGGGTATTTTTTAAAATGCTGCTCGGGCAGATCAGTGTGGACAGGGTAACCGGAGACTTCTGAAAACGCTGTCAGACGGCAGCGCACTATTTCATTGTTTTCTTGAAAGCAACCTAACAATTACAGAACAGACAGCAAAGAGACTGATGCCAGAAGAGTTAGAAATGTACTCACCAAATACTTTGACCCATAACTTACTGAATAAATAAGTATACTCACTTTGCCCTGTTTTCTGTCCTTGCTCGTATGAAGGTGGTTTACCTACTTATGCAAGTACTTCTCTGACAATAGATGTGTAACAGCCTAATGTAACATTGTATGGAAATACAAGATAACACTGATGCAGACATGTTTTATACATTTAACAAGGTGCTTTATTAATGCAACAGAGTTAGTCAGTTTTTCAATGTTCGTCGTCAGCCGGGTCAATCTGTCAGTGAACTCCCTGTCGGTTACCTCCGTACACTCCAGTATTTGTTTTTTTTTAGTTTTAAGTTCTCCTGCGCAAGAGCCAACAGCTGTCCGTCGTTTTAAGTTTTTCTAGTCTGTAACTACACAAATGTGCACTTTCACACCAAGATTCGACATCAAACATGTCACTTGTTTTTGGTAGATGTGTCCTGCACATGCGCAGGAGGAGGAGATTCTCTGACTCTCCGTTTCAATGTTGATAGAGATTTTCAAAAACGCATAGTGTGGACGCCTATCGTTTTTACGTGAAACCGGCGTTTTCAAAATTATCCGGTCTAGTGTGGATGTAGCCTAAGTATCATCTGCATACTTACTAATCCAATTTACCACCCCATCATCCAGATCATTAATGTATATGACAAACAACATTGGACCCAGTACAGATCCCTGAGGCACACCAGCAGTCACCATTATGGTTCAAACAGCTGTTCCAACTGGATTGTTCTCAAAACAAATTTAGAAAGACCTCCTGAGGGGCCAGTGTGAGCAGGAATGCAAACAAGCTGCATAGATTTCAAGATGACCCACTAACAATGCCTGAATCCAACCCTCTTCTCTGAACTGTGCAATATTCAGCTAGGTCAGTGGATTAGCAGCTAGCACCAGCAACTTTCCAAAAACAGTTGTTACCATAAAGGTGTTTTCTGCATTGGACCTTCCTTGGGAAGTGTAAAAATCTTCATTAGCAAAAGACGTTTGCTGAAATGAATTGCATGGAATAAGAATGAGTATCAGCTATTCTGCCCATTGTCTGCTTGCCCTTTCAATTAGACTGTGGTTTATCTGAGAGAGAACATCATTCTCCTGCCTCTGCTCCATATCTTTTGTTACCTATTAAATCCCATTCATGGAAGATACTGCAAAAATTCATAGCTTTTAGTGGAGAGGCTTCCAGTTTTTTCAGTGTGACAAAAATAGTTTCTTTTCCAATTGGCTATAATTATATGGTGATGCTGTCTTATTATTGTCCCACTAGAGCAAGCAGTCTCTGTCTCTCTCTCTCTTTTCTCTCTCCATTCTTGCCCTTGTCAATCACATCACCCTTTAATCTTTCTAGTCAATAGGATGAAGCCAAGATTGTGTAAACCTTCCCCGCACTTTAAGCTCAGTATTGTTGTGGTGAATCTTTATTCTTTCTGACGAGTGGTTGTATGTGCCTATCACTTTGTCATTTGGGAATTGACTATGGCTTGATGCAACCAAACGTTATAGACCATAAGACATAGGAGCAGAATTATGCCATTTGGCCCATCAAGTCTGCTCCACCATTTCATCATGGCTGCTCCTTTTTTCTATCTCCTCCTCAACCCCAGTTCCTGGCCATCTCCCCGTAACCTTTGATGCCATGTCCAATCAAGAACCTATCAATCTCTGTCTTAAATATACCCAATGACATGGCCTTCACAGCTGCCTGTGGTAACAAATTCCACAAATTCACCACCCTTTGGCTAAAGATATTTATCCACATCTCTGTTTTGAAAGGGCGCCCCTCTAACCTGAGGCTGTGCTCTCTCATCCAAGGCTCTACCAACATGGGAAACATCCTTTTCACATCTACTCTGTTTAGGCCTTTCAACATTCGAAAGGTTTCAATAAGGTACCCCCTCATCTTTCTTAATTCCAGCGAGTACAGACCCACAGCCATCAAACTTTGCTCGTATGATAACCCTTTCATTCCTGGAATCATCTTTGTGAACGTTCTCTGGATCCTCTCCAATGCCAGCACATCTTTTCTAAGATAAGGGGCCCAAATCTATTCATAATACTCAAGGTGAGGCCTCACCAGTGACTTATAAATCCTCAGCATCACATCCCTGCTCTTGTATTCTAGACCTCTTGAAATGAATGCTAACATGGCATTTGCCTTCCTCACCACTGAATCAACCTACAAGTTAACCTTCAGGGTGTTCTGTACAAGGACTCCCAAGTCCCTCTGCCTCTCAGATTCCTGGATTTTCTCCCTGTTTAGAAAATAGTCCACACCTTTATTTCTACTACCAAAGTACATGACCATACATTGTCCAACATCATATTTCCTTTGCCACTTTCTTGCCATTCTCCTAATCTGTCTAAATCCTTCTGCATCCTTCCTGTTTCCTCAACACTACCTGCCCCTCCTCCAATCTTCATATCATCTACAAACCTGACAACAAATCCATCTATTTGATCATCTAAATCATTCATGTACAGCATAAAAAGAAGCGGTCCCAACACCGACCCCTGTGGAAAACCACTAGTCACTGGCAGCCAACCAGAAAAGGATCCTTTCATTCCCATGTGCTGCCTCCTACCAATCAGCCAATGCTCTAACCATGTTTGTAACTTTCCTGTAATAACATGGGCTCTTAACTTGGTAAGCAGCCTCATGTGTGGCACCTTGTCAAAGGCCTTCTGAAAGTCCAAATATACAACATCCACTATATCCCTTTTAAATATCTTTTAATTTGTAATCTCCTCAAAGAATTCCATGAGGTTCATCAGGCAGAATTTTCCCTGAGGCAACCATGCTGAATTGTCCTATCTTGTCCTGTGTCACCAAGTACTCCATCACCTCATCCTTAACATTGGCTCTAACATCTTCCCAACCACTGATGTCAGGCTAATTGGTCTATAATTTCCTTTCTGCTGCTTTCCTCCTTTCTTAAAAAGTGGAGTAACATTTGCAATTTTCCAGTCCTCTGGCACCATGCCAGAGTTCAATGAGTTTTGAAGGGTAATTTCTCATGCCACCACAATCTCTAACACTACCACTTTCAGAACCCTAGGGTGCAGTTCATCTGGTCTGGGTGACTTATGTACCTTCAGGTCTTTCAGCTTTTTGAGCACCTTCTCTCTTGTAACAGGAACGGCACCCACCTCTCTTCCTTCACACACTACAACATCAGTCGTACTGCTAGTGTCCTCCACAGTGAAGACTGACACAAAACACTTATTTAGTTAATTAGCCATCTCTTTGTCCCCCATTATTATTTCTCCTGCCTCATTTTCTAGCAGTCCTATATCCACACTCATTTCTCTTTTATTTTTAACATACCGGTACTTGAAAAAACTTTAAATATCCACTTTGATATTATTGCTGGCTGGCTTTCATATTTCATCTTTTCACTTTTAATGATTTTTTTAGTTGCTCTCTGTAGGTTTTTAAAAACTTCCAAATCCTCTACCTTCCCACTAATTCTTGCCTTAGTATGACCTCTTTTTTGATTTTACAATAGCTTTGACTTCCCTTATAACCATATAACCATATAACAATTACAGCATGGAAACAGGCCATCTCGGCCCTTCTAGTCCATGCCGAACGCTTACTCTCACCTAGTCCCACAGACCTGCACTCAGCCCATAACCCTCCATTCCTTTCCTGTCCATATACTTATCCAATTTCTTTTTTAAATGACAAAATCGAACCTGCCTCTACCACTTCTACTGGAAGCTCGTTCCACACAGCTACCACTCTCTGAGTAAAGAAGTTCCCCTTCGTGTTACCCCTAAACTTTTGCCCCCTATTCTCAACTCATGTCCTCTTGTTTGAATCTCCCCTACTCTCAATGGAAAAAGCCTAAACACGTCAATTCTATCTATCCCCCTCATAATTTTAAAGACCTCTATCAAGTCCTCCCTAAACCTTCTATGCTCCAAAAAATAAAGACCTAACTTGTTAACCTTTCTCTGTAACTTAGGTGCTGCAACTCAGGCAACATTCTTGTAAATCTTCTCTGTACTCTCTCTATTTTGTTGACATCTTTCCTATATATTGGTGACCAGAACTGTACACAATACTCCAAATGTGGCCTTATCAATGCCTTGTACAATTTTAATATTACATCCCAACTCCTATACTCAATACACTGGTTTATAAAGGCCAGCATACCAAAAGCTTTCTTCACCACCCTATCCACATGAGATTCCACCTTCAGGGAACTATGCATCATTATTCCTAGATCACTCTGTTCTACTGCATTCTTCAATGCCCTGCCATTTACCGTGTATGTCCTATTTTGATTAGTCCTACCAAAATGTAGCACCTCACACTTATCAGCATTAAACTCCATCTGCCATCTTTCAGCCCCCTCTTCTAACTGGCCTAAATCTCTCTGCAAGCTTTGAAAACCTAATTCATTATCCACAACGCCTCCTATCTTAGTATCATCTGCATACTTACTAATCCAATTTACCACCCCATCATCCAGATTATTAATGTATATGACAAACAACATTGGACTCAGTACAGATCCCTGAGGCACACCACTAGTCACCGGCCTCCAACCTGACAAACAGTTATCCACCACTACTCTCTGGCATCTCCCATCCAGCCACTGTTGAATCCATTTTACTACTTCAATATTAATACCTTAACGATTGAACCTTCCTAACTAACCTTCCGTGTGGAACCTTGTCAAAGGCTTTACTGAAGTCCATATAGACAACATCCACTGCTTTACTCTCATCAACTTTCCTAGTAACCTCTTCAAAAAATTCCATAAGATTTGTCAAACATGACCTTCCACGCACAAATCCATGTTGACTGTTCCTAATCAGACCCTGTCTATCCAGATAATTATATATACCATCTCTAAGAATACTTTCCATTAATTTAGCCACCACTGACATCAAACTTACAGGCCTATAATTGCTAGGTTTACTCTTAGAACCCCTTTTAAACAATGGAACCACATGAGCAATACGCCAATCCTCCAGCACCATCCCCGTTTCTAATGACATTTAAAATATTTCTTACAGAGCCCCTGCTATTTCTACACTAACTTCCCTCGAGGTCCTAGGGAAATCCTGTCAGGACTTGGAGACTTATCCACTTTTATATTCTTTAAAAGTGCCAGTACTTCCTCTTCTTTAATCATCATAGTTTCCATAACTACCCTACTTGTTTCCCTTACCTTACACAATTCAATATCCTTCTCCTTAGTGAATACAGAAGAAAAGAAATTGTTCAAAATCTCCCCATCTCTTTTGGCTCCGCACATAGCTGTCCACTCTGATTCTCCAAGGGGCCAATTTTATCCCTCACTATCCTTTGCTATTAATATAACTGTAGAAACCCTTTGGATTTATTTTCACCTTACTTGCCAAAACAACCTCATATCTTCTTTTAGTTTTTCTAATTTCTTTCTTAAGATTCTTTTTATATTCTTTGTATTCCTCGAGCACCTCATTTACTCCATGCTACCTATATTTATTGTCGATCTCTCTCTTTTTCTGAACCAAGTTTCCAATATCCCTTGAAAATCATGCCTCTCTCAAACTTTTAACCTTTCTTTTCAACCTAACAGGAACATAAAGATTCTGTACCCTCAAAATTTCACCTTTAAGTGACCTCCATTTCTCTATTACATCCTTCCCATAAAACAAATTGTCCCAATCCACTCCTTCTGAATCCTTTCGCATCTCCCCAAAGTTAGCCTTTCTCCAATCAAAAATCTCAACCCTTGGTCCAGTCCTATCCTTCTCCATAATTATACTGAAATTAATGGCATTGTGATCACTAGACCCGAAGTGCTCCCCAACACATACCTCCGTCACCTGACCTATCTCATTCCCTAACAGGAGATCCAACACTGCCCCTTCTCTAGTTGGTACCTCTATGTATTGCTGCAAAAAACTATCCTGCACACATTTTACAAACTCTAAACCATCCAGCCCTTTTACAGTATGGGCTTCCCAGTCTTTGTGTGGAAAATTAAAATCTCTGACAATCACAACCCTGTGCTTACTACAAATATCTGCTATCTTCTTACAAATTTGCTCCTCCAATTCTCGCTCCCCATTAGGTGGTCTATAATACACCCTTATAAGTGTTACTACACCTTTCCCATTCCTCAATTCCACCCGAATAGTCTCCCTAGACAAGCCCTGTAATCTATCCTGCCAGAGCACCACTGTAATATTTCTCTGACAAGCAATGCAACACCTCCCCCTCTTGTCCCTCCAATTCTATCACACCTGAAGCAACGAAATCCAGGAATATTTAGTTGCCAATCACAGCCCTCCTGCAACCATCTTTCACTAATAGCTACAATATCATATTTTCAGGTATCAATCCATGCTCTAAGCTCATCCACCTTTCTTACAATGCTCCTAACATTAAAATAAATGCATTTTAAAAATTCTCCACCTCTTACTCTCTGTTTATCACTAATGGTGCAAACAACTTTACTGTCTTCTTTTTCTTCGTTCTCCCATACATCTGTTCCTGCACATTGGTTCCCCTTCCTCCTTGTATCTAGTTTAAATCCACTGGAGCCTCTCTAGCAAACCTACCTGCAAGAATATTTGTCCCCTTCCAGTTCAGATGTAAACCATTCCGCTGGAACAGGTCCCACCTTCCCTGGAAAACCGCCCAATTATCTATAAATCTGAAGCCCTCCCTCCTGCACCATGTCTTCAGTCACGCGTTGATCTGCGCTATCTTACTATTTCTAAACCTGCCTGCACGTGGCACTGGTAGCAATCCTGAGATTGCTATCCTGGAAGTCCTGTCCTTTAACTTGGCGCTTAACTCCCTAAACTCACCTTTCAGGACCTCCTCACTCTCCCTACCCACGTCATTGGTTCCTACATAGACCACAACATCCAGCTGCTCACCCTCCCTCTTGAGAATACTGAGAACTCGATCTGAGATATTGCAGACCTTGGCATCAGGGAGGCAACAGATCATCCGGGATTCTCGATGTCTTCCACAGAACTTCCTATCTGTCCCCCTAACTATCGAATCCCCTATCACTGATGCTCTCCTCTTTTCCCTCCTTCCCTTCTGAGCTGAGAGTCCAGTCTCGGTGCCAGAGACGCAACAACTGCAACTTGTCCCTGGTAGGTCGTCCCCACCAACGGTATCCAAAACGGTACGGCCACAGGAATGCTCTGCTCTTTCTGTCTATTCCCCTTCCCTCTCCTGACAGTCACACAGCTACCTGTCTCCTGACTCTTAGGGGTGACTATCTCCCTGTAACTCCTGTTTATTTCTGCCTCTGCCTCCCCAATGATCTGAAGTTCATCCAGCTCCAGTTCCCTAACACGGTTTGTCAGGAGCTGCAGCTGGATGTACCTTTTGCAGGTGTAATCATCAGGGACAATTTTGCTCGCCCTGACTTCCCACATACTGCATACGGAGCACTCAACTGTCCTAACTGCTGCCTCCATTACCTACTCCTAAGCTAATTAAATTAATTAAAGGAGCTTACCCGGCCATTGCTGCTCTGCTGACATCCCTGCCAGCAGCTCCTTCCAATTTACTTTGGCCAGCTTCTCTCTCACACCACTGTAATTTCCTTTACTCCATTGAAATGCTGCTACATCAGACTTTACTTTCTCCCTCTCAAATTTCAAGTTGAATTCAATCATGTTGTGACCCTGCTTTGTGTAGCTGGATCCTCGACTTCCTCTCAGATCACTGGCAGGTGGTAAGAGTGGGCTCCCTCACCTCCAACCCTCCGAATCTCAATACAGGAGCCCTCAGGGCTGTGTACTAAGTCCCCTACTTTACTCTCTGTATACCCATGACTGTGTTGCCACCCACAGCTCTAATCAGCTAATTAAATTTGCCAATGACACTACATTGATTGGCCTTACCTCAAACAACAACAAGGTGGCCTACAGGGAAGAAGTCATCTCTCTGACACAGTGTTGTCAAGAAAACAATCTCTCACTCAATGTCACAAAAACAAAGGAGCTGGTTGTGGACAACAGGAGGAATGGAGACTGGCTAACCCCTATTGACATCAATGGATCTGGGGTTGAGAGGGTAAGTAGCTTTAAGTTCCTCAGCATCCACATCACTGAGGACCTCACGTGCTCTGTACACACCAGCTGTGTGGTGAAAAAGACAAAACAGCACCTCTTTCACCTCAGATGGTTGAGGAAGTTTGGTATAGGCCCCCAAATCCTAAGAACTTTCTACAGGGGCACACTTGAGAGCATCCTGACTGGCTGCATCACTGCCTGGTATGGGAAATGTACCTCCCTTAATTGCAGGACTCTGCAGAGAGTGGCACGGACAGCCCAGCGTATCTGTAGTTGTGAACTTCCCATGATTCAGGACATTTCCAAGGACAGGTGTGTAAAAAGGGCCCGTAGGATCATTGGGGGCCTGAGTCACCCCAATCACAATCAATTCCAGTTGCTCCATCCGGGAAACGATACCACCGCATAAAAGCCAAGATCAACAGGCCCCGGGACAGCTTCTTCCACCAGGCCATCAGACTGCTTAATTCATGCTGATTTGAGTGTATTCTATGTTACATTGACTGTTCTATTTATTATAAATTATTATAAATTACTATGATTGCACATTTAGACGGAGATGTAACGTAAAGATTTTCACTCCTCTTCTATGTGAAGGATGTAAGAAATAAAGTCAATTCAATTCAATTCAATCACTGGTTCCTAAGGGTTCTTTTACTTTAAGCTCCTTAATCGCCTCCAGTTCATTACATAACACCCAATCCAGTGTAGCTGATCCCCTGGTAGGCTCAACGACAAACTGCTCTAAAATGCTATCTGATAGGCATTTAACAAACTCACTCTCTTGAGATCCATTACCAACCTGGTCTTCCCAATCGACCCTCATGTTAAAATCTCCCATGACTATCATACATTGCCTTTTTGACACACCTTTTTTATTTCCTGTTGCAACCTGTGGTCCACCTCCCAGCCACTGTTGAGACAACAAATGTGTAAAGTTTATGCTTCAGGTCGATGACCCTTTCATCAGCGTTCAGGTTTGACCTTGTTCATCTTTTCAGCCTTGTTAACTAATGGAAAGACAATTGACTGAATTTTGTAAGCTAACATAGCTTCCCCACAAATGTTTGATAGCTTACGGTTCCTGGAGATGAACATGTGAATGTAGAAATTATGAAATTAGTTTATTACTGTTGGAGTAGCAAACTGTGCTTTGCATGCCATTCAAACAGATCATTTCATTACAGAAGTTGTTCTTGAGCCAACTGGTATTTGCTTTCAAGCCTTTGTATCTTCTGCCCTATAGGAAGGGGGAGAAAATTAATTTTGTAACTGCCCTCTGGTGTTGGTCTACACATGAGTGTGAAGTTGAGGCATTCTCCCACTACATATGGGAGGAATCTGCAGGTCCAACTTTTGAAATAGTGCAAATCATTGTAGAGTCATGTTGTACTTCAGAAAGACAGATTCTTCAGTACACTGCATCAAGCAATCCACCTGCCTAGATTAGTCCAACATCCTTCTATGCCTTGCCCATTCAAGTACCTGGCAAAATGCTTCTTAAAAGTTATTACTTTTCCTGTCTCCACCACCTGCTCTAGCAGCTCATTCCAAATACCATTGAATCTTTATATTAAATATTTACCGTTCAGATCCCCTTTAAATCTCATTACTCTCAGCTTTTATATATATATATATATATATATATATATGTCCTCTAATTTTAGACACCATGACTATGGTGAAAAATAAACTCTGGCTGTCTACCTTTCTATGCCTCTCCTAAATTTGCATACTTTGATCATGTCACCTCTTAACCTCTAGAGAAAGCAGAGCTAGCCTATTCAATCTCTTTTTGAGCAGAACTCAAGTCCTGCACACCAATAATTCTTCTGCATTGATTTCAGTGGACAACTGTTGAGAAAGTCAGTATATTTCAATTTCCTTTAATTCTTTGAGTTAATTTAAATGTCTTTAAGAGTTATTATCTGCCCTTGTTTTCCCTTAAATAGGATTTAAATTTTAACAATGCGCTTAATTTTTAAATATTTTCTCATTGTATATTTCTGAATGATAGAAATGTTCAGAAACATTCAAAAGCTTTTTCAGCTTTGACAGCAGTTCAGCCACCTGTCAAAGTCTTTTATAGTTGTTTCAGGTGTCACTGCATAGTATGTTGATGTAAATCAAGGCCAGCACTTTGAGTGCAAGTTTTCATGCAGAGATCTGTCCAAGGTAAGTGTAACCATATCTGGTAGGAAAGTAGCAAGCCTGGATCACGAAGTTCTGATTCAACAGTAACCGTTCAGTCCAACAGCAGAATTTAATTCAAAAGGACTTTGAAAAATTCTGGTTTGTGTTTCTCTGCATTCTACATTGATTTCCTTTAATACTCTATGGTAGAAACCATCAGGTCCTAGACATTTTTCTACCATAAGTCTCATCCTTTTCACTGTCACCAATATTTAACTAATATGAGATGAATAAGGTTCTCTCATTGATTATTTTCTGGTTCCCTTCTTTCACAAGTATTTTATACAATTCTTGTAGTTGAGTCCATTGAGTCAACTATGATATTCCCTTAAGAGGTTGCCTATTTAGTATGTCCTCAGGTGGCTGTAGAGGTTGATCCTGGATCCACATAATCCAGGATGTTAGGATGGATTCCAATAATAGAGAACACTTGTGTATGACTTTGTTTTAAATGGCAAGGCTGATTCACAGGCAGCCACCACACAGTCCTTCACGGGTTATGGTCAGGGTCCAGTGGCATGGAATGCCAGATGAATGAGGATCCTTCCTCTGCCTGCACTGCCGTTGTGATATATCATCATCTTCTGCCAGGTTCAGTGTTGTGGTCTTGTATGAAACCTCCTCCTTGACCTTTCGGCCATTGATAAACCTACCAGGAGGTGAGTGCCACATGGCTAAAATCCAGGTGGCATTGCTCTTGAGATATCCACTATGATAAGGAGAAGATCCTGGAGAAGTACACAATTCTATGGCATTGAAAATGGATGTGAAGTAGTTTAATAAATCTGTCAATCCTTTGCTATAATCTGCAACTGGAAGTGGAAGTGATGTAACATCAACTGATATCTCATGCTAATGCTTAATGCCCAATTTTCAGTGAAGTCGATGAGATGTCTGCCTGGAGGATGGAGCATTTAGTAAAACAACTTCTTATCCATACTCTAGCATCCCTAGGCCACAGACATTGAACAAGAAAATTAGAAAATTGATATTTGCAATGAGTTCTGTCAGCAAATATGTATCATTATTAAGAATTATTTGTCATTAAATGAATTCTTTTAGAAATGTAGAAAACCTACAGCACAATACAGGCATTTCAGCCCACAAACCTGTGTCGAAGATGTCCTTACCTGAGAAGTTACCTAGGGTTACCCATAGCCCTCTTTTTTTCTGAGCTCCATATACATGGACAGGAGTCTCTTAAAAGACCCTATCATATCCGCCTCCACCACCGTCACTGGCAGCCCATTCCACTGGCACAGATATAAAGCAATACAATTAGTATTTTCATTGGTTATTCACTCAGTGCAGTGATACAGTATCTGAAATCTGGGGTTTGTTTCTAATCGAAGATTTCCTAAATAACTTTGATGTAATTTTTTTTTCCTTTGGAACAGAACATTCATTAACAACAGAACTCTTTATATTTTCATTGCTTTGAAGTGTGTGTGGAGTCAAATAATTTGAGTTTGCTTCATAAAACATAGGCCATAACACATGCAAGGACACACACAGATGGGGAGTCATACCTTACAGGGATTAAGAGTGGGTTATATATTTTGGCAAAGAGCTGAGATGTTTGAGTGACTATCATAGACTACAGATAAACACACAAACATACACATAATTCCTGCCATGCAGTTCACTGTCTGTGCTGCACCACCAAATTGTAAACAAACTAGATGAAGGTATTACTTAAACCATAAGACATAAGACATAGGAGCATAATTAGGCCATTCAGCCCATTAAGTCTTTTTCACCATTCCATCATGGCTGATCTATTATCCCTCTCAACCCCATTCTCCTGCTTTCTCCTGTAAACTTTCATGCCCTGAATATTCAAGAACCTATCAACCCCTGCTTTAAAAATACCCAATGACTTGGCTTTGACAGCAGTCTGTGGCAATAAATCCCACAGATTCACTACCCTCTGGTTAAAGAAATTTCTCATCTCCATTCTAAACGGACGTTCCTCTTGTCCAAGTGTTCCTAGCCTGGAGTCCACGGACCCCTCAGTTAATGGTAGGAGTCTATGGCATAAAAAAGATTGGGAATCCCTGCTCTCATCCGAGGTAGTGCCCTCTGGTCCTAGACTCACCCACCACAGGAAGTTCCCCACACTTCCACTCTATCCAGACTTTTCAATACTTAATAGGATTTAATGAAATTCCCCTTCATTCTTCTAAACTCCAAGAAACGTGGACCCAGAGCCATCAAACAATCCCTATATGTTAACACTTTCATTCCCGGAATTACTCTTGTGATTTGTCAAAGTGTCAAGGATACGATCAGTACAGGAATACAAAGATACGGTCGTTTGGCTTGTTGTAACTTTCAAAGAACCATTCAAATTCATCTCGTTTTTCTGTGCTTTCTCTGTAATGCTGCACTTTTTTTTTCAAATATATAGGCACTTTTCATATCCTCCCTTTCCAGACTGCACATTTCAGATCATAACAACATGTTACGATCCTACATATATAGGTGAATTAATCTCTTCTTTCTGAATCTTTTGCTAATTATCTTAAATACATGCCATCATGACAAGCTTTTTGCACCGATCTTTTTTTTTGGTGATTGCTTATCAGATGCTTATCTTGGGCATCTGAAACCTGGCGGAGCCCATTCAGGTTTTTTGGAGCCAGCTGGATTCAAACTCGGGAGCCTTCGCTCTGGAGTCCGGCGCTGAAGCCACTACGCCACCAGCCAGCCTAGTAAGTGCCATATTACTATTCCTTGGGCTTCCAAGTGCATTGTGAAAAAACATGAAATTAAGACAGAAAATGTCTGAAAGACATGACTGGTCAGGAAACAATTGTAGGTAAGGACACAAAGGTATTATTTCAGGTTCTTTTTCCACAGATCCTGTCTGACTCGTTCCATTAACACAGGATTATTTGTTCTTTTTATTATTTCAGATTTCCACCAATCACAGCTTTTTCATTCCCAATTATTTAAGTAAAGTGTCTTTCACTTTCCAATTAGTACACTCCTGCTTTGGACAATATTAGGCTTTGTACATTTGTGTTAACTAGATAACCAATATTTTAATGAAAAACTTTATATTTATTTTAATGACAAAATAAAAATTGCATGAATAATTTTAGTGGCATAACAACATAGAATCAGAATCAGGTTTATTATCACTGGCATATGTCATGAAATTTGTTAAATTAGCAGCAGTAGTTCAATGCAATAAATAATATAAAAGAAACAAAATAATAATGATAATAAATAAATCAATTACAGTATACGTATATTGAATAGAATAAAACCAAGCAAAAACAGGAATTATATATATTAAAGAATGTGAGGTAGTATTCAAGGGTTCAATGTCCATTTAGGAATTGGATGGCAGAGGGGAAGAAGCTGTTCCTGAACTGCTAAGTGTGTGCCTTCAAGCTTCTGTACCTCTTACCTGATGATAACAGTGAGAAAAGGGCACACCCTGGGTGCTGGAGGTCCTTAATAATGGACGCTGCCTTTCTGAAACACCACTCCTTGAAGATGTCTTGGGTACTTTGTAGGCTAGTACCCAAGATGGAGCCAACTAAATTTATGACCTTCTGTAGCTTCTTTTGGTCCTGTGCAGTAGCCCCTCCCCCCTTCATACCAGACAGTGATGCAGCCTGTCAGAATGCTGTCCACGGTACAACTATAGAAGTTTTTGAGTGTATTTGTTGACATACCAAATCTCTTCAAACTCCTAATGAAGTATAGCCACTGTCTTGCCTTCTTTCTAACTACATCGATATGTTGGGACCAGGTTAGATCTTCAGAGATCTTGACACCTAGAAACTGCTCAGTCTCTCCACTTCTGATCCCTCTATGAGGATCCCTTTTACCGCTGCACCATAGAGAGCATCTTAACATACTGCATCTCTGTGTGGTATCCCAGTTGTACAGCAGCTGATAGGAAAGAACTTCAGCAGGTCATCTCTAGCGCATAGAAGATCATCGGGACACAGCTCCCAACCCTGGAGGACACCTACAGCTCACGCTGCCTAAGGAAAGCTACAAGCATCTGTAAGGACAATACACACCCACGCAATCATCTGTTTGAACTTCTTCCATCTGGCAGATGTTATAAGATTTTCTATGCCCGCACTTCCAGACTGAAAAGTAACTTTTTCCCCAGAGCTATAATTGCTCTGAACCAATTGATCAAGCATCATCCATAAATTTGTTATATTGCTACTTTTAATACTGGTTTTGTGGCTGTCATGCATCTGAGTTGCACTTTTGTACTGCTGGACATTGCTTGTACTGGCTGGTTACTTGATTTTATTTATTGTTTATTTATTTTATTTGTTATTTTATAGCATTGAGTACAAGGGTTGCAAACATTTTCACTGTATTGGTGCATGACAAATTGTACTATGGAATGATAATAAAGATATTTCAATTTCCTTCATCTTACCCTTCCTGAAGTCCACAATCAGCTCTTCCATCTTACTGACGTTGCGTGCCAGGTTGTTGCTGTAGCACCACTCCACTAATTAGCATATCTCACTCCTGTATGCCCTCTTTGGGGGGGGGGGGGGAGGTTTCACCCTTGATGTGCTGGGCTGAATCCACTACCTTTTATAGGATTTTCCACTCAAATGCATTGGTGTTTCCATAGCAAGCCATAATACAGCCAGTCAGCACACTTTTCACCACATATCTATAGAAGTTTGCCAAGGTTTTTGATGACATGCTAATCTCTGCAGACTCTTGAGGAAGTACAGGCACTGTTGTGCTTTCTTTGCAATTATATTTATATGATTGGTCCAGGACAGGTCATCTGAGATAATGACACCCAGGAATTAAAAGTTACTGACACTCTTCACCTCTGATCTACAGGTGATTAGACCTTGAGACATAGGAGCAGAATTAGGCCATTCAACCATTTGAGTCTGCTTTGCAATTCCATCATGGCTTATCCCGGATCCTACTCAACCCCATACACTTGTCTTCTCACCATACCTTTTGATGCCCTGACCAATCAGGAAATGATCAACTTCCGCCCTAAGTATACCCACAGATTGGCCTTCACCGCAGTCTGTGGCAGAGAATTCCACAGATTCACCATTCTTTGGCTAAAAAAATTCCTCCTTACCTCTGTTCTTAAGGGCCACCCCTCAATTATGAGACTGTGCCCTCTAGTTCTGGATACCCCCACCATAAGAAATATCCTCTCCACATCCGCCCTATCTAGTCCTTTCAACATTTTATAGATTTCAATGAGATCCCCATGCATTTTTCTAAATTCCAGTGAGTACAGACCCAAAGCTGCCAAACTCTCCTCATATGTTAACCCCTTCATTCCCATCCTCATCCTCATGACCCTCATCTGGACTCTCTCCAATGACAACACAACATTTCTGATAAATGGGGCCCAAAACCGTTGATAATACATCAAGTGCGGCCTGACTAGTGTCTTATAAAGGTTCAGCATTATCGCCTGGAGTACCTGGAGGCACATGACAAGATAAGCCAAATCCAGCATGGTTTCCTGAAAGGAAAATCCTGCTTGACAAACCTACTGTAATTCTTTGAGGAAATTGCAGGCAGGGTTGACAAAGGAGATGCAGTGGACGTGGTGTACTTGGATTTTCAGAAGGCCTTTGACAAGATGTCGCACATGAGGCTGCTTAGCAAGATAAGAACCCATGGAATTACAGGGAAGTTACTAGCATGGGTGAAGCATTGGCTGGTCATCAGAAAACAGAGAGTAGGAATAAAGGGATCCTATTCTGGCTGGCTACTGGTTACCAGTGGAGTTCCACAGGGGTCAGTGTTGGGACTGCTGCTTTTTACAATGTATGTCAATGTTGGAAAGTGTACGGTCATGCACTTTGGTGGAAGAAATAAACAGGCAGACTATTATTTAGATAGGAAGAGAATTCAAAATGCAGAGATGCAAAGGGACTTGGGAGTCCTTGTGCAGGATACCCTGAAGGTTAATCTCCAGGTTAAGTCGGTTGTGAAGAAGGCGAATGCAATGTTGGCATTCATTTCTAGAGGGATAGAATACAAGAGCAGGGATGTGATGTTGAGGCTCTATAAGGCACTTGTGAGACCACACTTGGAGTATAGTGTGCAGTTTTGGGCTCCTTATCTTAGAAAGGATATACTGACATTGGAAAGGGTTCAGAGAAGATTCATAAGAATGATTCCAGGATTGAAAGGGTTACCTGATGAGGAACGTTTGACAGCTCTTGGGCTGTTCAGGAGAAAGAGGGGGGAATCTCATAGAAACATTCTGAATGTTAAAAAGCCCGAACAGATTAGATATGACGAAGGTATTTCCCATGGTAGGGGATTCTAGGACAAGAGGGCACAACTTCAGGATTGAAGAACGTCCATTTAGAACTGAGATATGGAGAAATTGCTTTTGTCAGAGGGTGGTAAATCTATAGAATTTGTTGCCATAAGCAGCTGTGGAAGCCAAGTCATTGGATGTATTTAAGGCAGAGATAGATAGGTTCTTGATTAGCCAGGGCATCAAAGGGTATGGGGTGAAGGCAGGGGAGTGGGGATGACTGCGAGAATTGGAACAGCCCACGATTGAATGGCAGAGCAGAGATGGCTGAAGTTTCTGGGAATAGTTCACAAGGCTATCACATAGATATGTCCCACTGAGGAAGAAGTTCTCAAATGGCAGGGGTAGGCAACTGTGGCTGACAAAGGAAGTTAAGGACCACATAAAAGCCAAGGAAAGGGCATATAAGGTAGCAAAAGAGAGTGGAAAGTTGGATGATTGGGAGAAGCAAAACTCACATGTATTAGTATCGCAATGGAATAAAGGGAATTACAGAGGCGTGAGAGAGGAGCTTGCCCAGGTGGATTAGAGGAGGATACTGGCAGGGATGACTGCAGAGCAGAGATGGCTGAAGTTTCTGGGAATAGTTCACAAGGTGCAGGATAGATATGCCCCACTGAGGGAGAAGTTCTCAAATGGCAGGGGTAGGCAACTGTGGCTGACAAAGGAAGTTAAGGACCACATAAAAGCCAAGGAAAGGGCTTATAAGGTAGCAAAAGTGATTGGGTAGTTGGATGATTGGGAAGCTTTTAAAATCCAATAAAAGGCAACTAAAAACTCTATAAGAAGTGAAAAGATGAAATATTAGGGCAGACTTGCAGGATGCTAGAAGTTTTTCAGTTATATTGGACCACTGGAAATGATGCTGGTGAGGTAGTAATGGGCGACAAAGAAATGGCAGATGAAGTTAATGGGTATTTTGCATCAACCTTCACTGTGGAAGACACTAGCAGTGTGCCAGAGGTCCGTGAGTGTCAAAGAACAGGAATGAGTGACATTGCTATTACAAAGAAAAAAGTGTTGGGTAAACTCAGAGGTCTTAATGTGGGTAATTCAGCTGGATCAGATGGACTACATCCCAGAGTCCTGAGAGAGGTTGCTGAAGAGGTAATAGGGGCATTTGTCATTATCTTTCAAGAATCACTTAATTCTGGCATGATCCCAGAGGACTGGAAAATTGCAAATATCACTCCACTCTTTAAGAAGGGAGGAAGGCAAAAGGAAATTATAGGCCAGTTGGCCTAACCTCAGTGGTTGGGAAAGTGTTGGAGTCTATTATTCAGTATGAGGATTCGAGGTACTTGGAGACTAATGATAAAATAAGTCAAAGAGTCCCCCTCCCTTTTTCTGTAAAGGGAAATCTTGCCTGACAAATCTGTTAGAATTCTTCAAGGAAATAACAAGCAGGGTGGACAAAGGAGAGGGAATGGATGTTATTTACTTGGATTTTCTGAAGGTGTTTAATCAGGTGCTTAAGATAAAATCTCATTGCATGACAGGAAAGATGCTGACATGGATAGAGGAATGACTGACAGATTAGAAATGGGCAAAATAGTGGCAGATGGAATAGTGTTGAGAAATGCATGATAATGCATTTTGGTAAAAGGAACTATAGTGAGGACTATTATCTAAAGGGGGAGAATGTTCAAACATCAGAGTTGCACAGGGACTGAGGAGTCCTCGTGCAAGACTCCCAGAAGGATAATTTACAGGTTGAGTCTGTAGTAAAGAAGGAAAATGCAATGTTGGCATTTCTTTCAAGGGGAATGGAATATAAAAGCAAGGAGATAATGCTGAACCTTTATAAGACACTAGTCAGGCCGCATTTGGAGTATTGTCAATATTTTTGAGCCCCATATCTCAGAAAGAATATGTTGGGATTGGAGATAGTCCAGAGGAGGTTCACGAGGATGATTCCAGGAAAGATGGGGTTAATGTATGAGGAACATTTGGTAGCTCTGGGTCTGTACTCACTGGAATTTAGAAGAATGCTGGGTGGTGGGGGGGTGGATCTTATTGAAACCTACTGAATGTTGAAAGGACTAGATAGGGTGGATGTAGAGAGGATGTTTCCTTTGGTGGGGTATCCCGAACTAGAGGTACAGCCTCAAAATTGAGGGGCAACCTTTTAGGACAGAAGGAAAGAGGAATTTTTTTTTAGCCAGTGAGTGGTGAATCTGTGGAATGCTCTGCCATGGTCTGTGGTGGAGGCAAAGTCCATGGGTATATTTAATGCAGAATTTGATTGTATCCTGATTGGTAAGGTCATCAAAGGACATGGCGAGAAGGCAGGTGTATGGGGTTGAGTGGAATCTGAGATCAGCCATGATGGAAAGGCAGAGCAGAATCTATGGACTGAATGGCCTAATTCTGCTCCCATGTCTTATGGTCTTATAAAGTGTTGATGAACTAAATGAGTTATTTGCATCTGTCTTGATAAGAGGAGAGGAAACTTCCAAAGTAAAAGTGAAGGAAGAAAAAATTGAGACACTTTGTCATTAAAGGGTAATAGCATGGAGATATTGGATAATTAGTCTGTACTTGAAGCTGGTATGCCATGGCATCCAGAAGGGATGAATCTTACGAGTGTGAAGGGATATTTTTTCAATGCTGTATGTTTAAATGGATAGTGCCAAAGAATTAGAGAATAGCACATGTTCACAATTCAATAGAATTTTTTGATGATATAATGAATAGAGTTGCTACCCAGAGGCAAATCAGGCTGAATAAATCCCTAGGGCCTGGCAAGGTGTTCCCTTAAACCCTAGGGGAGGCAAGGGCAGAAATTGCCAGGACCCTAGCAGAGATATTTAAAACCTCCTTAGCGACAGGAGAGGTAACGGAGGATTGGAGGATAGCCAATATTGTTCCACTTTAAAAAAGGCCCTAGGAACAGAAGCTAGTAAATTATAGGCCAGTGAATCTGACCTCAGTTGTGGGAAAGTTATTGGAAGGTATTCTAAGGGACTGGATATATAAGTATTTTGATAGATATGGACTGATTAGGGATAGTCAGCATGGCTTTGTGTGGTAGATTTTGTCTTACAGAGTTTTTCAAGTAAGTTTGCAGGAAAGTGGATGAAGGCAAGGCAGTGGATATTGTCTGCATGGACTTTAGTAAGGCATTTGACAAGGTCTTGCATGGGAGGTTGGCCAAGAGGGTTCAGTTGCTCAGCTTTCAGGATGAGGTAGTAAATTGGATTAGACATTGGCATTGTGGGAGAAGCCAGAGAGTGGTAGTTGAGGGTTACCTCTCTGACTGGAGGCCTGTGACTAGTGGTGTGCCACAGGGTTCGGTTCTGGGTCCTTTGTTGTTTGTCAACTATATCAATGATCTGGATGATAATGTGGTTAACTGGATCAGCAAATTTGTGGATGACACCAAGAGTGGGGGTGTAGTGGACAGTGAGGAAGGCTATCATAGTTTGCAGAGGGATCTGGACCAGCTGGAAAATGGCAGATGGAACTTAATGCAGGTAAGTGCAAGGTTTTGCACTTCGGTAGGACCAACCAAGTTAGGTCTTACACAGTGAATGATAGATCAGTGAATGGAAGGAGTGCAGTAGATCAAAGGGATCTGGGAATACAGTCACATAATTCCTTGGAAGTGGCATCATAGGTAGATAGGGTCGTAATGAAAGCTTTTAGCACATTGGCCTTCATAAATCAATGTTTTGAGTACAAGAGATGGGATGTTATGTTGAAATTGTATAAGCCATTTGTGAGTATTGTGTGCAGTTTCGGTCACCTACCTGCAGAAAAGATGAAAGCAAGGTTGAAAGAGTGCTGAGAAAATTTACAAAGATGTTACCAGGTCTGGAGAAACTGGATTTTCATGCAAAATTGAATAAGTTAAGACTGTGTTCTTCAGAATGTAGAAGACAGAGAGGAAATTTGACAGAGGTGTACAAAATTATGAGGGGTATAGATAGGGTAAATGCAAGTAGGCTTTTTCCACTGAGGTTACATGAGACTACAACTGGAGGTCATGGGTTAAGTGTGAAAGGTGAAAAGTTTAAGGGGAACATGAAAGGAAACTTCTTCACTCAGAGGGACATGAGAGTGTGAAGTGAACTGCCAGCACAAGTGGTCAATGCAAGCTTGATTTCAGCGTTTAAGAACAGTTTGGGTCAGTACATGGATGGTAGGGATATGAAGGGCTTTGGTCCAGGTGCAGGTCATTGGGAGTAGGCAGCTTAAATGGTTTTGGCATGGACTAGATGGGCTGAAAGTCCTGTTTCTGTGCTGTACTTCACTAGGAGTCCATGACTCTAACTCACTTAATGAATCTGTATTTGGTCGATCCACCATTTTTGTGGCAGTTTAGCTTTTATTGGCAAACATGCTGATAACCTGTCTGTAAATTTGTTGGGTCATTTGTGCTGGCAAATACACTGATGCACTGCATCTGTGACACTGATGCAGAAGCTTTATGAGCTGTGACCCTATGCTATATGGAGAAGAAAGATTTACAGGAGTCCAGAAAAAGGGAACTAGAAAACCTGTGCAGGAAGGTGGGCTGAAACCATTCAATGGTTTAATCATGCCAGTTTTGAACACTGAGATCAAACATGGTGTGGCTCCATTCATTACCTACTACTCATCATTGTCCTTTCTCTTAGTTGTATTCTCAAAAGAATTTTGTTGAACCAAATGCTTGGAGCTCAGCTCATAACCTTAAATATTTCAGCTTCTGCTCACCATAATTTCCTCACTCTAGATCTCTGTACAATAACCAATTCCTACTCATCATCTCTGCCCATCACAAATTCTCTCCACTGTGAACTTCAATAAGACCATAAGAGACAGGAGCAGAATTAGGCCATTTGACCCATCAAGTCTGCTTTCCCATTTCATCATGGCTGATTCATTTTCCCTCTCAGACCCAATCTCCCGCCTTCTCCCCTTATCCCTTCACACCCTGACCATTCAAGAATATATCACCCTCTGCTTTAAATATACATAAAGACTTGGCCTCCACAGTTGCTTGTGGCTACGAATTCCACAGATTCACCACTCTATGGCTCAAGAAATCCCTCCTCAACTCTGTTCTAAGAGGATGCCCTTCTATTATGAGGCTGTGTCCACTGGTCTTAGACTCTCCTGCCATAGGAAACATCCTCTCCACATCCACTCTATCAAGGCCTTTCACCATTTGATGGATTTCAATGAGGTCACTTCTCATTCTTCTGAATTCCAGTAAATACAGGCCCAGAGCCATCAAATGCTCTTCATATGACAAGCCATTCAATCCTGGATTCATTTTCGTGAATCTCTTTTGAACCTTCTCCAATTTCAGCATATCCTTTTTTAGATAAGGGGCTCAAACCTGCTCACAATACCCAACATGAGGCCTCATCAGTGCTTTATAAAGTCTGAACATTGCATCTTTGCTTTTATCTTAGAGTTCTCTTGAAATGAATGCTAGTGTCTCATTTGCTTTCCTCACTACAGACTCAACCTGCAAATTAACCTTTAAAGTATAAAATAGAAACATAAAAACATGTTTCATAGAAACATTTCGAATGTTGAAAGGGTTGGACAGAGTAGATGTGGAAAGGCTGTTTCCCTTGGTGGGTGAGTCCAGGACAAACGGCCACAGTCTTAGAATTAGAGGGTACCCATTTAAAACAGAGATGAGGAGAAATTTTTTTAGCCAGAGGGTCGTGGATTTATGGAATTTGTTGCCACATACAGCTGTGGAGGCCCAATCATTGAAGGTTTTTAAGGAGGAGATTGACAGGTATCTGATTAGTCAGAGTATCAAGGGATATGGGAAAAAAGCCGGAGATTGGAACTAGACGGGAGAATAGTTTAGCTCATGGTGGAATGGCAGAGCAGACTCGATGGGTCGAATGGCCTACTTCTGCTCCTTTGTCTTGTGATCTTGTCTTGTGAGTATCCTGTAGCTCAGTTTTTTTTGTGTTTTCTCTCCATTTAGGAAATAGTCTACCCTTTTATTTCTTCTACCAAAGTGCAAGACCATACACTTCCCAACACTGTATTCCATCTACCACTATTTCACCCATTCTCCTAATCTGTCAAAGTCCTTCTGTAGCCTCTCTACTTCCTCAAAACTACCTGCCCCTCCAGCTATTTTGTATCGTTAGCAAACTTCGCTGCAACAAAGCCATCAATTCCATCATCCAAATCATTGACATGTAATGTAAAGAGAATCAGTCTGAACACAGACCCCTGTGGAACACCACTAGTCACTGGCAACCAGTCAGAAAGGGCTCTCTTTATGCCCACTCTTTATCTCCTGACAATCAGCCACTGCTTTATCCATGCTAGAATCTTTCCTGTAATACCATGGGCTCATGTGTGACACCTTGTCAAAGGCCTCAGATCTGGCTGAATTTCTTACTCATTTAGGAACTTATGAAGCCACATTGAATCTGTGGCTATGTTCTTGGCTCTTTAATACTATCTCAGTCAGGCTGACGGGCTGAATTGCAGTCTTCTTGCTTTGGCCTTCTTGTTGACACCTCATCAGTATTGGTGCAACCCAAATTCTAGTTATCTATCTTTCAATAAATCCCTATTCTAATGTGAGCCAACTATGCCTGATTTAATAATTTACTCATGAAAAGCCTGCCTGTATCTGATACTCTACATTCATATTGCACTCTTTACAGCTTTGCAGTTCTTGCTGTTCAAAATCAAATTGCTTTCTGCTGATGTCTCGAGGACCCAGCAGTACTGAAGATGGAAGGAATATATTTTACTTAGATAGCAATTAGATTGAACAGCTGCAGGTACGGATAATTTACACATGCGTGTTGGTCCATTGCATTATGCATGAGCTACAACTCACTTAAGCCTCTGAAATCTGCAGTAAAGCTTTTAAATGTGAAGCCACACAACAGCAGAGTGAGTGAAATGTCTGCTTTATCAAGCCCATTCTACTGAGCAAACTTTGGGATGACATCAATACCTGGGCAAATATCTTTTCTAATTATAAATGGAAGCTTTTTGAGTGCATTTTAAAAATTCCAATAAAGTATTTTAAAGTATTTGTTTCAGAGATTTGTTTGATGTCACCTGCTGAGACTGAAGAAAGCTGTCTTCCTGCTCACTATTTAAGCATTCTAACAGGCATCCACCACCCAATGCTATGCTGCATGCAAGGTATGTATTCAACCAGACTGGCACCCAGCAGTGCCATCTCCCTGTGGGGCTCAATCTGGCCTGCCTGGTCTTGGAGACTGCTTAATAACCGGCTATAACCAGCGCACCAGTCGTGAGTTGGAGAGCTCTGAGAGAGGAGGTGGCACACAGGTCCGGGAGCGAAGTTTAAAAGGGGAAAGCTTCGTGGGAACTCAGCTATAACTAGCACACCAATCATGAGTTGGAGAGCAGGGAAGGTTTGGGCATAAAAGGGAGACACTGCCTAGTGGAGCGGTTATCGACAGAGTGGTCTGAGGCAGAGTGGTAGGGCTTTGACTCATTCAAGATTTGGCGAGGTAAGTGGACATTTTTATTTCCTTGCATTTTTTTAGAACATAGAACATAGAATAGTACAGCACATTACAGGTCCTTCGGCCCACAATATTGTGCTGACCCTCAAACCCTGCCTCCCATATAACCCCCCACATTAAATTCCTCCATATACCTGTCTAGTAGTCTCCTAAACTTCACTAGTGTGACTGCCTCCACCACTGACTCAGGCAGTGCATTCCACGCACCAACCACTCTCTGAGTGAAAAACCTTCCTCTAATATCCCCCTTGAACTTCCCTCCCCTTACCTTAAAGCCATGTCCTCTTGTACTGAGCAGTGGTGCCCTGGGGAAGAGGCACTGGCTGTCCACTCTGAGAGCATGTCTGTAGGGTTAGTGCTTTGCTCTGGGTGTCAGATGTGGGAATCCTGGGAATCTTCCAGCCTCCCAGATGGCCTCATCTGCACCAGGTGCACCGAGATGCAGCTCCTGAGAGACCGTGTTAGGGATCCGGAGCTGTGGCTTGATGACGTACAGTTTATTAGGGTAAGTAAGCAGGAGATAAATAGGAGCAACAGGGAGTTAGTCAGCCTAAGGCTGCAGGAGTTATATAAGTGAGTGATCAAAAAAGGATTTAGGAATAAAAACAGGTAAGGCCTGAAAAAGGTATATAAATTTAGATAAGATATTCATTTTAATAGAATTAATTCAGCCAGTCAACGATAACAAGAGGGGCGACCAGTTTGATAGTTCCCCTTTTACATAATTCAGTAGGGTAAGAAAATTTTCTTTAAGTAGGTGTTTATAATTCTTAGTAATTGCTACACCCAAATAGGTAAATTGGTTTCTTACAATTTTAAAAGGAAGGTTAGTATTAATTGATACCAAATTATTCAAAGGAAAAAGTTGACTCTTATGTAAATTCAGTTTATATTATGAAAACTGGCTGAAACAGGACAGTAAAGAAGTCTGGACATTAGAAATAAAAAGCAATAGGTCATCAGCATAGAGCAAAACTTTATGGGTAGTGCCTCTCCTTAATATATCAGTGATATCACTAGATTCTCAAAAAGCAATGGCTAAGGGTTCTAAGGCCAGATCAAAGAGCTCAAAGGTCAGCCTTGTCTGGTTCCACGCTGAAGCTTAAATGGTTTGGAAATATGAAAGTTAGTAAGAACATGAGCAGAGGGAGATAAATAAAGTAATTTAATCCATTGAATGAAATTGGGCCCAAAATTAAATTTTTCCAAGGTTTTAAATAAGTAATTCCAGTCAACCCAATCAAAAGCCGTCTCAGCATCTAAGGGTATCATACATTCCAAAATCTTAGAAGGAGAATAGATAACATTTAATTAATGACAAATATTAAAGTGGGAATATCAATTTTTAATAAATCCAGTCTGATCATCAGAAATGATAGATGGTAAAATATTTTCAATTCTACGGGCCAGCACTTTGGATAAGATTCTAGTATCAACATTGAGTAAGGAGATTGGTCTGTATGAAGAGCATTCAGTTGAGTTCTTACTCTTTTTAAGAATAAGCAAAATAGAAGCTTCATAAAAAGAGTATGGCAACCTACCCAACTTAAAGGAGTCCAAAAAGACTGAACATAAATGAGGTATAAGCAGTGAGGAAAAAGCCTTATAAAATTCTCCAGAAAATCCATCGGGGCCCAGAGCCTTCCCCGAGTGCAATGAACGTACAGCCTCGGCAATTTCCTCATAAGAAATAGGTTGATCCAACTGTTTTCGGTTATCAACAGCAAGTGTAGGAAAGTTTAGTTGGTCTAAAAAATTATTCATCACAGTATTATCTTTAGGAGAGTCAGAACCATAAAGTTCAGAATAAAATTCTCTAAAGGTATCATTTATTTCTAAATGGTCAGTTGTTCTATCACTGTTAACTTTACAAATTTCTTTAATTTGACATTTAGCTATAAAGGTTTTTAATTGGTTAGCCAATAATTTACCTGTTTTGTCACCATGAATATAAAATCGACTTTTATTTTTTAGGAGTTGAGTTTCAATTGGATATGTTAAAAGAAGATCATATTTAGTTTTAATTTCAACACATCTTTTATATAAAACAGGATCTGGAGTCTAATTGTTTCAACTGATTAGCTAAATCAATTTTCTCTTTATTAGCTTTTTTCTTAACATTTGCAGTACAGGAAATAATTTGTCCTCAAATATAGGCCTTGAAGGCATCCCATATAATAAGACTAGAAGTCTCTTCCAGTGTATTCTCTTCAAAAAAAAAAGAATAATTTGTCTCTCCAGAAACTTAAAAAAGTCCTTATCAGATAGCAAAGTTAGATTAAAACGCCAAAATCTGTTTATTTGAGGGAGACCAGGGAGATTTAAAGACAAAAACACTGGAGCATGATCTAAGACAGCAATCTCTTTATATTCACAGGATCAAACTAATGGAATCAGTTTGTTTCCAATTAAAAAAAATCAATCCTGGAATATGTATGATGGACATGAGAGAAAAATGAATACTCCCTGTCTACTGGATGTAAGAAACGCCAGACATCAACAATACCACATTTCATTAGGAAAGATTGAATAAACAAAGCTGATTTATTGAGTGTCACTGGTTTAGAAGATGACTGATCTAAAACTGGATCTAATCAGCAATTAAAATCTCCTCCCATCACCAATGAGTAAAGACTCAAATCTGGCAAAAACAAAAAAAAAAACGCTAAAAGAATCCTGGATCATCTATATTCATGACATACGGATTAGCAAATACCTTTAATTAATTATCTAATTTTCCTGACACTATAACAAAATGCCCATACTCTACTTTATGTTGGACAAATGGAACTGTGTTATCTATAAAGATCGAAACTCCCCTAGACTTAGCCTGGATGTCTACTGGTTTTTGATGGAATAACAGCTTTTTGTAGCTTCTCCTATATTACCTACTTTGCTGTTTCCAACCTGTTTTTAAATCTTGCTTTTAAACATAATATTGTTTTCTTATGAGGGCTGCCAAAGGTACTAAGAAAGAAGAGGACCCACCTGTAATGTTGGAATCTATTACAGAGACGCTTCAGAAACATAAAAAAGAATCTTCTGAGGAATTCCAGCAAAAGTTCCAGCAACTCAGCTCTGAAATTAAACAAATTGATGTAAAATTTGATTCTATTCAAAAAACCTAAAGTGAACATGATAAACTATTACAGGAGAATGAAGATACTCTGACGATTTTGGACGCGAAAATTGAAGACCTGCAAACGCTTTGTGAAAAACAGTCAAAGTCTAATGAAAAATTAAGACAGAAGATTACCGACTTGGAAAACAGAAGTAGAAGAGATAATCTGTGAATTCTGGGTCTTGAAGAGTTAATGGAAGGTAATAAGCCTACGGAATTCTTTGCAAATTTCTTGCCAAAATTATTCCCTAAAATTTTAAAATTTCCACCTACGATTGACCGAGCTCATAGATTGCTTGTGCTCAGACCTGCTGTAGGAGAGAGACCCCAATCAGTGATAATCTGTCTTCATGATTTTCAGTCAAAGGAACTTTTAAATTCGTGAATCTCACCAAAGAGGTATGATTGATTACAAAAGTCAGAAAATTAGAATCGTCAATGATTCTGAGGTGATGAATGAGCGCTTCAAATTTAAAAAGGTTATGTTGGAACTGTATGACAAAGATTTTAAGCCGTCTCTTCGTTATCCTGTCCGGCTCAGAATTACTTCGAGGGATGGCTCTTAGAAATGGCTTCGTTCAACACAGAAAGCCCAAGAATTTTTAGACGCAGAAGTTTGACTGTTCAATATCTTCCCACATGAATAATTGCTTCTTTTACTTTTGATATGCCTTTGTAGTTAACTCTCTTTTTGAACTCTTTAATGCTTTACTGAGAAAATAAGATTTTAATGAGTTAATACCTTGCATGTTAATATGTTTTGAATTTTGATGTTTTTAAAAATATTTTATATTACACTTATTTTTTGAGGTTTTTTTCTTTCAAATAAGGTCTAGTTTGCTTTTTCTCTTATTTAGTCTAGTTGGAATGCAGTTAACCTTCAAAATTTATTTGGAGCTAAACCAGTAGGTTTTTTGGGAGGGTAATGTCATTAGGATTAGCTGTCGACTGTCTATTGGTTGACTTTCTGACTTTGGGAGGTGGATGGGGGTGGGTGGGTGTTTTCATTTCTGGGAGCTGGTGTGGTCTCTTAGCCACATTTGTTGCCTGGTTACTTTATCTCAAAGTTCATTGTTTGGATTTAATATACATTTCAGTGGTTACTATTCTAACCTTTCTTTTAAGCAGTATTAAAAGTGGATCATACTATTAATTTACTTAGTTTTAATGTTAAAGGATTAAACTACACCATGAAACGGAATAAGATATTTACCTATATTAAAAAACTTAAGGTCCCAATTATTTTTTAACAAGAAACTCACATTTGTAAATGTGATAATTTACTCCTCTTAAGTCATTGGAAAGAACTAAAATTTCATTCCTCCTTTCAGGCTAAGTCTAGGGATGTTTTGATTTTTATAGATAATACAGTTTCTTTTGTTCAACATAAAGTAGTGTCTGATACCAGGAAAATTAGATAATAAATTAATGATATTTGCTAATTTGTATGCCCTGACTATAGATGATCCAGGGTTTTTTGAGCAATTTTTTTTTCCGCTTTTACCTGATTTAAGTCTTTACTCATTAGTCTTGGGTGGAAATTTTAATTGTTGGCTAGACCCAGTTTTAGATCAATCATCTTCTAAGCCAGCAATACTTAATAAATCAGCCTTGTTTATTCAATTTTTCTAATGAAATGTGATATTGTTGATATCTGGCATTTCTTACATCCAATAGATAAGGAGTATTCATTTTTTTCCCATGTCCATCATACATATTCCAGGATCGATTAATTTTTTATTGACAGCCGATTGATTCCATTAGTTTGATCCTGTGAATATAAAGAGATTGCTGTTTCAGATCATGCTCCTGTGATTTTATCTTTAAATTTCCCTGGTTTCCTTCAAATAAACAGATATTGACATTTTAATCCAACTTTACTTTCAGATAAGGGTTTTTAAAAATTTTTGGAGAGACAAATTATTGTTTTTTTTTAAGAGAATGCATGGGAAGAGACTGCTAGTCTTAATATGAGATGCCCTCAAGACTTATATTAGAGATCGTTATTTCTTATACTGCAAATGTTAAGAAAAAAGCTAACAAAGAGAGAATTGAACTAGCTAATCAGTTGAAACAATTAGATCAAAAATATGCCTTGATTCCAGAACCTGCTTCATATAAAAGGTGTGTTGAAATTAAAACTAAGTACGGTCTTCTTTTAACATATCCAATTGAAGCTCAACTCCAAAAAGATAAAAGTCAATTTTATATTTATGGAGACAAAACAGGTAAATTATTGGCTAACCAGTTAAAAACCTTCATAGTTAAATGGCAAAATAAAGAAATCTGTAAAGCTAATGGTGATACAACAACTGACCATTTAGAAATAAATGATATCTTTAGAGAATTTTACTCTAAGCTTTATGCTTCTGATTCTCCTAAAGGTAATACTGTAATGAATAATTTCTTGGATCAATTAAACATCCCTACACTTTCTGATGATAACCGAAAACAGTTGGATCAACCTATTTTTTTTATGAGGAAATTGCTGAGGCTGTATGTGCATTGCACTCAGGGAAGGCTCCAGGTCCTGACGGATTTTCTGGGGAATCTTATAAGGATTTTTCCTCATTGCTTATACCTCATTTATATTTAGTCCCTTTGGACTCCTTTAAGTTGGGTAGGTTGCCACAATCTTTTTATGAAGCTTCTATTTTGCTTATTCTTAAAAAGAATAAGAACCCAACTGAAAATTCTTCATATAGACCAATCTCCTTACTCAATGTTGACACTAAAATCCTATCCAAAGTTCTGGCTCGTAGGATTGAAATATTTCACCATCTGTTATTTTTGACAATCAGACTGGATTTATTAAAAATCGATATTCCCATTTTAATATTCATTGTTTATTAAATGTTATTTATTCTCCTTCTAAAGAGATATCGGAATGTGTGATATCCTTGGACGCTGAGAAAGCCTTTGATCGGGTTTCCGGTGATGTCATCGTCGAGAATGGCAGCTTAAGTCACTAGCTCCTCCGGAAAAACATGTATTAAGCCCCATTAACCCATCAAATATAGTATTTTTCGAAAAATATTTGAACTGAAAAGAGGGGCAAGAATGGGGAAAAAGAACGGAAATTAAAAAAGCAACACTGCGGAGCCTGGGTCCTAGAGGAGTGCAGCGAGTGGCTCTCCGACCCGACCGCGTGTGAGTGAGGCGGCTGCTGGGCCTCGTTCAGATGAAGTGGCGAATATGTTCGAAATCCTGAAAGAAATAATGGAGGTCCAGAAAGATATAAAGCAGTAGCTCCGTGATATTAAGGCAGAGCTCACCAGCGTTAATAAAAAAATAGCGGTGGCAGAGACTCGCATTGAGAAGGTGGAAGATCGCGTTCAAAACGTGGAACGGATACTGAGCAAGACAATAAAAATCATACATCATCAAGAAGGTAAACTGCTTGACCTGCAGGGAAGATCACAGCGGAAAAATATCAGAATCTACAACGTTCCCAAAGGAGCAGAGGGCCCGTCTGTGACGGAGTTTGTCGGAAAGTTACTGCGGGACACGTTGGATCTTCCCTCGGCTATGAAGCTGGAAGTCGAAAGAGCGCACTGCGCGTTAGTCCCAAAACCTACCCAGGATAGAAAGCCACGCTCAATAATAATTAAATTCCTTCGGTACAGCACCAAGGCAGAGATTCTACGAAGGGCCTGGGGTAAGAAGAGAGTGTTTTTCAACGATAAGTTAATATATTTCAACCAAGATTCCCCCCCCCCCCATGGTCCTCCAGAAACGCAAAGAATACTCTGAAGTAAAGCGAGTATTAAAGCAAAATAAGATTAGATTTCAACCTCCGTACCCTGCTAAACTTTGAGTGTTTTATGACAACGGAACGCAGTTGTACCAGACAGTGGAAGAGGCGACTACAGACATGAAGGCCAGAATGTTGTCCGTCAGCATGACCAAAACGAAAGAAAGCCTGGCTGAGGAATTGTCTCGCTCGGCTTGGGAAATAGTGCGAGAATCGAGAAGGCAGGAGACGGGAGGAGGCCGAGAGAAACACATCAGGAGGAGATTGGGAGTTTCCCAAAGACAGTCCTCACCCCTTTCAGAAGAGCCATAAGGTTTGGCTAACTTTAAAAACTTTGAGAAGCTAAACAGAAGCAAAAGTAAACGGTGATATACCTATCTCGAGAAATACTTATTATAATGTGGATTTTATATTACTTACTTGTTATTCTTTATTCGCTCACTTAATCCTTTTTCCACACCAAAATGAGAATATATATATATATATATGTATATGTGTGCATATATGTGTATGTGTGTAATGTGTGTGTGTGTATATATGTATATATATGTGTGTGTGTATATATATGTATGTATGTGTGTATGTATGTATATGTATATATGTGTATGCATGTATATATATATTTGTGTGTGTGTGTGTGTATGTATATATATATGTATGCATGTATATATAGGAGGAGTACACAGGGAAATCGTTTCTGTGTAATGGATTTGTTCACTGACTTTTATGAATACTGCAATGGGGGCCCTCAACTCACAAGTAGGAGGGGTTATCCCTCACAGCTAGACATTTCCTCTAGCTGAACGGTGGGTCATTTACTAGAGACCTCAGCCTTGGAATCACACGTTCGTTGCCATTTTTGTTATTATTCGAGTTTCTTGGTTCCTATTTGTTCAGGGAGTAGATTGATTAAGTTTTATTCTAATTTCAATAATACATTGACAGATAAATACAGATGGCTAAGGACAAGGTAAAATTCATTTCTTTTAATGTAAATGGGCTATTAAATCCAATCAAACGTAAAAGAATTTTATCCAAAATGGAAAAAGAACAAGCCCATGTAGTATATTTACAGGAAACTCATTTAAGTGATAATGAGCATAAAAAACTAAAGAGAATGGGCTTCACTAATCTGTTTTTCTCCTCATATAAATCAGGACATAGGAGAAGAGTTGCTATTCTTATCTCAAGTAAGCTAAATTTTGAAAAAATACTCGAAATGGGAGATAAAGAAGGCAGATATATTCTGGTAAGGGGGAATATAGACGGCAATTCAGTTACTCTATTGAATATATACGCACCCCCGGGAAGTGATATTGGTTTCTTTCAGAAAATTACTGATATTATGGTAACGGAAACAGAAGGTCTCCTGATATGTGGGGGAGACTTAAATTTACAATTACAACCAAACTTAGACTCTTCCAATAGAAAAACCTATGAAACAAAATCTTTACATAAGAAAGTTAATACACTTTTTGAGGATATTGGTTTAATTGAAATATGGAGGGACCTTTTCCCTGACAGAAGGGATTACACTCATTATTCTGCTCCCCATTCTGTATATACAAGAATAGACTATTTCATAACATTTGGAAAAGACAAAGCCAAAACAAACACCTGTGGAATTGGGACAATAGATGTAAGTGACCATGCACCTATACATTTATCTGTTGATTTTGACCTACAACCAAAGAATACTACTTGGAAACTAAATTCAAGTCTACTCAATGATCTGTACTTTAAGGAACAAATTAAAAAAGAAATTGGCCTCTACTTAGAATTTAATGATAATGGAGAGGTTTCAACTCCCATTTTATGGGATACTCTGAAGGCGGACTTAAGAGGGAAAATTATAGCGATATCTTCATATAAGAAAAAAATAAGGAATAAAACATTAGAGGAATTACAAAATAGACTGAAGGAACTAGAGAAAAAACATAAATTGAATTTGGCACAGGATACATTAGGGGAAATTAAAAGAATTAGGAATGAAATAAATAATTTGGCTACACAAGAAATCAGGAAAAACTTAATGTTTCTGAAACAGAGACATTATGAAAGTGGATCGAAATCTATGAAAATACTGGCATAGAAACTGAAAAAGAAGATAGCAGAAAATACAATTCATAGAATTAGGGACCCAAGAATGAAAATGATAAAAAGTAAGCTAAGTGAAATTCAAGAAGCTTTTGAAGTGTTTTACAAAACGCTATATTCCAAAGTTCCAGGGGGAAGCATAACCCAAATTGACACCTTCTTGAATTCTCTAGAGTTACCCACTTTAAGCGAAGAACAAATAGAAGGATGACTGCTGACATAACTGAAGTTGAATTAAAAGCTGCAATTAGTAGGCTTAAATTAAGCAAGTCACCAGGATCAGATGGGTATACGGCAGAGTGGTACAAAAAATTTAAAAAATGAGTTAATTCCTGTTTTACTCCCCACACTGAACTGGGCTCTAAAAAAGGCACAGATGCCACCCAGTTGGAAGGAAGCGATAATCTCAGCTATACCGAAAGAAGGCAAGGATAAAATGGAATGCGGGTCATTTAGACCAATATCCATTCTTAATGTAGATTATAGGTTATTTACCTCCATCATGGCCAATCGATTAGAGGACTTTCTACCCATACTGATGCGTAATGATCAGACAGGTTTTATACGACAACGCCAGACTCAAGACAATATACGAAGGACACTTCACATTATGGATCATATACAAAAAAATAAAATTGAAGCAATAGTGATAAGCGTAGATGCTGAAAAAGCATTTGATTCGGTTAATTGGAATTTTCTTTACAGAGTTTTACATAGATTTGGTTTCCAAGACACAATTATTAAAACTATACAGACACTATATGACAATCCTACTGCTAGGATTAAAATCAATGGATATTTATCAAATAGTCTTACCCTAGAAAGGGGCACAAGACAGGGTTGTGCATGGTCACCACTACTCTTCGCATTATATCTGGAACCATTAGCTCAATACATCAGACAAAATGAAGATATCAGGGGAATTACTATTAAAGGGACAGAGCATAAATTGGCTTGTTATGCGGATGACATATTGATCTATCTAGGGCAATCAACATACTCTTTACCTAATTTGATGCAATCCTTTGAACAATATGGTCAATTATCAGGATACAAGATCAACATAGATAAAACCCAATTACTTTCATATTACTATAGCCCACCAAGAGAAATTGAAAGTTGATACCCCTGGGCATGGCACACAGAGTCTTTCAAATATTTGGGCATCATTATGCCAAAAGATTTGGCAAAATTATCAGAATGTAATTATCAGCCTTTATATTAAAAAATTAAGGAAGACGTGGCAAGATGGAGCCTGATTCCTTTTCTCAATCTCAGTTCAAGGATTGAGTCTGTTAAAATGAATATACTGCCCAGACTGTTATATCTCTTTCAGACCCTACCAATAGAGATTACCGTAGATGTCGGATTATAAGCCGCTACTTTTTTCCCACATTTTGAACAGCTTTGAACACTGCGGCCTTTACTACGGTGCGGCTAATGCATGATTTTTTTTCATGCCGCCAAAAACATTTTGCCTCGTAACAGTAGACCAATAAAATTGATGAGTAGTTCACAGAGGTCCAATGAAATTGTACGATAAATCAAGCGCACTTCCACAATTAAATTATTGTAAATCAGTCATTTGTACTCACCCTCATCAACATGGAAAACACTTGAAGAAAAGCATTGTGCTGCCTTTATGGCAGTTATTTAGTTTATAATATTTTCGCTTAGTAATTCATTTGTTAGTATTTTCTAGTTAAAGTTAGAAGTGTTTTAACTATATTTGTTTTCTGTACTACATCCCGGGATGCTATGACGTCACATCCAGTTTCGCCGCGTCTTGTGGGAAATACCGGTTTGCGATAAACGGGAAGGTGGGGGGCGAGCGGCATTAGACCCGAGCGAAACGCTGCTTTTAAGTTAAAGGCGATCAATAACTTTTCCTGGTAGGCTGCAGTATATATTTTTTAGGAGATATTGGAATGTTGTTCGTGCACTGTTCAGTAAAAAAGTATACGCAACGTAATTTGTGTGTTACCGATACGTATGTATATTTAAAAGTAGCCGTGTTAGAGGCACGGTTCGAAAAAAAGCATTTGCAATATGTATTTGTTTATGTTACCATATGGATTTAATTAAAAGTTAAAAAATCCTCACGTGTAGTATCTTTCTGTGTAAATATCTCATATTACAACGTGGGACACCTGCGGCCTAAAATCCGGTGCGGCTTGTACAAGTACAAAATTGATTTTCTTTCTAAAATTAGAGCCAGCGGCTTTTAATCAGGTGCGCTCTGTAGTGCGAAATCTACGGTAATCAAAATCAATTCAATGAATGGAACAAGATGCTATCAAGGTATATTTGGCAGGGTAAAAGGCCTAGTATTTGTCTGAAAACTTTGTAATTAGCAAAGGAAAAGGGGGGATGGGGCTTGCCTTCTCTTAGAGATTATTATTTTGCAGCACAGTTGAGAGCTGTGATATGTTGGTGCAACCCATCATATGACGCTCAATGGAAAAACATTGAGGAGCGGGTACTTCCCATCCCCATACAAGCAATTTTGGCTAATAACAACCTGCAAAGGTACATAAATACTATTGATAATCCGTGGGTGAATTTGACTCTTAAAAGATGGAAAACTACCATAACTCCCGATGGCCCATCACTAGCCCCCTTTACCCCGTCTAACCCAGTGGGGAAAGGGCCAGTGGTCTCCTCCTCCATCATGGGGGCATCAGCAAACGGCAGCATGTACCAATCATCCGAGTCATTATCCTCCGAGTCAGTATCCCTCACAGGGGCTGGGCCCGGGCCCACCTCTCCCGGTGTGGGCTCTTCCTCCTCCCTTCGTGGACGCAAAGTCCTGGTACTAGCTGCAGCCGGCACCTCGGGCTCCCGCTCTACCTGTACATCTCACCCCAGGGGCAACAGATGATTCCGATGGAGAATCTTGACGGGCCCCTTCCCATCCTCGGGCCGCACTCGGAAAATCAGTAAGTTGGGCAACTGACTCTCCACCACATAGGGCATGCCTGACCAGCAATCAGCCAGCTTGTGCTTCCCAGGCAATCCCAAATTCCTTATGAGGACTCAATCTCCCGGCAGGAGTTGGGAGAACCTCACTTTCTGGTCATACCTCTTCTCATTTCTCCGATTCTGCTTGGTGGCCGCCTCCCCAGCCAACTCATAAGCCCTTTGCAGCTCTTTCTTCATATCAGCCACATACTTCAAGTAGGGCTTCGGCAAAACTTCACCCGTGGCAGGCCCGAAACAGAGGTCAATGGGCAACCCTGCCTTGCGCCCGAACATCAAATAATAGGGCGAGTACCCAGTAGCGTCATTGCATGTACAGTTGTAGCAGTGAACCAGATGTCCAATATGTTGACTCCATTGACCTCATTCGGGGCCAATAAAACCGGCCCTTGAGCAACCCGTAGGTCTTCTCCACCCCCAAGTGCCCAGAGTCATCGTGCAGTGACTTCATCACAACCCTCCGATACTTCTCAGGCAGGATCAGCAGCCAACGCCGAGGTCGGTCCGGGGGTGACGTTACCCGGTATAACATTTGGTTCTTCAACCTCAACCGAGGCCATTCTCTCAGTGACAGAGACACTGAGCCGTGATGTGTCTTCTCCACCCAGGCCAAGTCCCCCTTCTCCGCTGCGTCCTGAACAGTGCCAATGCTAGGGTTGCCTCGCTGAGCAGTTGCAATTTTCCCAGGACTCAACTCTGGCAGCTGCAAGGTCTTCAGAGCAGTCATATCACAGTAAACTAGGGGTAAGGTGTCATCGGACGCCCCCCGTGGGTCCACGGAACGATCCGGGCTCTCCTTTTCCTCAGCCTGCGTGCTGATAGCAAACTGACACATGGCCTTCACCCCGGAGGCAGGAACGCTCTCCCACTCCTCGTCCCACTCCAGGTCCTCATGCCGCTGTCGAGACAGAGCATCAACATCGACAGTCCGGCTCCCCATTCGATAGTTCAGGCTAAAATCATATGCAGACAGGGCTGCCAACCAATGATGACTGGTGGCGTTCAGTTTCGCTGAGGTCAGGATGTAGGTAAGTGGGTAGTTGTCCGTCCACACCTCAAACCTGGCCCCATAGAGATAGTCGCTCAGCTTATCCACCACCACCCATTTCAATGCCAGGAACTCCAACTTGTGGGTGGGGTAGTTCCTCTTGGAGGGTGACAAACACTGACTGACAAACGCTACTGGCCTCAGCCCGGCGCCCTGATCCTGATACAAGACGGCCCCTAACCCCTCCTGACTGGCATCGGTGTGTAGCACATAGGGCAATCAGGGGTCCGCAAAAGCCAGCACCGGCACCTGAGTCAGCATCTCCTTCAGGGACTGAAAAGCCGCTTCACATTTGTCGTCCCATCTCTGTCAGAAGGGCTCTACCGGGTTCAAATATTCTCCAGCCTCCCATCCTCCTCTCCCTTTCCCTTTCTGACCCAGAGGAGGGTTGCCACGCAGAAGCTGGCTCAAGGGACGGCTAACCTTGGCGTAGCCCTTCACGAATCTCCAGTAGTATCCACAGAACCACAAGAACGAGTGCAGAGCGGTCACAGTCTGGGGTCTTGGCCAGGTGGTCACCGCTTCGATCGTAGCCAGGTCTGTAGCCACTCCGTTCCATGAGATTATATGTCCAACATAGCTAACAGACGTCTGGCAGAACTAGCACTTGTCCAGGGAGAGTTTTTACCCTTCATCCTTCAGCTGGTTGAGCACCTTCATTAGTCTCGTTTCGTGTTCTTCCAAGGTGGATCCAAATACTATCAGGTCGTCCAAATATACCAGCACTTCATACTAGTTCATATCCCACACAGTCTTCTCCATGACCCTCTGGATGGTGGCAGGGGCCCCCGATATGCCCTGGGGCATCCTTTCAAACTGTTAAAATCCCAGAAGGCATATAGAGGCCATCTTCTCCTTATCCGCCTCACTCATCAGGATCTGGTGATATCCACTCCTCAAATCCAACACACTGAACCACTTCACCCCACTCAGACAGGCCAGCGCGTCTTCGTCCCTGCGGATCATATACTGGTCAGGGATGGTGCGCCTATTCAGGGTCCTATAGTCCACACACATACGAATCTTCCCGTTTTTCTTCCTGGCCACGACTATCGGGGACGCATAAGGGCTGCGGACTCCGAAATGATCCCAGCTTCCTTCAGCTTACTCAAATGCTGCTGTACATCCTCCACGTCTGCAGGGGCCAGTCGCCGCGACCTTTCTCAAAACGGGGTGTCTTCAGTCACCCGGATGGTGTGGCGAGTGCTCCTGGAACAGCCCACGTCAAACTCATCTGGGGAGAAAACATCTTTCAATGTCAACATCTTCTCCACCATCCTCCGCTTCCAACTCTCTGGCACAGGTAAGGCCCCAAAGTTAAACGCCCCAGCGGTCAACTTATCCCTGTCTTCCAATGGTTCACTTCCCGTGAGCCTCACGGGGGCACTATGCATCACCGTCAGTGGGAACAAATGCGCCAGGGGCATCCCTCATTTAAAAGTGACCTCCCGTTGAGTGGTGTTCCTGACATTCACCACTACCCGGCGTGCCTGCACCACCGAGAGCTCCTGCAGCTCGGGTCTCACCAGCACCCCTGCTGGGAATCTCGATTCCCCCTCGAGATCCTCCGGGGTGTCCACTGAAAAGGCTTCACCCTCAGGCACTCCGGAGTATCTGGGGATCACTCTCGCCACTTCACCGGGTCGTACCACCCTGGGCTTCGACTGGGCACACCACACAGTTCCTCTTTCCAATGCTGTGTCCCACCTCATGTGACCATACACCTCCTTAAAGGCAGCTTGAAACACTGGGTGCATGAACAGGGTCTCCAAAAAGTCCTCACCCGCCTTCTCTTTACAGGCCCCCAGGAGTCTCCGCACAATAGGGGTGTTGGTCCCTACCAGAATCAACACACCTCCAGCTGCAACTGGGTCTGGGCAAACCAGCACCAAGGCCTCATGAGCCTCAGACACTCCCACCTCGGCCTCGAGGAACTCCAGCCTCACAGACAAAAACCATTGTATGGGTAATCACCAGCACTGATACCCCGAATTTCCAGGGCACTGAAGGGCATCAAGGGTAAATGTGACAAATACTGATCGTACAATAGCGTGACCTGCGACCCATTGTCAAGTACGGCGTTTGCATCTATTCACTCTATCCGATCGACACATTGGATCGGGGTCCCACCAATCCTTCTGGGATAGGGTCTTTTCCTCTCAGGGGTCCTGTGGCACGTTGCTGGGAACGTGTTTTCCCAGAGACTCCAGGCCATTCCCTCACTGGGTCTCCTCTAAGTTTCCTGACCCCCCTTCCCACTTGGACACCCATGGAGTCTCCCTCCGAGGGGCTCCTGGCCGGTCACATTCCCGTCCGAATTCGCCCTCTTCCCCACAGTTATAACACACACCTCGTCTCACGGGATGGCGGCCTCCCCCGGGCCTCTGTGCAGTCCGTCCCTTCAGGGAGGGGACCTCACTGCCAGTCCCCTCACGCGGAGGGACCCCCTTACCATCTCCTGATTGGAGCTGGCCCCAGTTACTTCACTACAAGGGGCTACCACGGAGGACTGCACCGTACTGACGGAGCCTCTTCCGACTCCAAATTGTCCTCCTCCTCCCTCACCTCTCTGAGCAACTGAACAAAGGATGGGGGAAGGGCCGTGATCTACGGGACTGCTGGAGTCTCGTAGCAATCTCATCATGCCTCTGGGCGCCCCGGGCTACCTGGTCTATCCTTATCTGAATCACCTCCATCTCCGAAATGACCCCCCGTCGCCTCAAACAATTTAGCCTTCGCTCTACCCAGAAAAGTTATTCAGAAAGCTTTTCCCCTTTCTCCTGACATAGGCTCCGAAGCCCCCTTAAAAGCTCCACCGTGTCTTCTGTCGGAACAAAAGCCTCTTCCAATGCTTCTAGATCTCCTTCCAGGTAGCCAAGGGGTTGCTGCCCTTCCCGCCTTTTACTACCTCAGCTGCCACCCCTCGCAAACTGTCAACTAATGTCTGCCGCTTCTCTTCCTCAGAACACTGCCACTCACCCGGCAGCCGAGAGACGTGTTCTATCCAGGTCTCAAAATCATCCTCCCCTTCGGGGGTGGGAGTCCGGCCTGAGAAAATTCTTAACTTCTGACGAGGACCCGCCGCCTTGTTCACCAAAGAGTTAATGGCTGACGCCAACTCCGAACCCTCCCCCTTCCGTGGGACAGGAGGACTAATTAGATTTTCCAAATCTGACCACTCCCTTCCCTCATCCTTCAAAAGCGATAGGACCCGCTCTCGAAAATCTCCGCCCCCAGCAGCTGGCAACTCCTCTGGTGTCCCATCAAACACATCAAACCTTTCCGCTGTGACAATGTGCACGCCCCATGGCCTCATGTCACTGAGGTCACCAATAGACGGTGGCAGGCCCACCACCGAGACGTCAGCACCAACCTGCGCTAGTACAAAGCCTAAATCCCCCATTTTACCAATCTTTCTGCCTATGACTTTGACCTTACCGATAGCTCTAACCGTACTCAAACATCGAATTAACACTTCGTCCAAGATACGCATATCCACCCCACTTAATACACAGGCATGATTAACCGGTACGTCCTCGATCTCACACCAGAGTTCAATCTTATCCGAATCCATCTCGCCTCGTTTAAACCGGGACAAATCACACCATATCTGACAAATTCAAATAATTCAAATCCCGGACGAGAAACCCCAGAAATGTAACGCTTGGGGATACCGGCATGTGTTTGTCCAGGGGAAAATTTGTCCACCCACCCAATTGTGTCTCCCGTTTGTGCAGACGTGGTGTAATGCACATTGGAACAAACTCGCACATACAATATCAGACAGCACACAATGTACGTTTACGGATTACACTTTATAAATCTTACTGGAACTAGGTAATTAATAACGATACATTATAAAAAGAAAGGAAAAGGTGCCAAAACTTATCAGAGTTCAATCAGTTTGTGCACAACCGTTGGAGCTCAATTATTGAAGCCTTCGGTCCACCATTCGATCTTCTCCGACCTCCTTGACCTGCCACCTGGGACCAACCTCGGTGGTCGACCAGAGCGGGTCCAGCACGTCCGTCCTCTTCGGTTCTCCTCTCGAGAAACCTGCCACTCACTCCAGGTTCCCACACATACAGATAGAATGACAACACTTCCATTGGTTAGTTCCTCCATTATCAATAATTATAACCCAAACATTTCAACTAAACAGAGCATTACCTCATCAGTTACCCACAAAGAAGCCATTTCATTGTAATGCTACAGAGAAGCCATTTTACATATACAGTTAACAGTTAACATTACAGTTAATAATCCGAGAACCCGACAAAAGAATTTTTTTTTATCTTGCTGAATTATGTAAAAAGGGCACTATCAAAATGGTCGTCCTTTTCCTTATCGTTGATTGGCCGAATTAATTCTATTAAAATGAATATCTTGCCTATGTCTTATTGTCTTATGGTCTAAGTCATTGTATGTATTTAAGGCGGAGATTGATAGATTCTTGATAAGTCAGGGTGTGAAACATTACGGGGAGAAGACATGGGAATGGGGCTGATAGAGAAATTTATCATCTATGAACAAATGGTGGAGAAGATTCAATAGGCCAAATGGCCTAACTCTGCTCCATTGTCTTATGGTCTTATATTAAGGTTAGTGATCCCAACATATTGATGCAGTTATAAAGAAGGCAAGACAGCGGCTATACTTCATTAGGAGTTTGAAGAGATTTGGTATGCCAACAAATACATTCAAAAACTTCTATAGATGTACCGTGGAGAGCATTCTGACAGGCTGCATCACTATCTGGTATTGAGGGGGGAGGGTGGCTATTGCACAGGACCAAAAGAAGCTGCAGAGGGTTGTAAATCTAGTCAGCTCCATCTTGGGTACTAGCCTACAAAGTACCCAGGACATCTTCAGGGAGCGGTGTCTCAGAAAGGGAGCATCCATTATCTAGGACCTGCAGCACCCAGGGCATGTCCTCTTCTCACTGTTACCATCTGGTAGGAGGTACAGAAGCCTGAAGGCACACACTCAGCGATTCAAGAACAGCTTCTTCACCTCTGCTATCCGATTCCTAAATGGACAGTGAAACCTTGGACACCACCCTACGTTTTTTAATATAGAGCATTTCTGTTTTTAGAATCTTTAAAAAAATCTATTCAATATATGTAATTGATTTACTTCTTTATTTATTATTATTATTTATTTATTTTCTGGTTTTTTATTTTATTTTTTTTTCTCTTCTATGTATTGCATTGAACTGCTGCTGCTAACTTAACAAATTTCATGTCACATGCAGGTGATAATAAACCTGATTCTGATTCTGATAATAATTCATCCTTAAAGAAATTACCTGGAATAATGACGCTGAAAGAAAACTGATCAATGCTATCCACTCTAGCTTCATGTAACTCACTGGAAAAAAATCTTGTTCAATTCCTGCAGTAATTTTTTTTGTTGTGGGTACCAATTCTGTTCCTTTTATTTTATTGAGAGATTTACAGAGAGCAATTCACTTCAGTTTATAAGGCCATTTGTTATAAAAGACAATATCGCAGAGTGCTGTCTATAAAATGCCGCAAAACAGTGTATGAGAGTGAACAAAATTCATATTTGTTTCTCAGTTAACAATGTTTACAAGGAAGTTGGATAACCCATATAATAGAATTCTTCAGTGTAATTTAAAATTAAATTCAGTGTGAATTCTCTGAAGCATTTTAAAGTGACTGGATTGAACACTGTGTAAAACCTTTTTTTCTCCAAGTCACCTCTTGACAAACAGACTATATTGCCGAACAGAAAACGGATACTGCCTCTTTGACCTCACCGCCACAACACAAAAGCACCTCTCACGGAGTGAAGAATGTCCAAAAATAGTTTTAATGACTTCTGACTGTGGCTGCTGAGGCATTCCTTTAAGCAAGGGTCATAGAGGCTACAGACATCAGAGTGCAATTAGTGATGTCTGGCTGGGAAGCAGGCAGCGTCTTCCTGAGCTCTCTGAATATGATAGGGAAAGTGGTAGCCAGGGGCTCGTAACTACCAGACTGTTGTGTGTTTGGTAAGCATAACTGTTTTTCATTAGCATGAATTCAAAGAAAAATGATCACCAATTATTTTGAATTTTAAGCATCTTTATTAGTTCCACCATATTATGTTCTTAAAATTGTATAGACAAACTGTTCCAGCTTGGTGTTTCTGGCTTGCTATTCATATCATTGTCTTTCTGTTTGTTTCAATGGACTGTTGCTGTCACAGTGAAGAATGCTGTAGGACTCACTTACATCTTTTGTCAACAGAAGCGAGATAGGTCCTTGCCTAGAAATTGGATTGCATACTACCACATTTTTCTGCATTGACCCAATTTCTATGAAAAATTAAATATAAATGAAAATCTGTGTTTACTCTATAGATCATGAATTCTGCCACTGTCATTCAGGGAGCAGCCAAATTTTGATGAGTACTGTGCAAAAGTTCCCCCAGATAAGCACAGTGACATCCAATTACCAGGATATTCGTTCAAATAGAAATAACTGCTATGCTCTTCAGGCTATTCATTTAGAAGCAAACTTCCAACAAACCTTTCTGCTTCAATGCAACTTACGTGGAATATTTGTAACTTGTCATAGACTGACATTGGGAATGGCTTCCATGCAACTCCCTATCTCCACCAATGGAAACCACCTCCTTGAGACATTGGGCCTCAAGTCTCCTAAGTTATTGAAATTGCTTTGCAGAGACCATGAATAAACAATGGCTGTTACATATTGCATGTATTAATGATATGAATGTTGGAAATATTATGAGGTTGCTATTGTTGGAAATAGCAGAATAAAGGGTGTAAAGGTAGTAAGGTAGAAGGGCTAAAGTGTGTGTACTTCAATTCAAGAAGCATCAGGAACAAAGGTGATGAACAGAGAGCTTGGATACATACATGGAATTATGATATAGTGGCCATTATGGAGACTTGACTGGCACCAGGGCAGGAATGGATTCTCAATATTCCTGGATTTCAGTGCTTTAAAAGGGATAGAGAGGGGGGAAAAGGGGAGGAGGGGTGGCATTACTGGTCAGGGATACTATTACAGCTGTGGAAAGGGTGGATAATGTAGCAGGATCCTCTTTTGAGTCAGTATGGGTGGAAGTCAGGAACAGGAAGGGAGCAGTTACTCTACTGGGGGTATTCTATAGGCCCCCTGGTAGCAGCAGAGATACCGAGGGCAGATTGGGAGGCAGATTTTGGAAAGGTGCAAGAATAACAGGGCTGTTATCATGGGTGACTTTAACTTCCCTAATATTGATTGACACTTGATTAGTTCCAAGGGTTTAGATGGGTTTGTTAAGTGTGTCCAGGATGGATTCCTGTCACAGTATGTTGATAGGCTGACTAGGGGGAATGCCATACTAGATCTAGTATTAGGTAACGAATCGGGTCAGGTCACAGATATCTCAGTGGCTGAGCATTTGGGGGACAGCGACCACGGCTCCCTGGCCTTCAGTATTATCATGGAAAAGGATAGAATCAGAGAGGACAGGAAAATGTTTAATTGGGGAAGGGCAAATTATGAGGCTATAAGGCTAGAACTTGCAGGTGTGAATTGGAATGATGTTTTTGCAGGGAAATGTACTATGGACATGTGGTCGATGTTTAAGGATCTCTTGCAGGATGTTAGGGATACATTTGTCCCAGTGAGGAAGATAAAGAATGGTAGGGTGAAGGAACCATGGGTGACAAGTGAAGTGGAAAATCTAGTCAGGTGGAAGAAGGGAGCATACATGAGGTTTAGGAAGCAAGGATCAGATGGGTCTATTGAGGAATATAGGGTAGCAAGAAAAGAGCTTAAGAAGGGGCTGAGAAGAGCAAGAAGGGGGCATGAGAAGGCCTTGGCGAGTAGGGTAAAGGAAAACCCCAAGGCATTCTTCAATTATGTGAAGAACAAAAGGATGACAGGAGTGAAGGTAGGACCGATTAGAGATAAAAGTGGGAAGATGTGCCTGGAGGCTGTGGAAGTGAGCGAGATCCTAAATGAATACTTTTCTTCAGTATTCACCAATGAGAGGGAACTTGATGATGGTGAGGACAATATGAGTGAGGTTGATGTTCTGGAGCATTTTGATATTAAGGGAGAGGAGGTGTTGGGGTCGTTAAAATACGTTAGGATGGATAAGTCCCCGGGGCCTGATGGAATATTCCCCAGGCTGTTCCAAGAGGCAAGGGAAGAGATTGCTGAACCTCTGGCTAGGATCTTTATGTCCTCGTTGTCCTTGGGAATGGTACCGGAGGATTGGAGGGAGGCGAATGTTGTCCCCTTGTTCAAAAAAGCTAGTAGGGATAGTCCAGGTAATTATAGACCAGTGAGCCTCACATCCGTGGTGGGAAAGCTGTTGGAAAAGATTCTTAGAGATAGGATCTATGGGCATTTAGAGAATCATGGTCTGATCAGGGACAGTCAGCATGGCTTTGTGAAGGGCAGATCGTACCTAACAAGCCTGATAGAGTTCTTTGAAGAGGTGACCAGGCATATAGATGAGGCTAGTGTAGTGGATGTGATCTACATGAATTTTAGTAAGGCATTTGACAAGGTACCACACGGTCGGCTTATTCAGAAAGTCAGAAGGTATGGGATCCAGGGAAGTTTGGCCAGGTGGATTCAGAATTGGCTTGCCTGCAGAAGGCAGAGGGTCGTGGTGGAGGGAGTACATTCAGATTGGAGGGCTGTGACTAGTGGTGGCCCACAAGGATCGGTTCTGGGACCTCTACTTTTTGTGATTTTTATTTATGACCTGGATGAAGGGGTAGAAGGGTGGGTTGGCAAGTTTGCAGACGACACAAATGTTGGTGGTGTTGTAGATAGTGTAGAGGATTGTTGAAGATTGCAGAGAGACATTGATAGAATGCAGAAGTGGGCTGAGAAGTGGCAGATGGAGTTCAACCCGGCGAAGTGTGAGGTGGTACACTTTGGAAGGACAAACTCTAAGGCAGAGTACAAAGTAAATGGCAGGATACTTAGTAGTGTGGAGGAGCAGAGGGATCTGGGGGTACATATCCACAGATCCCTGAAAGTTGTCTCACAGGTAGATAGAGTAGTTAAGAAAGCTTATGGGGTGTTAGCTTTCATAAGTCGAGGGATAGAGTTTAAGAGACGCGATGTAATGATGCAGCTCTATTAAACTCTAGTTAGGCCACACTTGGAGCACTGTGTCCAGTTCTGGTCGCCTCAGTATAGGAAGGATGTGGAAGCATTGGAAAGGGTACAGAGGAGATTTACCAGGATGCTGCCTGGTTTAGAGAGTATAGATTATGATCAGAGATTAAGGGAGCTAGGGCTTTACTCTTTGGAGAGAAGGAGGATGAGAGGAGACATGATAGAGGTGTACAAGATATTAAGAGGAATAGACAGAATGGACAGCCAGCGCCTCTTTTCCAGGGCACCACTGCTCAGTACAAGAGGACATGGCTTTAAGTTAAGGGGAGGGAAGTTCAAGGGGGATATTAGAGGAAGGTTTTTCAGTCAGAGAGTGGTTGGTGCGTGGAATGCACTGCCTGAGTCAGTGGTGGAGGCAGATACACTAGTGAAGTTTAAGAGACTACTAGACAGGTATATGGAGGAATTTAAGGTGGGGATTATATGGAAAGCAGGGTTTGAGGGTCGGCACAATATTGTGGGCCGAAGGGCCTGTAATGTGCTGTACTATTCTATGTTCTAAATATGATTGGTAAGTTCACAGGTAATATGAAAGTTGCTTGTACAGTAAGTAGTAAAGAAGGTTGTCTGAGGCTATAGCAAGAGATAGATCAGATAGAAATTTGGACAGAGTCTCTAGCAGATAGAATTTAATCTTAATAAGTAAGCAGGTCAAACTGAGGTTGTCACACAGTATACAGGAAATGGTGGGATTCCAAATAATGTTGTCGAACTGAACAATGATCTAGATGATAATTTGCATAAATGGATCAGCAAATTTGTAGATGACATCAAGTTTGGGGTATAGTGTACAGCAAAGACAACTACCGTGGCTTGCAGTAGGATCTTGACCAGCTGGAAATATGATAGATGGAGTCTAATGCAGACAAGTGTAGGACCAACCAGGGTAGATCTTACATGGTTAATGGTAGGGCACTGAGGAGAGCAGTAGAACTCAGGGATCTTGGAATACAGATCCATAATTTGTTGAAAGTGGTGTCACAGGCAGATAGGGCTGTGAAGAGAGCCTTAGGCACATTGCCCTTCATAAATCAAAGTACTGAGTACTGGAGTTGAGATGTTATGTTGAAGTTGGATAAGATCATGGTGAGGCTTAATTTGGAGTATCGTGTGCATTTCTGGTCACCTACCTACAGGAAAGTCATCAATAAGATTGAAAGAGTACAGAATAAAATTACAATGATGTTGCTGGGACTTGAGAACCTGAATTATAGGGAAAGGTTGAACAGGGTAGGACTTCATTAGGACTGGAGCATAAGAAAATGAGGGGAGATTTGATAGAGATATACAAAATTATGAGGGGTATAGATAGGGTAAATGCAAGAAGGCCTTTTCCACTGAGGTTAGGTGAGACTAGAACTAAAGGTTACAGGTTAAGGGTAAAAGGTGAAATGTTTAAGGGAAAATTGAGAGGAAGCTTCTTCATGCAGAGAGTAGTGAGAGTGTAAACTGAGCTGCCAATGGAAGTGGTGGATTCAATTTCAACATTTAAGAGAAACTTGGATAAGTATATGGATGGAAGGGGTATGGCGGGCTATGGTCTGGGTGCATATCATTGGGACTAGGTAGATTAATAGTTGAGTACAGGCTAGATGGGTGAAAGGGACTGTTTCTGTGCTGTAGTACTTTGTAACTGATTCTATGAACTTATGGTTTAAAATCCATGGTTCTCCAAAAGTGGCACCCAGATAGATAGGGTGAAGAAGGCATATTGAACACTTGCCTTCATAGGTCAGGGCATAGAGTATAGGAGTTGGGATATTATGTTGTAATGTTACAAATACTGCTTAGACTGCATTTGGAGTATTATGCGTAGTTGTGATTACCACACGATAGGAAGAATATTGTGCGAAGAAAGTGCAGAGGAGATTCACCAGAATGGAGACATAAGAATCTGAGTCATGACAGACACAAAGTGCTGGAGGAACTCAGCAGGCCATGCAGCATCTGCAGAAAAGAGTACAGCTGACATTTTGGGCCAAGACCAAGGGTACATCAAGACTGGAAAGGGCCTCAGCCCGAAACGTTGATTGTACTCTTTTCCACAGATATTGCCCGCCCTGTTGAGTTCCTCCAGCATTTTGTGTGTGTTGCTTGGATTTCCTGCATCTGCAGATTTTCTCTTGTCTGAGACACTACAGTCCTGATCAAGGATCTAAGCCCAAAACATTGACTGCTTATTCTGCTCCATCGATGCTGTCTGACCTGCTGAGTTCCTCCAACATTTCACGTGTGTTACTCTGGAGCCATAAGAGACTGGATTCACCAGGATGTTGCCTGGATTAAAGGATGTGTGTGTTTCCCCTAGACTGAAGGAGGTTGAAAGGTGACCTGAAAGAGGAATAGTCAGAGTATTTCTCTCATTTTAGAGGTACCAAAAAGAACAACACACAGGTTTAAGGGGAGAGGAAGGGGTTTTAAAGGGGATTTAAGAAGGAACAGTTTTTTAAAAAACTTTTTGTTTATTTATTTATTTAGTTATTTTTACACAGAGATGTTGATATCTGGAACTTATTGCCAGATAAGGTGTGAAATTAGATAAAGCCATTACATTGTAGAGGTGTTTAGACAAACATTAAAATCAACAGGGCAGAGAATCATATGGACCAAATGAAGGAAAATAGGATTAGTGTAGATGGGCAGAAACTACAACATGAAGGCAATGGGCCAATAGGCCCATTTCTTTGCTGTACCACTCTGTGACTCAATGGATGTGTGATAAATGGTTAATGCATCTCTGAAGAGATCAACTAAATTCTTGGCTGTTGACATCTTGCAATAGCTACAACTGAAGAGAATAAGTCAATAATCTCTTTCTTTTATATGTAACGCCCTGGTTCCCAGTTTTTACTGCTATGCTGTAGCTATTTCATTTTAGCAGTTCTGTAAGAGCAGTCTGTTCTGCTTTCAGCCTGTTTGGGTTATTGTTGAAAATGAGAGATGCTTAGGAATGTGTGTCATCCAATTAGGATAGTGGAACTGGGGGAAGGTTCCAGAGAACGCTGAGGGGAGAGGTTTTGTGAGGGGCACGGTGGTTGGTCTTGGTCTTTGTTCAGTGGGAGATGAAGAGAGAAGACACTGGAGAGAACCAGTCATAGGATTTGATTCAGTGGGGACCGTGACTGAAAGGAGCCAAGGCTCGAAAATCTACTGGGGATCAGTGAATATGACTTCTGGAAGATTTGAGCTCCAACCTGTGCTCATTTGACTGTCAGCAGTGGAAATTACAACTGAGAAGGTTCTCAGGAAGCTTAATGGTCTGAGGATGGATAGATCTCCTGGACCTGATGGAATACACCCTCAGGTTCTGAAGGAAGTAGCTGGAGAGATTGCTGAGGCATTAACGATTTTTCAAGAATCAATAGATTCTGGCATTGTACTGGATGACTGGAAAATTGTAAATGTTACTCTGCTATTTAAGAAGGGTGTAAGGCAGCAGAAAGGAAACTATAGACCTGTTAGCCTGAAATAAGTGATTGGGAAGTTGTTGGAATCGATTGTTAGGCATGAGATTAAGGAGTACCTGAAGGCACATGACAAGATAGGCCAAAGCCAGCATGGTTTCCTGAAAGGAAAATCCTGTCTGACTAACCCACTGCAATTTTTTGAGGAAACTACAAGCAGGATAGACAAAGGAGATGCAGTAGACGTGGTGTACTTGGATTTTCAGAAGGCCTTTGATAGGGTGCAGCCCATGAGGCTGCTTAGCAAGATAAGAGCCCATGGAATTACAGGGGAGTTACTAGCATGGGTGGAGCATTGGCTGATCAGCAGAAAACAGAGAGTAGGAATAAAGGGATCCTATTCTGGCTGGCTGCCAGTTACCAGTGGAGTTCCACAGGGGTCGTTGTTGGGACCGCTGTTTTTTATAATGTATGTCAATGATTTCGACTATGGGATTAATGGATTTGTGGCTAAATTTGCCAATGATACAAAGTTAGTTAGAGGAGCGGGTAGTGTTGAGGAAATAGAGAGCCTGCAGAGAGGCTTAGGTAGCTTAGGGGAAAAGGCAAAGAAGCAGCAAATGAAATACAATGTTGAAAAGTGTGTGGTCATGCACTTTGGTGGAAGAAATAAATGGGCAGGCTATTATTTAGATGGGGAGAGAATTCAAAATGCAGAGATGGAAAGGGTCTTGGGAGTTCTTGTGTAGGATATCTTAAAAGTTAACCTTCAGGTTGAGTCGGTGATGAAGAAGGCGAATGCAATGTTGGCATTCATTTCTACAGGTATAGAATATAAGAGCAGGAGTGTGATGTTGAGGCTCTATAAGGCACTCATGAGACCACACTTGGAGTATTGTGTGCAGTTTTGGGCTCCTTATTTTAGAAAGGATGTACTGACATTGGAGAGGGATTCCAGGAATGAAAGGATTACCGTATGAGGAACATTTCGCAGCTCTAGGGCTGTATTCCCTGGAGTTCAGGTGAATAAAGGGGGATCTCATAGAAATATTCCGAATGTTAAAAGGCCTGAACAAATAAGTTTCTTCCCATAGACGAGTCTAGGACAAGAGGGCACAACTTCAGGATTGAAGAATGTCCATTTAGAACAGAGATGTGGAGAAATTTCTTTAGTCAGAGGGTGGTAAATCTGTGGAATTTGTTGTCACGAACAGCTGTGGAGGCCAAGTCATTGGGCGCATTTAAGGCAGAGATAGATAGGCTCTTGATTAGCCAGGGCATCAAAGGGTATAGGGAGAAGGCAGGTGAGTGGGGGTGACTGGAAAAATTAGACTAGCCCATGTTTGAATGGCGGAGCAGACTCAATGGGCCAAATGGCCTACTTCTGCTCCTATATGTTATGGTCTTATGGTCTTTGGTTAAGTTAACATTCACAAGTATACTTGTTTAATACTGTATGCAGTGTGCAATCTGTTATTTCTTGCTGACAGGCTATTACAGGGCTGCAAATCATATAACATTCACACAAACCAGGGTTTGGGTGGGCGAGACATCCCACCCCCACAGATTTGGCGGGACCAAATTCACATACACTTTAGATTTACGAAACCTGAGAAAGGTGGGTTCTCACTGTGGAATGCAGTGGCTGCTAGCGAGAGGCTAACGAGCTGCATTTCTAGAGATGTCTAGTAAAAGGGGGTTTCATTGTGGGGGTATCGTCTGGGATTGAGTTTGTTGGATGCTGTGTGATTGCTGAAGAATTGATTAAGTGGGTTTGTGGTTCAGCCTGTGTTAAACTATTGTGCAGGAAAGTGATTAAGATACGTGGTTATGGACGCCACAGGGGTTAAGCATTGTAAGTACAGTCTCTTCTCTTGTAGGCTTATCTCCATATTGTGTCAGGAAACCTTCCTGAATGCACTTAAGAAACTCCACCCCATCTAATCCCCTTTCTCTTGGAAGATGCCAATCAATATTAGGAAAGTTAAAATCACCATCACAACAACCCTATTATTATTGCACTGTTCCAGAATCTGCCTCCTTATCTGCTCCTCGATGTCTCTGTCACTATTGGGTGGTCTATAAAAAACATCCAATAGAGTTATTGACCCCTTCTTGTTTCTAACTTCCACCCACAGAGACTCAGTAGACAATCCCTCCATGACTTCCTCCTTTTCTGCAGCTGTGATACAATCTCTGATTAACAGTGCCATGCTCCCACCTCTTTTATCTCCCTCCCTGTCTTTTCTGAAACATCTAAAGCCTGACACTGAGTACCATTCCCGCCCCTGAGATATCCAAGTATGTAATGGCCACAACATCATAATTCCACATATTGATCCATGCTCCAAGTTCCTCCAGCTTGTTTATGATACTCCTTGTGTTAAAGTAGACACATCTCAAATCATCAGGCTGAGTTTATCTTTACTCTATCATCTACACATCCTTCTTCACAAACTCCCTACGAGCTGTCTCTACTTGTGCTCCAACCGCCCGCATCCTCTGACTCTTCACTTTGGTTCCCACCCCCTGCAAATCTAGTTTAAACCCTCCCCAATAGCATTAGCAAACCTCCGTCCCAGGATATTGGTTCCCCTCCAGTTCAAATCCACTTGTACGCTGTTTTCCTGATCTGATATTCCCTAGCTTGTGGAACCAGCAGTAATCTGGAGATTACCACTTTGGAGGTCCTTCTCTTCAGCCTCATCCCTAACTGCCTAAACTTACTGCACAGGACCTCTACCCCTCTCCTGCCTATGTCATTGGTACCAACATGTACCACGACCTCTGGCTGCTCACCCTCCCCTTCAAGAATATTCTGCAGCTGCTCAGAGATATCCTGGACCCTAGCACCCGGGACACAACACACTATCCTGGTGTCTCTTGTGCTGCCACAGAATCTCCTATCTGTCCACAGAGTCCCCCTATGACTACTGCTCCACCTGACTTCACCCTACTCTTCTGAGGCTCAGAGCCGACCTCAGTGTTATTGGTTTGGCTGCTGCTGCCTTGCCCAGATAGGTTACCCCCTCATCAGTATCCAAAGGGGTATACCTGTTGGTCAGGGGAATGGCCACAGGGGTACTCTGCACTGACTTCCTTCTCCCTTTACCTCTCTCGGTGTTCACCCATCTACTCCCCGAATTCTGCACTCTGGGTGTAACCACCTGCTCAAAAGTCATTATCTATCAATTGTTCTGACTCCTGGATGATCCTAAGTTCATCCAGCTCCAGTTCCAGTTCCTTAATGTGGTCTTCCATGAGCTGGAGTTGGCTGCACTTCCCGCAGGTGTAGTCATCAGGGACACCATCAGGTTCCATGAATCCCACATCCTACAGGAGGAGCATCCCACTGCCATATCTGCCATCCTGCCTGCACTGTACAATGGGCAACCAAGACCAAATCAGCAATAACAAAAGGAAAAACTAACCCTTCTAATCTGTTTCTTTGGCCTCAGCCTCGTATTGAACCCTCATGAGTCAAAGCCAGGTGCTCCTACTCTCACTGGTGGCCTACTCTTGACAATGGCCACCCTGCTTGTCTCTTCTGTACTTTTATTTAATTCCCAGTGTTCTGCTCCCTTCATGGAATGTCCAAATGCCCGTGAAGCTCTCCGTTCATACAAGCTTCGCAGACCTGAGAGTAACCCTGTTCCCAAAGCTGATTGGGCCTCTGGAATTATGTGTGACATAAAGTGACATAAATGCTGTGGAAATCTGAAATATAAACAGAAAAGTAGCATGATATGCAGAATATTTCCAGCATTTTCTGTTTTTACATTAGATATGTCAATGTTTTCTGTGATTTGCTTTATGAAGCTATGTAAAATCCTTCTCAGAAGAAAAAAAATAGGTTTTACAAAGCCAAAGGATTCTATAAGGCTTGAGCAAAGACAATCAGTTCATTCTTATTTCAAAAGCCGCTTCTGCTTTTGTTGAATTGAGTTCAGACAGATTCCAACCAATTTGTAAATGCTGCAAGTTTACAGCAACAAATTTGTTCTATTTTACATTTCAGTTGTGTATGGAGTGAGATTACGATGTTGAGCAGTGATAACCCCAGTCGATTCAACACTTCAATAAAATTGGTGACGTAGCAACACTGTGTTAACTATGTCTCAGCCTACACTGATTCCTATCCCAAAATGCATCAAGAATTAAATGATTGACCCATTCTGTAATTCCCTTAACAAATAAGCAAACCTAACAGCTCCAGAACTAGCTTTTCAACCCTGTCTTGCAGAGCGTTCTCCCTTCTTTCTTCATTCCTAATCTCTAAAAGGGGAAGAACTTTACAAAAGTTTGTAAGTCATCATTGTCTGGAAAACCTGAACTGGGAAAATATCTTTTAAAATATCTTTTCTTTTAACTGGGAAAATATCATCAACAGAATTTCAATGCATCAAGCATGATTTCTGCTGTAAGATTTATATAGCAGAAGGAGGTAGGGTCAGATTGGGGCAGCATAATAGAGCTCTGACCAGCAACGAATTCGGACATCAGATGTTTGAGAGGAGGGGATATCAAATCAGGTCCACTGACTGAGTAGAAAAAAGCAGCAACACAAACAAAATGCTGAAGAATCTCAGTAGGCCCTCTCAATGAAAAAGAGTACAGTTGATATTTCAGGCCAAGACCCTCCATCAGGACTGGAGAAAAAAGAGGAGTCAGACTCCTCCTCTTGCTGGACGTGGAAAGGCAGGGAGACCTCCAGTGTCCCTGACCACTACAACTGCAAGAAGTGCATCCAGCTGCAGCTTCTATCAATCCACATTAAGGAGCTGGAACTGGATAAATTCTGAATTGTTCAGAAGGCTGAGGGGGTGATAGATAGGACGTATAGAGAAGTAGTTACACCCAAGGTGCACGGCATAAGAAACTGGGTGAGAGTCAGGAAGAGGAAAGGGGTAAAGGAGTCAATGCATTGTACCCCAGTGGTCATCCCCCTCAAGAAGAAAATCACAGCATTCTTTGAGGATATAATGAGCGGAGTGGATAGAGGGGAACAGATGGATGTTATTTACTTGGATTTCCAGAAGGCATTCGATAAGGTGCCACATAAAAGACTTATCCATAAGATAAGGATGCATCGAGTTGGGGGTGATGTATTAGCATGAATACAGAATTGGTTAACCAATAGAAAGCTTGGGATACATGGGTGTTACTCTGGTTAGCAATCAGAAGTGAGCAGTGTGCCGCAGGGGTCGGTGTTGGGCCCACAATTGTTCATGATACACATTAATGATCCAGAAGAGGACACCAAGTGTAGTGTATCTAGGTTTGCTGATGACACTAAATTGAGTGGAAAAGCAAATTGTGCAGAGGATACAGAGAGTTTGCAGTGAGATATAGATAGGTTAGGTGAGTGGGCAATGTTCTGGCAGATGGAGTACCATGTTGGTAAATGCGAGGTTATCCACTTTGGAAGGATAATGGAAGATCAGATTATTATTCAAATGGTAAAAGATTGCAGCATGCTACTATGTAGAAGAACTTGGGAGTGCTTGTGCATGAATTGTAAAAGTTTGATTTTCAGGTGCAGCAGTCTATCAAAAAGGCAAATAGGATGTTGGCCTTCATTGCTAGAGGGATTGAATTTAAGAGTAGGGAGGTTATGTTGCAACTGTACAGGGTACTGATGAGGCCGCACCTGGAGTACTGTGTGCAGTTCTGGTCTCCTTACTTGAAGAAGGATATACTGTCCTTGGAGGTGGTGTAGAGGAGGTTCACCAGGTTGATTCCAAAGATGAGGTGGTTAGACTATGAGGAGAGATAGAGTCGCCTGGAACTGTACTCACTGGAGTGCAGAAGAATGAGAGGGGATCTTAAAGAAACATAAAATTATGAAAGGGATAGTTAAGATAGAGTCAGGAAAGTTGTTTCCACTGATAGGTGAAACTAGAACTAGGGGAAGTTGTCTCAAGGTTTGAGGGAGTAGATTTAGGGTGGAGATGAGGAGGAACTGCTTTTCCCAGAGAGTGGTGAATCTGTGGAATTCTCTGCCCAATGAAGCAGTGGAGGCTACCTCAGTAAATATATTTAATACAAGGTTGGGTAGATTTTTGCATAGTAGGGGAATTAAGGGTGATGGGGAAAAGGCAGGTAGGTGGAGATGAGTCCATGGCCAGATCAGCCATGATCTTATTGAATAGCGGGGCAAGCTCGACGAGCCAGATAACTTACTCCTGCTCCTATTTCTTATGTTCGCACATAATGGGGGATTAGGATATAGTGGACAAACTGAATCAATATTTTGTATCAGTCTTCACTGTGGAAGACACTAGCAGTATGGTGGAAGTTCCAAGTGTCAGGGGTCATGAAGTGTGTGAAGTTACCATTACGAGAGAGAATGTTCTCAGGAAACTGAAAAGTCTGAAGGTAGATAAGTCACCTGGAACAGATAGCTAAGACCCCAGAGTTCTGAAAGTATCATAATGGGGCAATGGGAATGGACCCAAATGCAAGACACAGACAGTGAAGTACCAGGAACAGGACTAGGCATGAGAAGGAAGCAAGGGAAGTGAGGAAGAAAGGACGCTGGACATGACACCAGCCCCGGATGAGACAAGGACTCCGGGCCTGGGCTAGGACCTGACTAGGATAGGGAACCAGGACATGGAACTGGGAACTAGGAGCCTGGGCTTGGACTCCAAGCCAGAGACTGGACAAGGACCCAGAATCTGGGTCTTGACTCAGGCTCGGACCCCAGAACCAGGCGAGGATAAGACGTGGCTACAGGACAAGGACGAGAGACTACTAGACAGGACAAGGGAACCTCAGCACAGGACAAGGGAATCCCAGCACCGGGCTGGGCAAGGCACATGGACATGACGAGAACCCAGAGCCTTGGTCGAGGGAGAGACAATAGGACAAGGATATGAGACTCCTGGACAAGGAAATCCCAGCACCAGGTTGGGCAAGGTACTCCTGTGCTGGGAGAGGCATATGGACATGACAAGGACACAGAGCCTACAGAGAGACAGGGACATGGAACACCGAGCCAGGACCCCTCCTTGGTTACAGGACATAGGGACAGGACTCATCACACTGAACACAAGAAGACAGTTCCCAACACAAGGTAGCAGCAAAACAGCCAGACCTACCTAGTGAAGGCATGGACATGGAGAGGCAGTTCCCAACACTAGGTCACAGTAAAACAGCCAGACCTACCTAGTGAAGGCATGGACATGGGCAGACAGTTCCAAACAGGGCAAGGCTCCAGGCAGAGGCATCAGGAGGAAGAGAAGGAATACAGACAAGAGTTTTGGACAGGAACAATCCAGCAGCCCAAGGCTGACTCCTGAAGTTATTTATGAAGCTAGCCCAAACAAGAATCAGCTGACTCACAGAAGCTGGGGAAACCCAGAAAACCTGGAATAAGGAACATGGACCAGACCGTGAATCCGAATGCGGATTTCACGGACCGGACCATGACAGAACGAGGTGGCTGAAGAAATTGTGGAGGCATTTATAAGGATTTTTCAAGAATCACTAGATCTTGGAATGGTCCCGGAAGAATGGAAAGTTCCAAATGTCACTCCACCTCCAAGAAGGGAAAGAGGCAGAAGAAAGGAAACTATAAGCCAGTTAGTCTGACCTCAGTGGTTGGGAAAATTTTGGAGTTCAGTATTAAGGATGAGGTCTCAGGGTACTTGGAGGCACATGATTAATAGGCCGTAGTCAGCATGGTTTCCTCAGGGGAAAATCTTGCCTGACGAATCTGTTGGAATTCTTGGAAGAAATAACAAGCAGAAAAGACAAAGGAGAATCGGCTGTTGTTATGTACTTGGATTTTCAGAAGGCCTTTGACAAGGTGCCACACATTAGACTGCTTAACAAGCTATGTGCCCATGGTATAGCAGGAAACATTCTAGCATGGATAATAAAGTGGCTGATTGGCAGGAGGCAAAAGCTAGGAATAAAAGGGATCATCTTCTGTTTGGCTACTGGTGATTAGCAGTGTTCCGCATCGGTCTGTGTTGGGACCTATTCTTTTTACATTATATGTCAGGACTTCTGGTAAGATGACGATAGTTTAGTCGCTTAAAACTATCGCTCCGTTTTATTTCTTACCTCTGCAGTCTTTATCTCTTTTTTTTTTACTACAGTCTGTTAATTTTTTTTGCTCTCTTACCTGCCTGCGAATACAATGGCCACAAAGTTTCCTAAATCTGGGAAAAAAGAAGTGAATACGACTGCGACTGTGACTGTCTCCTCTGCCGAGATTGTCTCCATTTTGGAACAGCATCGACAAGAGATTATATCCGTTATAAGTCTTCTTTCAGTTAGTTGGAGTCAAAATTGGATCAAATTAACACCAGAGTCGAGGATCATGCCGAAAGTCTATCTCATCTTGAGTTAACTTCCAAAGATTTAAAACGCCGCATTCAGCAGCTGGAAGCCGTCTGTTCCAATTTGACTGAGCAAAACACCAAGGTAACATCCAAAGTAATTGATCTCGAAGGCCGGAGTAGATGTCATAATCTACGAATTCTCGGTCTGCCAGAGGGTATCGAAAGGGGATCTCCTGTTGATTTCTTTCTTCTTCACTCTGAGATTTTTGGTAAGGAAATTCTTCCAACTCCACCCGAATTATACAGAGTGCACCGTACATATCTGGCCAAGCCCGAGCTGGGCTCTAGGCCATGCCCAGTTATTCTGTTTTCATTGATATCAGGTGAAAAACCTTCTGATCATGGAAGCACGTTGGAGGGGAAAATTGAACTTCAGGGGTCACTTTGTCCATATCATTGAAGATTATGCTCCTCAAGTTTTGAAGATGCGCACCGAGTATAAAGATGTTATGAAAGAGTTTTACAATCGTGGATTCAGACCCTCTCTGCATCACCCAGCCCTTCTCCGGATAACTCTTAATACTGGGGACAAAAAATGGTTTAACTCAGTTACAGAAGCTCAGAAATTTATTGAAGGTCTCCCTGCCATTTCGACTTCATCAGACTCGGTCCGATTATTTAAAATGGCCGATAAGTACTTTTTAAACATTTTTCTTCTTTCTGGTTCTTTTTCTGCTTTCTTTTTAATTTACTGTATTTTTTTCATAGTTTCTCGTGGGTAGGCTATTCTGGATTATTATTTTGAATTAAGTCTAATACTTTTTGATGAAATTGTTTCTCTTTATATATAACTTTGATTCGGAGTGAGTAAGTTCTCTAGTTTCTGTACTATTAGTTAAACGGAGCTTATGATAATGTTATAAAACTGGAAGTTGAGTTTTGAGGTGTCTTTTATCCCCCCAAAGAGCTTGCTGCTTTTTTTTGGTAGCTATCTTGTTTTGGGATTCGGGGTGGGGGTGGGGGGGGGGGTGGGGGAGGGTTCTCTAGTGCCAAAACCATTCATTGAATTTTTTGTTATTCAGAACATTTTCTTGCCCTGATTCTCTTTACTTACACTTTTGCCCCAGAGCTATTATCTAAATGTTTGATCTTGTTTATGCCTACTACCTTTTATGTTTTCTTAAATGACGATGTCTAGTCCATTGAATTTTATAAGCTGGAATGTAAAGGGATTGAACCATCCTGTTAAAAGAAGGAAGGTGTTTTCACATCTTAAGCAACTCAAAGCTGACATTGCCTTTTTGCAAGAAACTCATTTTCGAAGCTTTGATAATTCTCGTCTTATGTCAAGGTGGGTGGGACAGCACTTCCATCCTTCCTTCCTGGCTAAAGCCAGAGGGTCTCTATCCTCATTAATCAAAATGTTCCCTTTGAGCTCCACAATAAAGTATCTGATATGAATGGTCATTTTATTATTGTCTCTGGGAAACTGTATAATGTTAGGGTAGTATTGGCTAACCTGTGTACTCCTATGATGTGAACTTTTTTGAACTTTTTTTCTCTTTATTGTCTGATTTGAATTTATATTCTCTTATATTGGGTGGTGACTTTAATTGTTGGTTAGATCCAGTTTTGGATCGATTATTCTCTGTTCCTAGTAAATCCGCTTTATCTATTCATTCCTTTCTTTCTAACTATAGTATCTCTGATGTGTGGCATTTTTTTCCATCCTACTGAGAGAGATTATTCCTTTTTTCCCCACATGTCCATCATACTTTTACAAGAATTGATTATTTTTAATGGGTAACAGCTGATTCCATTTGTTCGCTTTTGTGATTATCAGAGTATACTGATTTCGGATCATGCTCCAGTTACCCTGTCTATAAATTTTCCTGGTCTTCCTCAAATGAATAAACATTGGTGTTTTAATCCGACCTTGTTATTGGATAATGATTTTGTAAAATTTATGAAGGACCAGATAACTTTTTTCCTAATCACCAATACATCATCTGAAATCTCATCCCAAGTTGTCTGGGATGCTATGAAAGCATATTTGAGGGGTCAAATAATTTCATATACTGCGAATCTGAAAAGAATGACCCATTCAGAGTGATTAGATTTGATCAGTTAGATTAAAGCAATAGACCAACTATATGCCCAGACCAAAAATCCTGAACTGTACAGAAGCAAGTAGAACTTCAAACTAAGTTTGACCTTATTGCCACTCAACCAGTTGAACGTCAACTTCTTGAAAGCAAGAGTCGATTTTATATTCATGGTGATAAATCCGGGAAGTTTTTAGTCAACCAATTAAGACGTTCTAAAGCTAAACAACAAATTACAAAAATTCAAATGGGAAATGGGACTATTACTTCGAATCATTCTGAAATTAATGATACATTTAAGAATTATTATTCTCAACTTTATACCTGCAAATATTTAAATGATAATATCTCTGTTGACCATTTTTTAAATAGTTTAAATATTCCTTCGTTCTCCTCTGATTTTAAAGCAAAACTCAATGAGCCATTATCACTAGAGGAAATATCCTCTGCCATTTCTGCACTGCAGTCAGGTAAATCTCCTGGACCTGATGGGTTTTCTGCAGAATTTTATAAATCATTTTCTTCACTACTTTCATCTCAGTTATTTTTAATTCTATCTGATTTGTTTAAACATGGTAAATTGCCAGCATCATTTAACAAGGCAAGTATCATTCTTTTAGCCAAAAAAGGTAAAGACCCAACAGAGTGTTCTTCGAATAGGCTGATTTCTTTGTTAAATGTTGATATTAAAATTTTGGCTAAAGTTTTGGCTTGGAGATTGGAGAATGTATACCTTCTATTATTTCTGAAGACCAAACTGGTTTTATTAAAAATCATCTTCCCTTTTTTAATATACAGCATCTATTTAATATCTTATATTCACCCTCAATTGGGACTCCTGAATGTGTCATTTCTCTTGATGCAGAGAAAGCGTTTGATCGTGAGAAGTGGAATTACATTTTTGCGGTTTTAGAAAAATTTGACTTTGGATAAAGTTTTATTTCATGGATTAAATTGTTATACTCATATTTTGACTAACTCTCAGCAATCCCAGTCTTTTAGCCTTAAACTTGGCACCCGACAAGGATGCCCTTTAAGTCCCTTACTTTTTGATTTGGCCATAGAGCCACTGGCGATTGAGTTTTGAAGTTGTCCTGAATCGATGGGGATTTGGAGGGGAGGTGTTGAGCATAAAGTTTCTCTTTATGCCGACGATCTTTTACTTTTTGTATCAAATCCGTCCAACTCCTTACCCCCAATGTTTTTACTTCTTAATCAACTTAGCCAGCTTTCTGGTTATAAACTTAATTTACATAAGAGTGAACTCTTCCCAATTAATAGAGAAGCACAAGCATTAGTATTTCATGACCTCCCTTTCAAAGTAGTTAATAATCAATTTACTTACCTTGGTATTACAGTAACAAGGAACTTCAGGAATCTTTTTCAAGAACATTTTGCTAATCTTTTAAATTTTACAAAACAGAGTTTGAGACAATGGTCACCCTTATCCATGTCTGTGGTCGGTTGAATTAATGTTATTAAAATGTATATCCTTCCTAAATTTTTATACTTATTTCAGTCTTTACCAATTTTTATTTCTGAAGCTTTTTTTGACTCATTAGATTCTATCATTTTGTCCTATCTATGGAAGGGCAAACATTCCAGACTTAATAAAGCTCACCTTCAAAAATCTAAAAAAGAAGGCGGTATGGCCTTGCCTAACTTCCATTTATACTATTGGGCAGCCAATATTCACTGTCTTACTTTATGGTCTTTCTTTCATAATCAGCCTGACTGCCCAAACTGGTGGCAATGGAGTTGAACTCCACTAAGGATCTCTCTATTTTTGCAATTCTTGGATTTGCACTTCCCTGTCACTTGCCTAGACTAATTGTTTAATCCTCTTATTAGACATACTCTGAGAATATGGGCTCGGTTTAGAAAATATAATGGCCTTCATGGTTTCTCTCTCTTTAGTCCTATCCTAGACAATCATCTTTTCCTACCTTCTATGCAAGACTCAACATTTCATGATTGGTATAGAAAGGGTATTAGGTGCTTTGAAGATCTTTTCATAGGTAATTGTTTTGCAACTTTTCAACAACTGTCTGTAAAGTTTAACCTACCTAATACTCATTTCTTTAGATACCTTCAAATAAGACATTTCATTAACCCTTCATTTTCTAATTTTCCTAAGATGTCCAAGAAAAACATTGTGGACCTGTTTCTTTGTATTAATCCATTGGGTGAAGGCTTAATATCTTCTATTCGTGATAAGTTAGTCACCTTGAGGCGTGCCCCCTTCGATAAAATTAGAACTGCCTGGGAGCATGATTTAAATATTTCTTTATCTGATGCGGTTTGGGATTCAATTCTTAAGTCAGTTAATTCAACCTCTTTATGTGCTCGCCACTGCCTTTTGCAGTTTAAGGTTGTACATAGGGCTCACATGTCTAAAACTAAATTGTTGCGGTTTATTCCTGACATTAGTCCCATTTGTGACAAGTGTAAAGCTCGTCGACTTCATTAACTTTGCCTCCAACTTTCACCCTGCCCTCAAATTTACCTGGGCTATTTCCAACACCTCCCTCCCCTTTCTTGATCTTTCTGTCTCCATCTCTGGAGACGGCTTATCTACTAATATCTATTGTAAGTCTACTGACTCTCACAGCTACCTGAACTATTCCTCCTCCCACCCAGTCTCTTGCAAAAATGCCATCCCCTTCTAGCAATTCCTCCGTCTCCGCTACATCTGTTCTCAGGATGAGGCTTTTCATTCCAGGACGAAGGAGTTGTCTTCCTTTGTTAAACAAAGGGGCTTCCCTTCTTCCACCATCAACTCAGCTCTCAAATGCATTTCTTCCATTTCCCACACATCTGCTCTTACCCCATCTGGGATAGGGTTCCCCTTGTCCTCACCTACCACCCCACCAGCCTTCGAGTCCAACGTATAATTCTCCGTAACTTCCGCCACCTCCAACGGGATCCCACTACCAAGCACATCTTGCCCTCCCCCCTCTTTCTGCTTCCCACAGGGATCGCTCCCTATGCGACTCCCTTGTCCATTCGTCCCCCCATCCCTTCCCACTGATCTCCCTCCTGGCACTTATCCTTGTAAGTGGAACAAGTGCTACACCTGCCCTTACACTTCCTCCCTCACCACCATTCAGGTCCCCAGTCAGTCCTTCCAAGTGAGGCGACACTTCACCTGTGAGTCGGCTGGTGTGGTATACTGTGTCCGGTGCTCCCGGTGCGGCCTTTTATATATTGTTGAGACCCGACATAGACTGGGAGACCATTTCGCTGAACACCTATGCTCTGTCTGCCAGAGAAAGCAGGATCTCCCAGTGGCCACACATTTTAATTCCACATCCCATTCCCATTCTGATATGTCTATCCATGGCCCCCTCTACTGTCAAGACGAAGCCACACTCAGGTTGGAGGAACAATACCTTATATTCCGTCTGGGTAGCTTCCAACCTGATGGCATGAACATTGATTTCTCTAACTTCTGTTAATACTCCTCCTCCCCTTCTTACCCCATCCCTGATTTATTTATTTCCCCCCCTCCTTTTTTATCTCTCTTTCTGCCCATCACTCTGCCTGTTCTCCATCTCCCTCTGGTGCTCCCCTTCCCCTTTCTTTCTCCCGAGGCCTCCCGTCCCATGATCCTTTCCCTTCTCCAGCTCTGTATCCCTTTTGCCAATCACCTTTCCAGCTCTCAGCTCCACCCCACCCCCTCCAGTCTTCTCCTATCATTTTGGATTTTCCCCTCCCCCTCCCACATTCAAATCTCTTACTATCTTTTCTTTCAGTTAGTCCTGACGAAGGGTCTCAACCCAAAACGTCGACAGTGCTTCTCCCTATAGATGCTGCCTGGCCTGCTGCGTTCCACCAGCATTTTGTGTGTGTTGCTTACCAGGATGGTGCCAGGTCTGGAGGACCTGAGTTATAAGGAAAGGTTGAATACATTAGGAATGTATTCCTTAGAATATAGACGATTGAGAGGAGATGTGATAGAGATATACAAAATTATGAGGAGTACAGTTAGGGTAAACTCTTTCTGTGCTGCACGTCTATATAGCACATCCTTTTTTCATCCTAAACACAATCAGAAAGTCACAGGAATACTCAGCCGGACAATTGCCATCTGTGGAGAGAGAATCAGATTCATTGTTTTATGTCAATTACCTTTCAATAGAACTGGAAAAGTGAGGAGAGAAATATAATTTAAGGTAAAGATAGATTGCATGAGGTGCGAAGCACAAAGGAAATGTCTGTGATAGTGTGAAGATCATGGTTGTCCAGGTAAAAAATTCTGTTGGTGCTAGCAGTGAGAGAGAGGGATGAAAGATTGACATGTTGGAGCCGTTAAATGCAGAACACAGCAGTTAACTATGAGATGTAACTTAATGTTGTTCCTGGGATTTTAAAAGTGCTTGCTTTTTCACATTTCAAATCCTGATGAAGGACCATTGACCTGAAGCATGACTCATCCTAAGAATATTGCCTGACCTGATGAGTATTTCTGGTATTTTCTGTTAATGCTTCCAACTTCCAGTTTTGTACTTCTTGTTGTAAGTGTTTTTTATCCATTCAGTCCTAACTTTTCCCCAATGCATAAACACCAGACTAATACATACAACATGCAAGAGGAACTCAACAGGTCAGGCAGTATCTATGGAAAGGAATAAATGGTTTGGGCTGAGACTGGAAAGAAAGAAAGGAGGAAGAAGCCAGAATAAGAAGGTAGAAGGAGGAGAAGGAGGACAAGCTAGAAGGTGATAGGTGAAGCCAGGTAGGTAAGGGAGGAGGGATGAAATAAAAAGCTGAGTGGTGATAGGTGGAAAAGGCAAAAGGTTGAAGGAGAAGGAATCTGATAGGAGAGGAGAGTTGACCATGTGAGAAAGGGAAGGCTGATGTGATAGGCAAGAAAGGAGAAACAAAGAGGTAAGAGGGGAGCCAGAGAAGGGAATGGAAGAAGAGGGAAGGGAAGGGGGAACTTAGAGAAATTGGTATTTATGCCATCAAGTTGGAGACTACCCAGAGGTGTTTATCTTCCAACCTGTGAGTGGCCTCATCATGGCAGTAGATGAGGCCATGGACCAACATGTCAGAATGGGTGGGGTGGGGTGATTGGAATTAAAGTGGCTGACCACTCAGAAATCCTGCTTTTTGCAGATGGAGTGAAGGCATGCAACAGAGTGGTTCCCCGATCTATGTCAGTTCTCACCGAAGGAGAAATCAGGAGTGTGAACAAGCTTGATCCCTTCTGCTATACTGATCTTAATTTGGGGTTGCTTCAGCCAAATAGATTAGAAAAGTCAAAATCTAGCCATAAATATATGTAGAAAAAAAATTCACTGCTGTGTAATAAGCCAGACAAAGTACCTACAGTGGGGGGGGGGGGGGCAACATAACTGACAGATTTAAAACCAGCTTCTTCCCCACTGTTATCACACTTCTGAATCAATCACCTCTTCCCAATTCTATTGACACATTCTTAGATTCTTAATTCTACCTCTTACTTATTCCACTATTGTCACTTCAGTATTTTTTGCACTACTTCAGATTACACAATAATCTTTGCACTGCTGTTGTGTGCTTGTTGCCGTATTGATTCTTTTGTTTATTATTACCGTGTATAGTGTTACTCTGTGATACCCTGGTGAAAATGAGAGCAAACTAATTGGAAAGACATCATGGATGAGAGTAGTAATATTTCAACTTGAAGACCAGATGTGCAACTTTGTGTAGTGAACCAGTGGTCCTTATAGTGGCCACCCAAGTTTCATTGAATTAATTTTAGATGGAACATGGAGTTAGAGAAGGAGTGGAAAAGTTGAAAATTTATGTAGTAAATGAAAACACATTCCTGAAACACAGCCATCTTAGAAATGTCCTCAAGCAGATGCAGCAGTAGGATGTGGCATAAAAGTTAAGGATGGAGCATTCCACTTCAATTGACTCATGGGAGCAAAACCAGGGAACATAAGTTCAAATGGAAACTTCAGTAGTTTCCAGAGGAATACCAGAAGGTTCAATGGAATGGCAGATAAAAGCCAAAACTCTCTGAAGCACTTAAGGAATAGGGAAGAATTACTGGAATTGAGGAAGAGTGGAATTCCATTATGAACTTGGATACCATAAATCTACTTCAAACGCTACCATACCTTAGGACAGGTACAAAGTGTATTCTTTCAGGTACAATTTTTAGGTTGACAGAAGAGATAAATCAGACTGAACTGTGCTATATTATTGCATGAAACACTTCAGCACTGAATGGAAGAGCTTGAATGGAGTGATTGATCTTCACTCCTCATTATATTGTCAAAAAATTGAATTACTGTTAATTAATAATCTGTAGAAGCAAATTGAAAGATGCAGTTTGCAAGTTACAAGTGAAGACAGGCAGCATTGCCAACAATAGAGCATGCTTTCCCAATGAGCTTAATGCATTCAATGTACATTTTGATTGGAATGTCATCCTTCACCCCATCCTGACAGTCTCTAGTGTGCCCAAACCCATAGTCACCATTGCAAATGTAAGATCAGTCTTATGGAGCGTGAATTTGCAGAAAGCATCAGGTCTTGATGGTGTCATTGGCTGTATCCTTAGATCCTGCACAGGTTAGCTGGTGTGGCAATTTACAGACATTTTTAAATTCTCTGCTTCATTCTGAGGTCCCCACCTGCTTTAAGAAGACCATTATCATCACCGTAGCTAAGGAAAGTAACGTAACTTGTCTCAACAACCACTGTCCAGTGAATGACATCCACCATTATGAAGTGTTTCGAGAGGCATATGGGGCACACATTAACTCAACACTGATGCCTCCACTCTACTCCCCATACACTTATGACTGCATGACCAGATTCTGTTCAAGCTACAAGTTTGCAAATGGTACCACCGTCATGGACCAGATCTCAAATAATGATGAGTCAGAGTACAGGAAGAAGATAGAGAGCCTAGTGACATGGTGTCATGACAACAAACTTTCCATCAATGTCAGCAAATGAAAGAGCTGCTCATTAATTTCAGAAAGAGGATTGTGTACACACTCCAGTTTACGACAACGGTGCTGAGTTTGAGAGAAATAAGAAGTTCAAATACCTAGATGTGAACATCACCAATAGCCTGTGCTGGTCCAACTATATGGATGCTATGGCCAAGAAGAGAAAATGTCCTGGGTGGGTGAGGTCTTTAACTATGCTGTCTGCTTTACTGAGGCAGCGAGAAATATAAACAGACTTCGTAGAGGGGAGGCTGGTTCCTGTAATGTACTAAGCTATGTTCACAACTGTCTGCAGTTTCTTGTGAGCTGAGCAGTTGCCATAACAAGTCATGATACATCCAGATAGGATGTTTTCTATGGTGACAGCCAAAGGGGATAAATTTCTTAATTTTCTTGAGGAAGTAGAGGCATTGGTGAGCTTTCTGGTTCAAAGATAGCTTGTATCATGCTGTCCTAAGACTATTGAACAATCACTACTGTAAGATGGACTCTTGATCTCACAACCTACCTTGTTATGGCTTTGCACCATATTGTTTGCCTGCACTGCACTTTCTCTGTATTGCATTCTGCAAATGCTTTATTACGCATTCTGTTATTGTCTTCCTTTGTACTCCCTCAATGTGCTATTGTAATGAAATTATCTCATGGATGCCATGTTTTACACTGTACCTCAGTAAATGTGACAATGTTAAACTAATTTTCTAATTTACAAAGTAATAAAGAATTAACAGCAGGGAAACAATCCTGATTGGTTAATGTTTGTGTTTATGCTCTATATGAGCTTGTTGCATTTTGTATCATCCAAACAGATTAAAATATTTACTCCTTTTCCCCTCAAGAATTCATCTAACTTCTCTATAATTGCATCAGCGCTGTTTGTGAGAACTGCTCCGTCTGGTAGCATGTTCTGCATTCTAAGCACACGCTTCTCTGAAATTCCCGGTTGGGTTAATTAGCCAATATTTAAAGGCCTCTGTCTCACCTTTCCTTGGACTGATTTGTCTGCAGAAAATTTGCACCATTTGGTGCTGGAGTATCCACAATAATGTTTTGCCACTCATGCCCAGAATTACTTCAGCAGCACATTGTGACATGACACAACTGTTCTTGTAATTATCTCATGGATTTAGATAGAATTGCCTTATGAATAACTCAGCTGGGTGATGGACTAAAAGACAGATTCAAGGTAGCAGTCATGCCTGCTGGTTATATATATTGGAAAACAGTGGGTGATCCATTCACAAAATTCCATTACAGTTCATAAATGAAAAATTGTGACAGATATTCTTCTGATTCCCTGATAACCTGAGGAACTCAAACTCAGGCAATCAGTATTATAATGTATCAGGCCTTCTGGCTTGAATTCATCCAAACTGATAGATAAAAGTTTAGCTTCCTTCCATGTACAAGGGAAGAACAAAATTCCTCTATTTTGTTAACTTGAGGAGCAGGGAGACATAGGCATAATGTGGGCAAATGGGGTGAGCAGAGATAGGCACACACAGGTCAGGCTGTAGGGCAATGTATTTCTGTGTGGAATGACTCTATAACATAGATTGAAAATAAATCACCATTAGTTGAACCTGGAAATAAATGTAAACTGCTCTTGATAAAATAACTTCATGTAAAATATTCCAGAAGTCAATCTTATTCCAAATAGACCACAATTATATTATTCATCACAATTGATTGGTAGTAATAACATTTAGTTAAATGTGTGTTTGCTCAGTGCAATTAGAGTGGCTTAACTTTCTTAAAATAATTCCAAAGGTGGAAATGACCAATAACTTCAATAAAATCAAGCTGATTACATCTCAAAGGCCTGAGAAAGGCACGTGCAAAACCACTACTGATTACATCTGTGCCACAATTGGAAAACTATGGGTGACTGCAAAATGAATATTACATACAGAAAATATGTTCAAGATAATATTTATAAGGAAGAACAATGAACACAAAGATCTAGAAGAAACTACTCGAGTATAAAATAATTTTCTAGTTTAACACCCTGATGGGGTTCCCTGCAACCACTGTGCAGCATGCTAGCCCTGGGTGTCTTTCTGCCCGCCATGTTCTCTTCTCATCACCTTGTTTACCGCTCACTGCACCATTCAGGCACAGTGATGTAGGGTACTCATCGTTTTCATCATCATCTTCTCCAGCAACCCCTCATCCATTTTACAAGACTCATAAACACAAGAGATTCTGGAAATCTAGAGCAATGTGCACAAAATGCAAGAGGAACTCAACAAGTCAGGCTGCCTCTGCCGGGGGCAATAAGCAGTTGACGTTTTGGGCTGAGACCCTCATTGGGACTGGAAAGGAAGGAGGTAGTAGCCTTAATAAGAAGGTGGAGGGACGAGAAGGAACACAAACTGGCTGGTGATAGGTGAGGCCAGGTGAAGGTGAAGGTGGGTGGGGGAGAGAAAATGAATTAAAAAGCCAGGATTTGATAGGTGGAAGAGGTAAAGGTCTGAAGAAGGCAGCTCATGATGCAGGACATGGGAAAATGGGGATCTCTTCTTGGCAAAATCAAGGCCTAAGTGAGGTGTACCTACAAGCTGTGACCAAGCCAACATTATACTCATGGATAAACACGAAGAAATCTGCAGATGCTGGAAATTCAAGCAACACACACAAAATGCTGGTGGAATGCAGTCAGGACTGATGAAGGGTCTCAGCCCGAAACATCGACAGCGCTTCTCCCTATAGATGCTGCCTGGCCAGCTGCATTCCACCATCATTTTATGTGTGTTGATTATACTCATGGAAGCATATAGCATGGAAGCAGGCTCTTTGGCCCAAGTCTGCACCAGCCATCAACCACACATTCACACCAATCCTACATTAAACTAATTTCTTCATTGTTCCCACATTTTCATCAATTCCTTTCCCTCACCCCAGAGTCAAACACTAGAGGCACACATTAGGGGTCATTTACAGTGGCCAATTAGCCTACCAACTTGCATGCCTTTGGCATGTGGAAGGAAATCCATGCAGTCACAGGGAGAATAGCAGCCCAGAGCACTTTGTTCATGAGCTGTTATCACCTATTGCTGTTTAAATGTTTGAACAACACTGTTCACAGTCTGCTGCTACTACCATTGAAGTGGGTCATAGTTTAGAGTGCTGCTAGAGACATTAAAGTTACTGTGGTTGAGTGAGATGTCCTACAACTCATGGCTTCTCAGTGATGTGCTTATAATAAAAGCTTACATTGAAAGGAAAGCTTACTTTTGGTTTGCAGCTGCAGCAACCAATGGGGAATTCTCAAGCCCAAGTCATACCTCCTTCCTGACTTTTACTATTTCACAGTGGAAGTCATTGACCAATTATTTTGTGTGTAAGGGGCTTAACGCTGGTGTTAAAAAGCCATAAAACTGTGCAGAAATTGGCCAGTTCCGGTGTTGGATTTGATATTTTTTTCAGGTATCCTTGGGAAGCACATCAGTCCTTGAAATTGGGTCACCTTTGGCCTGTTTATCAGCTGCAGCAGCATCTCATTCTCAACCCTGTGCATTCAGCTTGTTTCAAACATTCAGATAGACATCAAAATAAGTTGAATTCATGAAAGAAAAAAATCTAAAAATACCAAGGTGGCAGATTTGGAAAGGAGGATATTCATAAGGAATAAAATTACCAGCCCAGGATAGTTGGGCTTGATATAATAATTTTCACTGTGTAACAAAAATATGCACATTGACTTGATTTGATTTTTTTAATCAGGTTTGTAACTGGCAAATCATCAAATAAAAAAAATTGAAGCTGTATATTCAGCTGCCTGCCAGGCAATGCTAGGCATAAATCAGAAGGAAATTGCTGGGTTGTGTTTGCTTATTCTACTTCCTGTAATCCTCTGGCAAAATCCTCTAGTGTTCCACAGGGGTCAGTGTTGGGACCGCTTCTTATTACTCTGTATGTCAATGATTTAGATGATGGACTAGATGGCTTTGTTGCCAAGTTTGCAGATGATACAAAGATTGGTGGAGAGGCAGGTAGTGTTGAGGAAACAGGTAGGCTGCAGAAGGACTTGGACAGATTAGGAGAATGGGCAAGAAAGTGGCAAATGAAATACAATGTTGGAAAATGCATGGTCATGCATTTTGGTAGTAGAAATAAATGTGTAGTCTATTTTGTAAATGGGGAGAAAATCCAAAAATCTGAGATGCAGAGGGATTTGGAAGTCCTTGTGCAGAACACCCTGAAGGTTAACTTGCATGTTGGATTGGTGGTGAGGAAGGCAAATGCAATGTTAGCATTCATTTCAAGAGGTCTAGAATACAAAGAGCAGGGATGTGATGCTGAGGCTTTATAAGGCACTGGTGAGGCCTCACCTTGAGTGTTGTGAACAGTTTTCAGCCCCTCATCTTAGAAAAAATGTTCTAGCATTGGAGGGGGCTCAGAGGAGGTTCACAAGCATGAGTCCGGGAATGAAAGGATTATCATATGAGGAATGTTTGATGGCTCTGGGTCTGTACTCGTTGGAATTTAGAAGGAAGGGAGAGGCGGCAGTTTTGAAACATTTTGAATGTTGAAATGTTTAGACAGGGTAGATGTGGAAAGGATTTTCCCATGGTGGGGAGTCTAGGACAAGAGAGCACAGCCTCAGGATAGATGGGTGTCTATTTAAAGCAGAGATGCTGATAAATTGTTTTAACCAGAGAGTGGTGAATTTGTGGAATTTATTACCACAGGCAACTGTGGAGGTCAGGTCACTGGGTGTATTTGAGCTTGGTAGGTTCTTGATTGGACACAACATCAAAGGTTATGGGGAGAAGGTTAGGGAGTGGGGCTGAGGAGGGGCAAAAAGGATCAGCCATGATTGAGTGGTGGGCAGACTCAATGGGCCAAATGGCCTGTTTCTCCTTCTGTGTCTTATGGTCATGGTCTAAAATTTAATAAAGATTTATGAGAAAACATAACCTAATTCCTCCACTGGTTCTTCTGGAATACACAGATTCTTCAATGTCATATTCTAGGACAGGAATTCTCCTTGGAAGTTCAAGGGATGGGTAGACTTACATCAAACAATTTTTCAGTTGAAATCTTTCTGGTAAGTATAAGATTACTGATGCTATGTTTCCAAGTGGTAGGACAGTGGAAGTGCCATGTTAACTATTTCAATGCCAACAACAAATCTTTTCAGAACAACTTTTAAGTGGCTGATACTGTTAACCTCCATAGCTCTCCCACATGATCTTTCCTTGTGCTTGAATATTGTAATTCCATAGAGACACTTTCTTTGTATTATTTCAGACCTCCATTAAGTTTTAGACATTATTGTCAGGGCAGGTTTCAGCCAAGATCTTGCACTGAGAACCAATCTCAGCTAGATCCTCAGGCTAATTGTTTACTTTTATTGTGACATCCTTAGGTGCCAACACTGCCCCTCACCAGGCCTAATCCCTCATACTCCTCTGCATGACAGTTATACTAATTTGACAGGGGGATAGGAACCAGAGTAAGTGCTGAGAGTGACGTAAATAGAGGAAATGTGTGGTGAGGAGAGGCTCTTGATAGGGTAAAATTGCAGTAAACAGAATGAGTAGCAAGATCGAAAAGGGTGAATATAGGACTGAAGTTATTGTATCTGAATGACTGCAGTATACAGAATAAGGTAGATGAACTTGTAGCACAATTATAGATTGGCTTGTATGATGTTGTAGGCATCACTGAATCATGACTGAAAGAAGATTATAGCCGAGAGCTTAATATCCAAGGATTCATATTGTATCAAAGGGACAGGAGGGAAGGCAAGAGGGGGTGGTGTTTCTTTGTTGGTAAAAAATGAAATCAAATTGTTAAAAAGAGATCTAGGCTCAAAAGGTGTTGAAACACTATGGATAGAGTGAAGGAACTGCAAGTGTAAAATGACGCTGAAGGGACCTGGTATTCAGGCCCTCAAAGAGCAGTAAAAATGTGATCTACAAGTTACAACGGAAGACAGAAAATGCATGCCAAAAGGGCAATGTTACAATAGTCATGGGGGATTACAATATGCAGGAAGATGGTGGATTCAAAAGGGGGAATTTCCAGAATGCTGACAAGATGGATTTTTAGAAAAGCTTGTGGTTGAGCCCACTAGGGGATCAGCTATTCTGGACTGGGTGTTGTGTAATGAACTGGAATTGATTAAACAACTGAAGGTAAAAGAACCCTCAGGGGAAATTGATCATAACATGATCAAATTCACCCTGAAATTTGAGGAGAAGCTAAAATCAGATATATCAGTGGAGTAAAAGGAATTACAGAGGCATGAGAGACCAGAATTGATTGGAAAAGAACACTGGCAGGGATGAAGGCAGAGCAGCAACGGCTGGAATTTCTGAAAGCAATATGGAAGGCACAGGATAAATACATCTCAAAGAGGAAGAAGTATTCTAAAGGAAAGATGGCACAACCATGGCTAAGAAGAGAAGTCAAGTCAGTGTCAAAGCCAAAGAGAGGACACATAATAGACCAGAAATTGGTGAGAAGTCAGAGGATTGGGAAGTGTTTAAAAACCAACCCAAGGTAACTAAAAAAGTCACTAAGAAGGTAAAGATGGAATACGAAGGTAAGCCGGCAATAATATCGAAGAGGATACCAAAAATTTATTCAGATACATAAAGTGTAAAAGAGAAGTGAGAGGAGATATCAAACTGCTGGAAAACAATGCTGGAGAAGGAGCAATCTCACCAGAAGGCATTTGATAAGGTGCCACATATAAAAGACTTATACCTGAGATAAGGATGCATAGAGTCAGGATGATGTATTAGCATGGATAGAGGATTGGTTAACCAATAGAAAGCAGAGAGTTGGGATACATGATCATTACTCTGGTTGGCAAAGTGGTGAGCAGCGTGCCGCAGGGGTCGGTGCTGAGCCTGCAAGAATTCATGATATACGTTAACGATCTGGAAGAGAGGACCAAGTGCTAAGTATCTAAGTTTGCTGATGATACTAAATGGAGTGGAAAAGCAAATTGTGCAGAAGATACGGAGAGTCTGCAGAGAGATAGAGATAGGTTAAGTGAGTGGGTAAGGGTTTGGCGGATGGTGTACAATGTTGGTAAATGTGAGGAAAAATGAAAGATCAGATTATTTAAATGGTAAATGGTGCAACAGGCTATCAAAAATGGGATGTTGGCCTTCATTGCTAGAGGGATTGAATTCAAGAGCAGGGAGGTTATGCTGCAACTATACAGGGTACTGGTGAGGCCGCACCTGGAGTACTGTGTGCAGTTCTGGTCTCCTTACTTGAAGAAGGATATACTGTCCTTGGAGGTGGTGTAGAGGAGGTTCACCAGGTTGATTCCAAAGATGAGGTGGTTAGACTATGAGGAGAGATAGAGTCGCCTGGAACTGTACTCACTGGAGTGCAGAAGAATGAGAGGGGATCTTAAAGAAACATAAAATTATGAAAGGGATAGTTAAGATAGAGTCAGGAAAGTTGTTTCCACTGATAGGTGAAACTAGAACTAGGGGAAGTTGTCTCAAGGTTTGAGGGAGTAGATTTAGGGTGGAGATGAGGAGGAACTGCTTTTCCCAGAGAGTGGTGAATCTGTGGAATTCTCTGCCCAATGAAGCAGTGGAGGCTACCTCAGTAAATATATTTAATACAAGGTTGGGTAGATTTTTGCATAGTAGGGGAATTAAGGGTGATGGGGAAAAGGCAGGTAGGTGGAGATGAGTCCATGGCCAGATCAGCCATGATCTTATTGAATAGCGGGGCAAGCTCGACGAGCCAGATAACTTACTCCTGCTCCTATTTCTTATGTTCGCACATAATGGGGGATTAGGATATAGTGGACAAACTGAATCAATATTTTGTATCAGTCTTCACTGTGGAAGACACTAGCAGTATGGTGGAAGTTCCAAGTGTCAGGGGTCATGAAGTGTGTGAAGTTACCATTACGAGAGAGAATGTTCTCAGGAAACTGAAAAGTCTGAAGGTAGATAAGTCACCTGGAACAGATAGCTAAGACCCCAGAGTTCTGAAAGTATCATAATGGGGCAATGGGAATGGACCCAAATGCAAGACACAGACAGTGAAGTACCAGGAACAGGACTAGGCATGAGAAGGAAGCAAGGGAAGTGAGGAAGAAAGGACGCTGGACATGACACCAGCCCCGGATGAGACAAGGACTCCGGGCCTGGGCTAGGACCTGACTAGGATAGGGAACCAGGACATGGAACTGGGAACTAGGAGCCTGGGCTTGGACTCCAAGCCAGAGACTGGACAAGGACCCAGAATCTGGGTCTTGACTCAGGCTCGGACCCCAGAACCAGGCGAGGATAAGACGTGGCTACAGGACAAGGACGAGAGACTACTAGACAGGACAAGGGAACCTCAGCACAGGACAAGGGAATCCCAGCACCGGGCTGGGCAAGGCACATGGACATGACGAGAACCCAGAGCCTTGGTCGAGGGAGAGACAATAGGACAAGGATATGAGACTCCTGGACAAGGAAATCCCAGCACCAGGTTGGGCAAGGTACTCCTGTGCTGGGAGAGGCATATGGACATGACAAGGACACAGAGCCTACAGAGAGACAGGGACATGGAACACCGAGCCAGGACCCCTCCTTGGTTACAGGACATAGGGACAGGACTCATCACACTGAACACAAGAAGACAGTTCCCAACACAAGGTAGCAGCAAAACAGCCAGACCTACCTAGTGAAGGCATGGACATGGAGAGGCAGTTCCCAACACTAGGTCACAGTAAAACAGCCAGACCTACCTAGTGAAGGCATGGACATGGGCAGACAGTTCCAAACAGGGCAAGGCTCCAGGCAGAGGCATCAGGAGGAAGAGAAGGAATACAGACAAGAGTTTTGGACAGGAACAATCCAGCAGCCCAAGGCTGACTCCTGAAGTTATTTATGAAGCTAGCCCAAACAAGAATCAGCTGACTCACAGAAGCTGGGGAAACCCAGAAAACCTGGAATAAGGAACATGGACCAGACCGTGAATCCGAATGCGGATTTCACGGACCGGACCATGACAGAACGAGGTGGCTGAAGAAATTGTGGAGGCATTTATAAGGATTTTTCAAGAATCACTAGATCTTGGAATGGTCCCGGAAGAATGGAAAGTTCCAAATGTCACTCCACCTCCAAGAAGGGAAAGAGGCAGAAGAAAGGAAACTATAAGCCAGTTAGTCTGACCTCAGTGGTTGGGAAAATTTTGGAGTTCAGTATTAAGGATGAGGTCTCAGGGTACTTGGAGGCACATGATTAATAGGCCGTAGTCAGCATGGTTTCCTCAGGGGAAAATCTTGCCTGACGAATCTGTTGGAATTCTTGGAAGAAATAACAAGCAGAAAAGACAAAGGAGAATCGGCTGTTGTTATGTACTTGGATTTTCAGAAGGCCTTTGACAAGGTGCCACACATTAGACTGCTTAACAAGCTATGTGCCCATGGTATAGCAGGAAACATTCTAGCATGGATAATAAAGTGGCTGATTGGCAGGAGGCAAAAGCTAGGAATAAAAGGGATCATCTTCTGTTTGGCTACTGGTGATTAGCAGTGTTCCGCATCGGTCTGTGTTGGGACCTATTCTTTTTACATTATATGTCAATGATTTGGATGATGGAATCGATGGTTTTGTTGCAAAGTTTACCGACAATATGAAGATAGATGGGATGGCATTTTGTTTTGAGGAAATAAAGCTGTGACAGATGGAATACAGTGTTGGAAAGTGTATGGTCATGTGCTTTGGGAGAAGAAATGAAAGGGTTGACTATTTTCTAAATGGAGAGAAAATACTAAAAACTTGGTACAAAGGACTTGGGCATGCTCGTGCAGGATTCCCTAAAGGTTAATTTGCAGGTTGAGGCTGTGGTGAGGAAGGCAATGTTAGCATTCATTTCAAGAGGACTAGAATATAAAAGCAAGGATGTAATGGTGAGTCTTAGAGTACTGTGAACAGTTTTGGGCCCTTTATCTTAGAAAGGATGTGCTGAAACTGGAGCAGGTTCAAAGGAAGCTCAGGAAAATGATTTTGGGATTGAATGGCTTGTCATATGAAGAGCATTTGATGGCTCTGAGCTTGTATTCACTGGAATTCAAAAGAATGAGGTCTGAACATTCCTATCGAATGGTGAAAGGTCTTGATAGAGTGGATAAGGAGCGGATGTTTCCTATGGTGGATAGTCTAAGGCCAGAGGACATAGCCTCAGAATAGAGTGGCGTCCTTTTAGAACAGAGATGAGAAGAAATTTCTTTAGCCAGATAGTGGCATATCTTTGCCACAGGCAGCTGTGGAGCCCATGTCTTTTATATATATTTAAGACAGAGGTTGGTAGATTCTTGACTGGTCAGGGCATGAAGTGATACTGGGAGAAGGTAGGAGACTGGGGCTGAGAGGAAAACTGGATCAGGCATGATGAAATCACAGAGCAGACTTGATGGGCTAAATGGCCTAATTCTGCTCCTATATCTTATATTTTTATGGTCTTATGGTCTTATAAAAATGCTCCTTATTACCACCCATGAAATCAACAAGCCAATCTTCTTCCATCTTTTCCTCCACAAATACTGAACTCACGTTCTCAGTCCCTCCCTACCAAACTCTTGGTTGATCCTCTCCAACTTCCTTGTATTCTCCATCTGCTTGCCATTAAAAGCCCCGTCCTACCAACAGCACACTATTCAGACATTGTAAGTTTTATCCCAAGCCACATTGCACTTCTCCCATTGGTTGATCATGAACTTCTCATCTGATGACTAAAGCTATCACCTAAGATCTTAGTAAACCACAGTTCTCATCACCAGAACATTAGAAGCCCTGCCAATGAGTCCAACATACCTCTGGAGTCTAGGACAACACGGGCAATCAAAAAGGGTTCTCTGCATCTGGACTAATGTGAAGGTATGGTGGAGACCATGTCACCAGTTCTGGTTGGGAGACGTGACCTCATAAGATCTGGACCATTTATTTCAACAAACCTTCGTTCAACCATTGTGATGTCTTTCAGTGACTATTAAATATTTGGCTGATAATTGTACCTTGTAAGCATCATGATATGTTCAGTATGTTTGAGGTGCTATGTACATTTAAGTTATCTATGATGTCCTGTATATGTAAGTCTATTGCTCAACCTATCACAGGTGCATCACTGTGCTGGAGTCACAATAAGAATTGATTCATCCTGAAGCACCAAGATGGCTAAAGGAAAAAAAAAGGTAAATGCTGATCTGGTGGAGGTCTTTTAAATATAAAGTGGCATTAATGAAATGAGGGTAGTTTGTAAATCCAATGCATAGTACATGTATTTCATATGGTGCAGTATTGAGTTGTGCAGCATAATAAACCACCAGATGGAATAGAGATCTTCTAAAGAGCATTACACCCTTTCTAGTATGTTATTTATCTCCTTATGAAGGATGCTGAGCAAGGAAAAGTGACATCAATCATGGTAAAATGCAAGTTTAACTCTGCCTCACTGGACAATTCGCACAATGTTTAGGGAAACTATGAAAGTGCAGCAACTCTGTGAATGCAAGGACTAAAGAGCTATGTGCACACTTAAATTATTTTTTAAAATGAGAGTGTTTAAACTTTTAGTGTAGGCTGAACCTCTGTTACAGTCTTACAATATGAACATACACATTGGTATGCATCCTCTCACAATATACGTTTCTTCCCCAGGCAGTTAATCTGATCAATTGTTCTAGTTAGACCTCACACCCATCCCATCACCCCCTCTACCTTTTACCTCAGTCACTGCACTGCAATTTACACTATTTTTATAATGCTGTTTACATTGTAAATACATGCTAGCATTTTATTCCATGTCTATACTTTAATCTGTATCATATTTTATTTAATTATTTATTCTTTGTCATTGTTGAATGTTGTTTTTGTTGCATGTCTTGCCCTGACTAACACACCACGGCAAATTCCTAATACATGTAAATATATATGGCGGATAAAGTTGATCGTCAATCCATGTTTCAAGAAACTGTATGAACCATGCACTGGAAAGGAGCCACTAACAGAAGGAAGAAGATCATGCATTCCATTATTACCTACATCATCATTGGAGAGTCCATAACAAAAGACATTACATTCAAGTTAATTGTCATCTGACTGTACATACATATATAACCAGATGAAATAATGTTCCTCTGGACTGAGCTGGAGAGGTCTCTGTGACTGACTGTGTGTGCCGCCATCCTATGCAATAGGGTTAATGGGGTTAGGACAGCTGAAGTTATGGACTAAGACCAACACACACACACGCTGGATCGTAATTTAACTGATTTCTTATGTTGTTTACTTGTGGACTCTGAAGCTGAATAACTGAATCATCAAACATAAGGTGAATCAGTCCATTTTCACTTGCATGTTGAAGACTGATTCTACAGGAATATGACTGGTCTGTACACCACACACGCTGAATACCTTGGAAATGACGTCCAAATGTCACCTCTGATTAAGTTAGAAGGCCAATACATCATTACTTCCCTGTATTTGCAGCACCATGGAGAGTTATAGAATCACTCAGCACAGAAAAAGACTCAGTGGTCCGCTTGGTTCATGTGATGTGATGTACGAACCCCAGATTATTTTGCCATATTTCCATCAGCTCCCTTCAATTTTCTTTGAAAGTTATTATTGAAAGTCCTTCCACTCCTATTTCAAACTCAGCATTCCAGATGCCACCTTGGACAGAAATTCCACATATCTATTCTCATTGTTCTGCAAATAAAATTAATTTTTCTTTCCCTATGGGTATGACTCTGCTGCCACTGGAAATTGTTTATTTTACATATTCCAAAGTAAAGAAAAAATCCTATTTTTAAACATCTTCAAATGTTTTCTTAACCTTCTTTGGGCTCAGGAGAATACCCATATACTTCATATTTCCGTCTAACGTCCTGCATTCCTTGGAGGTGATCTTTTCTAAAGTCTTCTAAAGATGTGCTAACCAGTCTTGGATACAGCACTCCCCCACTCAGCTTCCTCTCTTGCTCAGTAGTTTCAAGCCACATATGCACCATCATGCTTTGAATGTTATCTAAGCATTCCTTTATCCTTCACTTGCAATCAACCTTCAATCTCTTTTTATCATATCTTAAAAATGTCTTTGTTCCTTCAACTGATTGGATAGATCCATTCGTTTATGATTACAACGCTACTCAAAATATCATCTGTACTTTTGCCACAAAGAGTAAATTTAAACTATGTACTGATCAAAGGAATCCACAGTGCTTTCTATTACTTCACCAAGCAAAACTATTAAGTAGTGATTCCAATTTGATAGACGTGTTGAGTCAGATTTCCTGTGTTGTAGGTTTCCCTGCTTATGTAAACCCAGTTTTGGAGATGCTGGCCTGCTCTACAGTTTGTAGACACAAAAACTGAAATTATATTGTTGGGGGGTGGGGGTCTGTGCTGGTTTTATGCCTGGTTGTGAATGGTATCTTTCAAGAGATGTGAAGAACAAGACGTTAACCCTGGAACAGGGTGGGGGTGGAGCAGTATTGCGTGGTACAGTGGTTCAAAAGATTGTGCTACTATTTCACAACTCCAGAAACCCAATTTTAAATCTGACCTCATGTGCGATCTATGTGGAGTTTGCACATTCCCACAGATTAAGGAGTTGACGGGTATCCGAGAAAGAAAAGATAACCAGAAAATAAATGTGACAGATGGGATTGCCCTGAGAAATGATGTGTACTCACTGATCCAAAGGGCACACTAAATCGTCATATGAAAAATATACAGTAAGAATATGAAATTTATTGCCCTCCCTCTCCTTACTTGTCACTCTCTCATTCCTCCTCTATCCCACCTCCACCCACCCCTGTCCTGTCCAGTTAAGAATTAGGTCACCCACTGAAAAATTATGGAACCTAATGCACATCCTAGCTGCAAGGGAAAAATAAATGATAGTTACGTCAAGTAACACACACAAAATGCTGGAGGAGCTCATCAGGCTAGGCAGCATCTATGGAAAAGAATAAACAGTTGACGTTTCTGGCCAAGACCCTTCATCAGGACTCAGTTGGGTTAAATTATGTAAGTGAGTTGTAAGAGAATTAATCAAGTATTCATGGGCATGTGCAAGAGAGTAAGTTACAGAGAAATAAGAGGGGGAATTGGATTCATGGGATTGCTCTGAGAACTGGCATTATCTGTATAGGATGAATGGCCTCTTTCTCTGATGTAAGGAAAAATATATTGGAAACATGCTGTATACACATAGTTATGGTATAACTTTGGGCATTTGAAGGGGCCCAAGCTATACCTGCCTCCTGGACTGATTTGTGGAATCACCTTTGTGTAACGCGCTGTAAGGATTCACTGGTAAGGTAATGGCTTCTTTGTAATGTTTCATTGCTAAGGCTAATGTAATGGCTTCTCTGTAATGTTCACTACTGAGGTAACAGTTTCTCTGTAGCAGCAATGTTTGGGTTATGGCTGGAGATAACAGGTATGCATGTTAGCCAATCAGAGATTATTGCTCTGTCTTGTGAATCTGAAAGCAGATTGTTCGCGGTCTTTGTCAAGGAGAGATGAAGAGGGAAGGCACGTGTGGAAAGAGCTGGTAGACCACCGGACAGAGTGGACTCGGTGAGGAGCCAAAGGTCGACAATGCTTGGAGGACATGCTTGGTGGAAGAATGGCGAATGAGTGAGCTCCAACGTGCACTTTTGACTTTTCCTTGAATTGGGCCCTTTTTTTATTTTCATTACTAACCCTATATTCAGATTAAGATTAGTAAAGTTCAATCATTTAATTGCATATGGTGTACTATCTGATATTTTGTGTTGTGGATTTGTAACTGGGCAGTACATTACACAGCATCCACACAAATGGGGGAGGTGGGGGCAGAGGCTGTTTTTCCCTAGATGAACATGAGCTGGGCAAGCCTGAGGGTTACAATTGTTTTAGTCCAAACTAGGCCCACTCCTTCATCTCCTTTTCCAGTACATTGATGCTCCTTCCTGCACCCATAAGGAACTCAAAAGTTTCATTATTTTTGCTGCTAATTTCCAGACCCGATGCGCGATCAACTTAAGTGCCATGCCAAAGGCTGAATCAAGGCAATGAGGTCCAGGCACCAGAGCATACTGAAGCAACTGAACTCAATGTTTGGATGGAGACTTATGCGCAAGGCCAAATCGGAAAATTCAGTTACAGGCTGAATCGAGCTGGTGGGGTCCAGGCACCGTAGTGGATTGGGATGACTGAACCTGACGTTTGAATGGATATTTAAGCACAGAGCTGAATCGGAAAGGTTGGGTACAGGCCAAATCGAGCCGATGGGGTCCAGGCCCCAAAGAGTATTGAGGCAATTGAACCTGAAGATTGGATGTTGATTGAAAAGAGCAGAAGATTGGGGCTGAGAGGAAAATTGGATCAGCCATGAAAAGATGGCGGAGCTAAACTATGGGACTTACTTTGTGGACTTCAGTTCAGAATGCTAATTACTTGTGGTAATTGTTTGCATGATGTATCTTTTTCTCTCTTCACACTGGGAGTTCGAACATCCGATTTTATATATGGTCTGGATATGCTTGGTTTCTTTGTTTCATGGCTGCCTGTTAAGAGACAAATCTCAAGGTTTACAATGTATAACTAGATTGATAATTAATATACTTTGAATTTTGATCATCATGTGGTCAATGTCTGACTCTTCTCTTCCTTTTCTGGATCTCTCAGTCTCCATCTCAGGAAATGGCATAGCTAATAGCATCTATTACAACCAATTACCACAACAATTTTAACCACTCTTTGTCCAATCATACTTATAGTAAGGAGTCTATTCCATTCTACCAATCCCTCTGCTTCTGTTGTATTTGCTCTGACGAAAAGACTTTCCATACTTGTGCCTCTGAAATGTCTTCTTTCTTTCTGAACCATGGCTTCCTCTCTACAATTGTTAACAAAACTCTTGACTGCATCTCATCCATTTCCTGGGCTCTTCTCTCACCCACTTTCTTTTGGAATAGAACAAGAGGACAGTTTTTCTGGTCCTCAGCTTCCAGCCCACAAGACTCTGCCTTTGTCAAAGGCAGGTCATGCCTTATGAGCCTGATTGAATTTTTTGAGGATGTGACTAAACACTGATGAAGGAAGAGCAGTAGATGTAGTGTATATGGATTTCAGCAAGGCATTTGATAAAGTACCCCATGCAAGGCTTATTGAGAACGTAAGGAAGCATGGGATCCAAGGGGACATTGCTTTGTGGATCCAGAACTGGCTTGCCCACAGAAGGCAAAGAGTGGTTGTAGATGGGTCATATGCTGCATGGAGGACAGTCACCAGTCGAGTGCCTTAGGTATCTGTTCTGGGACCCTTACTCTTCGTGATTTTTATAAATGACCTGGATGAGGAAGTGGAGAGATGGGTTAGTAAATTTGCTGATGACACAAAGGTTGGACGTGTAGTGGATAGTGTGGAGGTCTGTCAGAGTTTACAGTGGGACATTGATAGAATGCAAAACTGGGCTGAGAAGTGGCAGATGGAGTTCAACCCAGATAAGTGTGAAGTGGTTCATTTTGGTAAGTCAAATATGATGGCAGAATATAGTATTAATGGTAAGACTCTTGGCAGTGTGGAGGATCAGAGGGATCTTGGGGTCTGAGTCCATAGGATGCTCAAAGCTGCTGCGTAGGTTGACTCTGTGATTAAGAAGGCATATGGTGTATCGGCCTTCATCAATTGTGGGATTGAGTTTAAGAGCCGAGAGGTAATATCATAGCTATATAGGACCCTGGTCAGACCCCACTTGGAGTACTGTGCTCAGTTCTGGTTGCCTCACTACAGGAAGGATGTGGAAGCCATAGAAAGGGTGCAGAGGAGATTTACAAGGATGTTGCCTGGATTGGGGAGCATGCCTTGTGAGAATAGGTTCAGTGAACTAGGCCTTTTCTCCTTGGAGCGAAGGAGGATGAGAGGTGACCTGATAGAAGTGTATAAGATGATGAGAGGCATTGATCGTGTGGATAGTCAAAGACTTTTTCCCAGGGCTGAAATGGTTGCCACAAGAGGGCACATGTTTAAGGTACTGGGGAGTAGGTACCGAGGAGATGTCAGGGGTAAGTTTCTTACTCAGAGAGTGGTGAGTGCGTGGAATGGGCTGCCAGCGACGGTGGTGGAGGCGGATACGATAGGGTCTTTTAAGAGACTTTTGGAGCTTAGAAAAATAGAGGGCTATGGGTAAGCCTAGTAATTTCTAAGGTAGGGACATGTTTGGCATAACTTTGTGGGCCAAAGGGCCTGTATTTTGCTGTAGGTTTTCTATGTTTCTATGAATGGAGAGAGTTGGTGGACTGCTGGATGGGTGTTGAAAGAACTAGAAGGGGTGGATGTGGAGAGGGTGTTTCCTATGGTAGGGGTATCCAGAACTAGAGGGCACAGCCTCAAAATTGAGTGCAAACCTTTTAAACAGAGGTCAGGAGGAATTTTTTTAGCCAGTGAATGGTAAATCTGTGAAATGCTCTGCCACAGACTGCGGTGGAAGCCAAATCCGTGGGTATACTTAAGGCTTAGGTTGATCATTTCCTGATCAGTCAGGGCATCAAAGGATATGGCAAGAAGGCAGGTGTATGGGGTTGAGAGGGATCCAGGATCAGCCATGATGGAATGGTGGAGCAGACTCGGTGGGCTGAATGGCCTAATTCTGCTCCTGTGTCTTCTGGTCTTATGTCTTATCAGTAGATAATTTCCCTATTCTTCAAATAGATACCACCACAGACGCATCTTTTCTTCTTCTCCCCTTCAACTTTCAAAAGGTTCAAAGTAAATTTATTATCAATCTACATATATGTCATCATATATAACCCCAAGATTAATTTTTCTTTTGGACATTCACAGTAACTACAAGAAACACAATAGAATCAATGAAAGACCATACCCAACAGGACAAACAACCAGTGTGCAAAAGACAACAAACTTCAAATACAAAAAGAAAGAAATAATAATAATAAAGACCAAAAAATTCAAGATGATAAATGTAGAAAATGCCAAGAAAAAAACAAAACAAAATCAGTCCAACACATTGCACAATCTGATTATTCACACAGGCACAATCAAGTGGCAAACATCATTCATCAAAATCTTGCTTTAAAATATAAACTCAAAAAAGACACCATACTTAACTATAAATACAAGCCTGATCCAGTTTTAGAGTCAGAATACCACAGATAATATTATGATCGATCAGTTATTTCAGATAGGACAATCCATAATAACCGTCCGGATACACTATTACAGGATAAACAATCAAGAAGAACGTAATAGATATAGCCATTCCAACCACACATAACTTACAGAAATCAGTAAGTGAAAAACACCAGAAATATGGTGAATTAAAAGAGGAAATTGCAAGATTTTGGAACATGAACATGGTATATATTGTCCCAATAATAATATCTACAACTGGTATCATCCTAAAGTCACTACACAATAGCATTAAACAATCAGACCCACACAGAAATATTTATATAATCTCTAGAAAGCCACAATACTAAACATCAGTGAAGTAGTCCGAAGGTTTCTTGCAATTGAGAAATGAGTGTCCTTGGATTTGCCCGTACCTCAGGTTTTACCAGCTTGAGCTGAGAAGAAAAACACAATAATAATAAATAAATGAGATGAAGAGACCTTGAAAGTGAGTCATAGAAACATAGAAAACCTACAGCACAATACAGGCCCTTCAGCCCACAATGCTGTACTAAACATGCACTTACTTTAGAAATTACCTAGGGTTACCCATAGCCCTCGATTTTTCTAAGCTCCATGTACCTGTCTAAGAGTCTCTTAAAAGACCCTATCACATCCACCTCCACAATCATTGCCGGCAGCCCATTCCACACAACCACTCTCTGCTTAAAAAATATACCCCTGGCATCCCCTCTGTACCTACTTCCAAGCACCTTAAAACTGTTCCCTCTCATGTTAGCCATTTCAGCCCTGGGAAAAAGCCTCTGACTATCCACATGATCAATGCCTCTCATCATCTTATACACCTCTATCAGGTCACCTCTCATCCTCCGTCGCTCCAAGGAGAAAAGGCCGAGTTCACTCAACCTATTCTCATAAGGCATGCTCCCCAATCCAGGCAACATCCCTGTAAATCCCCTCTGCACCTTTTCTATAGTTTCCACATCCTTCCTGTAGGGAGGCAACCAGAACTGAGCACAGTACTCCAAGTGTGACATAACCAGAGTTTTATAGAACTGCATCATTACCACACGACTCCTAAACTCTATCCCTCGACTTATGAAAGCTAACACCCCATAAGCTTTCTTAACTACCCTATCTACCTGTGGGGCAACTTTCAGGGATCTGTGGACATGTACCCCCAGATCCCTCTGCTCCTCCACACTACCAAGTATCTTGCCATTTACTTTGTACTCTGCCTTGGAGTTTGTCCTTCCAAAGTGTACCACCTCACACTTCTCTGGGTTGAACTCCATCTGCCACTTCTCAGCCCTCTTCTGCATCCTATCAATGTCTCTCTGCAATCTTCGACAATCCTCAACACTATCCACAACACCACCAACCTTTGGGTCGTCTGCAAACTCGCCAACCCACCCTTCTATCCACGTCATTAATAAAAATCATAAAAAGTAGAGGTCCCAGAACCGATCCTTGTGGGACACCACTAGTCACAACCCTCCACCACGACCCTCTGCTTTCTGCAGGCAAGCCAATTCTGAATCCACCTGGCCAAATTTCCCTGGATCCCATGCTTTCTGACTTTCTGAATAAGCCTACCGTGTGGAACCTTGTAAAATTTGCCTGGTTTAGAGAGTATGGATTATGATCAGAGATTAAGGGAGTTAGGGCTTTACTCTTTGGAGAGAAGGAGGATGAGAGGAGACATGATAGAGGTATACAAGATATTAAGAGGAATAGACAGAGTGGACAGCCAGCGCCTCTTCCCCAGGGCACCACTGCTCAGTACAAGAGGACATGGCTTTAAGGTAAGGGGAGGGAAGTTCAAGGGGGATATTAGAGGAAGGTTTTTCACTCAGAGAGTGGTTGGTGCGTGGAATGCATTGCCTGAGTCAGTGGTGGAGGCAGATACACTAGTGAAGTTTAAGAGACTACTAGACAGGTATATGGAGGAATTTAAGGTGGGGGGGGGTTATATGTGAAGCAGGGTTTGAGGGTCGGCACAACATTGTGGGCCGAAGGGCCTGTAATGTGCTGTACTATTCTATGTTCTATGTTCTAAAGGCCTTACTAAAATCCATGTAGATCACATCCACTGCACTCCCTCATCTAGATGCCTGGTCACCTCCTCAAAGAACTCTATCAGGCTTGTTAGACATGATCTGCCCTTCACAAAGCCATGTCGACTGTCCCTGATCAGACCATGATTCTCTAAATGTCCATAGATCCTATCACTAAGAATCTTTTCCATCAGCTTTCCCAACACAGATGTAAGGCTCACTGGTCTATAATCACCCGGACTATCCCTACTACCTTTTTTGAACAAGGAGACAACATTCGCCTCCCTCCAATCCTCTGGTGCCATTCCCGTGGACAACGAGTACATAAAGATCCTAGCCAGAGGTTCAGCAATCTCTTCCCTCGCCTCGTGGAGCAGCCTGGGGAATATTCCGTCAGGCCCCGGGGATTTATCCGTCCTAATGTATTTTAACAACTCCAACACCTCCTCTCCCTTAATATCAACATGCTCCAGAACATCAGCCTCACTCATATTGTCCTCATCATCATCAAGTTCCCTCTCATTGGTGAATACTGAAGAGAAGTATTCATTGAGGACCTCGCTCACTTCCACAGTCTCCAGGCACATCTTCCCACCTTTATCTCTAATCGGTCCTACCTTTACTCCTGTCATCCTTTTGTTCTTCACGTAATTGAAGAATGCCTTGGGGTTTTCCTTTACCCTACTCACCAAGGCCTTCTCATGCCCCCTTCTTGTTCTCCTCAGCCCCTTCTTAAGCTCCTTTCTTGCTACCCTATATTCCTCAATAGACCCATCTGATCCTTGCTTCCTAAACCTCATGTATGCTGCCTTCTGGCACCTGACTAGATTTTCCACCTCACTTGTCACCCATGGTTCCTTCACCCTACCTTTCTTTATCTTCCTCACCGGGACAAATTTATCCCTAACATCCTGCAAGAGATCGTTAAACATCAACCACATGTCCATAGTACATTTCCCTGCAAAAACATCATCCCAATTCACACCCGCAAGTTCTAGCCTTATAGCCTTATAATTTGCCCTTCCCCAATTAAACATTTTCCTGTCCTCTCTGATTCTATCCTTTTCCATGATAACGTTAAAGGTCAGGGAGCGGTGATCACTATCCCCCAGATGCTCACTCACTGACATATCTGTGACCTGACCCGGTTCATTACCTAATACTAGATCTAGTATGGCATTCCCCCTAGTCCGCTTGACAACATACTGTGACAGGAATCCATCCTGGACGCACTTAACAAACTCAGCCCCATCTAAACCATTGTAACTTATCAGGTGCCAATCAATATTAGGGAAGTTAAAGTCACCCATGATAACAACCCTGTTATTTTTGCACCTTTCCAGAATCTGCCTCCCAATCTGTTTCTCGGTATCTCTGCTGCTACCAAGGGGCCTATGAAGAGGATCCTGCTACATTACCCACCTTTTCTGTAGCTGTAATAGTATCCCTGATCAGTAATGCCACCCCTCCTCCCCTTCCTCCCCCTCTATCCCTTTTAAAGCACTGAAATCCAGGAACATTGAGAATCCATTCCTGCCCTGGTGCCAGCCAAGTCTCTGTAATGGCCACTACACCATAACTCCATGTATGTATCCATGATCTCAGTTCATCACCTTTGTTCCTGATGCTTCTTGCATTGAAGTACACACACTTTAGCCCTTCTACCTTACTACCTTTACACCCTTTATTCTGCTTCTTTTTCTTCAAAGCCTCTCTATATGTTAGATCTGGCTTTACTCCATGCACTTCTTCCACCGCTCTATCGCTCCGGGTCCCATCCCCCTTGAAAATTAGTTTAAACCCTCCCAAACCATGCTAGCAAACCTACCTGCAAGGATATTGCTCCCCCTCAAGTTCTGGTGCAACCCATCCGATCTGTACAGTTCCCACCTTCCCCAGAAGAGATCCCAATGATCCAAAAATCTAAAACCCTGCCCCAACTCCTCAGCTATGCATTCAACTGCCATCTCCTCCAATTCTTACCAGCACAATCACATAGTACTGGCAGCAATCCTGAGAACGCCACCCTTGAAGTCCTGTTCTTCAGCCTTCTGTCTAGTTCCCGAAACTCACACTTCAGGACCTCATCCCTCTTCCTGCCTATGTCGTTGGTCTCAACATGTATCACGACTTCTGGTTGCTTTCCCTCTCGTACCAGGATGTCATGCACCCAGTCAGAGACATCCTGGATCCTGGCATCCGGGAGGCAACAAACCATGTGGGTGTCCTTCTCACATCCACAAAATCTCCTGTCTGCTCCCCTGACTATAGAGTCCCCAGTGACGACAGCTCTCCTCTTCTCCATCCCATCCTTCTGCACCACAGGGTCAGACTCAGTGTCAGAGGCCCTGCCACCGTGGCTCACACCTGGTCGGTTGTCCTCGCCAACAGCATCCAGGACAGTAAACTTATTATTCAGTATAATAAGTATAATTAATAACTATTAGTAATTATATTATTCTCCCATATAGCTGTAACATTACCTCTTGGCTCTTAAACTCAAACCCATGGTTGATGAAGGCCAATACACCATATGCCTTCTTAACCACAGAGTCAACCTGCGCAGCAGCTTTGAGTGTCCTATGGACTCGGACCCCAAGATCCCTCTGATCCTCCACACTGTCAAAAGTCTTACCATTAATACAATATTCTCCCATCATATTTGACCTACCAAAATGACCCACCGCACACTTATCTGGGTTGAACTCCATCAGTCCTTGAAAGTTGTGGGTACAGTTCAGTGATGGGGTGAGTGAAGTTAAGTGAAGTTATCCTTTCTGTTTCAAGAGCCTGATGATTAAGAGGTAAAAACTGTTCTCAAATCTGGTGTGTGTCGGCAAAATGGAGAAGATCTGGTCGCTTCTCAGGTAGGAATTGATATGCTTTATTACCAACCTCTCAAAGCACTTCATCACAGAGGATTTAAGTACTACTAGATAATACACATTGAGACAGGTTACCACATTCTTGTTCAGCACCAGTGTAATTGAAGCCTGCTTGAAGTAAGTGGGTACTGTATACTGCTGAAGCAAGAAGTTAAAAATCTCAGTAAACACTCCAGCCAATTGATCAGTACTCATCCAGGTACCTCACCTAGGCCATATGCTTTCCATGGGTTCACCCTTCTGAAGGATGTTCTCACGTCATCCTCAGAGATTGGAATCACAGGGTACCTCCATGTTTGATGGTCAAAGCAAGCATAGAAGTATTCCTGTTACCTTGGTGACTCCTTGGTCCACTCTTCCATTCCCTCCAACCACCCCCTTCTCAGAGCACTTTGTCTTGCACCCATAGACATTTTATCTTGTCCTTTCATCTCTTCCCTTTCCATCATCTACGGACCCAAACCATCTTTCAAGGCAAAATAGTGATCATTTGCATCTTTTTCAATGAAGTATTTGCAATGTGGCCCCCTCTACACCGGAGAAACCAAATGCAGATTGGATGATGCAGAACCTCTGTGCCTCTGTGTTCAGTCCACCAGTGGGACCATGAACTTCCCATTTCCTGTCAGTTTAACCCTCCAGCCCATTCCCACTCAGTCTGGGGGGACCTGCACTATTACAGTAAGGGCCAATTCAAGCTTGAGGAACTGCACCTCATCTTCCATCTGGGTACATAGCAGGACTCAATATTGAATACTACAGCTTCAGGTAGCTTGACTTCACAGTCTGTGTCAGTCATCCATCTGTAATATTAGCTCAGCTTTTTTTTTCGCCTTTTTATTCAATGTACCTGTCAAATGTCTTTTAAACTTTTGTAATTGTACATCAGAATCAGAATCAGGTTTAATATCACCAGCCTAAGCTGTGAAATTTGTTGACTTTGCAGCAGCAGTACAATGCAATACATGATAAATAAATATATAGACAAAATCTGAATTACATTAAATATATATATATATATAATAGTTAAATTAAGATAAATAGTGCAAAACCAGAAATAAAAAGTAGCATTCATGGGTTCAATGTCCATTTAGAAATCAGATGGCAGAGGGGAAGAGGCAGTTCCTGAATTCTTGATGATGGAAGCCACTTTTCTGAGGCACCACTCCTTGAAGGTGTCTTGGATACTACGGAGGCTAGTATCCATGATGGAGCTGACCAATTTTACAACTCTCTGAAGCAAACTACAATCCTGTGCAGTCACTACCCCCCCCCCCCCTTCATACCAGACAGTGATGCAGCCTATCAGAATGCTCTCCATGGTACATCTATAGAAGTTTTCGAGTGTTTTAGGTGACAAACAAAATCTTCTCAAACTCCTGATGAAATATAGTCGCTGGCTTGCCTTCTTTACAATTGCATTGATATGTTGGGACCAGGTTAGATCCTCAGAGATCTTGACACCCAGGAACTTGAAGCTGCTCACTCTCTTCACTTCTGATCCCTCTATGAGGATTGGTATGTGTTCCTTCGTCTTACCCTTCCTGAAGTCCACAATCAGCTCTTTCGTCTTACTGACGTTGAGAACCAGGTTGTTGCTGTGTCACCACTCCACTAGTTGGCATATCTCACTCCTGTACGCCCGCTCGTCACCATCTGAGATTCTACCAACAATGGCTGCATTATCAACAAATTTATAGATGGTATTTGAACTATGCCTATCTACACGGTCATGGGTATAGACAGAGTAGAGCAGTGGGCTAAGCACACACCCCTGAAATGCACCAGTGTGGATCGTCAGCGAGGAGGAGATGTTATTATCAATCCGCACAGATTGTGGTCTTCTGGTTAGAAATTCAAGGATCCAGTTACAGAGGGAGGTACAGAGGCTCAGGTTCTGTAACTTATCAATTAGGACTGGAGGAATGATGGTTATGTTGAGTTATCCTGACATAGGTATTTGTATTGTCCAGGTGATCTAAGGCCAAGTGAAGAGCCAATGAAATTATGTCCTCTGTCGACCTATTGTGGCAATAGGCAAATTGCAGTGCCCCTTGTTCCTCTGGCAGCTCATTCTATTTACCTATCAGATCCCATTTCAATCTTTCCCCATTCAGCCTTAAGCCTATCCTTTAAGTTTTAGACTCCATTACCCTGGGAAAAAACACCCAAAAACAAATGGCTGGAGGTACTTAACAAGTCGAGCATCATCTGTGGAGGCATAGGGATCATCGAGTCAAGGCTCTGCATCAGGACTGAGAGTGGAGGGGAAGTGAAGGGGAGGGTAAGGAGGGAAGAAGAATGAAGGTGATTTGTGAAGATTTACTTCACCTAATGCTCTCAGTACTAAGTGGACCTTGATGTCTTCACCTTGCTGTGCTTGCCGAGATTTCCAACTGTGATTCCATTTCAAAATAAATGACTTGCCTTGAAGCACATTATGGTGGTACAGTGCTCAATATAGTGGAACTTCTGTCAGCTTGTTCCATTCTGCTAGAGGTGGAACTATTTTGATGACTGTAAATTTCTGATTTCCATTTGCTAGTTCTCAAACAGACAGTTGCCCACTCAGCAAGCCTGACACACAACATTCAGGCATAAAGTGAGAAGTGTCCATTTATACTTAGGCAGTAGCAGGCAATGGCCATTCCCAGTAATAGAAAGTTTAACCATGTATCCCTGATGTCAGTGACATTGTTATCACTAAGTCACCTATTATAAATATCCTGGGAGTTATTGTGAATCACAAACTGATTCACTTAAGTAATGTGCCTATAAGACAAGGTTAAAGTCTACATATTTTATGGTGACTGACTCACCTCCTGAGACCACAAGCCCTTTCTATCATTTACAAGGAGTAAGATGAAATATTATCCACCTAGTGGATTAGCACAAATCCAGTGATACATTCAGGACAAATAAATCTGCTTGACTGATATCTCACCCACATCCTACACATTTGTTCTCTCCACCACCGATATATCAGAGTTGTATTGTGTACAACTGCAAAATGCACTGTAATTCCTCACTTAGGTTGCACTGGGAAAGCACTTTCTGAACTTCCAACACTTGCTGCTCAATAGAGTTGTGGAAGTATTATTACCAGGAGGACTGCAGCAGTTCAAGCAGGGAGCCTGGGAACCATCTTCTTAAGGGCAGTTCAGTTTCAGCAATAAATGCTGACCTTGGCATCAATGTTACCCTGTCAAATGAATTGAATATAAAAGCTCACTCTTCCACCAAGGCTCAGAGGTTTGTAGAGCTCTTTCTTTCTAATGTTTTGCCATAATTCCTTCCACATGTCACAATATGTGCACAATTACCCCCTCCCCATCTATTAAAGGCATAACACACCTCTTGTTTAAGATGGTTGGTTTTAAGCTGTGTTGGCAGTAACTACTCACAAACCTGGGCTCATTCTTGATTCAGTAAGTAACAGGCTAGACTTGGAAATGATTTATAATTGTCACTCTCCATGTACCCGGTCGAATGGGTATGGATTAATTGCATATCATAACCTTCATGTGCATTTTAAATGTGATCGAATTTAACCCTCTTCATCTTGTAATTCCCCAAACAACAGATAATTTATGAATCAATTTAATATATTATCCTCCCTAGTTTACTGTACCTTACAGTAAACTGTTTCGCAGAAGCCATGCCCAGAACAGAAACCATGTCTCTTGCAACCTCTTATTACAAGACTTTTTACTCAATAGAATAACCCAGGCTGATCTCAATGGAACAAATTGGAACAAACAGCAGAAGGTTTAGTCTACTTAGCAGAGGAGTTAAAAGGTCAATGGGAATAATGTGGCACATTCAATGACCTTGATAATACTCGTGTAAAATTAAGGCTGTAGAAATCTGGCTCCAGCATGTTTATCTTTAGAGAAGCAGCTTTGTCTTCAGTTTTCAAAGAAACATTAATTTGTTGCTGATGCCAAGAACATTTTGATAGAGATAGGGTTAGTGAGAGAATTACTGAGAAACTAATTAACACAAAATCTTTGTCTTTGTCTTCCTAGATTTCAGTCTTTGCAAGCTCACTTAAATTTCTGGATAAAACATAATGTATGTTTAAGTACCGAGGGTGAAATAGAACAGAAAGCAAGATCTAAAGCTTGTGAATGACTGTGAAGAGACTGGAACATATTTCAATGCTGGCAGAAGTATGAAATGATTTGGCGATATACATCTGTTTTGTAAGCTTACTGATGCTACGTGCCTTTTCTACTCATTAATTTCTGTAATTGAACAGGTGATTAAGGGTTGAGTGCAGGATGGTGAAAGTATCTTGAACAGAAATAAATTGTAGTGGTCTCTGGGAATACAGACTTGTCTGATACCCAAAGGACAGCAGCAATCCAGTTTATTGGGTTATGGGGTCTTCTTTAGGGAAGTGCAGCAAACTCAGTCCAAGAAGTAACCATTCATTGAAGTCCCTTAATTTTTCTTTAAACTGCTGAATTTTACCTGAAGCACCAGAGACACTCAGTTTGATAGAGACCACTGTGTCAGTGTGTATTTTGTGCTCATTTTGTTGGGTAAGAACTGGAGCCACAAACATGAGTGAAAATGCTTTCTTTGGAGCTGTAACTAACCCAGCAGGAAGAGATCATGTTCATGATATCCATACAGTTGCTATAAATTTAAACAAGTTTGTCCTGGGTGGTCGACATGCACCCCCACCCCACCCCTTCAGTAACACCCGTTGGCTGATTAGATCCTCATAAATTATTGGACATCAGAAAATTTCTGTAAAGAATAAGAAAAACTAATTTATTTTATAATTAATCTTATTTTAGCTACAGGCCATCATTTCTACAGTCCTTGAATTACCTTACTCTGCAAGAAACATATACATATATCCATTTGCTTCCTTTATCTTTTATATTGATGACTTTACCTGAATCACCTATTTCTAATTTCATTACTTGCTGAAAATAGAAATTGTGCTTGATTTTAGAGTCATAGTCATACAGCAAAGTAAAAAAAAGCCCTTATAGAAACATAGAAAACCTACAACACAATACAAGCCCTTCGGCCCACAAAGCTGTGCTGAACATGTCCTTACCTGAGAAATTACCTAGGGTTACCCATAGTCCTCTATTTTTCTGAGCTCTGACAAAGGTTATGTCTACCTTCAAATACTTTTTTAATATTAATTTCACAGGTATTAATAGATATTTGAACCTCTTATTGTAAGGGCAAATTTATTAGATTACCTTTATCTCCTTTATAAACCTTACAAGTGGGATTGTATCATCTCAATGTCATCTCTCTTTCAACTAACCTAATTCATACCTTCAATTAGACTCTTGTCCTGCATTCAATGAGTCAGTACCAAACAAGTTGCATTCTCTTTTAACTGACTTTCTTTCCATTACTGTGAATGTGCACAACTACTTTTTTGTTCAAAATGTTTATTTACATATTTACAATATGTACATCTCTATCAGAATATATACAAAATTCAAATTCAAATTAAAAGATCCATTTTCAAAATGCACTCTTGCCCCTGGAGAACCCACCAGTCCCAGAAGGCCTCCAAGGACAGTGCTTTTTCTGCAGAGCCACCCAGGCATTCATGTATCCTAGAAGAGCGGCAGGCATTCAGCTTCAAGGAAACCAATGCCCCCCCACGCCCACCTAAGACCCAATCCATATTGGACCTGCAAATGGCCAGGCTCAAGAGGAGACAGTTGAGGAAGTCTCCCAAAGGTTAGGAGAATGGGGCTGAAGTGCAAACTGAACCTGAAAAGCAGCTCCTTCAAATAATCAAACAAAGCTTGCAAGCTACTCACCAGGAGAGCACCAGGGCTAGAGTTGTGGTATCTGATGGAAGCACCTTTCAATTTTCATATCTATACTGTAAATGACCAAGAATATGATTTTCCCTTTAAATAGCTCTGCATTTGCTGATTGTGCCTTGTTAGGTCTCTTCAGTGTAGATACAAGCCTTTCTGTATCACTTGAAATCGTACTATTTTGCTATCAATGTGTAAATATTAATCCATTTACTAAAGCTAATAGAACAATTGCAAACAAAAGTGCAAATGTGGCACACAGAGACACAAAAATACACAAAGTTTATGTCAGTAAATCCATACAAACAATTCGCAAACAGAAGCTTCAAAGATTTAAGGCAAACTGACATAAGCCAAAGCATATTAAACAAGCACAAATAATTAAATCTGTAAATAAGAATTTGATATATTATATTGATATATTAATATATTGTTAATTGATATATTAATAAGGTTCTTTGTTGACAATTTTATAGAAGTTGTTGAATGTTGCAATAATAACAGGGAATTGATAATTTTACATCTAATTATTCTAATTAGTTTTGGAACCCTTCCTTCAGTACCAGGTGAGTCGAATGTTATCCCCAACATGTAACTCAAGCCAATGTCCATTGAGACAATTATTCAGCTGGGCTACTTTAGTTAGAAAAATGTTGCCTGTATCTCTAAATACTCCCTTCATGTATTGAGCAGTTTTGTGCACAATTCATTGAGAGCAGTTTAAAAATAATTTGATTCAAGTTTGAAATGTTCTGTCTCAATAAGTATGTTTAAGCTGCAAATAGCTACAAAACAACAGAGTTATGTCATCCCTATCACCCTGTGGGCATCTGTTTTTGTGCATTGTGAGCTGCATAGTGATTGACAGAATCAGTACAGAAACTGTAATAATGAATACTTGTTAAAAACAATAGCAGCATTGGGCCAATGGCAGATTGATGGTCTGCAACATCCATATGCTAATTTTTAGAAGCCAAGATACATAATAGACACCATATGATGAATAATTGAGCACATTGTGCCTTACATATATTCTATATTCTCAGCCGAAATCATAATTATAATTATAACAAGATGTGCATTGTTGCAAATTGTACGGCTTCCACCTGTATTCCCAATACTTTTTCCACACAGTTCAAGTCCCCGCAGGCCAGCTCACCTTCTTACCGCTGACTCATTCTTCTTCACTTTACCAATTGTATATTTGAATAATAAATTTTATATTTGAATAAATGCTCTGAGATGGACAAGGCTAACATTTCCAACTAACTGCCTGATGACCCCATCCTTGTCCTGGCACCTCAATGGAATATTTTAACTTAGTTAAGGAATGGGGTAATTAGAAAGTAAATTAGTAGTCCTGCATGTTTTTTTACTCTTCTTTATTATGTTTACATTAAAACATTAACAGATGGTGGTTTGGGGATTTCAATGGTTAAAAATACCTGTAGGAAGCAGAGGAAACTATTTTGTTCCTAAGAAAAGAATATGCAGACTAGCCATTCAGTTATCATGGCTGATCTATACCTTAACTCCATTTTGCAGCATTGGTTCCAGGTGCATAAATATCAGACTATGTTGGATCCCTTTAACATTGGGCAAAGCCTGAACCTACAGATTCTAGAATGAAGGGGAACTTGCTTGTAGCCATCCAACATCCAATTCCAGGACTTGGCATGAATGCCAGCAGAATACACATAACTTCTAAACTGTCTAGAAAATGGAAATAAAGTGGAAATGACTCCAGTCAACAGGTATCCAATGTCTATTGTGACAATTACTTGAGCTGGGCTGCTTCAATTAGAGAAATGTTGCCTGTCACTCTTAATATTCCCTTCATGTATTGAGCAGTTCTGTGTACAATGTATTGAGAGCAGTTTAAAATAATTTTATTCCAGTTTGAAATGTTCTGTCTCAATAAATATGTTTATTTGAACCAGCTTACCCGATTCTTCTCAACAAAAGCCCCCAGAGTCATGAACTTGAATCCTCCAGGCAGCCATTTGATTTCAGTTGCATTGAAACACCTAAAGTGTAAAAACTTCAAGAACACTAACACACTTTGGAATACTTTTTATTGGGATTCTTTAATTTAACCTTCAAGAGTAACTATGTATTTGTCACACTTTTTTTATTGATGAAATCTCAATAAAATTGCTGATGATTATAGTTCAATGTCTGGGCAACAATACAATGTGAAAGAACAGCCAGCTCATTAGAAAGAAAAATTAAAATAAACAATGCCTGCCCTCTAGTGTTCTGGCTATGTATTTAAATTATAATTATAACTTCACATAGAAAAGTCTTGGGGAAAGAGCATGCCTCAATGACCAGAGCGCAAATAGACCTGACTAGATGTGTTGAGTATGTCAGTGATGGATATGTCCTGATGAACCACATGCACACTGGCTGCATCAGTTTGTGCTAAACCAGAACATTATCAGTTTGAACAGATGTCAGTGGGTGATATCTGTGTTAATGCACTCTCATAATGAGTGGACTAGGGACTTGGGATCGGGAAGGATTTTCAGCTTGATATCAAGGTCAACGATGTCAGCAATGGGATGTAATACTTGGCAAAGGAGTGGATGGGGTAAAGCCAGGAAAGGGAAATACAAGTGGTATTGAAAACAGATTTCAAAAGGAAATGGGGATGGATGGTTGGTGGTGAAGATTAACATTGGAGAAAGGTATCAAATTGTGGGAGCACAGTGAAGCTGTGATTGGTGAACAGGAAAGAGGGTACAGCAACAGTCTGCTCATGGAGCCAAGTAGGATGTGCAACATCGCTGAGGGGGAAGGAATTGTCAACATTTTAGGTCTAAACCTTACATCCGGACTGATGAAGATCTTCAATTCCTCCCACCACCACCAAAGATGCTGCTTGACCCTTTGGCCTCCTCCAGCTGATTGTTTGCTGCTCCAGATTCCAGCAGCTGCAGTCACTTGTGTCTCCATGAAAGAGACTGTCAGGGCACTGGAGCAGGGATCCATTTGCAGACCCAGTTTAAACAGAGAGGCAGATGATAGGCGGAGTACAATGAGACACAAGTGGCAGCAATACAGGTAATAATGAGAAACAGGTGAGAGATGGAGTACTCAGTAATACGGGGGCTGGAGTAGAGCAGGAGTGGGGACAGGAGCACATGGGGCATGAAAACAAACTAGAACAAGTGGCAATACAAAACCACAGACAGACGGCTAGGGGGGAAACACACAAAAAGACAGAGTTCAACTGGAGGTACTGACAGTACCCAACCCCCACCCCCCCCACACACACAGACAGCTCCTGGTGTCAAAGCAGGTAGAGCTGGGTGCTGGCGATGAAAGTCCCTGATGAGAGAGGGGTCCACAATGTTACGGGCAGGGACCCAGCACCTCTCCTCAGGACCGTAGTCCTCCCGGTCCACAAGGTACTGGAGGCCACGGCCTCAGTGACGAATGTCCAGCAGTCGACGCACCGTGAAGGGCTCTGACCCATCGATGAGCCGTGGGGGAGGGGGGTTTTGGGGACAAGACACAGGGTGGCTCATGAAAGGCTTGATGCAGGACACATGGAAGGGGGGGATGAATACGGTGGAGAGTGGAGGGGGGAGCTTGAGACAGACGGCAGCAGGGCTGATGACTTTAGTGATGGGAAAGGGGCTGATGAAGCGAGGGGCGAACTTGCAGGAATCCACCTTGAGGGGCAGGTCTCGGGTTAAAGCCACACACGCTGTCCCTGGCGGTAATGTGGGGCCTTGGAGCGATGGCAGTCAGCTTGACGCTTGATCCTAGCAGAGGCACGGAGAAGGGCAGAGCGAGTGTGCCTCCACATCCGCTGACAATGGCGGATGAATGCCTCGGCAAATGGAACGCCAAACTCCTCCTCCTGGGCAGGAAACAGTGGAGGTTGGTAGCCAAGGCAGCACTCGAATGGGAACAGATCGGTGGATGAGGACAGATGAGAGTTTATGGCGTACTCGGCCCAGGGTAGCTGCTGACTCCACGCGGAGGGGTTCTGGGAGACCAGACACCGCAATACTGTCTCCAGCTGTTGGTTGGCCCGCTCGGTCTGGCCATTGGTCTGTGGGTGGAATCATGAAGACAGACTCACAGAGGCACCCAGAAGATTACAGAAATTACAGACTCCAGAAATTGGATGTGAATTGAGAGCCCCAGTCTGACACAACATCTACAGGTAAACCAGGTAATTTAAAAACATGCAGTACGAGTAATTTGGCTGTTTCTTTGGCCGAGGGGAATGAAGGAATGAAGTGTACAGACTTGGAGAAACGATCAACTACTGTGAGGATGGTGGTGTTACCAACTGATGGGGGAAGACTGGTGACAAAATCCAGGGTAATGTGGGACCAGGGTCTCTTGGGGATAGACAGGGGTTGTAACAGACCAGCCTGTGACTGGTTAGAGTTCTTGCCTTGAGCACAGACCGAGCAGGCTGAGACAAAGTTGTGGATGTCATCTCCCATGGAGGGCCACCAGAACCACCGACTGATGAAGGCCTGAGTACGCTTGGTTCCAGGGTGACAGGGTAACTGGGAAGAATGACCCACTGCAATACCTGTGAGCGGACAGAGCTGGGAACATAAACACGGTTAGTGGGGCATTGACGGGGGGCTGCCTCACTCTGTTGAGCAGCTGGTACCATGTTTTCAATGTCCTATTGCGCTGATCCCACGAGGCAGTGAACAGGGAGGATGACATTGGGGACCTCAGGGGTCTCAGAGGAGGGAAATCTTCAGGAGAGGGCATCAGGTTTTCTTGGAACCAGGGCAGAAGGACAGAGTAAAATTGAATCGTGAGAAAAACAGGGACCAACGAGCTTGACAGGATTTGAGATGTTTGGCCGTACGGATATATTCCAGATTCATGTGAACAGTCCAGACTAAGGATGGCACCTTGGCTTCCTCCAGCCAATGCCTCCACTCCTCCAGAGCCAGCTTCACAGCCAGCAGTTCCTGGGTTTCCGACATCGTAATTCCACTCCGTGGGAATGAGGCGGTGAGAGAAGGCGGCACAGGGGTGTACCTTCTCATCCTTGGCTGAGCGCTGAGAGAGAACAGCTCCTACACCAATGTCAGATGCATCCACCTCCACAACGAACTGGTGAGGGGTTGAATCAGGATGGGGTCAGAGGTGAAATGTTCCTTCAGGTCAGAGAATGCTTTTTCAGCAGCAGGGGACCAGGAGAATCTTACAGCCGATGAGGTAAGAGCAGTGAGTGGTGCAGCCAGTGTACTGTAATTTCTAATGAAATGGCGATAGAAGTTAGCGAAGCCCAAGTGTTGCAACTCCCGATGAGTCGAGAATTGGGGCCATTCAACCACCGCCTTGACCTTCTGTTGGTCCATCTGAATGGAACCGCCCGAAATTACATACCCCAGGAAGGAGATGGTACTGCGATGAAACTCACATTTCTCAGCCTTCACAAAGAGCTGGGTCTCCAGAAGGCCCTGGAGAACTCTGCGGATGTGACCTGTGTGTTCAGCAAGAGACTTGGGGGAAAAAAATCAAAATGTCACTGAGATACACAAAGACAAATTGGTTCTGCATGTCCCTGAGAATGTCACTTACCAGGGCTTGGAAGATGGTGGGGGGCATTGGTGAGACCAAATGGCATGACCAGATACTTGTAATGGCCTGAGGTGGTGTTGAAGGCCGTCTTCTACTCATCCCATTCACGGATGCGGACAAGATGTTAGGTGTTATGGAGATCAAGCTTGGTGAAAACTGAGGCTCCTTGCAGTAGTTCAAATGCTGAAGTCATGATTGGAAGAGGGTAACAGTTCTTAACAGTGTTTTCATTCAGTCCCCAGTAATCAATGAATGGACACAAGGAGCTGTCCTTCTTTTCAACAAAGGAAAAACCCGGCACCAGCAGGGGAGGAAGACAGCCGGATGATGTCTTCAGCCAGAGACAGGAATATAAAGGAGGAGTATAAAGGAATATAAAGGAGTATAAAGAATATAAAGGAGGATAGATGTCAGAGCCAGAGACAGGAATATAAAGGAGGATAGCAAAAGCTTTTTTAGGTATGTGAAGAGAAAGAAGATAGTTAAGATCAATGTTGGGTCCTTGAAGAATGAATTGGGTGAAATAGTTATGGGAAACAGAGAAATGGCAGAAGAATTTAATAAGTACTTTAGATCTGTCTTCACTAGGGAAGACACAAGCAATCTCCCAGATGTATGAATGGGCCAAGGACATAGGGTAACAGAGGAAATGAAACAGATTGACATTAGGAAGGAAACGGTGATGAGAAGACTGATGGGACTGAAGGCTGACAAATCCCCAGGTCCAGATGGTCTGCACCCTAGGGTACTAAAGGAGGTGGCCCTGGAAATTGCGGATGCATTGGTAATCATTTTCCAATGTTCCTTAGATTCAGGATCAGTTCCTGAGGATTGGAGAATGGCTGTTATCCCACTTTTTAAGAAAGGAGGGAGGGAGAAAACAGAGAACTATCGTCCTGTCAGCCTAACATCAGTAGTGGGGAAGATGCTAGAGTCCATTATTAAAGATGAAATAGTGGCATATCTAGATAGCAGTGATAGGATTGGGCCGAGCCAGCATGGATTTACCAAGGGCAAATCATGCTTGACTAATCTATTGGAGTTTTTCGAGGATGTAACCAGGAAGTTAGACAAGGGAGATCCAGTGGATGTAGTGTACCTGGATTTTCAGAAGGCATTTGATAAGGTCCCACATAGGAGATTGGTGGATAAAATCAGAACTCATGGCATTGGGGGGAAGACATTGACATGGATAGAAAACTGGTTGGCAGATAGAAAGCAAAGGGTAATGGTGAATGGGTGTTTCTCGGAATGGCAGGTGGTGACTAGTGGGGTGCCAGAGGGCTCGGTATTGGGACACCAGCTGTTTACGATTTACATCAACGATTTAGATGAAGGCATTGAGAATAACATCAGCAAATTTGCTGATGATACTAAGCTGGGTGGCAGTGTGACATGTGATGAGGATGTTAGGAGAATTCAGGGTGACTTGGATAGACTGGGTGAATGGGCAGATACTTGGCAGATGACGTTTAATGTGAATAAGTGTGAGGTTATCCACTTTGGGAGTAAGAACAGGAAGGCAGATTATTATCTGAATGGTGTAGAGTTAGGTAAGGGAGAAATACAAAGAGATCTAGGAGACCTTGTTCATCAGTCACTGAAGGTGAATGAGCAAGTGCAGCAGGTAGTGAAGAAGGCTAATGAAATGTTGGCCTTTATTACAAAGGGAATTGAGTACAAGAGCAAGGAAATCCTTTTGCATTTGTACAGAGCTCTGGTGAGACCACACCTGGAGTATTGTGTACAGTTTTGGTCTCCAGGGTTAAGGAAGGACATGCTGGCTGTAGAGGAAGTGCAGCGTAGATTCACAAGGTTAATTCCTGGGATGTCTGGACTGTCTTACGCAGAGAGGTTAGAGAGACTGGGCTTGTACACGCTGGAATTAAGGAGACTGAGAGGGGATCTGATTGCAACATATAAGATTATTAAGGGATTGGACAAGATAGAGGCAGGAAATATGTTCCAGATGCTGGGAGAGACCAGTACCAGAGGGCATGGTTTGAGAATAAGGGGTAGGTCATTTAGGACAGAGTTAAGGAAAAACTTCTTCTCCCAGAGAGAAGTGGGTGTCTGGAATGCACTGCCTTGGAAGGCAGTGGAGGCCAATTCTCTGGATGCTTTCAAGGAGGAGCTAGATTGGTATCTTATGGATAGGGGAATCAAGGGATATGGGGACAAGACAGGAACCGGGTATTGATAGTAGATGATCAGCCATGATCTCAAAATGGCGGTGCAGGCTCAAAGGTCTACTTCTGCACCTATTGTCTCTTGAATGTACTTACTCATGGCTTCTGTGTCAGGTATGGACAGGGAATACAGGCAGCCCCTTGTGGGAGATATGTCAGGCAAGAGATTAATGGCACAATCATATGGACAATGAGGCAGTAGCGAAGGGTTCTGAGACTTGCTAAACACAGCCTTGAGATCGATGTATTCAGGAGGGATGGCACTAAGGTCCAGAAATTCCTTGGGGGGGGGGGATCTGAGCTTGGAGACAAGGGGATCTGAGCATGGCGGAGGCAGTGAGAGTGACAGAATGGGCTCCAGCCTACAATCTTGCAACTGAGCCAGTCAACGTGGGGGTTGTGTCTGACTAACCAGGGATGGCCCAGGACAATGGGAGCTTGAGGAGAGTCAATAACAAAGGGTTAACTGTTCATGATGGTTGCTGGATAAACTGAGACTCACTGGGGCTGTGACATGGGTGATGCTAGCCAGTCTCTGACCGTTCAAGGCATTGGCCATTAATGGTGACTGGAGAGCAGACCTGGGTAGTCCCCACTGGGCAGCCAAGCCGGAATCAACAAAACTCACCTCCACACCAGAATCAAGCAAGATGGAGACTGCTCGCCATTGGACACCCCACTCCAGAGAAGCAGGTATGAGAGTGAGTGGTGTCGAGGAGGGCCGGACAGGGGTTACGCTCACCAATACTCCTCATCCTACTGGTGAACACTTGGATTTTACTGGGCAGGTGGAGATGAAGTGGTCTGATTGGCCACAGTACAGACAGGAACGAGTGTTGATTCTCCTTTGTCTTTCAGTCAGCTGGGTACAGTCAACCTTCATAGCTCAGGCTCTGGAACAGGAATTGTAGATGGAGGCAAACGGCAGGGCAACGTAGACTGACGAGGAGCTTGGAACTCACCCAGTGCCCCCAGGGACTCTCTGGAACCCCTCCCTCTGCGGCACTGCTGAAGGCGAACATCAATACAGATGGCCAAATCCACCAGGGCTTCAAAGGCGACAGGAAGGTCCTGGGTGACCAGCTCACCTTTGATGTCTTCAGGAAGGTGTCGTACTGTGCCTCCGAGTTCCAGCCGCTGGAGATAGCGAGGGTCCAGAACTCTATGGCGTAATCTGACACAGATCTGCATGTGCAGCATTTCACAGACAGCCTCTCTCCCATGTTTGAAGTGATCAAACACTTTTCTCATCTCCTCAGAAAATAACTGAAAACTACTGCAGAAAGAGGAGCCTGCCTCCCAGACTGCTGTTCCCCATTCTCTCACCCAACCAGACAGTTGGGTGATGACATAGGCTACCTTGGCTTGATCATTCAGAAACGTTGTTGGTTGTAATTCAAAAATGAGTGTGCACTGGGAAAGAGAAGAGCAGCAGGTACCAGACTCACCTGAGTACTTTTCTGGAGGAGGCAGACAGGGTTCTTGGACAGGAAGAGTATGTGAGACCACAGAGGACAGGGCAGAAGATGCAGTCACAGAATGTTGATGTGCACTCTGGGACAGCTGGAGTGACTGAGTCTGGGCCACAAGATCAGCTACATTGGCAGAAAGCAACTCCACTACCCTGAACAGAGTTCAGCTGGTTCTGTTGTCTCCCCAGCATCACTCCCTGTTGTTCTAGGGAAGCTCTCAGACAAATGGGGTCTGCTGGGTCCATTCTGGCCAGATTGTATTGTCAGGATGCTGGAGCAGGGATCCAATCGTAGACCCAGTGCTGTGCACACAGTGATATTAATTCAGTAACAAATCCCAAGGTGTAAACAAAGTCAGCATCAAAGTTCAGGCAGAGATCAAAAGATCCAGTGAAATCCAAAAACCAGAAACAGGCAGAGTTGATGTTCAGACAGACAGAGTGTAGATACAAATGCTGGACAGGCTCAGGAAAATTCACTGGCACAATTTAGCAACAAACCAGTGAAAACACAGGACTGAAATACACTGAGCAATAACCAGAGAGGCAGATGATAGGTGGTGCACAATGAGACACAAGTGGCAGCAATACAGGTAATAATGAGAAACAGGTGAGAGATGGAGTACTCAGTAATACAGGGGCCAGAGTAGAGCAGGGGTGGGTTCAGGAGCACATGGCAATACAAAACCACACACTGACAGCTAGGGGGAAAACACACAAAAAGACAGAACTAAAATATGTTATCTTGGTCCAACCAACAAGTTTGGCAGAATCTGCAAATATGACTTCCATGTCTCCCTGTAAACACTGAGTTTTTGTTTTCCCTCATTCAATTCCCATGTCATTGATGGGTGAACTAACACTTTTGCGAGTCACCAATTCTTCAGTGTTAATATTCTTGACTCTGAGTCAGACAGTTGTGGGTTGAGGATTCACTCCAAAGTCTTTGGAACTCCTGATATACAGAATGCATTGCAGCAACTCACCAAGACCTTCCAAACCCGCCACTTCTAACTTTTAAAAGGACAAGGGAAGCAAAAACGTGAAATTCATGACCTGGAGGTTGCCCTCCAAGCCACTGTTGGATTACAAAGTTCAAAGTTTGAAGTAAAATTTATTATCAGAGTACATACATGTCACCATTTACAACCCTGAGATTCTTTTTCTTTAGGCGTACTTAGCAAATTGATAGAATAATAACTGTAAACAGGAACAAACTGAGCAAATGCAGATATAAATAAATAGCAATAAATAATGAGCATGAAATAACCATATAAATGAGCCCTTAAATGAGTGTAGTTAACCTCTTTGGTTCAAGAGCCTGGTGGTTGAGAGGTAGTAACTACTCTTGAACCTGGTGGTGTGAGTCCTGAGACACCTGCACCTTCTCCCTGATGGCAGCAGCAAGAAAAGAGCCTGGCCTGGGTGGTGAGGATCTTTGATAATGGATGCTGCTTTCCTACGGCACTGTCTCATGTAGGTGTGTTCAATGGTGGGGGCGGGGGGGGGGGGGGAGTTTCACCCTTGATGTGCTGGGCTGAATCCACTACCTTTTATAGAATTTTCCACTCAAAAGAATTGGTGTTCCCATAGCAGGCCATAATGCAGTCAATCAGCACACTTTCCACCACACATCAGGGTAAGAGTGGAGCTTTGAGGCTTTGGCTCGAGAGGCTGAGGATGAGCTTGCTCCAAGTGAGGTAAGGCCGGGTAAGCTCCTTTAACTAATTTCATTATCTTAGGAGTAGGTAATGGAGGCAGCAGTTAGGGCAGTCGAGTGCTCCGTATGCTGGATGTGGGAAGTCAGGGACAGTACAATTGTCCCTGATGACTACACCTGTAAAAGATGCATCCAGCTGCAGCTCCTGACAAACTGAGTTAGAGAACTGGAGCTGGAACTGGATGAACTTCAGATCATTCATGAGGCAGAGGCAGAAATAGACAGGAGTTTCAGGGAGATAGTGACCCCGAAAAGTCAGGAGGCAGGTAGCTAGGTGACTGTCAGGAGAGGGAAGGGGAATAGACAGGAAAGGCAGAGAACCCCTGTGGCTGTTCCCATCAACAATAAGTATACCGTTTTGGATACTGTTAGTGGGGACAACGTACCAGGGACAAGTTGTAGTGGTCGCGTCTCTGGCACTGAGACTGGACCCTCAGCTCAGAAAGGAAGGAGGGAAAAGAGGAGAGCAGCAGTGATAGGGGATTTGATAGTTAGGGGGACAGATAAGAGGTTTTGTGGGAGAGATCGAGAATCCTGGATGGTCTGTTGCCTCCCTGGTGCCAGGGTCCGTGATATCTCGGATTGAGTTCTCAGTATTCTAAGGAGGGAGGGTGAGCAGCCAGATGTTGTGGTCCATGTAGTTCCAATATAATTATGGAGAAGGATAGGACTGGACCCAGGGTTGAGATTTTTGATTGGAGAAAGGCTAACTTTGAGGAGATGCAAAAGGATTTAGAAGGAGTGGATTGGGAAAATTTGTTTTATGGGAAGGATGTAATAGAGAAATGGAGGTAATTTAAAGGTGAAATTTTGAGGGTACAGAATCTTCATGTTCCTGTTAGGTTGAAAGGAAGGGTTAAAAGTTTGAGAGAGCCATGGTTTTCAAGGGATATTGGAAACTTGGTTCGGAAAAAGAGAGAGATCTACAATAAATATAGGCAGCATGGAGTAAATGAGGTGCTCGAGGAATATAAAGAATGTAAAAAGAATCTTAAGAAAGAAATTAGAAAAGCTAAAAGAAGATATGAGGTTGCTTTGGCAAGTAAGGTGAAAATAAATCCAAAGGGTTTCTACTGTTATATTAATAGCAAAAGGACAGTGAGGGATAAAATTGGTCCCTTGGAGAATCAGAGTGGACAGATATGTGTGGAGCCAAAAGAGATGGGGGAGATTTTGAACAATTTCTTTTCTTCGGTATTCAATAAGCAGAAGGATATTGAATTGTGTAAGGTAAGGGAAACAAGTAGGGTAGTTATGGAAACTATGATGATTAAAGAAGAGGAAGTACTGGCACTTTTAAAGAATATAAAAGTGGATAAGTCTCCAGGTCCTGACAGGATTTCTCTAGGACCTTGAGGGAAGTTAGTGTAGAAATAGCAGGGGCTCTGACAGAAATATTTCAAATGTCATTAGAAACAGGGATGGTGCCGGAGGATTGGCGTATTGCTCATGTGATTCCATTGTTTAAAAAGGGTTCTAAGAGTAAACCTAGCAATTATCAGCCTATAAGTTTGACGTCAGTGGTGGGTAAATTAATGGAAAGTATTCTTAGAGATGGTATATATAATTATCTGATTAGGAACAGTCAATATGGATTTGTGAGTGGAAGGTCATGTTTGACAAATCTTATTGAATTTTTTGAAGAGGTTACTATGAAAGTTGACAAGGGTAAAGCAGTGGATGTTGTCTATATGGACTTCAGTAAGGCCTTTGACAAGGTTCCACATGGAAGGTTAGTTAGGAAGGTTCAATCGTTAGGTATTAATATTGAAGTAGTAAAATGGATTCAACAGTGGCTGGATGGGAGATGCCAGAGAGTAGTGGTGGATAACTGTTTGTCAGGTTGGAGGCCGGTGACTAATGGTGTGCCTCAGGGATCTGTACTGAGTACAATGTTGTTTGTCATATACATTAATGATCTAGATGATGGGGTGGTAAATTGGATTAGTAAGTATGCAGATGATACTAAGATAGGTGGCATTGTGGATAATGAAGTAGGTTTTTAAAGCTTGCAGAGAGATTTACCCCAGTTAGAAGAGTGGGCTGAAAGATGGCAGATGGAGTTTAATGCTGATAAGTGTGAGGTGCTACATTTTGGTAGGACTAATCAAAATAGGACATACATGGTAAATGGTAGGGCATTGAGGAATGCAGTAGAACAGAGTGATCTGGGAATACTGGTGCATAGTTCCCTGGAGGTGGAATCTCATGTGGATAGGGTGGTGAAGAATGTTTTTGGTATGCTGGCCTTTATAAATCAGAGCATTGAGCATAGGAGTTGGGATGTAATGTTAAAATTGTACAAGGCATTGGTGAGGCCAAATTTGGAATATTGTGTACAGTTCTGGTCACCAATATATAGGAAAGATGTCAACAAAATAGAGAGAGTACAGAGGAGATTTACAAGAATGTTGCCTGGGTTTCAGCACCTAGGTTACAGAGAAAGGTTGAACAAGTTAGGTCTTTATTCTTTGGAGCATAGAAGGTTGAGGGGGGACTTGATAGAGGTATTTAAAATTATGAAGGGGATAGATAGAGTTGACGTGGATAGGCTTTTTCCATTGAGAGTAGGGGAGATTCAAACAAGAGGACATGAGTTGAGAGTTAAGGGGCAAAAGTTTAGGGGTAACACGAGGGGGAACTACTTTACTCAGAGAGTGGTAGCTGTGTGGAACGAGCTTCCAGTAGAAGTGGTAGAGGCAGGTTCGATTTTGTCATTTAAAAAAACTTTGGACAGGTATATGGACAGGAAAGGAATGGAGGGTTATGGGCTGAGTGCAGGTTGGTGGGACTAGGTGAGAGTAAGCGTTCGGCACGGACTAGAAGGGCCAAGATGGCCTGTTTCTGTGCTGTAATTGTTATATGGTTATATATGGTTATATATGGTCCAATGACATGGATAGGAAGAAGGAGGAGGTCCTGCAAAGAGAGTTTAGGGAGTTAGGTACAAAGCTGAAGGACAGGACCTCCAGGGTTGCAATCTCAGGATTGCTACCCATGCCACGTGCTAGTGAGGCTAGAAATAGGAAGATAATGCAGCTAAACACGTGGCTAAGGAGATGGTGCAGGAGGAAGGGCTTCATGTTTCTGGACAATTGGGCTTTGTTCTAGGGAAGGTGGGACCTGTTCCGACGGTACAGTTTGCACCTGAACTGGAGGGGGACTAACATCCTTGCGGGTAGGTTAGCTAGTGCTGCTCTCTGGGGTTTAAACTAGATTTGCAGGGGGAGGGGATCCAGAGTGTTAGAGCAGATGGTGAGGTGGAGGAGTATAAAGGTCATGCGAGGACTGCTTGTGTGGACAGAAATCAAAGGTTTGTTTGCGATAGAAATGTTCCCAGGTGCCAAACTGAAGAGACTGGGGAAGAGGCGTCTGGCTCTCAAATAGAGAAAGATAGGAGACAGCGTGTGAGGGAGGATAGGCAGGTGATAGAGAAGGGATGCACTCAGACCGAAGATTTGAGTTGTAGATGTGTCTATTTTAATGCAAGGAGTGTTGTGAACAAAGCCGATGAGCTTAGAGCATGGATCAGTACTTGGAGATATGATGTGGTGGCCATTACAGAGACTTGGATGGCTCAGGGACAGGAATGGTTACTTCCAGTGCCAGGCGTTAGATGTTTCTGAAAGGACAGGGAGGGAGGCAAAAGAGGTGGGGGCGTGGCACTGTTGATCAGAGATTGTGTACTGAGTCTCTGTGGGTGGAAGTTAGAAACAGGACGGGGTCAATAACAACTGGGTGTATTTTTATAGACCACCCAATAGTAACAGGGACATCAAGGAGCAGATAGGGAAACAGATCCTGGAAAGATGTAATAATAACAGAGTTGTCGTGATGGGATATTTTAATTTCCCAAATATCGATTGACATGTCCCTAGAGAGAGGAGTTTAGATGGGGTGGAGTTTGTTAGGTGTGTTCAGGAAGGTTTCTTGACATAATATGTAGATAAGCCTACAAGAGGAGAGGCTGTACTTGATTTGGTATTGGGAAATGAACCTGGTCAGGTGTCAGATCTCTCAGTGGGAGAGCATTTTAGAGATAGTGATCATAATTCTATCTCCTTTACCATAGCATTGGAGAGAGATAGGAACAGACAAGTTAGAAAAAGTGTTTAATTGGAGTAAGGGGAATTAAGAGGCTATCAGGCAGGAAATTGGAAGCTTAAATTGAAAACAGATGTTCTCAAGGAAAAGTATGGAGGAAATCTGACAAATGTTCAGGGACTATTTGTCTCAAGTTCTGTATAGGTATGTTCCAATGAGACAGGGAAGTTATAGTAGGGTGCAGGAACTGTGGTGTACAAAGGCTGTAATAAATCTGGTCAAGAAGAAAAGAAAAGCTTACAAAAGGTTCAGAGAGCTAGGTAATGTTACAGATCTAGAAGATTATAAGGCTGACAGGAAGGGGCTTAAGAAGGAAATTAGGAGAGCCAGAAGGAGCCATGAGAAGGCCTTGCCGGGCAGGATTAAGGGAAACCCCAAGGCATTCTACAAGTATGTGAAGAGCTGGAGGATAAGACGTGAAAGAATAGGACCTATCAAATATGACAGTGGGAAAGTGTGTATGGAACCGGAGGAAATATCAGAGGTACTTAATGAGTACTTTACTTCAGTATTCACTATGGAAAAGACTCTTGGTGATAATAGTGATGACTTGCAGCAAATTGAAAAACTTGAGCATGTAGATATTAAGAAAGAGGATGTGCTTGAGCCTTTGGAAAGCATTAATTTGGATAGGTCGCCGGGACCAGACGAAATGTACCCCAGGCCACTGTGGGAGGTGAGGGAGGAGATTGCTGAGCCTCTGGCGATGATCTTTGCATCATCAATGGGGACGGGAGAGGTTCCAGAGGATTGGAGGGTTGCGAATGTTATTCCTTTATTCAAGAAAGGGAGTAGAGATAGACCAGGAAATTATAGACCAGTGAGTTTTACCTCAGTGTTTGGTAAGTTGATGGAGAAGATCCTGAGGGGCAGGATTTATGAACATTTGGAGAGGTATAATATGATTCCGAACAGTCAGCACGGCTTTGTCAAGGGCACGTCGTGCCTAGCGAGCCTGATTGAATTTTTTGAGGATGTGACTAAACGTATTAATGAAAGGAAGAGCAGTAGATGTAGTGTATATAGATTTCAGCAAGGCATTTGATAAGGTACCCCATGCAAGGCTTACTGAGAATGTAAGGAGGCATGGGATCCAAGGAGACCTTGCTTTGTGGATTGAAAACCGGCTTGCCCACAGAAGGCAAAGAGTGGTTGTAGACGGGTTATATTCTGCATATTCTGGAGTGCCTCAGAGATCTGTTCTGGGACCCTTACTCTTCGTGATTTTTATAAATGACCTCAATGAGGAAGTGGAGGGATGGGTTAGTAAGTTTGCTGATGACACAAAGGTTGGAGGTGTTGTGGATAGTGTGGAGGACTGTCAAAGGTGGGACATTGATAGGATGCAAAACTGGGCTGAGAAGTGGAAGATGGAGTTCAACCCAAATAAGTGTGAGGTGGTTCATTTTGGTAGGTCAAATATGATGGCAGAATATAGTATTAATGGTAAGACTCTTGGTAGTGTGGATGATCAGAGGGATCTTGGGGTCCGAGTCCATAGGACACTCAAAGCTGCGGCGCAGGTTGACTCTGTGGTTAAGAAGGTGTATGGTGTATTGGCCTTCATTAATCGTGGGATTGAATTTAGGAGCCGAGAGGTAATGTTGCAGCTATATAGGACCCTGGTCAGACCCCACTTGGAGTACTGTGCTCAGTTCTGGTCGCCTCACTACAGGAAGGACGTGGAAGCCATAGAAAGGGTGCAGAGGAGACTTACAAGGATGTTGCCTGGATTGGGGAGCATGCCTTACGAGAATAGGTTGAATGAACTTGGCCTTTTCTCCTTGGAGCGACGGAGGATGAGGTGACCTGATAGAGGTGTATAAGATGTTGAGAGGCATTGATCGTGTGGATTGTCAGAGGCTTTTTCCCAGGACTGAAATGGTTGCCACAAGAGGACACAGGCTTAAGGTGCTGAGGAGTAGGTACAGAGGAAATGTCAGGGGTAAGTTTTTTACTCAGAGAGTGGTGAGTGTGTGGAATGGGCTGCCAGCAATGGTGGTTGAGGCGGGTACGATAGGGTCTTTTAAGAGACTTTTAGATAGGTACATGGAGCTTAGAAAAATAGAGGGCTATGGGTAAGCCTAGTAATTTCTAAGGTAGGGACATGTTCAGCACAACCTTGTGGGCCAAAGAGCCTGTATTGTGCTGTAGGTTTTCTATGTTTCTATAAAAGTTTGCCAAGGTTTTTGATGACATGCCAAATCTCCACAGGCCCCTGAGGAAGTAGAGGTGCTGTCATGCTTTCTTCATAATTATATTTACAGTATATGATGGGTTCAGGACTGGTCCTCTGAAATACTGACATGCAGGAATTTAATGTTACTGACTCTCCACCTCTGATCCTCAGATGATTACTGGCCCATAGACCTCTGGTTTCCCTCTACTGAAGTCTACAATCAGTTCCTTGGTCTTATTGATATTGAGTGAGAGGTTGTGAGAGGTTGTGTGAGATTGATATTGAGTGAGAGGTGAGAGGCTGGTGTGGTATACTGTGTCTGGTGCTCTTGGTGTGGCTTTTTATATATTGGTGAGACCCGACGCAGACTGGGAGACCATTTCGCTGAACACCTACACTCGGTCCGCCAGAGAAAGCAAGATCTCCCAGTGGCCACACATTTTAATTCCACATCCCATTCCCAATCTGATATGTCTATCCATGGCCTCCTCTACTGTCAAGATGAAGCCACACTCAGGTTGGAGGAAACACACCTTATATACCAGCTGGGTAGGCTCCAACCTGATGGCATGAACATTGACATCTCTAACTTGCGTTAATGCCCCTCCTCCCCTTCTTATCCCATCCCTGACATATTTAGTTGTTTGTTTTTTTTCTCTCTCTCTGCCCATCACTCTGTCTGTTCTCCATCTCCCTCTGGTGCTCCCCTCCCCCTTTCTTTCTCCCGAGGTTTCCCGTCCCAAGATCCTTTCCCTTCTCCAGCTCTGTATCCCTTTTGCCAATCACCTTTCCAGCTCTCAGCTTCATCCCACCCCCTCCGGTCTTCTCCTATCATTTCACACTTTCCCCTCCCCCCACTACTTTCAAATCTCTTACTATCTTTCCTTTCAGTTAGTCCTGACGAAGGGTCTCGGCCCGAAACGTCAACAGTCCTTCTCCTTATAGATGCTGCCTGACCTGCTGTGTTCCACCAGCATTTTGTGCATGTTGTTTGAGTGAGAGGTTGTTGTTATTACACCACTCGGACAAGTTTTCAATTTTCCTTATGCTGATTCATCACCACCTTTGATACAGCCCGCCACGGCGGTGTCCATCAGCAAACTTGGTGATTAAGCTGTACAGGTGTAAAGCGAGTAGAGCAGCGGCTAAGTACATATCCCTGCGGCGCTCTTGTGATGATGGAGATTAGGGTGCAGCATTGTTATTTTTCTTGCATTTTCCTTGTAGTTTAATTTTCTTGTGTTTGCTTGTACTTTTATATGTTCATTATATACGAGGGGTGATTGATAAGTTTGTGACCTAACGTGGAAGGAGTCAATTTTAGAAAACCTTGCACATTTATTTTTCAACATAGTTCCCTCCTACATTTACACAATTAGTCCAGCAGTCGTGGAGCATACGGATCTTGGACCTCCAGAAAGTGTCCACAGCATGGGTGATTGATAAGTTCGTGGCCGAAGGTAGAAGGAGATGAGTTATTCACTTCAAACTTTCTGCATAATTACTCAAAGAGCTGACCTGCATGTGTATGTAACGTGAGCTGTATAACTCATCTCCTTCTACCTTAGGCAACAAATTTATCAATCACCCCTGCTGTGGACACTTTCTGGAGGTCCAAGATCTGTATGCCCCATGGCTGCTGGACTAATTGTGTAAATGTAGGAGGGCACCATGTTGAAAAATAAGTGTGCTAGGTTTTCTAAAATTGACTCCTTCCACCTTAGGCCACAAACTTATCAATCACCCCTCATACATGTAACTGTTCAGTGAATTTTCAGTAACTGTAGTATAGCTGATTCTGTACTTTTTCCAGAAGTTTCTCTGCAGCTTATGTCTTGTTATCTCTCTCATTCAAGCTAGATGACCACAAATTCTTTGTTCTTTTTCTTTCTTTGTTCTTTCTTCATTTTGTAACACCTATCAACACAGGCATGACCATCATATTTTATGCTTCATTCTTGACTTCTGAAGAGCCTCTAGATCAAAATCACCAGCTCCAATACCACACCCACATTCTTTCACTTTCACCTGATCAAATTCCTGGAACTTGTTTGCTAACAGCTTTCTGGGTGTACCTGAACCTCAAAGACTGCAGCAATTCAAGGACTGACTGGCTTCACCTCTTGTCTTCTAACTATCCTCTTTCTCCTTCCCCCACCTTTTTATTCTGGTGTTTTCTCCCTTCTTTTCCAGATCTGCTGAAGGGTCTCAACCCAAACTGTCGACTGTACTCTTTTCCATAGATGCTGCCTGACCTGCTGAGTTCCTCCAGCATTTTGTGTGGGTTGCTTTGGATTTCCAGCATCTGCAGAGTCTCTTGTTTTTATTTATTTATATTGAAACTTTTCATAATTTGTTATGCCTGTACTGTAAGGCTGTCATAAAATAACAAATTTCATGGCGAATGTCAGTAACAATAAAAATTGATTTTGATTCTGATAAATTTCGGTCCCACACTCTTAAATTTACCTAATTAAATAGTTTAACTCTCCACAACCTTTTCCTTCATTGAGATCTTCTTATTTGGTTCTTTGCATAATATCTCACACTTTGTTCGGTTTTATTCCCCTTGTGCCTACAGCGTACATTTGGACATTGTGGATATTAAATCATTAATACAAGTTTGTATCATCATGTGAATTTCTGACATGTCCTGGTGTATGATTGAAGAAGTTTCTAAAACTCTGGCTGATTTCAGTGACTTGAATGACCACTTGTTGAAATACTAAAGTATTATCATTTCTTTCAGACCTGAATCCTTTTGCAGAAAGAGAGATAAAGGCAATATATTCTTACAGCTGGAAGAGAAATGGGTAGTCTTTTCTGAAAAAATGTATTCAATATAATTTTGCATATGGATTGCATTCAAAAACCCCATTGGGGGTGGATTTTACTATGAAGTGAATCAGCAGGTTGCCTTTCTCCAACAATCTAACATCTGTGTCTCAACAAGGTATACACTGTTAGGCCAATAAGCTGACTAATATCTTTGGCATTGATCCTTACACTGCACACAACAGTGTCTATTGTCTTCATGGCTGAGCAGTGATTGATTAGTGGAATGGATCACTGTATTCTCAACGATGAGACATTTAAGACAGAATTCTATGTTAGGAGAGATGTCACACTATGGCGAGTGTTTGACATACAAGGTGTAAATGTGATCATACTTTATATTCTGTTCTAGAAAACTATTTGAATACTGATCATTGCTCTGCATTGAACATATTTTTTCTAGATTTACGTTAAGATTAAACTGTTCCCAGTTCATTCTTCCCAGATGTCTAACAGTAAATATGATTATTGAAATATGTTAACGGTTAAAGGTGTGCAGTTTAGTTGTACAAGGTTTGTAGTCTCCAACAAAACACAGGAGCATTAAGCTTAAAATTATTATAGTGCTTTATATTGAACAAATACAATCTTAAAATGAAATATAGCCTAAAGACAGTGGAGGAAGACCCCAGCATTCATCCCCCAACAGCTTCAGATTTAGTGCACCCTAGGGTGTACGAAATATTGCTAATAAAATCAGACATGCTGTAATAGGCAGGGAATGTTTGGAAACTAGAGAAAAAATGCTTGGATCTGGGAAAAGAAAGCTAGTTATAAACAAAGGGAAAGAACAAATGAAACATAAGCCGCTATCTACTGTATGGAAAATAAAAGAATAGGTAGGTTAAAGCCTATAAATATTTGGTGTTGCTTGAGGAGATTACAAACCATAAGACCATAAGATATAGGAGCAGAATTGGGCCATCTGGCCCATCGGGTCTGCTCCACCATTTCATCATGGCTGATCCTTTTTTTCTATCTCCTCCTCAACCCCAGTTCCCGGCCTTCTCCCCGTAACCTTTGATGCCATGTCCAATCAAGAACCTATCAATATCTGCCTTAAGTACTTATAATCGGGCTGTATAGGGGTTGGAGAGTTGCTGCAGAGCTGCAGTGAATACTTTGATATATTGACATAGCAAAACTGGCCCTCAAAGTTGGCAAACACTTAAAGATGGAGTATGTGAAATGGATTGAAAACGGGCTGAAGAACAGGATGGAAAAAATCATGGGCTACACAAACAGGGCTGTAGGTAGCTACTGACGTACCCTGTGAGTCACCTACTATAAGGCAGGTAATTTTCCTTCATGTGTTTTGGCCAGTTTTCAATACACTTCATAAGTGCTCCATCTTTCTAATCTTGTGGGAAAGTTCTTACATGTATCAATACATCAAACTTCAATGAAATATGAATAACTTACATTTAGTTTGCATCTTCTATGACTTTAGGATATTCTCAAAGTACCTTATACCAAATTAAGTTCTTTGAAGATACGGTCGTTGTGATAATTTTCAATCTAAGCTGGCATTTCAATGGTTTAATGATTCAGTTTAATATCAGAGAATGTATACAGTATACAACCTGAAATCCTTACTCTTCACAAACATCCACGAAACAGAGATAAAAAACCTCAAAGAATGAATGGCAGAACAACATTAGAAAACAAAGTCCCCCTCCCCTCCCACACACAAGCAGCAGCAAAAGCATGAACTCTCTGCCCTTCCCCCCACTTGCTCCAGCAGAAACACCACCCCTCACCCCCCCACCCCCCACCACCCACCATGTAGGCAATAGCAAGCCCCCAGAGACCATGATCTGGAGTCCATCAAAAACTACTATCCATCTCAACACTTTGACATCTCAACAGGCTCTCTCTCTCCCTAACAAGGGAGAGAGAGATATCACTCCTGCCACAGTGAAGGAGGAGGCCGACAGCTTGCTGCTTCGATGTTACAGTCTGCAGCATTGCTTAGTCAAATTCCCCCAACTCAAGAACCAGGAGACTCTCTCTCTCACCATTAAGAGAGAGAATTCACTCGTGTGCAGAGGCCTCTGACAACTGTGTCAGCTGTCTTGATGTTCTGATCTCCCGCAACGTTTTAGTCGACAACATCGGCGAGGAATTGGATCCACCACAGAGCCACACCCCAAAGGCGCACATCTTCCAAACTGCTTCTGGAGATCCTAAAACGCAGGCTTCTCGGTGAATTCCAAATGCGAGAACTCACCACCTGTGAAGAATGTAGTTTGAACACAGCTTTAGGTCATGACCATAGACCATACACCATAAGACCATAAGACATTGGAGCAGAATTAGGCCATCTGGCCCATCGAGTTTGCTTCACCATTCAATTATGGCTGATCCTTTTTTTCTTTCTCCTCCTCAACCCCAGTTCCCGGCCTTCTTCCCGTAACTTTTGATGCCATGTCCAATCAAGAACCTATCAATTTCTGCCTAAATACACCCAATGACCTGGCCTCCACAGCTGCCTGTGGTAACAAATTCCACAAATTCACCACCCTTTGGTGAAAGAAATTTCTCCACATCTCTGCTTTGAAAGGGCGCCCTTCTCTCCTGAGGCTGCGTCCTCTTGTCCAAGACTTTCCCACCATGGGAACCATCCTAACTACATCTACTCTGTCTAGGCCTTTCAACATTTGAAAGTTTTCAATAAGATTCCTCCTCATCCTTCTGAATTCCAGCAACTACAGACACAGAGCCATAAAATGTTCTTTGTATGATAATCCCTTCATTCCTGGAATCATCCTTGTGAACTTCCTGTGGACCTTCTCCAAGGCCAGCACATTTTTTCTAAGATAAGGGGTCCAAAATTGTTCACAGTACTCAAGATGAAGCCTCACCAGTGACTTATAAAGCCTCAGCATCACATCCCTGCTCTTGTATTCTAGACCTCTTGAAATGAATGCCAACATGGCATTTGCCTACCTCACCACTGAATCAACCTACAAGTTAATCTTCAGGGTGTTCTGTACAAGGACTCCCAAGTCCCTTTGCATCTCAGATTCCTAGATTTTCTCCCTGTTTAGAAAATAGTCCACATATATATTTCTACTACCAAAGTGCATGACCATGCACTTTCCAACATTGTATTTCATCTCTACTTTCTGCAAAGGCTGAGGGAAGTCCATCTCCCACCCCCCATCCTCATCACATTCTACAGGGGTTGTATTGAGAGCATCCTGAGCAGCTGCATCACTGCCTGGTTCAGAAATTGCACCATCTCGGATCGCAAGACCCTGCAGCGGATAGTGAGGTCAGCTGAGAAGATCATTGGGGTCGCTCTTCCCGACATTACAAACATTTACACTACACACTGTATCCGCAAAGGAAACAGCATTATGAAGGACCTCACACACCCCTCATACAATCTCTTCTCCCTCCTGCCGTCTGGGAAAAGGCTCCGAAGCATTCGGGCTCTCACGACCAGACTATGTAACAGTTTCTTCCCCCAAGCCATCAGACTCCTCAATACCCAGAGCCTGGACTGATACCTTACCCTTTGTCCTGTTTATTATTTATTGTAATGCCTGCACTGTTTTGTGCACGTTATACAATCCTGAGTAGGTCCGTAGTCTAGTGTAGTTTTTTTTTTCTTTTTGTGTTTTTTTTACGTAGTTCAGTCTAGTTTTTGTACTGTGTCATGTAACACCATGGTCCTGAAAAACATTGTCTCATTTTTACTATGTACTGTACCAGCAGTTATGGTCGAAATGGCAATAAAAAGTGACTTGACTTAACTTGACTTGATTTGCCACTTTCTTGCCCATTCTCTCAATCTGTCATAAATCCTTCTGCATCCTACCTGTTTTCTCAACACTACCTGGATCTGCAAACTTGGCAACAAAGCCATCTATTTCATCATCTAAATCATTGATATACAGCATAAAAAGAAGTGGTCCCAACACCAACCCCTGTGGAAAATCACTAGTCACTGGCAGCCAACCAGAAAAGGATCCTTTTATTCCCACTCACTGCCTCCTACCAATCAGCCGATGCTCTAACCATGTTAGTAACTTTCCTGTAATACCTTGGGCTCTTAACTTGGTAAGCAGCCTCATGTGTGGCACCTTGTCAAAGGCCTTCTGAAAATCCAAATACACAACACCCACTGCATCCCCTGTATCTATCCTACTTGTAATCTCCTCAAAGAATTCCAACAGGTTCGTCAGGCAGGATTTTCCCTGAAGGAAACCATGCTGACTTTGTACTATCTTGTCCTGTGTCACCAAGTACTCCATAACCTAATCCTTAACAATTGATTCTAACACCTTCCCAACCACTGAGGTCAGGCTAACTGGTCTATAATTTCCTTTCTGCTGCCTTCCTCCTTTCTTAAAGAGTGGAGTAACATTTGCAATTTTCCTGTCCTCTGGCCATGGCCAGAGTTCAATGGTTTTTGAAAGATAATTTCTAATGCCACCACAATCTCCTATGCTACCTCTTTCAGAACCCTAGGATGCAGTTCATCTGGTCCGGGTGACTTGTGTACCTTTAGATCTTTCAGTTTTTTGAGCACCTTCTCTCTTGTAACAGTAATTGCACCCACTTCTCTTCTTTCACACATTACAACATCTGGCATACTGTTAGTGTCTTCCACAGTGAAAACTGGTGTAAAATACTAATTCAGTTCAGCAGCCATCTCCTTGTCCCCAGTTATTAACAACGGGTCTGTGGATTTCAGGTTGGGAATCCCTTCTGTGGATGGTACACACTGTGAAACATAGAAACGTAGAAAATAGGTGCAGGAGTAGGCCATTCGGCCCTTCGAGCCTGCACCGCCATTCAGTATGATCATGGCTGATTATCCAACTCAGAACCCTATACCTGCTTTCTCTCCATACCCCCTGATCCCTTTAGCCACAAGGGCCATATGTGGGTGGGGTGTATATTAAGGAGGGCTGTTATGTCCTATATGGTGTTGAGATTTTTCAGTGTTTTTGAAGTACACTAATCCAAATAACCCCTGAAATAAGCCTTTTAGATGGTGGACATGCTTTGAGGAATTAGGAGGTTGGTTGCTCAATGTAAGTTTCCTAACCCGGACATGCTCTTACAGCCATATTGCTACAGTTTTGTTTCTGGTCAATGGTAGCCCCCCCAGGTTACTTTTAATGTTATAAAAAGAGTTTCTTTGGTTATATTTTCCTTGGAGCAGAAAAGGCTCAGAGATGATCTGATAGAGGCATATAAAATTATGAGAAACATTGATAGAATAGTAGAAAACATCTTGCCCTAGCTGACGCATCTAAAACAAGAGAATATCAATAAGGGATAAGAGCTTTAGAGAAAGGCTCCAGGGAGAACTCTTCATCACCCAAAGGGTGTTTATAATCTGGAACTTATTGACTTTAGAGATAGATGGTGGAAACAGGTAGCCTCACAACATTTAAAAAGTTTAAGAAGAGCACTTGCATTACCAAGGCAAAGAAAGTTGTGGACCAAGTGCTGGTGAATCGGATTAGGGCAGATCCCATTTTAAGTTCACATTTAATTATCAGTCAACCATATATGAATATCCAAGTATACAGCCAAATGAAACAGCCTTCAGGGCCAAGGTGCAAAACACAATACCAACAGTCACACAGAACACAAGGCACATAGAGCACATATAAGATAGCAGTAAACATACAGTCACATACCTGTGTGTGTGTTTTTGTGTGTGTGTATGTATATATAAATATATATATATAGAGAGAGAGTTAGTTCAAGTCTCTGAGTGACATATGCTCTAAATTGATGGTGCATGGGTGTTATCAGCAAGGACAAGCAGTTCTCGGCAGTTTGCAAATGAGAATACACTCATCATTCCACCGATCAAACACTGAAGGGCAAAACCAATGGGAGAGGACAGCCCCCAACCCACCGCTTCTGGTGTCTACCCTCCTGGTAGCTGCAATAGGCAAGCCTACAGCTGAGTCTTCACTACATCTGAGACCACACAGCTCGCCACCATCAGTCTTGCTAATAAAGAATAGAAACAGACTTGTAGCATTTTACCTTACCAATGTCCAACAGGATCCTGCAGTCGCAACAGACAATCACTCATTGTTAGACCAACTCTGATGCTTTCCAATAGCAGGCAGTAACACAGTCCTCAGCAAGTCCAGCTCCTCCAGCAATGAGCAGTTCACTGATGGGGTAGACCTGCAGTACTTGAAGTTCTTAATGTCCAGCATTGTCCTGTCATCATAAAAAAAGACACTTCCTTGAGTAAGTGCCAGGAGGGAGATTAGTGGGGAGGGACGAATGGACAAGGGAATCATAGAGGGAGTGATCCTTGCAGAAAGCAGATGAGAGTGGGAGAGGTAAAGATATATTTAGTGGTAGGATCCCTTTGGAGATGGTGGAGGTTGCGAAGAATAATGTGTTGAATGTGGAGGCTGATGGAGTGGTAGGTAAGGACAAGAGGAATTTTTTTCTGTATTATTGACAGCATGAAGATGGAGGATGGGGTGAAAGCAAATATACAGGAATTTACACCAGTGAGCTTTAAGCGTAAGCATGAGAGTTCTCATTTTGAGCTGTCATGAAGTAATAAAATTTGCAATAGAAGCTTATAGATGAGTGGTTTTGTTATGAAATTAAACAGAAGGGTTTATGGGAGCAAGTATTTGACTGGGATAAAAGCTCAAAAACTGCCGAGTGAAGCACTGGAATAGTCTGGAGTTGAGAAAGGCATAGATAGCAGATATTTCCAAGGATGGAAATGCTGGTGTTGGTACTTAAACAACAATTAAGCTGTTTCACCATAGCAAATGGTAGCTGTTCATTCCATAACTTAATTGTCTAGCAGCTGCATTACAGTTCAAATGCATGTTTCGATCAATAGTTGTGGCCTCTGGGTACGATATTGCAGCTTAATCATAATGCTATCATGCCACCATTGACAGTCTGTGGTATTGTAACATTGTGCTCAAACGACTGAATAGTTAATGATATAGGTATACAACATTATGAGGGGTATAGATAGGGTAAACACATGCAGGCATTTTCCACTGAGGTTGGGTGGGACTAGAGGTCATAGATTGGTTTATCTGGCAGTGTTACCAGGTGCTTGTATCAGCATTCTTATATTCATATCAAGCATTCTGTCCTTGCTGCTCTTGCTTCTCAGCAGAGTACAGTTGGCCACTGTAAGTAGCTTTGCAGAATCAGTGTGACTCACATTTGCAATCACTGTAGAGCTTCCTTTCAATTCCTTTCTCTTGTGCTCTATACCAACTCAGCACAGTGACATAAGACCATAAGACATAGAAGCAGAATTAGGCCATTCAGCCCACTGAGTCTGCTCCGCCATTCCATCATGGCTGATCCCAGATCCCACTCAACCCCATACACCTGCCTTCTTGCTATATCCTTTGATGCCCTGACCGATCAGGAAACTAACTACTTCCGCTTTAAATATGCACACGGACTTGACCTCCACCACAGTCTGTGGCAGAGCATTCCCCAGATTTACTACACTCTGATGAAAAAAAATTCCTCCTGACCTCTGTTCTAAAAGGTCGCCCCAAAATTTTGGGGTCATGCCCTCTAGTTCTGGATACCCCCAGCAGGGGAAACATCCTCTCCACATCCACCTTATCTAGTCCTTTCAACATTCCAGTAGGTTTCAATGAGATCCTCCTGCATTCTTTTAAATTCCAGTGAGTACAGGCCCAAAGCTGCAAAATATTCCTCATAGGTTAACCGCTTCATTCCCAGAATCATCGTCGTGAATCTCCTCTGGACTCTCTCCAATAACAACACATCCTTTCTGAGGAATGGGGCCCAAAACTGTTGAAAATACTTGAAATGCAGCCTGACTAGTGTTTTATATCCTTGCTTTTATATTTTATTCCCTTTGAAATACATCCCAACATTGCAGTTTCCTTCTTTACCGCAGACTTAACCTATAAATTAAACTTCTGGGAGTCTTGCACGAGTACTCCCAAGTCCCTCTGCATCTCTGATGTTTGAACCTTCTCCCCATTCGGATAATAGTCTGCACTATTGTTCCTTTCACCAAAATGCATTATTGTGTGGCAACCCACTTCCCAGCGCACTCGAACCGGCTCACAAAGTGGCGCGCGCCGGCATTGAGGCCGGTCACAAACAGGGCGCCAAGTCTGCTTCACCAGCAAGGGGAAAAGCCCACACGTGGGACGGGACTGTGAATATGCGCCCCCTACAGCATTCCCGCCCAAGGAGGGCGGGATCAGAAAGGCTTTAAAGTGAGGCCGCGAAGTTTGAATAAATCTCTTTTTGCAACTGCAGCTCATCGACTACGTGTCATTTCAACGCTGTGTGTAGCACACCGCTACAATTGGTGACCCCGATGGCCCAAACGATATTTGGACCGGAGATGAACGACACCACATCTGTTCATGCAATTTCATTAAAACTGCCAAGCTTCTGGACGCTGCGACCTCATCTATGGTTCCAGCAAGCAGAAGTCCAATTCCACGTTCGACAGATAACCTCAGATGCCACACGTTACTACTATGTGGTGAGCTCCCTCGACCAGGAGACAGCCGCCCAGGTTGAGGAGTTCATACAATCGCCCCCGGAGGACGGCAAATACACAGAATTCAAAGCCCTGCTCATAAGGACATTTGGACTCTCACGGCGCGAGCGAGCTGCCCGCTTACTGCACCTGGATGGTTTGGGAGACAAGCTGCCATCGGCTTTGATGAACGAGATGCTGTCCCTGGCCAGAGGACACAAGCCCTGCCTCATGTTTGAGTAGGCGTTCCTGGAGCAGCTGCCCGAGGACATACGCCTGCTGCTGTCCGTGGACATACGCCTGCTGCTGTCCGACGCAGAATTCAGCGATTTCCGGAAGGTGGCGGCCCGGGCAGATGTGCTGTGGAAAACCAAGAAGGAGAGTGGGGCGTCCATCGCACAGATCACCAGGCCATGCTCCCAGCGGCAAACCAGACCAGGCCCGGCCGCAGAGCCCACTAACCCCAGAGGCAGGGGTGAGGAGGCCAACGAGCAATGGTGCTTCTACCACCAGCGGTGGGGCGCAGAAGCCCGCCGTTGTCGCCCGCCCTGCAAGTTCCCGGGAAACGCCAGGGCCAGCCGCCATGGCTACGGCGGCTGGCCATCAGGATAGCCTCCTGTATGTCTGGGACAAGCAGTCGGGACACCACTTTTTGGTCGACACCGGAGCCAAGATCAGCGTCTTACCTCCGATGAGTTACGACACTCACAACAGCGAACCGGGTTCCACCCTGAGGGCCGCAAACGGCAGCACAGTAAGGACCTACGGCACCCATACGGTGCGGCTACAGTTTGGCTCCAGCCAGTTCATGTGGGACTTCACACTGGCCGTCGTAGCCCAACCGCTCCTGGGGGCGGATTTTTTGTGAGCTCACAGCCTACTGGTCGACCTGCCAAGGAAGAGACTGGTCCACGCCGAGACCTTTCAAATATTCTCCCTGGGTGAAGCCCAATTGCCGGCCCCACACCTAGACTCCATCACGCTGTCCGACAATGACTTCACCAGAGTCCTGGCGGATTTCCCATCAGTTCTGGCGCCGCAGTTCAAAGGCAGACACAGCGTACAGCACCACATCCCGACACAAGGACCACCCCTACACGTCCGTGCTTGAAGGCTTCCCCCGGACAAGCTCCGACTGGCGAAGGAGGAGTTCAAGAGGATGGAGGAATTGGGGATCATACGGCGGTCTGACAGCCCGTGGGCCTCCCCCCTGCACATGGTGCCCAAAGCGACAGGGGGCTGGAGACCATGCAGCGACTACCGTAGGCTGAACGAGGCTACAACACCGGACCGCTATCCTGTGCCGCACATTCAGGACTTTGCAGCAAACCTGCACGGCTCATGGATCTTCTCCAACGTAGACCTCGTCTGGAGGTACCATCAAATCCTGATGCATCTGGACGACGTCCCCAAAACGGCACTTATCACCCCTTTCGGCCTTTTCGAGTTCCTCCGCATGCCGTTCGACCTAAAGAATGCCGCACAGACGTTTCAGTGGTTAATGGACGCGGTGGGACGCGACCTGGACTTCGCTTTCATCTATTTGGACGACATCCTCATAGCCAGCAGCAATCGCCAGGAGCATCTGTCCCATCTCCGTCAACTCTACGCCCAGCTGAGTGAATACGGTCTAACAATCAACCCGGCCAAATGCCAGTTCGGGCTCGACACCATCAACTTCCTGGGCCACAGGATTACTAAAGACGGGGCAACCCCTCTGCCTGCCAAGGTAGACATGGTCCGCCATTTCCCCCGACCCAACACAATCAAAGGCCTGCAAGAATTCGTGGGTATGGTGAATTTCTACCACCGCTTCCTCCCTTCAGCAGCCCGAATCATGCGCCCCCTGTTCACCCTGATGTCGGGTAAGGGCAAGGACATTACCTGGGATGAGGAGTCTGCCGCCGCTTTCATTAAAACGAAGGAAGCCTTGGCGAACGCCGCGATGCTAGTGCACCCCAGAACGGACAGCCCTACCGCCCTCACAGTGGACGCATCTAACACGGCAGTCGGTGGAATGCTGGAACAACTCATCGGGGGTCGCTGGCAACCCCTGGCGTTTTTCAGCAAACACCTACGACCACCCGAGCTCAAATACAGTGCTTTCGACCAGGAACTGTACCTATACTGCGCTATACCTGGCAATCCGGCATTTCAGGTACTTCTTAGAAGGTAGGCCCTTCACCGTGTTCATGGACCACAAACTTCTTACCTTTGCGTTCACGAAAGCATCCGACCCCTGGTCATCCCGCCAGCAGCGACATCTGTCCTACATCTCCGAATACACGACGGATGTCCGGCATGTCTCGGGAAAGGACAATGTTGTGGCGGACGCTCTCTCCAGACCTGATATCCAAGCCTTGTCCCGGGGGTAGACTATGAAGCGCTGGCAGAGGCGCAGCAGGCAGACAAGGAGATCCCTAGTTACAGAACTGCAGTCTCCGGTTTGCAGCTCCAGGACCTCCCGGTAGGCCCAGGTGAGAGGACCCTACTCTGTGATGTCACCACTGGCCAACCCCGCCCCGTCGTCCCGGCAGCCTGGCGGCGGCGCGTTTTCAACTCCATTCACAACTTAGCACACCCCTCCATCAGGACAACTGTCCGGATGGTAGCCAACAGGTTCGTTTGGCACGGACTCTGCAAGCAGGTCAGTGAATGGGCCAAAACGTGCATGCACTGCCAAACAGCCAAGGTGCAGCGGCACACCAAAGCTCTGCCGCAACAGTTCCACCCCACCGGCCGGCGTTTCAACCACATTCACGTGGATATCGTGGGCCCCCTGCCAGTGTCGCGAGGAGCGCGGCACCTCCTGCCTATCGTGGACCGGTTCACAAGATGGCCAGAGGCGGTCCCGCTCACCGACACCACCTCCGAATCCTGCGCCTGGGCACTGATCGCCACCTGGGTGTCCCGCTTTGGTGTACCGGCCCACATTACCTCCGACAGAGGCGCCCAGTTCACCTCCAGCCTGTGGTCAGCGGTGGCCAGCCTGTTGGGGACTCAGCTGCACCACACAACTGCCTACCACCCACAGTCAAACGGACTAGTGGAGCGTTTCCACCGTCACCTGAAGTCGGCTCTCATGGCCCGCCTCAAAGGGCCTAACTGGGTGGACGAGCTTCCCTGGAGTCCTGCTCGGAATCCGCACGGCGCCCAAAGAGGATCTGCACACCTCGTCGGCCGAGTTGGTATATGGCGCACCCCTGGTCGTCCCAGGAGAGTTCATACCAGCCCCAAGGGGGCAAGAGGAAGATCCTGCAGCAGTCCTGGACAGACTACGCGAGAGGCTCGGTAACCTGGCCCCCATACCCACTTCGCAGCATGGGCAGAACCCGACCTGCGTACCCAAAGACCTGAAGCACTGTAAGTTCATTTTTGTACGACGGGGCGGACATCGGGCACCGCTACAGCGGCCCTACGAGGGGCCGTTTACGGTGATCAGAAACAACGGGTCCACATTCGTGCTGGACATTGGGGGGAGAGAGGAGCTTTTCACGGTGGATCGACTCAAACCGGCCCATGTGGACGGCGCAACCGGTCGAGTTTCCGGCACCGCGGCGCAGAGGCAGACCTCCCAAACAGAGTCCGACCCAGACTGTGGACATTGGGGGTGTATCGCCGGTTCTGGGGGGGGGGGGGGTTATGTGGTGACCCACTTCCCAGCGCACTTGAACCGGCTCAAAAATTGGCGCGCGCCAGCATTGAGGCCGGTCCCAAAGAGGGCGCCAAGCCTGCTTCACCAGCAAGGGGAAAAGCCCGCGTGCGGGATGGGACTGTGAATACACGCCCCCTACAGCATTCCCACCCGGGGAGGGCGGGATCAGGAAGGCTTTAAAGTGAGGCCGCGAAGTTTGAATAAATCTCTTTTGCAACTGCAGCTCACCGACTACGTGTCGTTATTTCAGTGCTGCGTGTAGCACACCGCTACAATTGTACATTTTCCAACACTGTATTCCATCTGTCACATTTTTGCCCATTCTGCCAATATGTCTAAATCCTGCTGTAACCACATTGCTTCCTCAGCACCACCTGCCCCCTGCCTATCTTTGTATCATCCGTAAACTTTGCCACAAAGCCTCATTTCCAAATCACTGACAAACAATGTGAAAAGTAGCGGTCCCAATACTGACCCCTGAGGAACACTCGCTGCCTCCTGCCTGTCAGCCATTCCTCTATCTATAAAAGTATCTTTCCTGCAACACTATAGGATTTTATTTTGTTAAGCAGCCTCATGTGTGGCGCCTTATCAAATGTCTTCTGAAAATCCAAGTAAATGACATCCACTGCCTTTCCTTTGTCCATCCTGCTTGTTACTTCCCAGAAGAACTAACAGATTTGTCAGGCAAGATTTCCCTTTACAGAAACCATGCTGACTTTGACTTATTTTATCATTAGTCTCCAAGTATCTCGAAACCTCCTCCTTAATAATAGACTCCAACACTGTCCCAACCACTGAGGTTAAGCTAACTGGCCTATGGTTTCCTTTCTTATGCCTTTGTCCCTTCTTAAAGAGTGGAGTGACATTTGCAATTTTCCAGTCCTCCGAGACCATGCCAGAATCAAGTGATCATTGAAAGATCATGACCAATGAATCCGTTATCTCTTCAGCAACCTCTCTCAGGACTCTGCGATGTAGTCCATCTGGTCCAGGTGGGTGACCGATCCACCTTAAGACCTTTCAGTTTGCCTGGCACTTTTTCCTTTGTAATAGCAATGGCATTCTTGCCCCCTGACAATCACAGACCTCTGGCACACTGCTAGTGTCTTCCACAGTGAAGACAGGTACAAAGTACTCATTAAGTTCATCTGTCATTTCTTTGTCCCCCATTACTACCTCACCAGATTCATGCTCCAGTGGTCCAATATCAACTCTCACCTCTCTTTTACTCTTTATACAAATGAAAAAAATGTTTAGTATCCTGCTTTATATTATTGGCTAGTTTGCCCTAATACTTCATATTTTCCCTTCTTATAGCTTTTTTAGTTGCCTTTTGTTGAATTTTGAAAGTTTCCCAATTAACCAACTTTCCACTCATTCCCATTCACTTCTGTTACCTTATGTTCCCTTTCCTTGGCTTTTTAGCAGTTTTTAACTTCCCTTGCCTACTCATGCCATTTGAGAACTTCTTCCTCTGTGTGACATATCAATCCTGTACCCTGTGAACTATTCCCAGAAACTTCAACCATCTCTGCTCTGCTGTCATCCCCACCAGTATCCTCCTCCAATCCACCTGGGAAAGCTCCTCTCTCATGCCTCTGTAATTCCCTTTATTCCATTGCAATACTGATACATCTGAGTTATGTTTCTCCCTCTCAAATTGCAGTATGAATTCAGTCATATTATGATCACTGCCTCCTGAACATTCCTTTACATTAAGCTCCTTACTAAGATCTGGGCTATTATACAACACCCAGTCTCAGATAGCCTTTCCCTGAATAGGCTGCTCTAAAAAGCCACCTCATAGGCATTCAAGAAATTCCCTCTCTTGTGATACGACACCAATCTGAGTTTCCCAATCCACTTGCTTATTGAAGTCCCCTATTAGAATCATGAACATAACCCTTATTACATGCCTTTTTCCAGCTCCCTTTGCAATCTCAATCCCATGTCTTGGCTACTATTTGCAAGCCAATATATGATTCCCATAATGTTTTTTTTTAAATCCTTGCAGCTTCTTAACTCCACCCACAAAGATTTTCTGACCCTATGTCACCGTTTTCTAAAGATGTAATTCCATCTCTTACCACCAGAGCCACATCACTGCCTAGGTCTTTCTGACTGCCCCTTCGATACAAAGTATATCCTTTGATGTTAAGCTCCCAACTATGGTCTACTTTCAGCCACAACTCAGTGATGCCCACAATGTCATACCGACCAATCTCTAATTGCGCCACAAGTTTGTCCACCTTATTCTGAATGCTACACACATTTAAATACAACATCTTTCATCCTGCATTCTTTGCCCTTTTGAATTTTGCCTCTATGGTACAATTGGACTCTTTACTCTGTTTGCATTTGTACCCAATCATTGGCTTGTCCTTTCTTACATTCATGTTACATCCATCATCTACTTGTAAACCTGCTGGTTCATCCTCAGCTCTATCATACACCTCTATCAAAATGGTTTGGCATGGACTAGATAGGCCAAAGGGACTGTTTCTGTGCTGTAGTTTTCTATTGCTCTGTGACTCTGTGTACTTCAAATGATCAGGCTGTTCTAATGTAGCTTTAGATCAGATGTTCCCAATCTTTGTTATGTCATTGACCAATGCCTTTATACAAGGGGTCCGTGGAGCCCAGGTTCGGAACCCCTGATCTAGTTTATCAGGTGTACCTTATTTCCTCTGAATTCTGGTTCAGAAGCAGATTGTTAAATGCTTTATCAATGTCAAAATATTGTACAGTGTGTCACCATATCTGAATAACATCAGCAACTGCTTTATTATCAACCATGGTTCAATTTGAGCACCTGTCTGTGAGACTACAGTCTCAAAGTCCATCTAGAATCTTCAGTGCAAAACTATGAGAATGAGATGTCAAACTATTCTCACCTCTTCCTTCTCCTTGACCAATAAAAGATTCCATGCACTGTTTGAAAGAGAAAGAAAAAAATTAGCAACGCTCTGGTGACTTTTTAATGCTTCAATTAACATTATTAAAAACAGCAGATTACTAATATTTGTGGTATCTTATTGACCATAAATTAGCTGCCCAATTCCAAGATTAAAGAGTAACTGCATTTTAAAAGTATTTCTTTGGCTCTGGAGCATCCCAAGCTATTTATAAGCATTCTATAAATGTGAGTCTTTTTTTTCTAGTGTACTCATTATCTACCGTGAGATAGATAGGGACTGTCAGAAATCATTACATTTGTTATCCTTATAGGCCATTAGAGCAGTAGGAAGTTCCATTCCTTCAGCTGAAATAGATTTAATTCCCTAAACCAGCTAAACTAGGGCTGAAATGACAACACTTTTAGAATGGATTATTAATTCACTGCACCATCCAGTCCCCTTGGCCTTTCATAATGTTGCTGTGTTTCTACTTCCTGGAGTTGTGAAATGCTTATTCTTATGCAGACTAAGAGCACCCAAGAGATGACTGGTCTTCACAATCCTAACACTGTTTTCCTTGGCTTCTTTGTTTGTTTTCTTAAGCTAAAAATTTCAAAGTTCTTAGACAGAACTTTATGGGAAGTCACAGAGACATAAAACAGGAAATGGTGAACTTGTAATTTGTAATGAATAAAACCATTCTTTCAGGAGCAGCAGCAACAGGATCTCAAAGCTGAGTAGTCTCCACAGAAAAATAAAATAATTTTAGAATGAATGGACGGAGTGCAACTTAATGCAATGCTAGTCAGTCAGAAGGACTTGCCAAGTGATGAGAGGAAACCGATAGTAGTGACTAAGATTTATTGAAGTTAATGAAATTAGATAGCCTGCATATAACAAGAACATAACAGAAAAACACTGAAATTCACATCCTTTGTGTAACAGGCAATTAGAAGTGAGGAGTAAAATCAATCATAAAACATATTCAGGGCTTCCTCACACACACAGAGCAGAAAAAAAAATTGTATCACTCCTAAAGCATGTGGCAACTTTAATAAATGTGTTTCTATGTTTGTGACAAACCTACTTATGTAGAACATCATTCTGGTGATATTAATCCATGTACAATGTCCAATTAGAGTTTCCTCTGTTAAATTGATTCACAGCTAGGTAATTAATACCTGTGTTGTCTATGTGCAAAAGAGCAGGTCTTAACAGCAACGAGAAGTCCAATATGTCTGCTATTTACAAATGACCATCAGCTACTTGATGTGATGGTTATTGAAGTTGAGGATTGCTCAGTTCATTCAACAGAGTTGAAAACAGCTCTTGTAATCTTGGTATAAGCTTGAATGACAACTGAGATCAAGATTGCTTTTTATTGCAGCTTATTATGGGAGCCTTAGTAATAGTCCCACTGGGCTAACAGCATGACCAATAACAAAGAGAGATGCTCAAGGCAATAATAACAGAACCATTCTCAGTTCTTGCCTTTTTCAGCATTGTCCTGAAGATATTGAACTTTGCTTCATTTTCCATATGTAAGTGAAGCCACAAATATAATAAACACTGCTCCATGAGGGTGTTTTCAGGACAAATTTCACGACAGACACTGGTGACATCAAACATGATTCTGATGGCAGGACATTATTACCAAATGCCTGCAACAGTGCATCAATTTCCAACCAGATGGTTCTACCACATGAGTGTTTCCAACCCTTGATAAGCAGATGCCTCTACATGCAACACCTCCCATTGATAAGAAGATGCCTCTATTTACAACACCAACCCATAATAAGGTTGCCTCCATTTGCAACATCTACCCTTGATAAGTAGATGCCTCTAGCTGCAACATATACCCTTGATAAGAAGGTGTCTCTTCATGTAACACCTGCCCTTGATGAGAACAAGCATCTATCTGCCAGCCCTATTTCTACCTACAGCACCTACCCTTGATAAGAAGATGCCTCTATCTGAAACACTTAGACCATAAGACCATAAGACATAGGAGCAGAATCAGGCCATCTGGCCCATCAAGTCTGCTCCACCATTCAATCATGGCTGATCCCTTTTTCTTCTCCTCCTCAACCCCAGTTCCCTGCCTTCTTCCCGTAATCCTTGATGCAAAACAATTGCAGTGACTTCGACCTCAACTGCAGTTTCCCTTTATACTAATGCTGCCTGACCTGCTGAGTTATTTCCAGCATTTTCTGTTTTTAGTCCAAAATGGATAACTGTATTACTTACACTTAAGTAAGTACTATAAATATAAAACTGACAGGAAACAAGACTGTCAACACCTGTAGAAAAAGGAACAGTTAATTTTTCATCAGAACAGAGAATGAGAGATAGATAATGCAACACTATCAAATTTCATGTTGAGTGTATCATGATTGGTTGCATCAAGACCAGCTATGCCATATCCAATATACAGGAAAGCAAGATGCTGCAGAGAGTAGTGAATTCAGAGTGGTCCTCATTGACACAGCCCTTCACACCATTGACAATGATCAAGGATCTCCAGGATCTGGGTCATGCCCTCTCCTCACTGTTACCATCAGGCAGGAGGTTCAGAAACCTGCAGTCTCACATTATCAGATTCAGAAACAGCTGCATTCCTACAGCTATTAGATTCCTGAACTAAGCTGATAGATAGATAGATAGATAGATAGATACTTTATTCATCCCCATGGGGAAATTCAACTTTTTTTCCAATGTCCCATACACTTGTTGTAGCAAAACTAATTACATACAATACATAACTCAGTAAAAAAATATGATATGCATCTAAATCACTATCTCAAAAAGCATTAATAATAGCTTTTAAAAGTTCTTAAGTCCTGGTGGTTGAATTATAAAGCCTAATGGCATTGGGGAGTATTGACCTCTTCATCCTGTCTGAAGAGCATTGCATCGATAGTAACCTGTCGCTGAAACTGCTTCTCTGTCTCTGGATGGTGCTATGTAGAGGATTTTCAGAGGTTTCCATAATTGACCGTAGCCTACTCAGCGCCCTTCGCTCAGCTACCGATGTTAAACTCTCCAGTACTTTGCCCACGACAGAGCCCGCCTTCCTTACCAGCTTATTAAGACGTGAGGCGTCCCTCTTCTTAATGCTTCCTCCCCAACACGCCACCACAAAGAAGAGGGCGCTCTCCACAACTGACCTATAGAACATCTTCAGCATCTCACTACAGACATTGAATGACGCCAACCTTCTAAGGAAGTACAGTCGACTCTGTGCCTTCCTGCACAAGGCATCTGTGTTGGCAGTCCAGTCTAGCTTCTCATCTAACTGTACTCCCAGATACTTGTAGGTCTTAACCTGCTCCACACATTCTCCATTAATGATCACTGGCTCCATATGAGGCCTAGATCTCCTAAAGTCCACCACCATCTCCTTGGTCTTGGTGATATTGAGACGCAGGTAGTTTGAGTTGCACCATATCACAAAGTCCTGTATCAGTTTCCTATACTCCTCCTCCTGTCCATTCCTGACACACCCCACTATGGCCGTGTCATCAGCGAACTTCTGCACGTGGCAGGACTCCGAGTTATATTGGAAGTCTGATGTGTACAGGGTGAACAGGACCGGAGAGAGTACGGTTCCCTGCGGCGCTCCTGTGCTGCTGACCACCGTGTCAGACCTACAGTCTCCCAACCGCACATACTGAGGTCTATCTGTCAAGTAGTCCACTATCCAATCCACCATGTGAGAGACTACTCCCATCTCCATTAGTTTGTGCCTTAAGATCTTGGGCTGGATGGTGTTAAAGGCACTAGAGAAGTCAAGGAATGTAATCCTCACAGCACAACTGACCCCATCTAGGTGAGAGAGTGATTTGTGCAGCAAATACGTGATAGCATCCTCCACTCCCACCTTCTCCTTATACGCAAACTGAAGAGGATCCTGGGCGTGCCTGGTTTGTGGCCTCAGATTCTGTATTATCAGCCGCTCCATGGTCTTCATCACGTGCGACGTCAAGGAAACAGGTCTGAAGTCATTCAACTCCTTTAGTTGAGGTTTCTTCGGTACCGGGACAATACAGGATGTTTTCCACTGTCTGGGTACTCTTCTCTGCTCCAGGCTCATGTTGAAGATGCGCTGTAGTGGTTCTCCCAGCTCAGTCGCACAGGCCCTCAGTAATCGTGGGGAAACTCCATCCGGTCCAGCCGCCTTGCTGGTACAGATCTTCCTCAGTTGACCTTCCACCTGTGCAGCCGTAATCCTGGGCGTGGGCAAGGTCTCCTGTGAGTGGCTATTTTCCTGTGAGGGAAGTAAGCCTGGTGTGGATTTCTGCGGTGAGGATGAGATTGTGCTGTCGAACCTGTTGAAGAAGTTGTTCAGCTGGTTCGCTTTCTCCACATCTCCACTCCACTTATGTTTGCCCCCCGCTGCACCACCCTTATCCTATCTCAGCAACAGACCACCTCTTTCACAGCCATGGATTGTCTCCGATTGTATTTTTTCACACTTATGTCTTGTTTTGCACAGTCTTTTTGGCACTATCTTATATAATTTATGTTTAATTTATGTTCTGTGTGTTGTCTGAATCTAAGTGCTAGTGATGCTGCTGCAAGCAAGTTTTTCTTGTACCTGTACCTTAGTGTACTTGTGCACATGACAATAACCTTGACTCAACACTTGCTGTCCTCTCTATCTTCTCCTCCTGCCACGTGCCTTTGACTCAACACTTGTCCACTCTATCTACCCCTGCCCCATCTGCTCCCTTTGATGAAGTGCATTCATTATTCGTTTTTTTTGTGTAACACCCCAGAAAAGGTTTCACTGCTAAGATAATAGTCTTTCTGTAGAAACAGTGTTTGGGTTAGAGATAACGGGTGCTTTGATAGATAGATAGATAGATAGATAGATAGATAGATACTTTATTCATCCCCATGGGGAAATTCAACTTTTTTCCAATGTCCCATACACTTGTTGTAGCAAAACTAATTACATACAATACTTAACTCAGTAAAAAAATATGATATGCATCTAAATCACTATCTCAAAAAGCATTAATAATAGCTTTTAAAAAGTTCTTAAGTCCTGGCGGTAGAATTGTAAAGCCTAATGGCATTGGGGAGTATTGACCTCTTCATCCTGTCTGAGGAGCATTGCATCGATAGTAACCTGTCGCTGAAACTGCTTCTCTGTCTCTGGATGGTGCTATGTAGAGGATGTTCAGAGTTATCCATAATTGACCATAGCCTACTCAGCGCCCTTCGCTCAGCTACCGATGTTAAACCCTCCAGTACTTTGCCCACGACAGAGCCCGCCTTCCTTACCAGCTTATTAAGACGTGAGGCGTCCCTCTTCTTAATACTTCCTCCCCAACACGCCACCACAAAGAAGAGGGCGCTCTCCACAACTGACCTATAGAACATCTTCAGCATCTCACTACAGACATTGAATGACGCCAACCTTCTTAGGAAGTACAGTCGACTCTGTGCCTTCCTGCACAAGGCATCTGTGTTGGCAGTCCAGTCTAGCTTCTCATCTAACTGTACTCCCAGATACTTGTAGGTCTTAACCTGCTCCACACATTCTCCATTAATGATCACTGGCTCCATATGAGGCCTAGATCTCCTAAAGTCCACCACCATCTCACATTGGAATGTGAGCCATCCAATCAGGGGAGAGGGTTTTTCTTTGTGTGCCTGACACCGGTGTGAGCTGGGGTCTTTATGTGGCGGGAGATGAGAGAAGACACTGAAGAGAACTGGTCATGAGATTCAACCCATTTGGGGTCCGTGATTCGATGGAGCAAAGTGCAGAGGTCTGCTGAGGATTGGTGACTATGACTTGTGGAAGATTCCAGCTCCAACTTGTGCACATTTGACTGTTTAATTATAACGGGCCCTTTTTTTGCTTTTTTCTTTCTTTTCTTTATTAACCCTTTAGTTAAGTTAAGATTCATAAATATATTTCCTTTAATTGTATGCAGTGCTGTCTGTTGTTTCTTGTCACTGCATTTTAACAGGGTTGCAAATTACACAGCATCCACACAAACCAGGGTTTGGGGTGGGAGACCGTCTCATTCTCACAGGTTTGGCAGGACCAGAGTGTGCACTCCCTAGACTTATGCAGCCTAAGGAAACTGAAGGTTTCAATTGTTATGTGCCATAAGTATGGCTGGTGAGCTTAGGACAGGGAAGTTGAGTATTTTCACTTCTGCCAAGCCATATTAGTGTTGTTTTTTTCACAAACAAGAGAAAATCTGCAGATTTTGGAAATCCAGGCAACACACTAAAAATGCTGGAGGAACTCAGCAGGCCAGGCAGCATCTATAGAAAAGAATAAACAGTCGACGTTTCAGGCCAGAACCCTTCATCATGGACCCCATCTCCCCTTCCCTCACCACCACTCTGCAATCCCGTGTCTCTCAGGTCCCACTGCCACCTCTTGGGTCCTTGGAGACCCCATCTCCCTCTCACCCACCCTCCCTGAACACCCCAAACCTCCCCTCTCCTCTGACACTACCAACCTCCTTCTCCCTCTCATCCCAGCTCACATCCATGCCGGGTCTTTGCCATCCCCTCTGACCTTCCCTTCTCTGAGGTAGAATGTTCTGTAGCTACAGGGCCTCACTTTTGTCCCCCTGCGCCCACACCTCAGTGAGTTCCACATCTGCCATGATACTGAGCTCTTCTTCCACTGCCTCCATCTCGGGGCCTACTTCTCTGGCAAGGACTCTCCACCCCACACCAATGACCCCTTCTCCTGTCTTCAAACCCCCTCCTCTTCCTGGACACCCTGCCCTGGTCTTCTGCCTGCTCTGGATCTTTCTTTGTAAACTGCCAGCGAAAGCTGATGAAGGGTCTCGGCCTGAAACATTGACTGCTTCCTCCTTTCCATGCATGCTCCTGGCCTGCTGAGTTCCTCTAGCATTTTGTGAGATTGTTTCTTCCCCTTGGTTTGACAGAAAGCTCCAACTTACCTTCTGTTCCTAACAAATATAGAATTTATTTCTCACCATTATCTATTATTTTCACGAGGGACTGTATTAGCTATTTTGAATGGTTACCAAAAGGAGGAATGAGTCATGATTATGAGAACATAACAGAATCATTTGGATAAACATAACAAATGGATGAACAACTAAAATCTTAAGATTCAACATGGCAACAATGGAATGGCAGAGTCACAGTTAACTATTTTAGTTTGACAGTATAACAACTGTTTTCTGTAGGAGAGAATAAATTTAAGTTTGCATTTTTGAAAATATAATAACTACACATCACATAAACAGAATTCCTCAATCTATCACACTGTCCATGTCAGCACTGTGGGAACACCCAGTGAGAGCAAGAAAAATGAAGAGGAAGCAAACAAAACCAAAATTAATTAAATGAATTGCAAGTGAAAACTGATCTGTATTGGTGGAAATCTACCCTCTGGGTTTTGAGATGTTTTCTTTAGTTGATGGGAAAAGAGCCTTTACATTTTGGTATTCAAATGAACGTCACAGTCCACTTGCTTTTGGTAGTGATAACTTCAAATGAGTGGGAATGACACAGCCCTGGTTTGGAAACAGGACCTGTTACACACAATACACTATTGTAGCTCTCTTATTTCTATGAATATAAGTGGTTTACAAAAAGAGGCACATATACTCTGCAAGCATGCTTGAAAATTAAATTAGTTAGATTAGAATTTGCTGTAAATTGTTATTTACATGCTACTATTGGCAGCACAATACAAAATTATTATACCTGCAATCTGACATCATACTTAAACATGCATAATCCCTCTGTTCAGCAGCTTTTTCTTCTTCCAAATTTTGTTCCTTTAACAAAAATAGTTGTGAATAGAAGGAACTGACAAGAGTATTCAGAATCTTAGGAATCCAAAAGTGCTTTACAGACAATTAAATACTTTTGAAGTATGGTTGCTCTCCTAATTGCACACAGCAAAGTCTCACAAACAATGACAGGTAATGACTTTGATTGGAGTGAAAAAGAAGAAGCAAAGCTTAAAGAGCAGGTAATGATCATTTCTGTAGAGAGCAACCACTGGAAGAATGATCACCTAATCACCTGGTGGCTACCAAGTACCAGATGAATGAACAATCTCCTTCACAAGCAACAGAGTTTAAAAGGAATTATGTTGAGAATAAGTCTGGCAGTGAATCCAGGAGGACAAAAGAGAGTGAAGGAAGCAATTAAGGGGTTTGATAAGAGCCAGGGGAGGGATATCAATCCAGGGAATGAAACCAGTATTATCCAAGGAACAGAGCCAGAGGAGAGTTGAGGTAAACCGAGACTGGTGTCTACAGAATAGAGTCTGGTGACTACATTTGGGGCTCATGGGATCTTGTGACAGGTGAGGTACAGCAAAATTCCGGGTTTGGTCCCAATTACTTCAAAGGTTAATTTATTATCAAAGTATACAACTCTGAAATTCTTCTTCTTCAGATTTACTATCCAAATCAATGATTTGGCTGAAGAATAAAATATCACCCCCCCTTGCTAACTTATAATATTAAATTTGGTAGGATTGTGAGTACAGAGGACGACATAGAGGCTTCAATGGGATATGGACAAGTGGTAACATAACATCTATGGAAAAATCTGAGACTATCGTCATGTTCATGAGGGAAAAACAAGGTACATTTTTCTGAGAGATTGAATAGTACTGAAATTCAAAGGGACTTAAATGAGCTTTTATACAAAACATGGGAGCAAATGTGCAGCGGTAATAAGCAATTTAGAGGGCAAAAGTTATGTCAACCTGTATCCCAAGGAGTTTAGTGGCAGGCGTAAACATTCCTGAATGAAACTGTAAAGGACTCAATCAGACTGTGCCTTTTGCTATAGTACTGTACATGCACAGGTGGCAGGTTTGCCAAAGAAGGACAGATTGAGCAGATTGGGAATGTGTTCTGTAACATTTAGAAGAGTTAGAGGAAACCTCATCAAAACTTGCAAAACTCTAAAAGATGTTTCCCTTGACCAAAGGGCTTAGGTAGGGCCAAGAACATAATTTCAGAATAAAGAAGGCCATTTACAACTGCATTGAGGAGAAACTTCTTCACTGAATTAATTTAAAACAGAGATTGATAATAAAGGCATCAAGAATAGTATAAGGAACAGAATATATAAGAATATATAAGGAACATCCTTAATACTGATGAATAGTGGAACAGGCATTCCAGATCCTATATGTTTAATTAAGAGCAGAGATCAGGGACTGGTGGGGCAAGATTGGTGGACAATGATCAAGTTGTAGAACAGGGTGTGTTCATAGAAATAACAGAAATCTACAGCACATCACAAGCCCTTTGTCCCACAACGATAACCCTATCATTTCCACCTCTACCACTGTCACTGGCAGCCCATTCCACGTACCCACCACTCCTGTGTAAAAAACTTACTTCTGACATCTCCTCTGTACCTACTTCCATGCACCTTAAAACTGTGCCCTCTCGTGTTAGTCATTCCAACCCTGGGGAAAAGCCTCTGACTATCCACACAATCAATGCCTCTCATCATCTTGTACATCTCTATCAGGTCGCCTCTCATCCTCCGTTTCTCCAAGGTGAAAAGGCCAAGTTCACTCAACCTGTTTTCATAAGGCATGCTCCCCAATCCAGGCAACATCCTCATAAATCTCCTCTGCACTCTCTCTATAGTATCCACATCCTTCCTGTAGTGAGGTACCAGATCTGAACACAGTACTGCAAATGGGGTCTAATTAAGGTCTTGTATAGCTGTAACATTACCTCATGACTCTTGAACTCAATCCCATGGTTGATGAAGGCCATCACACCATACGCCTTCTTAACCACAGAGTCAACCTGCGCAGCTGCTTTGAGTGTCCTATGGACTCGGACCCCAAGATCCCTCTGATCCTCCACACTGACAAGAGTCTTACCATTAATACTATATTCTGACATCATATTTGACCTACCAAAATGAACCACCTCACACTTATCTGGGATAAACTCTGTCTGCCACTTGTTAACATTCATTTTGAGAGGTCTAGAATACAGGAGCAAGGATGTGGTGCTGAGGCTTAATAAGGCACTGGTGAGGCTTCACCTTGAGTATTGTGAACAGTTTTCAGCTCCTGATCTAAGAAAAGATGTGCTGGCATTGGAGATGGTTCAGAGGAGGTTCACAAGGATGATTCTGGGAATGAAAGGGTTATCATACGAGGAACATTTGATGACTCTGGGTCTGTACTCGCTGGAATTCAGAAGTATGAGGGAGAATCTCATCGAAACCTTTCGAAAGTTGAAAGGCCTAGACTGAGTAGATGTGGAAAAGATGTTTCCCAGGGTGGGGGAGTCCAAGGCAAGAGGGCACTGCCTTAAGATAGAGGGGATCCATTTAAAACAGAGATGCAGAGAAATTTCTTTAGCCAGAGAGTGGTGAACTTGCGGAATTTATTACCACATGCAGCTGTGGAGGTCTGGTCGTTGGGTGTATTTAAGGCAGAGCTTGACAGGTTCTTGATTGGAGTGGGGATGAGGAGTTAAGAAAAGGATCAGCCATGATTGAATGCCAGAGCAGACTCGTTGGGCCAAATGGCCTAATTTTGCTCCTATGTCTCATGGTCTTATTTTCAGAGTACATACATGTCACCACATACAATCCTGAGATTCTTTTTCCTGTGGGCATACTTAGCAAATCTATAGAATTATAACTGTAAACAGAATCAATGAACAACACACTGTGCAAATGTAAACATAAATAAATAGCAATAAATAATGAGAGCATGAAGTAAAAATATAGATTCCTTAAGTTGAGACCATCAGTTGTGGGAACACACTAGAAATAAAATGAGTGTAGCTATCCCCTTTTGTTCAAGAGCCTGATGGTTGAGGGGTAGTAACTATTCTTGAACCTGGTGGTGCGAGTCCTGAGACACCTGCACCTTCTCCCTGTTGTCATCAGTGAGAAAAGAGCATGGCCTCTGCCATCAGATTTCTGAATGGACATTGAACCCATGTTCACTACCTCAGTAATTTTTATCCTCTCTTTTTGCATTACTTAATAAATGTATATTTCTTATTGTGATGTATAGCTTTTATTATTATGTATTGCAATGTACTGCAGCAGCAAAACAAATTTCATTACATATGCCAGTGATACTTAGCCCCTCTCCTACAAAAAATGTCGTATTTCCTGAAGTGAATTGTTTTCACTGGTTAATGACTGAAACAATATTTGTTCATCTGGATAAAACCATCTAGACAGCATGTGAAAAAGTTAGAGTGAGAACTTTACATAAGAATCGGCAGCAACTTTGAAATAGAGCTCCTGAAAATAAATTATGCTGAAATAGGAGCTGGGTGCTCATGGAGTTAAACTTATTCTGAAAGGATTATTCAAACAAAACCTCATTCATGAATTGAATGGCTAACAAAAAAATCCTCAATAATTAGCCTTACCCAAGCACAATAAGCTGGAACATGAAAGAACACATTGTCAATAATAATATATAGATATTTATGAATCCATTCTGTGCTTCTCTTTTACTGAGGCAGAGACTTCAAAAAAGATTACAGTACTGTTGATAAGTCATTCTCCGTGGTAAAAGGGTTCATTTAAGACCATATTTTTATTTGTAAACAGAAATAAATCAATCCCACCTGAAAGGTTGTTACTTTTTAGTGCATTCCAAACCTTGAAAGGATTTATATGTCTGGTCAATAGACTGAGGAACAATCTTATATGCAGTTCTTGTGTGCAGCATATCCTCAGTCATAAAATCTCCATAAGGTCAATAGCTATACTGCAGTCTCTTTTGGAATGGAGGCCTTCAAAGGGGAAAGATAATTACTGATATCTACTGCTATGTCTCCAAGTTTGAGGACAGATGAAATGCTGGGAATGTTGAAATGAACCTGACCTAGGTCTTTGCAAAGGACCCGTCACGTGAACATTTGTTTTAGTTACCATTGACAAGTTTTTAATGTCACCACGTCAATGTCATTATGTTAACCAGGTAAAGTGAAGATGTATATCTGCTGCATATTCAACATAATGGTTCTTTAAGATGTTTATTATAGATTGCTTCCATAGCAACTCTATCTTTTTATTTGTGTTTTTAAATAATAAAGAAGTAGGGAGAATGGGTTGCCCGTTGGTGTCCAGAATACTGATATGTACAGCTTTCCTAATGTATCCTAAGAACATCCATTAGCTTTACCTTGGGAAGTTTTTGGTGAGTTTGTATGATTGATCACATCCAAGCTTGATTTCAGATGCTAGAAACAGGTTCTCAGGAGCAATCACATTCATTCCATTCAGGGTGCAACACTTATGATTTTAAATAGAGGACAAAAAACACCGGTTACCTATGCCTATAGTGGGAGTTTAGAATCCTGTTGTTGCAGGGCAGACAACAACCTCCCTGGTCTGGCAACCAACTGCCATTAATACACTTTGCATTAGAAGGCTGCGCCCTGTCCAAAACCCTCCGGCAACCCCCCCCCCCACCCCAAACTGAAGAACACTTTCCCATCTTTGTACCACCATTCCTTCCTGAAGGGTGGAGAAAGTGCTAGTTGTGTTGTGGTGCAACCGTAAGGAACAGCAAGGATAGCTGCGACTGACAGGAGTACTTTGATCCTTAACACCCACCATTCGTCAGGTTACACAAGGGTGCCCAAAACAAATTAATTTTATGTTTCTTATAGAGTTTTCTAAAACAGCATTTATGAGTGTGCTTGTTCTGTCTAATTGATGGAAAATGGAATCAGATGAATTTCTAGGTCTGGATGACTTGGTCGGGTTGTGAAAGGCTCTTTCTTGTAAAGATTTTGGACAGAATTGCAACAGGGAGAGAGGATTTGGTTTGAATTTTGTTTCAGGCTCTCTGGCTACTTCCAAGATACACTCAGTGGCCTCTGTATTAGGTACACCCGTACACCTGCTTGTTTATGCAAATATATCATCAGCCAATCAGTGGCAGCAACTCTAATATATAAAAACATGCAGACGTGGTCATGATGTTCAGTTGTTGTTCAGACCAAACATCAGGATGGGGAAGAAATGTGATCTAAGTGACATGTTAATGCCTTGTTAATGAGAGAGGTCCAAGGAGAATGGTCAGACTGGTGCAAGCTGACAGGAAGGTGACAGTAACTCAGATAACCACACATTATAACAGTGGTGTGCAGAAAAGCATCTCTGAATGCACAACACATTGAACGTTTGAAGTGGATAGGCTACAGCAGCAGCAGAACACAAACATACACTCAGTGGTTAGTTTGTTAGGTACAGAATGTACCTTATAAAGTGTCCACATGAATGTACTTTGAAGTGTAATTGAATGTCTTTTCTGGCACGCTACTTCTCCACTACATTTAGAAAAGTTCTTTTCCAGCCCTACACTCAATAAACCTGCAGTCTATGGAGTGTTCAGGGAGGGGTAGCACCTCTGATGATGGGGTTTATCATGTCCAATTCAAGGGCAGCTCACTCACCTTTGGTCCCACTGGACATTCAGTGGTTCCAAGTAGCTGTTTGCATGTGACAGCAGTCACACCATGGTACACCTCTTTGACAAGCAGGCTAAACCAGGTGAGGGTAGTTGGCAGGACTCATATTCCAGTGAGATAGGGATGTACCTGTCAGCTCCGACAGACTGGATGAATGAGATCAACAGTGAGCTCCAACAGCCAGGAAGGCAGATCTGTAACGCTCTATGGAGAGCGAAGGCCATGACAAGGCACAGAAGAAGTCATGGTCATCCACTGCAACAAACTTGTACCATGGACCCAGACTTCTGAAATCGAGAGAGTGAAACTGCCCCAGTGCAACAGTTTAAAAACTCTCCTTCACAGGTCTCCTAACATTGTCAGATACATTCATCTGACTATACACACATACAATCAAATGAAACAACGTTCCTCTGGACCACAGTGCACCCACAAATTATATATCATACACAGCACATAAAACACAATATTAACATAAATAATTTAATAAAATATAATTCAATATGCATGCAACACAGGTAAACAGTGAACAGTACAATAAACAGCTTGCTGACCTAGTGATGAGACCTCCGTAGTGGCAGGGTGTTCATTAGTCCCACAGCATAAAGGAGAAGCTGTTTCCCAGTCTGTCAGTCCTAGTCCTGATTCTCCTGTATCTCCTTCCTAGCAGTAGTGGATCAAAAATATGATGGGATGGTTGGTTAGGGATCTTCAACGATGCTTCGGCCCTTCGATTCCCATGCTCACAGTAAATGTCATAAATGGATGGGTGTGTGGAGGAGGGAGGGAGACCCCAGTGATCCTCTTGGCAGCTTTTACTGTCCTCTGTAGGGTCTTGCAGTCCGATGCCTTGCATAACAGAACAACGCAGCCAGATAGGACTCTCTCGATGGTGCTCCTGTAGAAAATTGTTAGAATGGGGGCAGGGAGCCTTGCACGCCTCAGAATCTCCTCAGAAAGTGTAGACACTGCTGTGCCTTCTTGACTCATGAGGAGGTGTTGTGGTTACAGGTTAGATCGTCCGTTTTGTGCACACCAAGAAACTTTGTGCTCTTCACTCTCTCCACAGCAGAGCCATTGGAGAGTGGGTGACCTGAGCCTTGCTGAGCCCACGATCACTTCTTTTATCCTGTCCACGTTGAGACTGAGGTTGTTGTTCTCACACCATTTGACAACCCTCTCTCCCTCTCTCTGTATGCCGACTCATCATTGTTGCTGACGAGGCCAGCCACTGTGGTATCATCAGCAAACGATGATGTGGTTTCAGCTGGAGCTGGCAGTACAGTCGTAAGTCAGCAGGGTGAACAGCCGTGGGCTGGGCATACAGTCTTGGGGCGGGGGGCACCAGCGCTCAGCGTGATGGAGGTTGAAATGTTGTTGCCAACTCAGACTGACTTGGGTCTTTCCATCAAGGAGTCCAGGATCCAGTTACAGAGAGGGGTGTTGAGTCCCAACGAGGACAATTTACCCACAGCCTTTCAGGCAAGATGGTGGTAAACGCCAAGCTGAATTCGATGAACAGCATTCTGGCACACGAGGCATCATTTTCTAGGTGGGACAGGACAGAGAGGAGGGCCGAGGCTAAGGCATCATCAGTGGCCGGTTTGAGCGGTAGGAGAACCGGTCCAATGTGATCCATTGCCAGCCACGCCAAGCACTTCATGATTGTTGAAGTCAACACTGGGCAGTAATCATTGGGCACTGGAATGATGGTGGCTGCCTTGAAGCCTGCTGGGACAGTGGACTGTTTCAGAGAGATATTAAAAATGTCTGTTAAGACCTCTGTTAGCTGGGCCACACCATCCCTCACCACCTGACTTGGTATGTTGTCTAGCTCAGCAGCTTTGCATGGGTTTACCCTGGCTAGGGTCCTCTTCAGCTTGGCTGTGGTCAGACAGGGTGCCTGTATCTCAGGAAGAGATGGTTCTTTCCTTGATGTCACATCATTCAACTGGTCAAATCGTGCATCGAAAGCATTCAGCCCATCAGGAAGGGAGGTGTCACTGTTGTTGACACACAGGGTGGACTTGTAATCAGGTATGGTTTGTATATCTCGCCTCACGTCCCTGGTGTCTGTAAATTTTCTGTGTGTACTCATGCTTTGCCTTCCTGATGCCACGGGACAGTGTGGCTCCTGCTGACCTTAGAGACGTCCTGTCCCCTGACTTGTCCCTAACCCTAAGCAGTGCAGGAGCCTCGGCAGTCAGCCATGGTTTCTGGTTTCCCTTGGTAGTGTAGTGTTTAATCTCAGCAACATCCTAAATGCCCTTTCCTATGTAGCCAGTCACCGATCCTGCATATTCATCGATATTGACGTGATGATCATAGGCAGCCTCCTCCCTGAATATGCTCCAGGGCGTGGTAGGTGGCACCTTCTGGCCAGGTCCTGATCTCCCTGTGAACTGGTTTGACTCGTTTAACCAGTGGTCTGTACGCAAAGTGAATATGAAGCCCGGGTATCCGAGGTGAGGGCAGGGGGCCAGGGGGGTGGGGGTGAGGCAGCCTTAAGCATTCTATGAACATTGGTGTAAACCAGGTGTGATGTATTCTCTCGTCCGGTTGCCGAGTTGACATCTGGCAGAACTGTTTTTAAGTGATTGAAGTCACCAGTAACAATGAAGACACCATCAGGGTGAGTGGCCGAGAGGTTGCAGATTGCACCCTGGAGGTCCTGCAGCACCAGCACAGGGGGTGGGGAGATACTGTAGGCAGCAATAATCACAATGGCAGTGAACTCCCTCGGTAAGTAGAAAGGCCTGCACTTCATTAAAAACTACCTGCAGTGAGCAGTGGGTCATTACTACCGAGGCGCTCGCACACCAGTTCTTATTGATGTAGACACACAGACCTCCTCCATGGGCCTTGGCAGAGGTCACAGCATTTACGTCCGCATAAAAGGAGATTAGGCCTTCTAAATGGACGGCCGAGTCTGTAGGGGTGTACTGGAGCCACATTTCTGCCAGAACGAGTGTGCAGCAGTCCCTCGTCTTCCGCTGATTCCGATGCAGATACAGGTAATGCAGCACATCATTTGGGTGTTAGCGAGTAGAATCGTCGGGAGTGCAGGTCTGCAGGCATGCGCTTTAAGTCTCACTTTAATACCGGCGCAGTTACCGCGCTTCTGTGTCTTTGCGCACTGCTCCTGACATCCACTTTCCCAAGTAACTGTAGCAGACTATTGTGTGGAGCAAGGGCCCGTTCTCCATGTTAACCTGTAACTATGCAGCACCTTTTTTATTCCACTTGCTAGCAAGGAAGACTTGTCGATTTTAGTGTTCAATATGAACAGCAGTGTTTTTTTGGTCATAGAAAAGGCAAGCAGGACAAGAAATTACACCATTGTTGTAATTACACCATTCCCAGAATGGGCGCCGCGTTCATGCATGCTGCCATCTTATGATGTGCTTCCCTCTTTTTGATCTTTAGCTCTGCAGCATCATTTTTGAATGGAAAGCTACTTACAAAGAGGCTCCTACACATTCAAAAGATATTTGGATAAGCACATGGAAAGGAGAGATTAAGAGGGAAATGGATCAACCGCAAAGAAATAAGACTAGCTTGGTGGGCACCATGTTTAGCATGAACAATTTGGGCTAAAGCACCTGTTTCCATGTTGTATTGCTTTAAGACTGTGAACTTCTAGATTGTGATCTCTTATTGTTTCCTTCCAAACTACTTAAATAGAATTTCAACTCTCAGTATCTACAGTATCTATTGCATGAGTGATATAAACATTTCTTCATGCATTTAATTGCTAAAATTTAAATTGGTATCTCTTTCAAACAGTCGAATCATAAACAAGAGAAAATTTACAGATGCTGGAAATCCAAGTAACACACACAAAAAGCTGGAGGAACTCAGCAGGCCAGGCAGCATCTGTGGTAAAGAGTGCAGTGGATATTTTGGGCCGAGACGCTTCAGTAGGACTGTAAAAGAATTCCCAGGTCATAACACTTATCATTCATTGGTTCTGCCCATGCCACAGTACACATTGGTTGTTACAGTGATCCTATATTAATCCCTCACTTTCACCCTCACTTCTCCAAAGCCCTTAAAGAGTTTTCTCAGAAAACATTCCAGCATTTTGAGATAATCATTATTGCATTACACAATCACTTTGCCTAATTCAGTGATATCAACATTAGCAAAGTCACAGCCCAATTAGTCAGAAAACAGCTATTTCCAGTGCAGAGGAGGTAGGGATGTTGAGACAGATTTAATATTTAAACTGTTGGTGTATTGTATTATGTTATACCCATGATTGCAAAAGATGCAATGGAAGATTGAAGTTTGTTTTGGAGGAGTTTCTTTTTAGTTAACCATGATTGAGATTCTATATTGATTCAGAAGAGAATAATTAGTTCTTTAAGTAGAGAACATCTTCTTTGTGGGATGATACCACAGATAAATTTGACCTTTAACTAGTATGTAATCTGGTCTGAATAGTTCTGTTCATTTCTTGTCTGCAATAAAGACATGCTACAGTCACTGTTTGCCATTATGCTGTTGTAAGAATTATCTCTTGTAACAATGATCAGTGAGGAACAGGGAGATTTGTATTTACCAACAAGAACCTTTATTGTTTAAATGAGCAAGTACATGAATTCATACACTAAATATCTTGTGTGCATACCTGCTAAGTATCCCGACTCTCCTGAATAGTCAAAGAATAGCAAAGGTATTACCCAGGCAAAGAAGTTTATGCTGGCCGGGTTAACCTCGTAGTCCCGAATCATTCGCCACGTGTTTCATGCAGGGTTGCTTACGCTTGTATCCGCGATGGTTATTCTTTGAAGTTACCGCTGCCAGCACACACAAGGCATCCACTTTTATAGCCATTCCTTATCAATTCAAATACTGCATCCCAGTATCATTGGCCACAGGTCATGTATCTGTCCTTTAACAACTTGTTATTGGCTCTGCTCCAAGCCAACATCCATTTATTGCCTTCTTCTCATCAAGTGACAGTTGAGCCATCAAGTTATGGCTCACTCTGGGCAGGCATCAACACCAGCATTCACAAACCTGCATGCTATATCCAACCAAAGAACATCTCACATATAACTTCTTATTTGGAAATGATCCCCAGCCCAGCAGAAGTATCATTGTGTCTTCTTTAAAACATTGATCAAACTAAGCATGTCAAGCTCATAAAATGGAGAATAGAGCATCTTCACAAAATGGCAGCCTCCATCCCCAAGCATGCAGCAAGAACAAAGACAATTAGTCTGTCTGCTTCCACTGTCCTTGATTCATTTGAATCCACTGATTTGTAGATTGTCATTCTTTTTGGCCAACAATGTAGATTTCACTCTTAAAATGGTCCAGTTATTTGAGCAGGAGAACATAGGGGAAATGTGGTTTACTTATATTAGCAAAACCTCTCTTACTTAGGCCTATCATTTTTGGAGTAAACATTCAAAGGGGAAAGTAATGCATTTGACTACAGAGAAAGTCTCCAGAGGTAACTTTCCAATTAAAGATGTTCTAAAGTGTGTTGTGTGATTCCAGACTTGATCAGTTCTCGGTCATTTGTATTCCTGACCAGAACTTCAATCATGTACTGCATGTGGTTAATGAATTGAGAAGAAGGAGCTTCATCAGTGAAGCAGGAAATTGTTACCTCTAGGCACTATTAATGGCCTGAAGCCAGTGAGATCCCCCTGTCACGTAAGACCTAAAATCTAAAAAGAGAATTTGTACTTCACTTTATTTGTAGAATATCCATTTCTGAATCATAGTTAGAAATTTAAAACCTGATTTTAAGATGAAACTGTAATTCAGATTAGTTATTCCCAGTCCACATCTTCGTAATGAATAAAGATGGACTTCTGTCTTTCAGAGTGGGATCTTCACACTATAGTCACTAATTTAGCCTGAAGACACATTGATGAGTCATCCATAGCTTGTGGTAATAGTTAAAAAATTCAAATTGCCACAATCTTATATTGTACAATTTCCCAATGATATAAACATGACTGCATATTTCCACAATCCAGTTTGTCCTACTCTCCTCAAATTTCAGCTCCAGTATCTCACTGAAAGGTCATTATATCTTTTGCTCAATTTGTGGAAAACTTCACAAGATGGTTTTATTTTTCAATTTGACTCTCTGTCATTTTTGCAGTAAAACCACGGTTTAATTTCAAATAATTTCCTGAAATTGGCTTCTCTATAATATCCACTCTCTTGCTCTTCCTCAAGCATAGAGTCATTGAGTCATAGAGAGTACAGCACAGAAACAGGCCCTAGTCTGTGCCAAAACATTTAGACTGCCTACTCTCATCGACCTGCACGTGGACCATAGCTCTTCATACCTCTACCTTCCATGTACCTGTCCAGACTTCTCTTAAACATTGAAATTGAGTTTGCATGCACCACTTGTGCGGGCAGCTCATTCTACATTCTCACCAGCCTCTGAGTGAAAGAAGTTTCCCCTCATGTTTCCCTTAAACTTCTCACCTTTCACCCTTAACCCATGACCTCCAACTGTAACCCCACCCAACCTCAGTGGAAAAAGCCTGCTTGCATTTACCCTATCTATACCCTTCATAATTCTGTATACTTCTATTAAATCTCCTCACAATCTTCTACGTTCCAAGGAATAAAACCCTGACCTATTAAATCTTTTCTTATAGCTCATGTCCTCCAAATTGGGCAACTTCCTTTTAAATTTTCTCTGTACTCTTTCAACCTTGTTTACATCTTTCCTGTAGGTAGGTGACCAAAACTGCACACAATTCTCCAAATTAGGCCTCACCAATGTCTTATACAACTTTGACATAACATCCCATCTCTTGTACTCAATACTTTGATTTATGAAGGCCAATGTGCCAAATGCTTACTTTATGACCCTATCTACCAGTGACACCACTTTTAATGAATTATAGATCTGTATTCCCAGATCCCTTTGTTCTAGCACACTCCTCAGTGCCCTACTGTTCACTATGTAAGAATTGGTTGGTCCTGGTTGGTCCTACCAAAGTGCAACACATAGTAGTTGTCTGCATTAAATTCCATCTGCCATTTTTCCAGCTGATGGAGAACCCTCTGCAAGCCATGATAGCCTTCCTCACTGTCCACTACACCGCCAATCTTAGTGTCATCCACAAATTTGCTGATCCAGTTAACCACATTATCATCCAGATCATTGATACAGATGACAAACAACAAAGGACCCAGACCGATCCCTGTGACACTCCACTAGTCACTGGCCTCCAGTCAGAGAGGCAATCCTCTACTACCACCCTTTGGCTTCTCCCACAAAGCCAGTGTCTAATCTAATTTACTACCTCATCCTGAATGCCGAGCGACTGGAACTTCTTGAACAGCCTCCCATGCGGGACCTTGTCAAATGCCTTACTGAAGTCCATGTAGACAAGATCCCACTGCCTTTCCTTCATCCACTTTCCTGGTAACTTCCAGGAACTCTGTAAGATTGGCTAGACATGACCCACCGCACACAAAGTCACGCTGACTATCCTTAATCAATCTACGCCTATCCAAGATACTTATATATCCGATTCTTTCAAAGGTTTCAAAGGTACATTTAATGTCAGAGAAATGTATACAGTATACATCCTGAAATGCTGTTTCTTTGAAACCTTAAAACACCTTCCAATAATTTTCCCACAACTGATATCAGACTCACCAGTTTATAATTTCCTGGTTTATGTTTAGAGCCTTTCTGAAACAACGGAACAACTTTGGTTATCCTCCAATCGTCTGGTAGCTCTCAAGTTGCTAAGGATGTTTTAAATATATCTGCTAGGGCCCCTCTAATTCCCTGTCGGACTTATCCACCCTGATTTGCCTCAGGGCAGCAAACACCTCCTTCTCTATAATCGGTACAGGGTTCATGAAGTTGTGCTTCTTTGCCTCACTTCTATAGACTCTGTGTCCACCTCCTGAGTAAATACAGATGCAAAAAAAAACTTAAGATCTCCATTTTTGTTTTTTGTCTCCACACATGGATTACCATTCTGATCTTCCAGAGTATCAATTTTATCCCTTGCTATCTTTGTGCTCTTAACATATTTGTAGAATCCCTTAGGATTCTCCTTCACCTTGTCTGCTGAGGCAACCTTATGCCTTCTTATAGCCCTACTGATTACTTTATTAATTGTTCTCTGGCATTTCTTGTCCTCCACAAGCACCTCATTTATTCCTACCTGTTTACACCTGCTATGCATCTCCTTTTTTCTCTTAACAAGGGTTTCAATATCTCTTGAAAGCCAAAGTTTCCTACATTGTTATCTTTACCCTTTATTGTGACAGCTTTGTACTCTCAAAATTTCACTTTTCAAGGCCTCCCACATACCATGTAGATTTTTGCCAGAAAACATCCTGTCCCAATCCACACTTGCAAGATCATTTCTGATACCATCAAAATTGGTTGTTCTTCAACTTAGAATCTCAACCCATGGACCAGACCTATCTTTTTCCATATTTACTTTGAAACTAATGGTATTGTGATCACTGGATGCAAAGTGTTCCTCTGCACAAACTTCTGTCACCTGCCCTGTCTCATTCCCTAATAGCAGATCAAGTATCACATACTCTGTCATTGGGACTTCTACGTATTGATGAAGGAAACCTTTGTGAACACATTTGACAAACTCTTTCCCATCCAGTCCTTTTACAGTATGGGAGTCCAAGTCAATATTTGGAAAGCTAAAATCATCATGATAACAACCTTATGTTTTTTGCAATAGTCTGCAAACTCTTCACAAATTTGTTCCTATAAATCCCTCAGACTGTTGGATAGTCTATAATATAGCCCATTAGTGTGGTCATACCTTTTTTATTTCTCATTTTTGCTTCAGTAAGTCAGCAAGTTAGACTGGCAGGAAGAGTTTAAAAAGAAGACAGCTTTATAGAGCAAGTGTGGGATGAAAAGAGAGTTAGAGTAGGAATGCTTTGGCTCAATGGGGCTATGGTGATAACGTGTCAAGGCGAGGTAAGTTACTTATGAAGGATAGGAATAGGAAGTATGTCTGTGAGGCCGGTGTTCTTTATTGGGGGATGTCAGATGTGAGATGTCTGAGAGACTCCCAGCCTCCCGGACGGCCACATCTGCGTAAGGTGCATCGAGCTGCAGCTCCTTAGGGACCGGGTTAGGGAACTGGAGATGCAACTCGATGACCTTCGTCTGGTGAGTGAGGAGAGTGAGGAGGTGATAGAGAGAAGCTATAGGCAAGTAGTCACACTGGAGCCACGGGAGACGGAGAAGTGGGTCACAGTCAGGAGAGGGAAGGGCAAGAGTCAGATACTAGAGAATACCCCTATGGCTGTCAGCTTAACAATAAGTACTCCTGTTTGAATACTGTTGTGGGGGACAACCTATCTGGGGGAAGCAACAGTGGCTGTGCCTCTGGCACAGAGCCTGGCCCTGTGGCTCAGAAGGGTAGGGAAAGGAAGGGGAATGCAGTAGTGATAGAGGACTCTATAGTTAGGGGGTCAGACAGGCGATTCTGTGGATGCAGGAAAGAAACACAAATGGTAGTTTGCCTCCCAGGTGCCAGGGTCCAGGAGGTTTCTGATCGCATCCACGATATCCTGAAGTGGGAAGGTGAACAGCCAGAGATCGTGGTACATATTGGTACCAACAACATAGATAGAAAAAAGGAGGAGGTCCTGAAAAAAGACAACAGGGAGTTAGGATAGAAGCTGAGAAGTGGGAACACAAGGGTAGTAATCTTGGAACTATTGCCTGTGCCACGCGACAGTGAGAATAGGAATAGAGTGAGGTGGAGGATAAATGCGTGGATGAAGGATTGGAGCAGAGATTCAGATTTCTAGATCATTGGGACCTCTTTTGGGGCAGGTGTGACCTGTACAAAAAGGATGGGTTGCACTTGAATCCCAGGGGGACCAATATCCTGGCGGGGACGTTTGCTAAGGCTATTGGGGAGAGTTTAAACTAGAATTGCTGGGGGCTGGGAACCGAACTGAAGAAACAGAGGAAGAGGCAGTTGGCTCACAAGTAGAGGAGGCTTGTAGACAGTGCGAGAGGGAGGATAGGCAGGTGATAGAGAAGGGACGCGCTCAGACTGATGGTTTGAGATGTGTCTCTTTTAATACAAGGAGTATCATGAACAAAGCGGATGAGCTTAGATCGTGGATCAGTACTTGGAGCTATGATGTTGTTTCCATTACAGAGACTTGGATGTCCCGTGGGCAGGAATAGCTACTTAGAGTGCCAGCCTTTAGATGATTCAGAAAAGACAGGGAGGGAGGCAAAAGAGGTGGGGACGTGGCACTGTTGATCAGAGACAGTGTCACAGCTGCAAGAAAGAGGAAGTCATGGAGGGATTGTCTGCTGAGTCTCTGTGGGTGGAAGATAGAAACAGGACGGGGTCAATAACTCTAATGGGTGTTTTATTATAGATCACCCAATAGTGACAGAGACATCGAGGAGCAGATAGGGAGACAGATTCTGGAAAGGTGTAATAATATCAGGGTTGTCGTGGTGGGAGATTTTAATTTCCCCACTTTTGATTGGCATCTCCCTAGGGCAAGTGGTTTAGATGGGGTGGAGTTTGCTAGGTGTGCTCAGGAAGGTTTTCTGACACAATATGTAGATAAGCCTACAAGAGAAGAGGAGAGGCTGTACGTGATCTGGTATAGGGAAATGAACCTGGTCAGGTGTCAGATCTCTCAGTGGGAGAGCATTTTGGAAATAGTGATCACAATTCTATCTCTGTTACCATAGCACTGGAGAGGGATAGGAACAGACAAGTCAGGAAAATGTTTAATTGGAGTAAGGGGAAATATGAAGCTATCAGGCAGGAACTTGAAAGCATAAATTGGGAACAGACGCTCTCAGGGAAATGTATGGCAGAAATATGGCAAATGTTCAGGGGATATTTGTGTGGCGTTCTGCATAGGTACATTTCAATGAGATGGAAAGGATGGTAGGGTACAGGTACCATGGTGTACAAAGGCTGTTGAAAATCTAGTCAAGAAGAAAAGAAAAGCTTACAAATGGTTCAAAAACTAGGTAATGATAGAACTCTAGAAAATTATAAGGCTAGCTGGAAGGAGCTTAAGAATGAAATTAGGAGAGCCAGAAGGGGCCATGAGAAGATTGAAAAGCTTAAGCATATAGACATTAAGAAAGAGGATGTGCTGGAGCTTTTGGAAAGCATCAAGTTGGATAGGTCATCAGGACCAGACGAGATATATGGCGGGCTACTGTGGGAGGCGAGGGCGGGGAATGCTGAGCCTCTGATGATGATCTTTGCATCATCAATGGGGACAGGAGAGGTTCCGGAGGATTGGAGGGTTGCGGGTGTTGTTCCCTTATTCAAGAAAGGGAGTAGAGATAGCCCAGGAAATTATAGACCAGTGAGTCTTAGTTCAGTGGTTGGCAAGTTGATGGAGAAGATCCTGAGAGGCAGGATTTATGAACATTTGGAGAGGCATAATATGAGCAGAAATAGCATGGCTTTGTCAAAGGCAGGTCGTGCCTTATAAGCCTGATTGAATTTTTTGAGGATGTGACTGAACAGATTGATGAAGGTACAGCAGTAGATGTAGTGTATATGGATTTCAGCAAGGCATTTGATAAGGTACCCCATGCAAGGCTTATTGAGAAAGTAAGGAGGCATGGGATCCAAGGGGACCTTGCTTTGTAGATTCAGAATTGGCTTGCCCACAGAAGGCAAAGAGTGGCTGTAGATGGGTCGTATTCTGCATGGAGGTCGGTGACCAGTGGCGTGCCTTAGGGATCTGTTCTGGGACCCCTTCTCTTCATGATTTTTTATAAATAACTTGGATAAGGAAGTGGATGGATGGGTTAGTAAATTTGCTGATGACACAAAGGTTGGGGGTGTAGTGGGTATTTTGGAGGGCTGTCAGAGGGTACAGCAGGACATTGATAGGATGCAAAAATGGGCTGAGAAGTGGCAGATGGTGTTCAACCCAGATAAGAGTGAAGTGGTTCATTTTGGTAGGCAAAATATGATGGCAGAATATGGTATTAATGTTAAGACTCTTGGCAGTGTGGAGGATCAGAGGGATCTTGGGGTCCGAGTCCATAGGACACTCAAGGCTGCTGCGCAGGTTGACTCTGTGGTTAAGAAGGCGTATGCTGCATTGGCCTTCATCAACCGTGGGACTGAGTTTAAGAGCCGAGAGGTTGTGTTACAGCCATATAGGACCCTGGTCAGACCCCACTTGGAGTACTGTGCTCAGTTCTGGTCACCTCACTACAGGAAGGATGTGGAAACTATGGAAAGGGTGCAGATGAGGTTTACAAGGATGTTGCCTGGATTGGAGAGTGTGCTTTAGGAGAATAGGTTGAGTGAACCCGGCCTTTTCTCCTTGGAGCGATGGAGGATGAGAGGTGATCTATTAGAGATGTATAAGATGATGAGAGGCATTGATCATGTGGATAGTCAGAAGCTTTTTCCCAGGGATGAAATGGCTAATACAACAGGGCACAGTTTTAAGGTGCTTGGAAGTAGGTACAGAGGAGATGTCAGGGGTAATTTGTTTTACGCAGAGAGTGGTGAGTATATGGAATAGGCTGCCGGTGATGGTGGTGGAGGCGGATACAATAGGGTCTTTTAACTCCTGGATAGGTACATGGTGCTTAGAAAAATAGACGGCTATGGGTAACCCTAGGTAATTTCTAAGGTAAGTACATGTTTGGCACTGCTTTGTGGGCCTGTATTGTGCTGTAGGTTTTCTATGTTTCTATTTCCACCAATAACAGCTCACTAGTCAAGTTCTCCAGTCTGCCCTGACAGAGCACTGTCCCCAAATCATAACACCATCCCTCCTCCTTTAATCCCTTCTGCGGTGTCACATCTAAAAGAACGGAACCCTAGAATATTGAGCAGCCAGTCCTGCTCCTCCTGCAACCAAGTCTCACTAATGGCTACAGTATCATAATTCCAGGTGTTGATCCATGCCCACAGCTCATCCACCTTTCCTACAGTACATTATGGAGTGGATGGGAGACATTGTCCAAGATGGCATGCAACTTGGACAACATCCTCTTTTCAGACACCACCATCAGAGAGTCCAGTTTCACCCCCACAACATCACTGGCTTTTACGAATGAGTTTGTTGATTCTGTTGGTGTCTTCCAGTATTCTCCCAGTACCTGTGTGTGCTGCTATCATTAGCAATAATTCTATTGAAGTTTGTTATATTGTGTCCATTCTTCGTGAAAAGTTGAATCAGATGTTTTTTTTTAGAGATACCGAGGAACAAATGTCTTAGCAGGAAGGCTTGTTAATGCTGCACGATGGGGTTTAAACCAAAGTTGCAGGTGGGTGGGAACCAGAGTGACAGAGCAGTTAGCAAAGAGGTTCTGTCCATTATGTCCATCAGTGTTCTGATGTGCTTAGTAACGAATTATTTGTGAAAAGTTGAAGTAGGTATTTTTATTTATTTTTTTAGAGATGCAGGATAGTAACAGGCTCTTCCAGTCCAATGAGCCCGCGCCATCCTATAACATCTATAAATAACCTGTCAACCGGGGTGTCTTTGAAATGTGGGAAGAAACCAGAGCACCCAAAGGAAACCCACCAAGTCACAGGGAGAATGTACAACATCCTTACAATCTGCAGTGTAATCGGCCCCAAGTTGCAGGCTAACCATTACATTACTGTACAGCACTTTTCTCTTGTAAACAAAGGGAAATTACTTGGCCCCCATCACATAGTGAGAGTTTCACTTTCGAAATTACTGGAATTTAAGGGAAGATCCTTAAATGACATCAGCAGTTATCTTACTAAAAGTGGAAATAGTGGGAACTTCAAAAGCAGGAAATATGGCTATATTGGAGACACAATGCTGGAGTCTGAGGCAACAGTCTGCTGGAGGAAATCAACAGCAACTTCGGAGGGAAAAGAGTTGTCACCCTATCTTCACATTGAACTGTTTGGTAGACAGCCGTTATCACCAATGAATATTTTAGGTTTTCTATCATCAGGTCCCTTTATGAGACTGTGTTACTTGTTGCCAGTTATCTAACAGAAATAATTGGAGGATGCAGGTGAGTTATACCAAGCCCCTACACAGAGCTTCCATTCATTGAATCATGTCTCCTAGTTCAAGAACAATTCCCAATGTGGGATTTCTGTCTCCTTTCTCCCTCTCACATGAAACAATGATGCAAGGAAGTGTTCACAGAGCTCCAGCACAAATTGGGAGCAGTGAGATTCTGGGGGGATTGCTGCTATTTACAGGCCAATCCCAAATACCCATCTCCAGTTGCCCTACTGAATCTCACTATGCTGTGAGAAACTGCAAATAGGTCCTTATTTCTATGTTTTTATTTTTTTTTCCTGGTCAGGATCAATATTTTTGCAATATTTGTGTTGAGGTTTTTGTTGTTTTATCCAGATGATACAAAATCTTTTGAGGGAAAGAGAAATTACTTTAGTCAGAGTGTAGTAAATCTGTGGAATATGTTGCCACGAGCGGCTGTGGAAGCCAAGTCATTGGGTACACTTAAAATTTTTGATTTGCCAGGGCATCAAAAGATATGGGGAGAAGGCAGGGGAATGGGATGACTGGAAGAATTGGATCAGCCCATGATTGAATGGTGAAGCAGACTAAATGGGCTGAAAGGCCTGCTTCTGCTCCTATATCTTATGGTCTTATGGTCTTAAGGACATAAGCAGGAGGCCAGCTCTCCTCATACTGATGCATAATTCATTCAGATATGAGATAACATCACTAGTGCATCATCAGCAATGTTGTGCTTTTCTTTGTATGATATCAGTAATATTGATCATGTAATTACAAACTCTAATGTTAAAATAATAATAATGACTTTAAATTTTTCACTGGTAATTTTGATCTGAGATGTGATGTTGAACTACATATAGGCAATAAGCCTTCCAAGATTGAACTATGATTATCACAGGTAGCCTCTTTCCTTCATGGAGAGAGCATGGTTGTTAATCTTGGCAGGAACTATACACCCTCTGGCCAAATTGTTTTCGAACAATCACTGAGCAAGTTCATGAATCGAGGTCAACCATTTAGTAACTACCAAAGGCTTTGGGCATTCAAGGGTTCAAAGCTTGGATTCATTTCAAAGCACGAGAAGTGAGGTCAAAATTTGGGAAAGGAAGAAAAAACAAAAATAATATTGTTTCACTTCCTGAGAAAACTGTAAAATCAATTAAGAAAATAATGCTGTGTGCTATGGATCAATAGGAAAAATGCCACCAAATAATTTTTTTGAAAATAGGCTGACAAAAAAAAGATGAGGAGCTCGCTGTTCTGTATAGTGCAGTTTCTTAAGTTTGGTAAAAGTTAATGAATGGTTTCTCCTGAAATGCCAAATTGCTTGTGAAGTGAGGATAATTCTGGATTTACACATGTTTTCAATCAATCTCAGCAGGAATCTAGATAATCCTAGCCAAGCATTCGATGTCTGGATTGGAACCACATTCAGATTAAAGTTTTAAAATGCTGACTTGAAAAACAAAACCATAACATTTGCATTTCAAACACTCACACTTGAACTATCTAAATTGTACATCTTAAAGAGACAGAATATTTTTTGTAAGCTTCTCTGACTTAGTGGAATATGACTGGCTACTGAAAATGTAAGGTATTTTTTCATGTAGATTTTGGGAGATTTAAATTTTCTGCACAGGTCTGCAATTAATAGGAAGTAGTTCAACCCTTTGGGAATTCTTCATCATGAAAGAGAATTGAAAATGGTTAGGGAAACATCAATTGTCAATTCATCTCCATAGATGCTGCCTGACCTGTTGAATGACTCCAGTATTTTGTGTGTGTTGCTATAGATTTCCAGTATCTACAGGATCTCTGTGTTTAAGGGGAGGTAGGGGATCAGCTGATAGGTGGATTCTGGTGAGGTGGTAATAAGCAGGTGGAGAGTGGAACAATGAAAGATGGGAGGGTGATAGGTAGATGTGCAGAAGATGGAATCTGATAGGATCTATAACTCTGAGATTCTGGATTAAAGGATGATTGATATGACAATTGTGAGTGGCTTACTGAATATTACTTTAGAGATCATCCTTTGACCTCAGACGCTCTCACTGGGAAATGCATCAGTGGCAAGACTTTACTTCTATATTTCACTGATATTTCCATCAATTTCAGATGTGATCTGTGTGACTTGAAGGGAAATTTCCCCACACGTCTGTTGCCATATAATTCAAGTATTCAATGACAATCCTGACTTTTGTCGAATAGCTCCTAGAAAGACTCTGGGAGTTAGGCTCTGTTCTCACTGAACTCTTGACTGAAGTACGAGAGGTGATTGATAGGTTCATGGCCTAAGGCAGAAGGAGTCAATTTTAGAAAACCTAGCACATTTATTTTTCAACATAGTTCCCTCCTACATTTACACACTTAGTCCAGCGGTCATGGAGCATACGGATTTTGGACTTGCAGAAAGTGTCCACAGCAGGGGTGATTGATAAGTTCGTGGCCTAAGGTAGAAGGAGATGAGTTATACAGCTCTCGTTACATGCACATGCAGTTCAACTCTTTGAGTGATTATGCAGAAAGTTTGAAGTTAATAATGACAGATGCAGTTTAATGTGGATAAATGTGAGGTTATCCACTTTGGTGGCAAGAACAGGAAGGCAGATTACTATCTAAATGGTGTCAAGTTAGGAAAAGGGGAAGTAAAATGAGATCTAGGTGTCCTTGATCATTAATCACTGAAAGTAAGCATGCAGGTACAGCAGGCAGTGAAGAAAGCTAATGGCATGTTGGCCTTCATAACAAGGGGAATTGAGTATAGGAGTAAAGAGGTCCTTCTGCAGCTGTACAGGGCCCTGGTGAGACCCCACCTGGAGTATTGTGTCCAGTTTTGGTCTCCAAATTTGAGGAAGGACATTCTTTCTATTGAGGGAGTGCAGCATAGGTTCACAAGGTTGATCCCCGGGATGGCGGGGCTGTCATATGTTGAAAGATTGGAGCGATTGGGCTTGTATGCACTGGAATTTAGAAGGATGAGAGGGGATCTGATTGAAACATCTAAGATTATTAAGGGATTGGACATGCTAGAGGCAGGAAACATGTTCCCAATGTTGGAGGAGTCCAGAACCAGAGGCCACAGTTTAAAAATAAGGAGTAGGCTATTTAGAACAGAGTTGAGGAAAAACTTTTTCACCCAGAGAGTTGTGGATCTGTGGAATACTCTGCTTCAGAAGGCAGTGGAGGTCAATTCTCTGGATGCTTTCAAGAAAGAGTTAGATAGAGCTCTTAAAGATAACAGAGTCAAGGGATATGAGGAAAAGGCAGGAACGGGGTACTGATTGTGGATGATCAGCCATGATCACATTGAATGGCAGTGCAGGCTCGAAGGGCCAAATGGCCTACTCCTGCACCTATTGTCTATTGTCTAATAACTCATCTCCTCCTACCCTAGGCCATGAACTTATCAATCACCCCGATGAGTTATTAACTTCAAACTTTCTGCATAATCACTCAGAGTTGAACTGCATGTGCATGTAACAAGAGCTGTATAACTCATCTCCTTCTACCTCAGGCCACGAACTTATCAATTACCCCTGCTGTGGACATTTTCTGGAGGTCCAAGATCCGTATGCCCCATGACCGCTGGACTAAGTGTGTAAATGTAGGAGGGCACCATGTTGAAAAATAAATGTGCTAGGTTTTCTAAAATTGACTCCTTCCACCTTAGGCCACAAACTTATCAATCACCCCTCATATGTTTTCTGGATCATACACATGATATTCACTGTGTTTTTGGCGGTGAAGGTAGTGGATGCTTAGCATAGTTGTGTAGCCCTCTTGAATATTGGAGTTATACTCATCCAGGAAAATTAAAAGTAACACACAACATGCTGGAAGAACTCAGCAGGACAGGAAGCATGTATGGAGAGGAATGAAAAGTCAAAACTTTGGGCCGACTCATCAGGACTGTGAAAGAAAAGGGAAGAAGCCAGAGTAGAAAGGTGGAGGAAGGGGAAGGAGCATCACAATTACTTACACATTGCAACACAACATAGAAGAGTACAGTGCAGGAAAAGGCCCTTCAACCCTCAACTGCATGCTGTAAAAAGTTCCCTACATCTTGCATTGTCTGGGAATTGAACTATAAAGAAGGAAAAGATAGAATACAAAGGTAAGCTAACCAATAATATTAAAGTGGAAACCAAAAGTTTCTTCAGGTACATAAACTGTAAAAGAGAGTCTAGAGTGGATATGGGACCACTGGAAAATTACGCCGGAGAGGTAGAATGGGGTACAAGGAAATGGCAGATGAACTGAACAAGAGTTCCAGGAGTCAGGGGTCATGAAGTGTATGAAGTTACTAGAACTAGATAGTTCTTGGGAAACTGAAAGGTTTGAAGGTAGATAAGTCACGTGGACCAGATGGTGTACACCCCAGGGTTCTGAGAGAGGTTTCTGAAGAGATAGCAGATGCATTGGTCATGATCTTTCAAGAATTACTAGATTCTGGAATGGTCCCAGAGAACTAGAAGATTGCAAATGTCACTCCACTCTTTAAGAAGGGAGGAAGACAAAAGAAAGGAAATTATAGGCCAGTTAGCCTAACCTCAGTGATTCGGAAAGTGTTGGAGTCTATTATTAAGGATGAGGTTTCAAAATACTTGGAAATGAATGATAAAATAAGTCAAAGTCAGTATGGTTTCTGTAAAGAGAAATCTTGCCTGACAAATCTGTTAGAGTTCTTCAAGGAAGGAACAAGCAGGATGGACAAAGGAGAGACAGTGGATGTCATTTACTTGGATTTTCAGAAGGCATTTGATAAGGTGCCACACATGAGGCTGCTTAACAAGATAAGATCCTATGGCGTTACAGGAAAGATACTGGCATGAATATAGGAACGGCCGACAGACAAGAGGCAGCAAGTGTGAGCAAAGGGGGGCTTTTCTGGTTGGCTGCCAGTGACTAGTGGTGTTCCTCAAGGGTCAGTATTGGGACCGCTGCTTTTCACATTGTTTGTCAATGATTTAGGTAACAGAATTGATGGTTTTGTGGCAGAGCTTGTGGATGATACAAAGATAGGTGGAGGGGTAGGTAGTGCTGAGGAAGCAATGTGATTGCAGCAGGACTTAGACAAATTTGAAGAATGGGTAACAAGTGGCAGATGGAATACAGTGTTGGGAAATGTATGTTAATGCATTTTGGTAAAAGGAACAATAGTGCAGACTATTATCTCAATGGGCAGAAGGTTCAAACATCAGAAGTGCAGAGGGACTTGGGTGTCCTCGTGCAAGACTCCCAGAAGGTTAACTTACAGGTTGAGTTTGCGGTAAAGGCGGCAAATATAATGTTGGCATTTATTTCAAGGGGAATGGAATATAAAAGCAAGGACATAATGCTGAGTTTCTATAAGACACTAGTCAGGCCGCACTATGGAGTATTATCAACAGTTTAGGGCCTACATTTCTTAGAAAGGATGTTTTGTTATTGGAGAGAGTCCAGAGGAGGTTCACGAGGATTATTTTGGGAATGAAGGGGTTAACATATGAGGAGCATTTGGCAGCTTTGGGCCTGTACTCACTGGAATTTAGAAGAATGTGTGGAGGATCTCATTGAAACCTACCAAATGTTGAAAGGACTAGATAGAGTGTTTCCTTTAGTGGGGTATCCAGAACTAGAGGACACAGCCTCAAATTTGAGGGGCAACCTTTTAGAACAGAGATAAGGAGGATTTTTCTTGCCAGAGTGTAATGAATTCATGGCACACTCTTCCACAGACCACGGTGGAGGCCAAGTCTGTGGGTATATTTAAAGTGGAAGTTGATAGTTTCTTAATCAGTCAGGATATCAAAGGATATGGTGAGAAGGCTGGTCTTTGGGGTTGAGTGGCATCTGGGATCAGCTATAATGGAATGGTGGAGCAGACTTGATGGGCCAAATGGCTTTATTCTGCTCCTATGTCTTATGGTCTTATGGTCTCATATAGCAGAAGGCCATTTGCCCAATGTGTGCAGAGCAATCCTATAGAACATTTTCCTCTCTCTACTTGTATCCCAACAACTTATTCTTTTTGATGTCCACTAGATTGTTTACATTCATGGGCAATACGCAGCGGCTAAAACACCTACCAGTTTATCCTTGGGCTTGGAGGAATCAGAAACCCCACCTGGTCATTGACGGAATGCACAAATTCCATGCAGATAGCTCTCAAAGATCCCTGCATCTGAACTTATTATACCACTTGATGGTTGTTGTTTGTAGACAGTGAATTAACTTCATCTGGTGAGGGTACATAGCCTTTGACCTGTTCTGGCGGTCATTGTATTAATGTGGCTAAGTCAGTTAACTTTCTGCATGGTAATAATGACTGTGGATTTGATGTGATATGCTATTAAAAATCAAAGAAATGGACAGTATATTCCCTATTATTCAAGATGATAATTCTTCTACCTGGTTGTTGCAAATGTTTTCTGTCACTTAAAAGGCCAAGCTAAAACTTGTCCAGCTTTTCCCTGAGCACAAATTGATTTATTATCTGCGACAAAACACCATGTGAACATTAGTGTGCACCCTGCAAATGTCATGAAAAGAAGGCCATTGATGAAACAGCTGTAAGTGCCTGACACTGAAGGACATCAAAACATAACCGAGATTTTTCACTCTGATCACTCACAAAGACTGAAGCATGTTCTAATGTGGATATTAGGATATTTTGGCAATAATCTTCCTTCAGTATGAACATCAGTTAAGGCATTAAAAGTGTTCAAGATCCATTGAAATGCCATTGAGATATATGGAACTAACAAATATCAAAGGCATTAGATAGTAGGAAAGAAACTGATAATTGAATGTAGAATTTTAAATATCATCTGTATGGAAATACAGGCCCATCATTTATTGAAAGTGGCAGCACTGGTAGATAAGGTTGTAAAGAAAGCTTTTGGCACATTGGCCTTCATGAATTAAAGTACTGAGTACAAACGATGGGATGTTATGTTAAAGTTTTATAAGACATTTGTGAGGCCTAATTTGGAGCATTGCATACACTTTTGGTCATCTACCTACAGTAAAGATGTAAATAAGGTTGAAAGACTACAAGGATGTTGCTGGGTCTGGAGGACTTGAGTTATGAGGAAAGATTGAATGGGTTAGGACTTTATTCCTTGGAACATAGAAGATTGAAGGGAGATTTGATAGAGGCTTACAAAATTATGAGGGGTATGGATAGTGTACATGTAAGCAGGCTTTTTCCACTGACACTCAGTGGGACTGCAATTAGAGGTCATGGTTTAAAGGTGAAAGGTGAAAATTTTAAGGGGAACATGATGGGAAACTTCTTCACTCAGAGGATTGTGAGAGTGTGGAATCAGCTGCCAGCACAAATGGTACATGTAACCTCAATTTCAACATTTCAGGCAAACACGAGGAAATCTGCAGATGCTGGAAATTCAAGCAACACACACAAAATGCTGGTGGAATGCAGCAGGCCAGGCAGCATCTATAGGGAGAAGCGCTGTCAACGTTTCGGGCCGAGACCCTTCGTCAGGACTAACTGATGAAGGGTCTCGGCCCGAAACGTCGACAGCGCTTCTCCCTATAGATGCTGCCTGGTCTGCTGCGTTCCACCAGCATTTTGTGTGTGTTGCTTCAACATTTAAGAGAAGTTTGGAAAGGTAAATAGATGGTAGGAGTGTGGAGAGCTATAGTCTGGGTGCAGGTTAATGGGACTAGGCAGATTAAATGGTTTGGCATGGACTAGATGGGCCAAAGGGACTGTTTCTATGCTTACATTTCTATAACTCTATGACAGCTGGAATGTGGATAGCATCACCAGGATGATATTGATTTTCTAAATGATGTTATTTCTGTTGGTGTATGTTTGACAAGTCGAGTCTTGCAGATAGTCTTCCTTAAAATGCACTAATGATAAGTTTGGATTTCTAAATATTATTCTTACTTTTATAAGTGGTTAGATTTATTAAATTTAGTTTTCAACTTCTCAAATTAGGACTTGAAATTCATTTTTATCTGTGTTAGTGGTCCACACCAGTATAAACTTTCATACCTGTAGAAGCTTTGAAGCAGGCCCTCTACATATAGTTAACTCGTAGGAAAACACTTGCATTCAGTTGAAGTCTTAGTGATTTGTATCTGAAGGGATACAGGGAGAAGGCAGGAGATTTGGGCTGAGAGGAAAATTGGATCATCCATGATGGCCTAATTCTCCTCCTATATCTTATGATCTTATGATTTTATGACATTTTATTTTTTGTTGTAATAATTAATAACATAGATAATTATCACAGACAAAACCTAAGCTTTTAAAACATTATTTATATAACATGGGTTCTGATATTCTCCAGCTGCACCTAAGCTCCACTTGAAGTTCCTATGGAAGGGCACAATACATCCTGCATTAATGTCATTGATCTTGGATACACCAACAATACAGTTCACTATGCTATTTGTGATGTTTAGGGCTAGCTGTAAGATTTCCCAAGGAAATTGAGCAACCTCAACAGTTTTATCACATTGTCATATTGATTCCAAATGCAGCAATATAAGCAGGAAGAGTGTATTTCCTTGTCTTTTCACATCCAGAACCATGTTTAAAATTGGCCAACGTAAAATGAAAATGGGTTTCTGTCACAGATAATCTTCCTCTAAATCACAGTCAGTCAGATAAGCTGAGATTCTTTTATATTTTTCTCTTTTTTTCTCTCTAATGATAAAAAGTAATGTTGGTGCTTGATCCTACAGAGATACAATAATAATAGTCTGGACAGTGATCACCAGCTATGATTTTAGCTGAAAAGCATAAAGTAAAGACAATCCTGCTTTTCCTCAAATTATAGGCACACTGCCCAAAAGAAAATACTTATTATCAAACAGAGATATTGACTTTGCACCCTCGAAGCCTTCTTCCTTGAGGCCAACTGTAGAACCTCCTTCACTGGAGAAGGTCAAAGCAGCATAGGAGCAATGGATCTGATGCAGATGATTCAGTGCCTCACACTCAATTGAGACTCAGCAGCCAACCTAGATGAGTATGTCACTATAATTACAGCCTTTATCAGCAAATGTGAGAGAACTATGTACCAAAGAATGCTCCTGAACTGAAACAATGGGTGGATTGAGATATCAACTCCCTACTGAAGTCTAGGGCTGCATGTTCAATCGAGTGACCCTGACCTTTACGAGAAATCTAGATATAAAGTCATAGAGTCATAGAAAAGTACAGCACAGAAACAGGCCCTTTGGCCCATCTAGTCTGTGCCGATCTATTTAAATTGCCTACTCCCATCGACCTGCACTGGACCTCATACTATTACCATCCATATACCTATCCAAACTTGACACATTCTCTGCATGTGTCAGTACCTCCAGCTGAACTTTGTCTTTTTGTGTGTTTTCCACTAGCTGTCAGTGTGTGGTTTTGTATTGCCATGTGCTCCTGTCCCCACTCCTGCTCTACTCCAGCCCCTGTATTACTGAGTACTCCATCTCTCACCTGTTTCTCATTATTACCTGTATTGCTGCCACTTGTGTCTCATTGTGCTCCACCTATCATCTGCCTCTCTGGTTATTGCTCAGTGTATTTCAGTCCCGTGTTTTCACCTGTTTGTTGTCAGATTGGGCCAGTGAGTGTTTCTGAGCCTTTCCAGCATTTGTATCTGAACTCTGTCTGTCTGAATATTGACTCTGCCTGTTTCCCGATTCTGGTTTTTGGATTTCTCTAGATGTTTTGATCCCTGACTGAACTTTGATACCTCCTCCAGAAAAGTACTCAGGTGAGCCAGGTTCCTCCCTCTTTGGTTGGAGGAACAACACCTCATCTACCATCTGGGTAGTCTCCAGCCCCTTGGTATGAGCATCAAATTCTCCAACTTCTGGTAATTCTCCCTCTCCCTTCCCCCATCTCACCTTCACTCTGTCTCCTCTTCTAGTTGCCTATCACCTCTCATGACTCTGCCTTCTTCTACTACCCATAGTGCTTTCCCCTTAAATTCCTTCTTCACCTCTCCTGCCTATCCCCTCCCTGCTTCCCCTCCCCCACCCCTTGATCTTTCCTCCCCCCACCTTCTTTATAGGGCCCCTGCCCCCTCCTCCTTTAGTCCTGACGAAGGGTCTTGACCTGGAACATTGATGGCTCCTTTCAACGGATGCTGCCTGACCTGCTGAGTTCATCCAGCTTGTTTGTAGGTCTTGATTTGACCACAGCATCTGCAGTGTACTTTGTGTTTACTATGCTGTGGTATTGTTTCCTAGTCCATGTGACATGTGATGATAATAATAAGCAAATTTAACAACTTGTTTGTGCTTATAATTTCCCATTGTTTTTCCATATCCTTAGTAAAGGTAACTATGAAGTTGTTTGATTAATATAAAGCCCAACTTGGTCATCAATGCCTTTCAGTCTAACTTCTATCTGCACCAAGGCTGCCTGAGAAGTGATTGAGTCCCAAACCAAAGTGATTGACAATTTGTTTATCCTTTGAAGCCACTCAGTCCTATCAAACAGCTAACTTGTAACCCTGCCTATCAGTGTTGGATGGATACCTTCACTAATAAAATTCTAGCTGATCAAGATAGCAGTTTAGTTACTTTCTCAAGGCAAATGAGAACAGGCAATGAATATTGACTATACTGGTGATGCATTCCAGGAATGATATTTTACATTTCATGTCATGATCTTCATTTATGTGGAGAATAGTGAGATATTATGCCTGCATTCAAACATGTAGTTATCCAATTGTGCTGACCACCATGTATTCCATTCCTAGCACATTTTGGCATTCTCAGTGTTTTCCATTACACTGCCAATGTTGTTTACATTCTTCTTAACTTCAGTCTGCACTTCCCAAAAGTCAGAATAACAAATTAATGGCAATTGTGTGGTAGATTTATTTGTTCTTTTGCTTCTCCCACATTTGATCTGTTATTGATTATAATATTTGGAGTATATGCATATAGAGGAAATCGGTGTCATTCTGCTTTCTGACACAATTTATAATGGAAGTAACTAGCAGATTTGGGAGGGGGACCCAAGTTCTAAAGAGCCTGTAGATTTTATTTATATCACATGGCTAAAATGTTCCATCTGTACCGATGCTTCCTCAGTCCTTGAGATTTTATTTTGTCTGGAATGGAATAAAAAAGAATAAATGCATGTCTTCTGCTACTAATCCCATTGACCCAAGATTCTGCAACTACACACCACTCATGGGCTCAGAAAGAACTCCATCACTAATGTGGCTGTATCAAGATCAAGCAAGATTTACTCTTGGTGGTAGACTGGAAGAAAACAAGATTTATGGTAAATGGTGTATGCAGTTTTGAAATCATATATATTTTTCTGCTTGTGTATGTTATTCATCTGTTCCTGTTAACATCCTGATGAAGGGTTTTGGCCCGAAACATTGTTATTACCTCCTCCCATAGATGCTGTCTGGCCTGCTGAGTTCTGCCAGCATTTTGTGTTTTTTATCTGTTAACATCCAATGTTTTTTCCTGATGAATGAAGTCACCAGCCCTGGCTGGTCACTTATTAATGCTGATTAAGATGTAGGCCATCAGCTTTGACTGAGTTGGTTGATTGCAAGTTGAAAAAATTCATGAGGTCTTACAACTGACTCTTTGGTGATCTCCATTCACAAAAATTATAACTGAAACATCATGAAAATTATTTATCTCCTAGAGTGACCTGATTCTGGGGGGTCTTGCTATGAATGACCCATCTCCTGGTTCTATAAAACTTTTCCAACATCTACAAGCCATCAGTTCAAGATGTGACCTATTTTCCTTAGTGAACAGAGCTCTAACAACCCACAAGAAGCCAATTTGATTTAAATCTCATCCTATCCATTCTAAGTATTCACCCTGTCCAACACTGGATTCCAATTATTGCAATGGGGGTTCCATCTATAAATGCACTATGATGCGTATCAAGCCTTCTGCAACAGCACTTTTCAATCACCTGCTCATTTTCACCTGAAAGGACAGAGACAACAGATGCTTGGGAACATTATGATGTTGCCCTCTAAGTCACGCACTAACATTTCCTGGAAACGTCACTATTCCTTTATCATCACTGGATCAATATCTGGAAAGTCCTAACCATCAGCAGAAGAACTGTATCACTTAAATTACATGTATCATCACTGGCTTCTGAAGGACAAATTGGATAAGCAATAAATAGCTGGTAAATAAGTCCTAACTATAAAATACATGTTCTGTATTTGTATAACATCTTTATACATAGAGCACTATTCTTCACCACTGCGGTCTGAATGATGTTTGGTCTCACAACCATTGGTATGCAGTACTCTAAGCCATTGCTTGGTATTACATGGAGTGAATTAAATTGCCTGAAGACTGATTTGTATGATGAAGGTGGAAACCAAGGTGAGATACTGAGTGCTGAACATGGTTTGGTTTGATTTCTGCTGGCTGCTACAGTAATTCACATCAAGTTAGCAGTATATTAACCTTCTGTCCAAGCTAGGACATCTGGACCAAGAATGGTTTCTTTCACTTGTAGATAAGTAAAGATAACACAGTAATGTAGCGGTTACAGCTTGGGGCTTCAGAGTTTAGTTCCGATGTCTTCTGTAAGAAAGTTCTTACCTTCTCCCTGTGACCATGTAAGTTTCCTCGGTGCTCCAGTTTCCACCCACAGTTCAAAGATGTATCTGTTAGTAGGTTAATTGGTCACTGTAAATTGTCCTGTGATTACGCTAGGGTTAAATTGAGGGGTTGCTGGGCGGTGTGGCTCGAAGGGCCAGAAAGACCTTTTCGGTGCTGTATATCTAAATAAAATTAAGTAAATGCTTGTGACTTTCAGCAGCTCAAGCAGCATTTGTTAATGTACTACAGATTAATGACCTTTATCAGAAAATTAAACCAGTTTTTCTTTGGGGCTGTCTGACCTTAAGTATCTCAATTTCTATTTCTGGCTGTAGGACCTGGATTGGTGGTTACTCTTTATGGAAAGACTGAGTTTCTGTGGCTGCTGTTCTCATATGCAGATAAAAAGATGTTTTGCATATTCTGAGAATTATATGATTATAGTTTACATTGGTTTCCTTCAGTTTTTCATTTTTTTTCTTTCTTGTGGCTGATTGGTGGGTGAGTGACCTGTTAATTTTTCTGTGTAAGAGGTCAGGTTGGGGGTTTGGTGCTACTGTTGCTGTTATTTTCTGCAGGTGAGGGGGTCGGGAATTGTTATATGATTGTTATTGTGGCTGCTTTTGCTGCAGGGCAGAGGGGATTTTGGGGTCTGCAAGTTTTGTTTCTTTTTCATGTTGGGGAGGAGTTGATGTCTTTCATCAACTCCATGGTTGTTCTGTTTTTCGTGGCTATCTGGAGAAGACAAATATCAGTTATATTGTACATTCACACTTTGACAATTTTTAAAAAACCTAGTTATAAGGTGGGACTGTGTGACACTCCTTTTTGAGGGTATGTGACATTAGTATTATGATGCATTACAGTGACAATTACTAAAAATCATGTTCTGCACATTATTTATCTCTTCCTCTGGTCAAGATTGACAAGAAGTGTCTTTCCACCAGAACAAAATGGAGTCAACAAAATAGAGAGTACAGAGAAGATTTACTAGAATGTTACCTGGGTTTCAGCACCTAAGTTACAGAGAAAGGTTGAACAAGTTAGGTCTTTATTCTTTGGAGCATAGAAGGTTGGGGGGGGGGGGGGTGGATGGATAGAGTTGACATGGATAGGCTTTTTCCATTGAGAGTAGGGGAGATTCAAACAAGAGGACATGAGTTGAGAGTTAGGGGGCAAAAATTTAAGGGTAACACGAGGGGGAATTTCTTTACTCAGAGTGGTAGCTGTGTGGAATGAGCTTCCAGTAGAAGTGGTAGAGGCAGGTTCGGTATTGACATTTAAAGTAACATTGGATAGCTATATGGACAGGAAAGGAATGGAGGGTTATGGGCTGAGTGCGGGTCAGTGGGATGAGGTGAGAGTAAGCGTTCGGCACGGACTAGAAGGGCCGAGATGGCCTGTTTCCGTGCTGTAATTGTTATATGGTTATATGATATGGTTATTGTTATGTTCTCACTCTCCTCTCTTTTTTCTGTTTTCTTCAAACCTGTTTGTTCTTTGATTCTAATTTCTAGTTAAATGTTATAACTTGAAACCTGAGTTCTACTTTCTGGTTATAGGGTTTGTACTCAGATCAGCAATACATGCAAAATCAAATCTTTGTCCTTGACAGCAGAAGACACAGCCTCTAACTGTGAAGAACCTATTATAGATAGATGGGTACTTTATTGATCCCAAAGGAAATTAGTGTCACAGTGGCATTACAAGTGCAAAGATATACAAATAGAGAGAAGTAAGAAAGAATAAAATATAAGTTACCTCAGTCTAACAGGAGGGGGTTATCACTTCCTCAACTATAGGTTGAATTATTATAGAACCTAATGGCCAAGGGTAAGAATGACCTCATGTTGCACTTTTTGGAACAGCACAGTTGTCTCAGTCTGTTACTAGAAGTGCTCCTCTGGTCAGCCAAAGTGACATGCAAAGGATGAGAAACATTGTCCAGAATTGCCAGGATTTTCCTTAGGGTCCTTTGTTCTACCACAGCCTCCAGTGTGTCCAGTTTGACTTCTATAACAGAGCCAGCCTTTCTAATCAATTTATTGAGCCTGTTGGCCTCACCAGTGCTGATGCCAATGCCCCAGTACACCACATAGAAGATTAGTAGAACGTGAAGGAGAGGCCTGCATACTCCAAAGGATCTCAGTCTCCTCAGGAGGTGGAGACAAGGTACACAGCCACTGTGATGCTCCACTCAAGACTGTCATCCAGGTGCACTCCCCAGATACTTGTTATCACCACATCTGCTTCCTCACCATCAATAGTAACAGGGAGCAGTGTAGAATTAGTCTTCCTAAAGTCTTTCACCGTCTCATTTGTCTTACTGATGTTGAGCTGCAGATGATTCAGCTTGTACCATTTGACAAAGTCTTCCATCAGGGTCTTGTATTCATCCTCCCATCCTCCCTTTATACAGCCAACTTTTGCTGAGTCATCAGAGAATTTCTGCAGATGACGTGACTCAGTGTTGTATCTAAAGTCCAGGGTAAACAGGAAGGGAGTCAATACAGTTAAGTCAACTTTTATTGTCATTTCGACCATAACTGCTGGTACAGTGCATAGTAAAAATGAGACAACGTTTTCCAGGACCATGGTGTTGCATGACACAGTACAAAAAACTAGACTGAACTATATAATAAAAAAACACAGAAAGTTACACCAGACTATAGACCTACACTGGACTGCATAAAGTGCACAAAACAGTGCAGGCATTACAATAAATAATAAACAAGACAATAGGGCACTAAGTTGGTGTCAGTCCAGGCTCTGGGTATTGAGGAGTCTGATGGCTTGGGGGAAGAAACTGTTACATAGTCTGGTCGTGAGAGCCCGAATGCTTTGGAGCCTTTTCCCAGACGGCAGGAGGGAGAAGAGTTTGTATGAGGGGTGTGTGGGGTCCTTCATAATGCTGTTTGCCTTACGGATGCAGTGTGTAGTGTAAATGTCCGTGATGGCGGGAAGAGAGACCCCGATGATCTTCTCAGCTGACCTCACTATCCGCTGCAGGGTCTTGCGATCCGAGATGGTGCAATTTCCGAACCAGGCAGTGATGCAGCTGATCAGGATGCTCTCAGTACAACCCCTGTAGAATGTGATGAGGATGGGGGATGGGAGATGGACTTTCCTCAACCTTCACAAAAAGTAGAGACGCTGCTGGGCTTTCTTTGCTATGGAGCTGGTGGTGGTGTGAGATTCTCCATCAGGTGAACACCAAGAAATTTGGTGCTGTTTACGATCTCTACCAAGGAGCCGTCAATGTTCAGCGGGGAGTGGTCGCTCCGTGCCCTCCTGAAGTCAACAACCATCTCTTTTGTTTTGTTCACGTTAAGAGACAGGTTGTTGGCTCTGCACCAGTCCATTAGCTGCTGCACCTCCTCTCTGTAAGCTGACTCATCGTTCTTGCTGATGAGACCCACCACGGTCGTGTCATTGGCGAACTTGATGATATGGTTCGTGCTGTGTGGGGCCCCTGTGGGGCCCCAGTGCTACGTATAGCCTTGTCTGACACACAACTCTGAAACCACACAAACTGTGGTCTTCCAGTCAGGTAGTCCATTATCCAGGATACAATGGAATTGCCAACTTGAATTGAACAGGGCTTCCCTCCAGCAATGAGAGCTGTGTGGTATTGAAGGCACTTAAGAAATCAAAAAGAAATGATCCTCAGTATTGTCCTGCTTATCCAAATGAGAGTAGGTTCTGTTCAGCAAGTAAATGACAACATCATTGACTCCAGTGTGCTCTGGTAGGCAAACTGCAGGGGATTGGGGACTGATCTGACCATGGATCGGAGGTGAGTAAGGACCAATCTCTCTGGGGTCTTCATGATGTGTGAGGTCATGACAATTAGATGGAAGTCATTAAAGACTTTTCAGTTGGACCTCCTTGAGTACTGGGACCACACAGTTGGGACCCTTTTCCAGACTGAGACTCAGATTGAGAATGCACTGGAGAACTCCACACAGCTGCTCAGCACACTCCTTCAGGACCTTGGGGTTTGCATCATCCAGTCCCAGTGCTTTGCTGTATCTGAAGTTCTCCAGAGCCATTCTCACCTGCTCAATAGTGAAGGTGAGTCCATGATGACTGGGGAGCTGGTGGAAGTTAGAGACTTGGGGGGGGGGGGGTGAAGATCAGGACAATAGCAGTTGGTATGTGGAGGCGTGGATGGTAGGTGTAGGGGATGTAAACAGTGGTAGCATGTGCTGAATGGGGGGAGGAGGTGGGAAGAGAGGAGGCATTGGTGCTGAGGGAGCATTGGGCATAAAAGCAAGGATGTAATATAGAGGCTTTATAAAGCACTGATAAGGCCTCAGAGTATTGGGAGCAGTTTTGGGCCCCTTATCTAACAAAGAATGTGCTGACATTGGGGAGAGTTCAAAGGTGATTCATGAAAATGATTCCAGGATTGAAAGGCTTGTTATCCGAAGAGCATTTGATGGCTCTGGACCTGTATTCATTGGAATTCAAAAGAATGAGGGGTGACCTCATTGAACCCTATCAAATGGTGAAAGACCTTGATAGAGTGGATGTAATGTTTCCTGTAGCAGGGGAGCTAAACCGGAGAACACATTCTCAGAATAGAGCGGTGCTATTTTAGAATGGAGATGAGGAGGGATTTCTTTCACCAGAGAGTGGTGAATCTGTGGAATTCTTTGTCACAGGTGACTGGGGAGGCCAAGTCTTAATGTATATTTAAGGCAGAGGTTGATCAATTCTTGATTAGTCAGGGCTTGAAGGGATACGGGGAGAAGGCAGGAGATTGGGGCTGAGAGGGAAATGAATCAGCCATGATGAAATGGCAGAGCAGACTCTATGGGCTGAATGGACTATTTCTGCTTCTATATCTTTTGGTCTTATGTTCTAATTATGAAGCGATCAAGGCCTAAGTAACAATTATATAACAATTACAGCACAGAAACAGGCCATCTCGGCCCTTCTAGTAGCATTGATATCTCAGACAGGGCTGAAGGAGATTACAGAGATGGTTAAGGGTAAGAATAAGCACTTTAATATTACTTATTTAGAGCTAAGTGCAAATCAGAAAGTTCAAGAGTAAATGATGAATAGAACTGAGTAAGAATTTGGATTTAGTTACTGTAGAAATAGTATTTGTGCTGATGTGGGGTCTGGAGTTCATTTTGAGGTCAAATATGACATCAGTATTATAGACAATCTGGTGAAACCAAAGACAGTTGCTAAGGAGAGAAGACAGTGGAAGTGATGGCTAACAAATGGAGTGTTGGTCCGAAATGAGCCTGGTTATATTGTGCTTTAGTGGGGAGGTCCTCATTTTGGTATATCCAAGTACTTGTATCACAGTGTGCAGCCTGAAAATAACTGTTACAATAAACTGCTTTCTTCCATCACTTAACTGAAGAAAATGTGTGGCCAGTGCCAAACTAGAGATAGTACAGAGGCCACGATAGATTCCCAAATCTGCAGAAATGTACATTGAGCTGCCACTTTTAATGAAGTGCTGATTCTAAGTACTGTGTTAAAGAAATTCTATAAAATCACCTCCACTCAAACCAAGCTGCATTTTTTCATTATGTGCATAATACACAAGACAGTCTTTATTCTTTTTTATTAAGTATTAGCAAAAAAAAGAACAACCTTTTTTACTGATCAGAAAAACAAGCCACTTATTCTGACCCAGAGTGTAAAGTGCAACGATAGTTAAAATGTATAAGTGAATCATGTGAGTATCAAACACATGTCATTATACAGGAGACAGGCACCATCTATATAGGAGCTGGACAACATTTTTGAGGCTGCTTCACTTACATGAGATATTAGAAGAATGACTTTTGACCCAGCCATCACCAATAACTTGTTCAACTGTCTGCGATTGGCTTTTCTGCTATAGTTGGAAACCCATTCAGTCATTAACATAAAAGATTAAAGTTTACATATAGTTTTGGATACAAGTAAATTCCAAGCCTTTGTTGTTGCAGGTTTTCATGGGTAATATATTACTTGCAACAGAAAAAGAATTTGAGCAATTAACTGTAGAATAACACATAGCAACCATTTATCAGTTGTAAAGTTAAAATATCACTGAGAATGTCTTTTATGTGTGCAGTAGGATTAAATGGCAAAAGATATTCTTAACCATGCATAAACATTGGAAGAAACTACACAGTATCAATTTTTATGACAGTGGATTACAAAACACATTAGTAAATCTCCCATAATTTCTCCATGAACTTCCAGCAATTTCCAGATTTCTTTTCTTTTGCATGTTTGAATAAAGCTCTGGATTTTTCCCTTGGGGGTTTATTCCCAAAGCCTTCCCCATGAGTGGGTATAGCCGCAAGTCAGTGGAGGTTTGAGATCAGAATTTTCCTTCTCCTAGATGAGCTGCCAACCATGGCTGATGAGCCCATCTGCCTGAAGCGACTGGTTTCAAAGTCTCAGTAACCTGCCTTTTCCCCTTCTCTTGTTAGCAGAAATGGTTCTGCCAGACTCAGTAGCTAAGCCACACATGAAGGACAGGAGATAGACTTGGTTGTCAAAGGTTATTTGAGACACATGCCATTTAATAGGTGAAAATGTCAAATACTAGAGGTTGTAGCTTTGAAGTGAGATGATGAAAGTTTAAAGCAGGTTTACAATGATAGTTCTTTACACAGAGAGTGGTAGTTCTGCAGAGCATGTGATGGTGGCAGATACAATCACAATATTTAAGAGGCATTTGGACAGGTACATGAACGTTCAGGGACTAGAGGGATATAAACCACATGGAGACGTGCAGTTTAAATGAGCAGATATGATGAGCGGAAGGGTCTGTACTATTTTTTTGTTTGCATTTTCTTTACTCAGTGAACGGTGTCATAGTTCCTTGCGGCACTGACTGAGTGTGTTTGATAACATCATTTGCAGCACCATTCTTCACTGAAAGTACAGTGAGGCAAGTTAAGTTGCAGGGACAATATATTGAAAATAGGCCAGCAAAAGGAATGCAGAAGAGACTGAGGAATAATAGCTCTTCCCATAGTAGTATGGGTGTAAATACAATCAACTGACTTAGAATTTCATTCTGTCTTTCAAAGTGCTTTTTTGCTTCAGGATCTAAGTTGGTGACATTTACTTTGATCTATCGGCATCACACAGCACACATCACGAACGATCGAAGGAGAGGATGGACCTATGTCCAATGAACAACATACACGGCAGGTTCCACAAGAAAACTTGTATGTAAACCAAATCCACTTCATGTGGTTTTCATACAAACCATGTAATTCCACTCAAGCAACGGCTTCTCATTTAGTCTTGCTTTCCAAGAACCTGCTGTCGATCTGGCAAAGGTTTGCTGGGATTTTGTTGAATCTGCTTAAACTCAGTGACACAGACTAAATGCTTGCGAAAGAGCAACATTTGAAGTGAACTTACCTTCTGAAATTTCCTCAGAAAAATGGTGAAGAATTTCATTCTATAATGTTTGTTGTCTTGCATTTATGCAATGTTCTTTAGGGCAAAATGCAAACATGGGAAATTTTTTTTTCTTCTGGATGCCATTTCCATTCTTCCAAGATACATCTATTTAACTCATGATCTTGTTGGCACATTACAGGAGGAAATGTGAATCATGGCTGAAGGATGGTTGTAGTTGGGAGCTGAAAGTCCAAGGTTATACATTATATCGGAGGGATAGGAAGGTAGGCAGAGGGAATTGTGTGGCTCTGCTGGAAAAAATTGTATCAAATCAGCAGAAAGATGTGACATAGGATCGGAAGATATTGAATTCTTGCAGGTTGAATTAAGAAACTACAAGGGCACAAGGACCCTTATGGCTGTTATATACAGGCTTCCCGACAGTAGTTGAGATATGGACCACAGACAACAACAGGAAATAGAAAACGCATGTCAAAAGGGCAATTTTATGATAGTCATAGGAGATTTTAACATGCAGTTAACTGGAAAAAATCAGATTGGTAATGGATCTCAAGAGAGTGAGTTTGTTAAATGCCTACAAGATGGCTTTTTAGAGCAGTTTAACATTGAGCCTACTAGGGGATCAGCTATACTGGATCGAGTGTTATGTAATGAACCTGAGGTGATTGGGGAGCTTAAGGTAAAAGAACCCTTCAGAACCAGTGATCACAATATGACTGTGTTCAACTTGAAATTTGATAAGAAAAAAGTAAAGTCTGATGTAGCAGTATTTCAGTGGAGTAAAGGAAATTACAGTGGTATGAGAGAGGAGTTGGCCAAAGTAAATTGGAAGGAGCTGCTGGCAGGGATGTCAGCAGAGCAGCAATGGCTTATGTTACTGGGAAAAATTAGGAAGTTGCAGAAGAGTTACAAAGGGACTTGGGAGTCCTCGTGCAGGATACCCTAAAGGTTAACCTCCAGGATGAGTAGGTGGTGAAAAAGGCGAATGCAATGTTGGCATTCATTTCTAGAGGTATAGAATATAGGAGCAGGAATATGATTTTGAAGCTCTATAAGGCACTCGTGAGACCACACTTGGAGTATTGTGTGCCGTTTTGGGCTCCTTATTTTAGAAAGGATATACTGACACTGGAGAGGGCTCAGATAAGATTCATGAGAATGATTTCAGGGTTACCGTATGAGGAACATCTGGCAGCTCTTGTATTCCCTGGAGTTCAGGAGAATGAGGGGGGAATCTCATAAAAACATTCTGAATGTTAAAAGGCCTGAAAGATTAGATATGGCAAGGGCATTAGATATGATAGGGGATTCTAGGACAAGAAGGCACAATTTCAGAATTGTAGGTCATCCTTTTAGAAGTGAGTTGCAGATTAATTAATTTAGTCAGAAGGTGGTAAATCTGTGGAATTTGTTGCCATGAGCAGCAGTGGAGGCCAAGTCATTGGGTGCATTTAAGGCAGAGATAGATTAGCCAGGGCATCAAAGGATATGGGGTGAAGGCAGGGGAGTGGGTTGACTGGAAGAATTGGATCAGCCCGTGACTGAATGGTAGCGCAGACTGGATAGGCCAAATAGCCTATTTCTGTCCTCTATATCTTATGGTCTTATGTATTCTAAAAATGAAGAAATACTCAAATGGCAATATAGTACAACTGAGGCTGACAAGGTAAGTCAAAGCTAATGGAAAAGCAAAGGAAAGGGCATACAAAAAAGCAAAAATTAACAGAAAGATAAAGGATTGGGAAGTTTTAAAAATCTGCAGAGAGCAACTAAAAAAATAATTAGGAGGGTAAACATGAACTATGAAAGCAGGCTAGCAAACAACATCAAAATCAGGGTTATTTCACCGGTATGTTTCGTGAAATTTGTTAACTGAGCAGCAGCAGTTCAATGCAATACTTAATCTAGAAAAAAAAACAAATAAATAAATAAATTCCAGGCTATGTATATTGAATAGATTAAAAATCATGCAAAACAGAAATAATATATACAGTATTAAAAAAGTGAGGTAGTGCTCACGGGTTCAATGTCCATTCAGGAATCGGATGGCAGAGGGGAAGAAGCTGTTCCTGAATCGCTGAGTGTGTGCCTTCAGGCTTCTGTACCTCCTACTTGACGGTAACATAATGGACGCTCCCTTTCTGAGACACCTCTCCCTGAAGTACCCAAGATGGAGCCGACCCTCTGCAGCTTCTTTCGGTCCTGTGCAGTAGCCCCCCCCCAGACAGTGATCCCTCTATGAGAATTGGTATGTGTTCCTTTGTCTTATCCTTCCTGAAGTCCACAATCAGCTCTTTCGTCTTACTGACATTGAGTGCCAGGCTGTTGCTGCGGCACCATTCCACCAGTGAGCATATCTCACTCCTGTACGCCCTCTCATCTCCATCTGAGATTCTGCCAACAATGGTTATATCATCAACAAATTTGTAAATGGTAATTGAACTATGCCTAGCCACACAGTCATGTGTATAGAGAGAGTAGAGCAGTGGGCTAAGCACACACCCCTGAGGTGTGCCAGGGTTGATCGTCAGCGAGGAGGAGATGTTATCACCAACCTGCACAGATTGTGGTCTTCTGGTTAGGAAGTAAAGGATCCAATTGCAGAGGCAGGTACAGAGCCCAGGTTCTGCAACTTCTCAATCAGGATTGTGGGAATGATGCTGAGGTATACTTAATGAACAGCATCCTGAAGTAGGTGTTTGTGTTGTCCGGGTGGTCTAAAGCTGTGTGGAGACCCATTGAGATTGCATCTGTTGTTGACCTATTGTGACGATAGGCCAATTGCAATGGGCCCAGGTCCTTGCTGAGGTAGGAGTTCAGTCGTCATAACCAACCTCTCAAAGCATTTCTTCACTGTAGATATGAGTGCTACCAGATGATAGACAACAGGTGCAGGAGTAGGCCATTCGGCCCTTCGAGCCTGCACTGCCATTCACTGTGATCATGGCTGATCATCCACAATCAGTACCCCGTTCCTGCCTTCTCCCCATATCCCTTGACTCCGCTATCTTTAAGAGCTCTATCTAACTCTTTCTTGAAAGCATCCAGAGAATTGGCCTCCACTGCCTTCTGAGGCAGAGCATTCCACAGATCCACAACTCTCTGGGTGAAAAAGTATTTCCTCAACTCCGTTCTAAATGGCCTACTCCTTATTCTTAAACTGTGGCCTTTGGTTCTGGACTCCCCCAACATTGGGAACATGTTTCCTGCCTCTAGTGTGTCCAATTCCTTAATAATCTTATGTTTCAATCAGATCCCCTCTCATCCTTCTAAATTCCAGAGTATACAAGCCCAGTCACTCCAATCTTTCAACATATGACAGTCCCACCATCCTACCATCCTGGGAATCAACCTCGTGAACCTACGCTGCACTCCCTCAATAGCAAGAATGTCCTTCCTCAAATTTGGAGACCAAAACTGAACACAATACTCCAGGTGGGGTCTCACCAGGGCCCTGTACAACTGCAGAAGGACCTCTTTGCTCCTATACTCAATTCCCCTTGTTATGAAGGCCAACATGCCGTTAGCTTTCTTCACTGCCTGCTGCACCTGCATACCTACTTTCAGTGACTGATGAACAAGGACACATAGATCTCATTTTACTTCCCCTTTTCCTAACTTGACACCATTCAGATAGTAATCTGCCTTCCTGTTCTTGCCACCAAAGTGAATAACCTCACATTTATCCACATTAAACTGTATCTGCCATGCGCCTGCCCACTCACCCAACCTGTCCAAGTCATCCTGCATTCTCATAACATCCTCCTGACATTTCACACTGCCACCCAGCTTTGTGTTATCTGCAAATTTGCTAATGTTACTTTTAATCCCTTCATCTAAATCATTAATGTATATTGTAAATAGCTATGGTCCCAGCACCAAACCTTGCGGTACCCCACTAGTCACTGCCTGCCATTCTGAAAGGGACCTGTTAATTCCTACTCTACAATACGGGGAGAAAAAATGAGGTACGAAACTAAGCTAGCCAAGAATATAAAGGAGGATAGTAAAAGCTTTAGGTACATGAAGAGGAAAAAATTAGTTAATACCAAAGTTGGGCCTGTTGGCACTTCCGACCACAATGTGTTGTTTCCATCAGTTTTAGCAGCGATAGTTCATTTAAACGTGTTAAGGGATCTTTATTGACTGTACTGACCTTGGAAGCAATTGTGCTTTTTAGCTGTATCTGGCTGAAATGAGAATATTTAATCATATCCAAAGGTCTGCTGCTACAAAAGTCGCCCCTAGGAAGTGTTTACCAAGTTAAGAGCACATGGTATTACAGGAAAGTTACTGACATGGTTAGAGCATTGGCTGATTGGTAGGAAGCAGCGAGTGGGAATAAAAATAAAAAGAATAAAAAGATCCTTTACTGTCAGGAGAGGGAAGGGAAATAGACAGGAAGAGCAGAGCACCCCTGTAGCCGTTCCCAGCAACAAAAAGTTTACCGTTTTGGATACTGTTGGTGGGGACGACCTATGAGGGACAAGTTGCAGTGGTTGCATCTCTGGCACCGAGACTGGACCCTCAGCTCAGAAGGGAAGGAGGGAAAAGAGGAGAGCAGTAGTGATAGGGGATTTGATAGTTAGGGGGACAGATAGGAGGTTCTGTGGAAGAGATCAAGAATCCCAGATGGTCTGTTGCCTCCCTAGTGCCAGGGTCCGCGATATCTCGGATTGAGTATTCTCAAGAGGGAGAGTGAGCAGCCAGATGTGGTGGTCCATGTAGGGACCAATGACGTGGATAGGAAGAGTGAGGAGATCCTGAAAGGTGAGTTTAGGGAGCTAGGTGCCAAGTTAAAGGACAGGACCTCCAGGATAGCAATCTCAGGATTGTTACCAGTGCCACGTGCACGTGGGTTTAGAAATAGTAAGATAGTGCAGATCAACACGTGGCTGAAGACATGGTGCAGGAGGGAGGGCTTCAGATTTATAGATAATTGGGCAGTTTTCCAGGGAAGGTGGCACCTGTTCAGGTGGGATGGTTTACATCTGAACTGGAGGGGGACAAATATTCTTGCAGGTAGGTTTGCTAGAGAGGCTCCAGTGGATTTAAACTAGATACAAGGTGGGAAGGGAATCAGAGTGTAGGAACAGATGTATGGGAGAAGGAAGAAAAGACAGTAAAGTTCTTTGTCCTGTTAGAGATAAGCAGATAGGAAGAGGTGGAGAATTTCTTAAATGCATTTATTTTAGTGCTAGGAGCATTGTAAGAAAGGTGGATGAGTTTAGAGCATGGATTGATACATGGAAATATGATGTTGTAGCTATTAGTGAAACATGGTTGCAGGAGGGGTGTGATTGGCAACTAAATATTCCTGGATTTCATTGTTTCAGGTATGATAGAATTGGAGGGACAAGAGGGGGAGGTGTTGTGTTGCTTGTCAGAGAAAATATTACAGCGGTGCTCTGGCAGGATAGATTAGAGGGCTCGTCTAGGGAGACTATTTGGGTGGAATTGAGGAATGGGAAAGGTGTAGTAACACTTATGGGGGTGTATTATTGACCACCTAATGGGGAGCGAGAATTGGAGGAGAAAATTTGCAAGGAGATAGCAGATATTTGTAGTAAGCACAGGGTTGTGATAGTGGGAGATTTTAATTTTCCACACATAGGCTGGGAAGCCCATTCTGTAAAAGGGCTGGATGGTTTGGAGTTTGTAAAATGTGTGCAGGATAGTTTTTTGCAGCAATACATAGAGGAACCAATGAGAGAAGGGGCAGTGTTGGATCTTCTGTTAGAGAATGAAATAGGTCAGGTGACAGAGGTATGTGTTTGGGAGCACTTCGGGTCCAGTGATCACAATGCCATTAGTTTCAATATAATTATGGAGAAGGATAGGACTGGACCCAGGGTTGAGATTTTTAATTGGAGAAAGGCTAACTTTGAGGAGATGTGAAAGGATTTAGAAGGAGTGGATTGGGACAATTTGTTTTATGGGAAGGATGTAATAGAGAAATGGCGGTCATTTAAAGGTGAAATTTTGAGGGTACAGAATCTTTATATTCCTGTTAGGTTGAAAGGAAAGGTTAAAAGTTTGAGAGAGCCATGGTTTTCAAGGGATATTGGAAACTTGGTTAGGAAAAAGAGAGATATCTACAATAAATATAGGCAGCATGGAGTAAATGAGGTGCTCGAGGAATATGAAGAATGTAAGAAGAATCTTAAGAAAGAAATTAGAAAAGCGAAAAGAAGATACGAGGTTGCTTTGGCAAGTGAAGTGAAAATAAATCCAAAGGGTTTCTACAGTTATATTAATACCAAAAGGATAGTGAGGGATAAAATTGGTCCCTCAGAGAATCAGGGTAGACAGCTATGTGTGGAGCCGAAAGAAATGGGGGAGATTTTGAACAATTTCTTTTCTTTGGTATTCACTAAGGAGAAGGATATTGAATTGTGTAAGGTAAGGGAAACGAGTAGGGAAGTTATGGAAACTATGATGATTAAAGAGGAGGAAGTACTGGCTCTTTTAAGGAATATAAAAGTGGATAAATCTTCAGGTCCTGACAGGATTTTCCCTAGGACCTTGAGGGAGATTAGTGTAGAAATAGCAGGGGCTCTGACAGAAATATTTCAAACGTCATTAGAAATGGGGATGGTGCCAGAGGATTGGCGTATTGCTCATGTGGTTCCATTGTTTAAAAAGGGTTCTAGGAGTAAACCTAGCAATTATAGGCCTGTCAGTTTGACGTCAGTAGTGGGTAAATTAATGGAAACTATTCTTAGAGATGGTATATATAATTATCTGGATAGACAGGGTCTGATTAGGAACAGTCAACATGGATTTGTGCGTGGAAGGTCATGTTTGACAAATCTTATGGAATTTTTTGAAGAGGTTACTAGGAAAGTTGATGAGAGTAAAGCAGTGGATGTTGTCTATATGGACTTCAGTAAGGCCTTTGACAAGGTTCCACACGGAAGGTTAGTTAGGAAGGTTCAATCGTTAAGGTATTAATATTGAAGTAGTAAAATAGATTCAACAGTGGCTGGATGGGAGATGCCAGAGAGTAGTGGTGGATAACTGTTTGTCAGGTTGGAGGCCGGTGACTAGTGGTGTGCCTCAGGGATCTGTACTGAGTCCAATGTTGTTTGTCATATACATTAATAATCTGGATGATGGGGTGGTAAATTGGATTAGTAAGTATGCAGATGATACTAAGGTAGGTGGCATTGTGGATAATGAAGTAGGTTTTCAAAGTTTGCAGAGAGATTTATGTCGGTTAGAATAGTGGGCTGAAAGATGGCAGATGGAGTTTAATGCTGATAAGTGTGAGGTGCTACATTTTGGTAGGAATAATCCAAATAGGACATACATGGTAAATGGTAGGGCATTGAAGAACGCAGTAGAACAGAGTGATCTAGGAATAATGGTACATAGTTCCCTGAAGGTGGAATCTCATGTGGATAGGGTGGTGAAGAAAGCTTTTGGTATGTTGGCCTTTATAAATCAGAGCATTGAGTATAAGTGTTGGGATGTAATGTTAAAATTGTACAAGGCATTGGTAAGGCCAAATTTGGAGTATTGTGTACAGTTCTTGTCACCGAATTATAGGAAAGATGTCAACAACATAGAAGAGAGTACAGAGAAGATTTACTAGAATGTTACCTGGGTTTCAGCACCGAAGTTACAGGGAAAGATTGAACAAGTTAGGTCTTTATTCTTTGGAGCATAGAAGATTGAGGGGGGACTTGATAGAGGTATTTAACATCATGAGGGGGATAGATCGAGTTGACGTGGATAGCCTTTTTCCATTGAGAGGAGGGGAGATTCAAACAAGAGGACATGAGTTGAGAGGGGGCAAAAGTTTAAGGGTAACATGAGGGGGAATTTCTTTACTCAGAGAGTGGTAGCTGTGTGGAACGAGCTTCCAGTAGAAGTGGTAGAGGCAGGTTCGGTATTGTCATTTAAAGTAACATTGGATAGGTATATGGACAGGAAAGGAATGGAGGGTTATGGGCTGAGTGCGGGTCAGTGGGACTAGGTGAGAGTAAGCATTCAGCATGGACTAGAAGGGCCGAGATGGCCTTTTTCTGTTCTGTAACTGTTATATGGTTTATATGTTATATGGTTTACTGGTTGGTTGCCAGTGGTGTTCACAGGGGTCAGTGCTGGGACCACTTCTTTTTATGCTATATCTAAATGATTTAGATGTTGGAATAGATAGCTTTGTTGCCAAGTTTGCAGATGATATGAAGATTGGTGGAGGGGCAGGTAGTGTTGAGGAAACAGGTAGGATGAAGAAGGATTTAGACAAATTAGGGGAATGGGCAAGGAAGTGGCAAATGAACTACAATGTTGGAAAATGCATGGTCATGCACTCTGATAGTAGAAATAAATGTGCAGACTATTTTCTGAATGGGGAGAAAATCCAAAAAACTGAGATGCAAAGGGCCTTGGGAACCTTTTTACAGAACACCCTGAAGGCTAACTTGCAGGTAGAGTCAGTGGTGAGGAAGGCAAATGCAATGTTAGCATTCATTTCAAGAGGTTTAGAATACAAGAGCAGGGATGTGATGCTGAGGCTTTATAAGGTACTGGTGAGGCCTCACCTTGAGTATTGTGAACAGTTTTGGACTCCTCATCTAAGAAAAGATGTGCTGGCATTGGAGAGAGTTCAGAGGAGGTTCACAAGGATGATTCCAGGAATGAAAGGGTTGTCATATGAGGAATGTTTGATGGCTCTGGGTCTGTACTCACTGGAATCTAGAAAGATGATGGGAGATCTCATTGAAACCTTTCAAATATTGAAAGGCCGAGACAGAGTAGATGTGGCAAAGATGTTTCCTATGGTGAGAGAGTCTAAAATAAGGGGAGACAAACTCCAGATAGCAGGATGTCCATTTAAAACAGAGATGCAGAGAAATTTATTTCAACAGAGGGTCATGAATTTGCGGACTTTGTTACCACAGGCAGAGATTGATCGGTTCTTGATTGGACATAGCATCAGGAAGCTCACAGTCAGTTGGGCTGTACTTGCACTCGCTGGAGCAAAGTTGATGGCTAAACAAGGTTGCCAAATGCCTTTGACCAAGTACTCGTGCACTACACCGATCGCGCAATCCACTGCATCTGTGATGAGAGTGATCACCGCTTCTGGGAAGGGTTGCATCAGCAGTGTTGCATTGGACAACGCCTACTTAGTGTTCAAGAAGGCCTTGGACCTTTCCTTCATCCAGTCCATGATGTGCTTGGTCGCTTTGCCCTTAAAGGCCTTGTAGAGGTGGTGCATGAGCTTAGCCGCTTTGGGGACAAAACAGTGATAAAAGTGCACCATGCCCAAAATCTCCTGCAGCACCTTAATGGTGACTGGCCGAGGGAAGCACTTAACAGCCTCAAATTTAGCTGGCAGAGGAAGTGCCCCCACTGCAATGATGTGGTGTCTGAGGAAATCAGCCATGGACAGTCCAAACTGGCACTTTGTGTATTGACAATAAGACCGTGCTGACTAAAGTGTTCGTAAAGGGTTCTCAAATGTAAGATACGTTAGTCCCTAGAAGAGCTGACTACCAAAATGTCATCTAGGTAAATGTGGCAAATGAAATACAATGTTAGAAAATGCATGGTCATGTACTTTAGTAGTAGAAATGAATGTGTGACTATTTTCTAAATAGGAAGAAAATCTAAAAATATGAGATGTAGAGGGACTTGGGAGTCCTTGTGCAGAACACCCTGAAGGTTAACTTGCAGGTTGAGTTGGTGGTGAGGAAGGCAAATGCCATGTTGGCATTCATTTCAAGAGGTTTAGAATACAAGAGCAGGGATGTGATGCTGAGGATTTATAAGGCACTGGTGAGGTCTCACCTTGAGTATTATGAACAGTTTCGGGCTCCTCGTCTTAGATAAGATGTGCTGGCATTGGAGAGGGTCCAGAGGAGGTTTACAAGGATGATTCCAGGAATGAAGGGTTTTTCATACGAGGATCATTTGATGGCTCTGGGTCTGTACTCGCTGGAATTCAGAAGGATGAGGGGTGATCTCATTGAAACATTTCAAATGTTGAAAGGCCTAGACAGTAGATGTGGAAAGGATGTTTCCCATCGTGGGAGAGTCTTGGACAAGAGGGCACAGCCTCAGGAGAGACTCACGGCAACATCTGTGCCAGGTGTGTCGAGCTGCAGCTCCTTAGGGACCAGGTTAGGGAACTGGAGATGCAGCTCGATGACTTTCATCTGGTCAGTGAGAGTGAGGAGGTGATAGAGAGGAGCTATAGGCTGGTAGTCACACCGGGGCCTTGGGAGACAGATAAGTGGGTAACAGTCAGGAGAGGGAAGGGCAAGAAAGGAGACAGATAAGTGGGTAACAGTCAGAAGAGGGAAGAGCAAGATACTAGAGAGTACACCTGTGGCTGTCCCCCTTACTAATAGGTACTCCTGTTTGAGTACTGTAGGGAGGGGGACGGCTAACCTGGGGGAAGCGACAGTGGCCGTGCCTCTGGCACAGAGTCTGGCCCTGTGGCTCAGAAGGGTTGGGAAAGGAAGAGGATGGCAGCAGTGATAGGGGACTCTATAGTTAGGGGTTCAGTCAGGCAATTCTGTGGACACAGGGAAGAAACACAGATGGTAGTTTGTCTCCCAGGTGCCAGGGTCCAGGATGTTTCTGATCGCTTCCATGATATCTTGAAGTAGGAAGGAGAACAGCCAGAGGTCGTGGTACATATTGGAACCATGGACATAGATAGGAAAAGGGATGAGGTCTTGGAAACAGACCACAGGGAGTTAGGAACGAAGTTGAGAAGCAGGACCATAAAGGTAGTAATCTCGGGATAACTGCCTGTGCCACATGACAGTGAGTATAGGGATAGAGTGAAGTGGAGGATAAATGCGTGGCTGAGGGATTGGAGCAGGGGGCAGGGATTCAGATTTCTGGATCATTGGGACTTCTTCTGGGGCAGAAGTGACCTGTACAAAAAGGACAGGTTGCACTTGAATCCGAGTGGGACCAATATCCTGGCAGGGAGGTTTGCTAAGGCTATTGGGTTGAGTTTAAACTAGGACTGCTGGGGAGTGGGAACCAAACTGAAGTGATGGAGGAAGGGGCGGTTGGCTCACATATAGAGAAAGCTTGTAGATAGTGCGAGAGGGAGGATAGGCAGGTGATAGAGAAGGGATGCACTCAGACCTGTTTGTTTGAGGTGTGTCTATTTTAATGCGAGGAGTATCATGAACAAAGTGGATGAGCTTAGAGCATGGATCAGTACTCGGAGCTATGATGTTGTGGCCATTACACAGACTTGAATGGCGCAGGGGCAGGAATGGTTACTTCCAGTGCCAGGCTTTAGATGTTTCAGAAAGACAGGGAGGGAGGCAAAAGAGGTGGGGGGGGGGGGTGGCACTGCTGATCAGAGATAGTATCATGGCTGCAGAAAAGGTGGAAGTCATGGAGGGATTGTCTACTGAGTCTCTGTGGGTGGAAGTTAGAAACAGGAAGGGGTCAATATCTCTACTGGTTGTTTTTTATAGACCACCCAATAGTAACAGGGACATCGAGTAGCAGATAGGGAGACAGATTCTGGAAAGATGCAATAATAATAGGGTTGTCATGGTGGGAGATTTTAATTTCCCCAATATTGATTGGCATCTCCCTAGAGTGAGTGGTTTAGATGGAGTGGAGTTTGTTAGATGTGTTCAGGAAGGTTTCCTAACACAATATGCAGATAAGCTGACAAGAGGAGAGGCTGTATTTGATCTGGTATTGGGAAATGAATCTGGTCAGGAGTGAGGTCTCTCAGTGGGAGAGCATCTTGGAGATAGTTTTTGCTACAACAAGTGTATGGGACATTGGAAAAAAGTTGAATTTCCCCATGGGGATGAATAAAGTATCTATCTATCTATCTATCTATCTAGTGATCACAATTCTGTCTCTGTTACCATAGCAATGGAGACGGATAGGAACAGACAAGTTAGGGAAACGTTTAATTGGACTAAGGGGAAATATGAGGCTATCAGGCTGGAACTTGGAAGCATAAATTGGGAACAGATGTTTTCAGGGAAATGTACGGAAGAAATGTGACAAATGTTCAGGGAATATTTGCGTGGAGTTCTGCATTGGTACATTCCAATGAGACAGGGAAAGGATGGTAGGGTACTGGATCCATGGTGTACAAAGGCTGTTGGAAATCTAGTCAGGAAGAAAAGAAAAGCCTTGGAAAGCTTCAAAAAACTGGGTAATGATAGAAATCTAGAAAATTATAAGGGTAGCAGGAAGGAGTTTAAGAATGAAATTGGGAGAGCCGGAAGGGATCATGAGAAGGCGTTGGTGAGCAGGATTAAGGAAAACCCCAAGTCATTCTACAAGTATGTGAAGAGCAAGAGGATAAGATGTGAGAGAATATGACCAATCAAGTGTGACAGTGGAAAAGCGTGTATGGAACCAGAGGAGATAGCATAGGTATTTAACGAGTACTTTGCTTCAGCATTCACTATGGAAAAGGATCTTGGCGATTGTAGGGATGACTTACAGCAGACTGAAAAGCTTGAGCATGTAGATATTAAGAAAGAGTCACCGGGACCAGATGAGATGTACCCCAGGCTACCGTGGTAGGTGAGGGAGGAGATTGCTGAGTCTCTAGCGATGATCTTTGCATCATCAGTGAGGGCAGGAAAGGTTCCGGAGGATTGGAGGGTTGCGGATGTTGTTCCATTTTTCAAGAAAGGGAGTAGAGATAGCCCAGGAAATTATAGACCAGTGAGTCTTACTTCAATGGTTGGTTACTTGATGGAGAAGATCCTGAGAATAGTCAGCATGGTTTTGTCAAAGGCAGGTCATGCCTTATGAGCCTGATTGAATTTTTTTTAGGATGTGAGTAAACATGTTGATGAAGGTAGAGCAGTAGATGTAGTGTATGTGGATTTCAGCAAGGCATTTGATAAGGTACCCCATGCCAGGCTTATTGAGAAAGTGATGAAGCATGGGATCCAAGGGGACATTGCTTTGTGGATCCAGAACTGGCTTGCACACAGAAGGCAAAGAGTGGTTGTAGACAGGTCAGTCATATTCTGCATAGAGGTCGGTGACCAGTGGTGTGCCTCAGGGATCTGTTCTGGGACCCTTACTCTTCGTGATTTTTACAAATGACCTGGAGAGGAAGTGTAGGGATGGGTTAGTAAGTTTGCTGATGACAAAAAAGGGTTGGAGCTGTTGTGGATAGTGTAGAGGGCTGTCAGAGGTCACAGCGGGACATTGATAGGATGCAGAACTGGGCTGAGAAGTGGCAGATGGAGTTCAACCCAGATAAGTGTGAAGTGGTTCATTTTGGTAAGTCAAATATGATGGCAGAATATAGTATTAATGGCAAGACTCTTGGCAGTGTGGAGGATCAGAGGGATCTTGAGGTCCGAGTCCATAGGGTACTCAAAGGGTACTGCGCAGGTTGACTCTGTGTTTAAGAAGGCATTTGGTGCATTGGCCTTCATCAACCGTAGTATTGAGTTTAAGAGCCGAGAGGTAATGTTGCAGCTATATAGGACCCTGATCAGACCCCACTTGGAGTACTGTGCTCAGTTCTGGTCATCTCATGTGGAAGCCATGGAAAGGGTGCAGAGGAGAATTTACAAGGATGTTGCCTGGATTGGGGAGCATGCTTTATGAGAATAGGTTGAGTGAACTTGGTTTTTTCTTCTTGGAGCAACGGAGGATGAAAGGTGACCTGTTAGAGATGTATAAGATGATGAGAGGTATTGATCGTGTGGATAATCAGAGGCTTTTTCCCAGGGCTGAAATGGCTAACACAAGAGGGCACAGTTTTAAGGTGCTTGGAAGTAGCTACAGAGGAGATGTCAGTGGTAAGTTTTTTGCACTGAGCATGGTGAGTCCATGGAGTGAGCTGCTGGTGACAGGTACATGGAGCTTAGAAAAATAGGGGGCTATGGGTAACCCTAGGTAATTTCTAAGTAAGTACATGTTCAACACAGCTTTGTGGGCCAATGGGCCTGTATTGTGCTTTAGGCTTTGTTTGTTTCTATGTTTCTATGAAATCATGCTGACTAAGGCCTATTTTAGCATGTTCCTCCAAGTACCTCAAAACCACATCCTTTATAATTGACTCAAGCATCTTCCCAACCATTAAGGTTAATCTAATAGGCCTATAATTTTCTTTCTTCTGCCTCTCTCCCTTCTTGAACAGTGGAGTGATTTTTGCAATTTTCTAGTTCTCCAGAACCATGCTAGAATCTATTGATTCTTGAAATATCATTACTAATGCCTCCACAATCTCTTCAGCCACCTCTTTCAGAACCCTGTGCTGTAGACCATCTAGTCCAGGTGACTTTCAGACCTTCAGACCTTTCAGTTTCCCAAGAACCTTCTCCCATGTAATGGCAACTTCACTCACTTCTGTCACCTTATGCTCTCAAACTTTATGGCACCCTGCTGGTGTCTTCCACAGTGAAGATTGATGCAAAATATTTATTCAGTTCATGTACTATTTACTTGTCCTCTATTACTACCTCTCCAGCATCATTTTCCAGTGGTCTGATATCTACTCTCACCTTTCTTTTACACTTTATGTATCTGAAGAATGGCAGATGGAATTTAATGCAGACAAGTGTGAATCTTTGCACTTTAGAAAAAGCAACCATGGTCGGGGTACGTCTTACACAGTGAATGGTGGGACACCAAGGATTGCAGTAGATCAGAAGGATCTGCAAATACAGGTACATAATTCACTGAAAGTGGTGCCACGGGTAGATAGTATCGTAAAGAAAGCTTTTGGCACATTGACCTTAATAAAACAACATACTGAGTACAGGAGATGGGATGTTATGTTGAAGTTGTATTAGACGTTGGTGAGGCCTAATTTGGATTTTTGTAAGTAGTTTTGGTCACCTACCTACAGGAAAGGTTTAAATAAGATTGAAAGAGTGCAGAGAAAATTTACAAGGATGCTGCTGGGACTTGAGAACCTGACTTATCGGGAAAGGTTGCATAGGTTTGGACTTAATTCCCTAGTATATAGAAAACTGAGGGGAGATTTGATAGCAGTTTACAAAATTATGAGGGCTATAGATAAGGTAAATGCACGCAGGCTTTTTCTGTTGAGGTTAGGTGGGTTTATAACTAGAGATCATGGGTTAGAGGTTAAAGATTAAATGCTTAGGGGAACATAAGGGGAAACTTCTTCACTCAGAGGTTGGTGGACGTGTGGAACGAGCCGTCACCGCAGGTGGTGGATGAAGGGTCGATTTCAACATTAGGAGAAATTTGGATAGGTACATCGATGGGAGGGTTATGGAGGACTATAGTCTGGATGTACGTCCATGGGACTAAGCAGATTAATGGTTTAGCACAGATTAGATGAGCCAAAGAGCCTGCTTCTGTGCTGTAGAGCTATATGACTCTATGACTCTATGATCATGAAGTATGGATCACTCCACAAGACCAAAGGAACATAAAACATAGGAGCAGAATTAGGCCTTTCGGCCCATTGATTCTGCTCTGCCATTCCATCAAGGCTGATCTATAATCCCTCTCATCCACATTCTCCTGCATTCTCCCCATATCCCTTCATGCACTGACTAATCAAGAAACTACAAAGTATTAACTGTCACCTTATCTAATGAGTTGGCCTGCACAGCCATCTGCGGCAATGAATTCCACAGATTCCTCTGGCTAAAGAAACTTTTCCTTATCTCCATTCTAAATGAATGTCCCTCTATTCTGAAGCTGTGCCCTCTGGACATGGACTTCCCTACTAGAGAAAACATCCTCTCCACATCTACTCTGTTTAAGCTTTTCAATATTCAACAGTTTTCAATCAGATTCCCCCTGCATTCTTCTGAATTCCAGTGAGTATAGGCCCAAAGTCATCAAACACTCCTCATACGTTAATGCATTCATTCCCGGGATCATTCTTGTAAACTTTCTCTGAACCCCCTCCAAAGCCAACACATCTTTTCCCAGATAAAGGGCTCAAAATTGGCCACAATACTCTACAATACTGACCAATGACTTATAGACAATAGACAATAGGTGCAGAAGTAGACCATTCGGCCCTTTGAGCCTGCACCGCCATTCTGAGATCATGGCTGATCATCTACTATCAATACCCGGTTCCTGCCTTGTCCCCATATCCCTTGATTCCCCTATCCATGATACCTATCTAGCTCCTTCTTGAAAGCATCCAGAGAATTGGCCTCCACTGCCTTCCGAGGCAGTGCATTCCAGACCCGCACAACTCTCTGGGAGAAGAAGTTTTTCCTTAACTCTGTCCTAAATGACCTACCCCTTATTCTCAAACCATGCCCTCTGGTACTAGACTCTCCCAGCATCTGGAACATATTTCCTGCCTCTATCTTGTCCAATCCCTTAATAATCTTATATGTTGCAATCAGATCCCCTCTCAATCTCCTTAATTCCAGCGTGTACAAGCCCAGTCTCTCTAACCTCTCTGCGTAAGACAGTCCGGACATCCCAGGAATTAACCTCGTGAATGTACGCTGCACTTCCTCTACAGCCAGGATGTCCTTCCTTAACCCTGGAGACCAAAACTGTACACAATACTCCAGGTGTGGTCTCACCAGGACCCTGTACAAATGCAAAAGGATTTCCTTGCTCTTGTACTCAATTCCCTTTGTAATAAAGGCCAACATTCCATTAGCTTTCTTCACTGCCTTCTGCACTTGCTCATTCACCTTCAGTGACTGATGAACAAGGATCTCTTTGATCTCCTAGATCTCTTTGTATTTCTCCCTTACCTAACTTTACACCGTTCAGATAATAATCTGCCTTCCTGTTCTTACTCCCAAAGTGGATAACCTCACACTTATTCACATTAAACGTTATCTGCCAAGTATCTGCCCACTCACTCAGCCTATCCAAGTCACCCTGAATTGTCCTGACATCCTCATCACTTGTCACACTGCCACCCAGCTTAGTATCATCAGCAAACTTGCTGATGTTATTCTCAATGCCTTCATCTAAATCGTCTTATAAAGTCTCAGCATTATATCCTTGCTCTTATATTCTAGTCTTCTCAATGTGAATGCTAGCATTGCATTTGTCTTCCTTACCACTGACTCAACCTGGAACTTAACATTTAGGGAATCCTACACGATGTTTGATAATATGTCACATTAAAGATTACTTGCCCTGAAATATCTGAACAGGGAAGGTGCGTACATCAGAATACTCTTCATTGACTACAGCTCAGCATTCAACACCATCATCCCCTCAAAACAAGTCAATAAGCTTCAAGATTTCAGCCTCAATACCTCCTTGTGCAACTGGATCCTCAATTTCCTCACTTCCAGAACTTGGTCAGTTCAGATTGGCAGCAAAATCTCCTCCACAATCTCCATCAGCACTAGTGCACCACAACGCTGCGTGCTTAGTCCTCTGCTCTACTCAATTTATGCTTATGAGTGTGAGGCTAAGCACAACTCCAATTCCATATTTAAGTTTGCTAATGACACCACTGTTACTGGTCGAATCAACGGTGGTGATGAATCAGCATATAGAAGGGAGATTGAAAATCTGTCTAAGTGGTGCCCCAAAAACCTCTCACTCAATGTCAACAAAACCAAGGAGCTGATTATTGACTACAGGAGGAGGAAACCGAAGGTCCAAGAGCCAGTTCTCATTGAGATATAGAGGTGGGGAGAGTCAGCAATTTTAAATTCTTCTCACTATTATCATTTCAGAGGATCTGTCCTGGGTCCAACATGTAACTGCTATTACAAAGAAGGCACAGCAGCACCTCTACTTTTTAGAAATTAGCAAAGATTCAGCATATCATTTAAAACTTTGACAAACGTCTATAGATGTGTGGTGGAGATTATACTGACTGGATGCATCACAATTGTATGCAACCACCAATTCCCCTGACCAGAAAATCCTACAAAAAGTAATAAATACAGCCCAGTCCATTACAGGTAAAGCCCTCCCCACTATTGAGCACATCTATAAGGAGCCCTATCACAGGAAAGCAGCACCCACAGGAAAGGACACTGACCATCCAGGTCATGCTCTCTTTTTGCTGATACCATCAGGAAGGAGGTACAGGACCCTTGGGTCTCACAGCACCAGGTTCAGGAATAGTTATTACCCTTCACCCATCAGGCTCCTGAACTAGAGTCCCCAACACTGAACTGATTCCACACCCTACTGACTCACTCTCAAGGACACCTCAACTCATGCTTTCAATATTATTTATTATTTATTTGTTTATTAATAGTAATTTAATTTCTTTTTGTATTTACATGATCTGTCATCTTTTGAATGTTGGTTGTTGTTCTGTCTTTGTGTTTAGTTTCTTTGTATCTACTGTGAATACCCACATAGATTCAGGTTGATAGTCTTATTAAGAAGGCATATATGGTGTGATGGCATTAATCAACCATGGGATTGAGTTCAAGAGCCGTGAGGTAATGTTACAGCTATACAAGAACTTGGTCAGACCCCACTTGGAGTACTGTGCTCAGTTCCAGTCACCTCACTACAGGAAGGATGTGGAATCTATAGAAAGAAAGCAGAGGAGATTTACAAGAATGTTGCCTGGATGGGAGACTGTGCCTTATGAGAATAGGTTGAGTGTACTTGGCCTTTTCTCCTTGGAGTGACGGAGGATGAGAGGTGACCTGATAGAGATGTATAAGATGATGAGAGGCATTGATCGTGTGGATAGTCAGAGGCTTTTTCCCAGGGCTGAAATGGCTAACATGCGGAGGCACAGTTTTAAGGTGCTTGGAAGTAGGTACAAAGGGGACATCGGGGTAAGTTTTTCACACAGAGAATGCGTGGAATGCATTGCCGGCGATGGTGGTGGAGACAGATAAAATAGGGTCTTTTAAAGATGCTCTCAGATAGGTCCATAGAGCTTAGAAAAATAGAAGGTTATGCATTAGGGAAATACTAGGCAGTTTCTAGAATAGGTCACATGGTCAGCGCACATTGTGGGCTGAAGGGCCTGAAATATGCTGTAGATTTCTATGTTCAATGTTCTGACTCTTGAGTTCTACACAGAGTTTTTGTGTGTTAAACCTAAACCCAGACTGCTATCATTGGCTGCAGTCCACCATCTCTGCAGGACTTGTATGTGTTCAGACAAAGAAGCAGGCAGGAAAAATTATTGTGGACACTACCCACCTTGCAACCTGCCTTCAAAAGCTGCCTTCTGGAAAGCAATACACAGCTATTAAAATGAATACTTCATGCCATCTTAAAAGTTTCTTTCCATAGGGAGTTAATCTGATCAACTATTCTAGTTTGCCACCTCCACCCCATCTATCTATGACCTCAGACACTACACTGTAAACACTTTAAACCACTTTTTATAATGCTGTTTACATTGTGAATACAGCAATGTATTAATGTTCTTTTTATTCCATAACTGTACTTTAACCTTTAAGTTTTTTATATAATTCTTTATTTTTATTATAATTACCGTATTAGTTTTGTGCAGTTTGCTTTATGTATTTTTATACTGCATATACAATTCATCGATACACAAGGGTGTAGATTGAAGGTTAAACTGAGATTGTAACAGCAGCAACTGGTTGTAAATTTGTTTGTTTTGTTTTAAGACCCCCTTCCGGAACTAAAACATCTAAAACAGATAAAGGAATTAAAACCCAAAAAAGTATTTGTTGTCCTTAGTGTGTACTTTTCCCCAGGCTACAAAATATGATAAAACTCTTAAAGCAACAATGATTTGTCAGTACCTCCAGTTGAACTCTGTCTTTTTGTGTGTTTTCCCCCTAGCTGTCAGTCTGTGGTTTTGTATTGCCATGTGCTCCTGTCCCTGCTCCTGCTCTACTCCAGCCCCTGTATTACTGAGTACTCTATCTGTCACCTGTTTCTCATTATTACCTGTATTGCTGCCACTTGTGTCTCATTGTGCACCACCTATCATCTGCCTCTCTGTTTATTGCTCAGTGGAGTTCAGTCCTGTGTTTTTACCAGTTTGTTGCCGGATTGTGCCAGTGAATTTTCCTGAGCTTTTCCAGCATTTGTATCTGAACTCTGTCTGAATATTAACTCTGCCTGTTTCCTGATTCTGGTTTTTGGATTTCTCTGGATGTTTTGATCCCTGCCTGAACTTTGATGCTGCCTCCAGAAAAGTATTCAGGTAAACCCGGTACCTGCTGCTCTTTTCTTTTCCAGTGCACCCTCATTTTTGAATTGCAATCAGCAACATTTCTGAGTGATTGAGCCAAGGTATGAAGTTTTTGGATTTCACTGGATGTTTTGATCTCTGCCTGAACTTTGATGCTGACTTTGTTTGCACCTTGGGATTTGTTACTGAATTAATATCACTGTGTGCATAACACTGGGTCTGCGATTGGATCCCTGCTCCAGCATCCTGACATGATTATTCATAATTAGAATTATAAGCAGTGAGCATCAAACTTTGGGATGTATCTGAAATCACAATATGAAACCTGGAATGAGCCTAAAGCTAAGATTAATAGCCCAAGTGCATGTTAAAGTCTGTGTGTGAAATTTCAGAGATTATAGATCTCTGTGAGGACAAAGAATGTAGTTCTTCCAGGAAAGTGCAGCTGATTATTCTGTGAACAAATAAAGAAACTAGTAAATTGAAGCCAGTTTTTATGTGGAAAGTGAATATTAAAGTGGTTTTATCCTTGGTAAATAGTGCTGGTGATCAGTTGGGATAAAATTCCCCTTTATCTAGAAAATGGCCCAGATTTACTTTTGTTGTGGGTCTACTTGACCTCTAGCCCCAATCTGGTTACCTTTCATCTTTGACTTGTATTGAAATCTTGGGGCAATAGTATTCAGTGACACCTTTCAATTTCACCATCATTTGGTGGTTTTAAGTCTAGTTTGAAATCTTGAATGCACTTTCTCTGTACCTGCAACAATATACAGACTCAATGATCATTCCATTAGTGCAGGAAGTACCTAATAAAGCAATGATAGTGTACAGTATGTCCATGGTCTTGTTGCTGTAGCAGGTTTGATATGTGCATTCAGAGTTGCTGTTCTGCACACCTCTGTTATAATGTGTGGTTATTTGAGTTACTATCACCTTCCTGTCTACTTGAATCAGACTGCCAATTCTCCTCTGACATTTCTCATTATTAATACCATTTTCAACCACAGATCTGCTATTCACGGGATTTTTTTTTTCAGATTCTCTAAACTCTAGAGACTTGTGTGTGAAGTGTGTTCAGGCACTATGGTAGTACAGGGTAGGCATGATATCACAGCTCGTGGTGTTGGGGGCTGAAGTTCAATTTCAGCCTCCTCGGTGAGGACACTCTAAGTCCTCTCCGTGGAATGCGTGGGCTTTTCACAGATGTTCTGGTTTCCTCCCACAGTCCACAGACCTACCAGGTAGGTTAATTGGTCATTGAAAATTGTCCCATGATTAGGTTAGGGTTAAACAGAGGTTGCTGGGGCGGTGTTGCTCAAAGGGCCTGTTCCATATTGTGTTCCTAAATAAATAACTAAAGTGAAAGAGTGGCAAGAATGGATATTGAGTAATTGGAAAACAATGCTGAAGAATTAGTATTGGGGGACAAGGAAATTGCGGACAAACTGAATAAGTATTTTGTATCATCAGTCTTTTGTGGAAGACACTAGAAGACTCTGCACCCCAGAGTTTTGAAAGAGGTGACTGAGGAGATTGTGTATGCATTAGTATTGATCTTTCAAGAATCAATAGTCTAGTTTAGTCGCAGTTAACTGGAAAATTGCAAATGGCACTCTACTCTTCAAGGAAGGGAGATAAAAGACTAGAAATTATAGGTCAATTAGCCTGATTTCAACAGTTGGGAATATTTTAGTCCATTATTAGAGATTAGGTTTTGGGGTACTTGGAATCGCATGAATCTACTCCATGTCTTGTGATCTAATGGACTCAAAAATTCTAATCAGACAGCACAGGATATGGCCAAAAGGCTAAAGATGGGGAAGTTGAGTTTAAAGAAGAATTGTTAACAGCCTTTGCTATGTCGGTTAATGAGAACATGTACCTTAACAACATCAAGTTTTATGTAGATTAATGAAAATGAGAGTTGCTCTAAAATGTGATTTGGAAGAGGGGTTTTTGATCAGTTGTAGCTTATCGAGTATAATAATTGAATTTGAATTGAATTTTGGTTTATTGGCATTCAAAAACCACAACTGCAATGCAGTTTTTTTTTTAAAAAATGGAAATAATTTTCCTCCAGAATTATATCACAAAAGCACATGACAAAACAGACTACATCAGAAAATCCACAATGTTTGGCAATCACCAAATCCAGAGTCCAGAGAGGCTGTTGCGTATTAGTATCATGCTACCATCTTAGTTCGTTCTCCCGGAAAGGAGCTCCAAACCCACAAACCCAAATAAAGATAATGGCTGGATATTTCTTGGAGAAGTGTGTTAGCTGTTAAGGAAGTTATAGATATGGATAATAGCACATACAGGATGAGCTGGGGATTGCAAGGTGAGATGATTTGGAGTGGGTAATGATGCACAAGCAGAAGCATTCTTCTGGGACATCTCTCTACCTCATCGAGCTTGCAAGCTGAAGCATCACTAGTTAGGAATGAAGTGAAGAATGAGAATTTAAGATGTGGGCCACACAAGAGGTATAATCCTTATTTTTGACTAGATGAAATTTAGATTTATCCTTAAATTAACATTATACATATATATATGCACCCCCCCCCCCCCCCCAGAGGCATCAGTAGACTTTGAGATAGGCCAGACTGCCAGGTACACAAATACCTATTTTGATAACTACTTCAGGCCTGTAATTTCATCTGCCATTAAAAGTCAGTGCCTGACATAGGCAGCATCCTGCAGAAGCATTATGTATGGGAGTACAATTATACATTCAGTTGCCAAAGAGAAGCAAAAAAGTTGCTTTTCTTTCTGAAACTGGACACTGACCACCCACAATATCATCTGCTGTTTCAGAGACTGCTTTAATTCTTTTGCTTCACCCCTGGGACTACTAACCAATGCTGGGATGTAATGTCACAGCTGCTTGACAGTCTCCAGTAATTCCTTCCATTGAACTTCAGATTAAAGTATTGAGATATTATTTATTTGTGACAGGAGACAGAACTTTATCCAAGCCCTAACTGTGACCTTGCAGGAAATATGCAAAGCAGTCATTTAGTCATGCAACAAGGAAAAAGGCCCACTGGTTCGAGAAGTTAAGTGTACACTCTTAGCAAATTATGTACAGTACCAAGACAACATGTGGACATTACAGTTCATGAAAAGGTAAAAGCCATTACCAGCCCTTTTCCAACAAATGTAAGTAGCTGAAGACATTTCAAGATTGTGTTGTTAAAAGAAATTCAAGCCCTTTAAATTTCATTTGCTGGAAGTGATGTGAAATGGAGATGATTGAGGTTCCTCTGCATTCTGCTGGTGCACTTGTGCACTATTCATCTGGCAGAGTTGATCTGTGTTATCTCATAGAAGATGGGTTTCTGAAAAGCCAACAGAGTTGATGGCTGGAATGTTGACAGCAGAGAATGGATCATGAAAGTTAAGCCATCATGTATGGACTGCAAACATGAGGAAATCTGCAGATGCTGGAAATTCAAGAAACACACACAAAATGCTGGTGGAACACAGCAGGCCAGGCAGCATCTATAGGGAGAAGCACTGTTGAAGTTTTGGGCTGAGACCCTTCGTCAGGACACTACCATTGTGCTACCTGACGAAGGGTCTCGGTCCGAAACATCGACTGCCTGGCCTGCTGTGTTCCACCAGCATTTTTTATGTATGGACTGCCGCAGTTCTGTAAATACATTTATGGATGTAATTGCTCCACTTTCCCAGATCAAAACCTCTTGGTTTCCATGCAATGAAGCTAGTTTTTAAATGTTTACTCCCTGAGTTCAAAGATGGGCTTTGACCTTGAGAGCATTTGAATATAATATTGCTTTTAAAATTGGGAAATACTGTAGAAATGCAGATGCTCAGTCATCTTCCAGTGCCAGAAATGACAGCTGATGGAGCATGGGGCCAAGTGTTGATTATGCATCATCTGGATGTTTTGCCTGTAAATCAGACAGCAGAAGTTCCTGTACTGCCTCAAGTGGAGGTCAGGCACCAGGTCAGACACTAGTAAAATGAGACAACTTCAACTTCTCCAGCAGCTTCTTTTGTTCTTCATAAACCTATTTCTTAAAATATTCTTAACAGCACAAGGGTCTGCATTTTGTGTTAAATACATTGCTATATGTCTCCACATACTCAAAAGCAAGACTCGGCAGTTTAGTACCAGAGCTCCATCTTGCTGCTATTCTTCTGTATTTATGCTGGTAATTTGCCTCTAAGTTTTTGCACCTTGTTAAACCTGGTTCAGGATCAATGGAGATTTTAATGTTGTGAGAAATAAAACATGGAAAAGAAGATTGTGTTTACTTTTAAAAGTAGAAGTTAATATTCTTTAACGTATCTTAAAAGTAGGTCTGTGAAACATTTAGAAATGCTGACAATTTTGTCAGGTATTATCCAGGTGTCAAAAGCTTTCTGGGAAGTGCTGGGTCAGGTCTTCTCCACTATGCTGTTCAAGGGCCTGCCAAGCTTTGGGTCTCATTTCTGGAGTTCAGACTACTCCATGTTAGTAAGATAGTCAGTCTATATCTGCATTAGGTAAATTTCAAATGAAATGATGCTAAGCTGCATGGGACCATGCCAATAAAGATAAGTCCAAAAACTATGGGCAAGAGTAAGCCATGGGTTCCCTTGAGCTTCCTACTCTATTCAATTATTGATCTTGTAGTTCATCCACACTTAATCTGCAGTTCATATCTACAGTATAAATGCAATACATACTACTCACAATTGCTCCTGTTTTTTGGGGATTGTATGAATTTGCAAGATTGCTATTGTTTTTAAATGTGATCATATTGCAAACTTTTAATTCATTTCCAGCTCCAAGTCTGGATCAGAATTCCACAAAATGCCTTAAATTCTGAGTCTTATCAATAAATACTGTGCTCGCTGCAGGCAATATCATGTACCAGTCCCTTTGTAATCCCTGCAGCCACTTTGTTTGTTGGGATGCCAAAAAGGTAAATGGACTATCCTGTGCAAATAGACTATCCTGTGCAAGTTCCTGAAGTGGCAGATGAGGCTCAAAGGGTATAAAAGCCCTTTTCAACTTCTACATGTCTCTGATAATTATTTAAATAATTGAAAATATTTAGAAATATAAAATATATCAATAACATGCTGAAAACATTTATTTAACAGCACGTTGAAGATTAAAAAGAAATAAGAAAATTGAATTGGGAGTAGGTTATTCAGACCCTGTCTGTCCCACCATTCAAAAAGATCATGACTGATGTTTTATCTTGCTGCTTATTTCCCTCTTAATTATCATAATATTTAAACAACTGATAATTATATCCAATTATTTCAATAATTGAAAATTATTGGTTCTTAAAAAGGATCCCATTCAACTCCATACACCTGCTTTCTAACCATATCCTTTGATGCCCTGACTTATCAGGAAACTATCAACTTTGTTCTTGAATATCTCCATGGACTTAACCTCCATTGCAGTCTATGGCAGAACATTCCACAGATTCACCACTCTGGCTAAACAAGTCCTCCTTACCTCTGTTCTAAAAGGTCACCCCTCAATTTTGAGGCTGTGCCCTCAAGTTCTGGATACCCCCACAAAAGGAAACATCCTCAACACATCCACCCTATCTAGTCCTTTCAACATTCAGTAGGCTTTATTGAGATCCTCATTCATTCCTTTGAATTCCAGTGAGTACATGCCCAAAGCTGCCAAGCACTCCTCGTATGTCAACCCCTTCATTCCCAGAATCATCCTCGTGAATGTCTGCAAGATTCTGTCCAATGACATCATATCCTTTGAGATGAGGGGCCCAAAGCTGCTGATGACAGTCCAAGTGTGGCCTGATTATTGTCTTATAAAGGCTCAGCATTATCTCCTTGCTTTTGTATTCTGTCCCCCTTGAAATAAATGCCAACATTGCATTTGCCTCCTTAACCACAGACTATATCTATAAATTAAACTGCTAGGGGACTTGCATGGGGACTCCCAAGTCCCTCTGCACCTCTGATGTTTGAACCCTCTCCTCATTTAGTCCACACTATTGTTCCTTTTACCAAAATACATTATCATACATTTCCCAACACTATTCCGTCTCCCACTTTTTTTTACCCATGCTTCCCATTTGTCTAAGTCCTGCTGAAATGGCATTACTTCCTCAGCACTACCTACCCCTCCACCTATCTTTGTATCATCCACAAACTTTGCCACAAAGCCATCATTTCCATTATCAAAATCATTGACAAACAATGTGAAAGGTAGTGGTCCCAATACTGACCCCCTGAGGAACACCAGTAGTCACTAGCAGTCAACCAGAAAAGGTCAGTATTGGGACTGCTACTTTTCAGGACTTGGACAAATTGGAAGAATGGGCAAAAAAGTGGCAGATGGAATACAGTGTTGGGAAATCTATAGAAACATAGAAAACATACAGCACAATACAGGCCCTTCAACCCACAATGTTGTGCTGAACATGTCCCTACCTTAAAAATTACCTAGGGTTACCCATAGCCCTCTTTTTTTCTAAGCTCCATGTACCTATCCAGAAGTCTCTTAAAAGACTATCATATCCGCCACCACCATAGCCGGCAGCCCATTCCGTGCACTCACCACTCTCTGTATAATAAAAAAAAACTTGCTGCTGACATCTCCTCTGTACCTACTTCCAAGCACTTTAAAACTGTGCCCTCTCCTGTTAGCCATTTCAGCCCCAGGAAAAAGCCTCTGACTATCCACACGATCAATGCCTCACATCATCTTATACACCTCTATTGGGTCACCTGTTATCCTCTGTCACTCCAAGGAGAAAAGGCCAAGTTCATTCAACCTATTCTCATAAGGCATGCACCCCAATCCAGGCAACATCCTTGTAGATCTCCTCTGCACCCTTTCTATAGTTTTCTCATCCTTCATGTAGTGAGGTGACCAGAACTGTGCACAATACTCCAAGTGGGGTCTGACCAGGGTCCTATATAGCTGTAAAATTACCTCTCTGCTCTTGAACTCAATCCTGTTTGTTGATGAAGGCCAATACACTGTATGCTGCCTTAACCACACAGTCAACCTATGCAACAGCTTTGAATATCTTATGGACTCAGACTCTATGATCCCTCTGATCCTCCACACTGCCAAGAGTCTTGCCATTAATACCATATTCTGCCATCAGATTTACCACCCTCTGGCAAATATAATTTCTCCGCATCTCAGTTCTAAATGGACGTCCTCCAATCCTGAAGTCGTGCCCTCTTGTCCTAGAATCCCCTTCCATGGGAAATAATTTTGCCATATCTAACCTATTCAGGCCTTTTAACATTCGGAATGTTTCTATGAGATCCCCCCTCAATCTCCTGAACTCCAGGGAATACAGCCCAAGAGCTGCCAGACGTTCCTCATACAGTAACCCTTTCATTCCTGGAATCATTCTCGTGAATCTTCTCTGAACCCTCTCCAATGTCACTATATCCTTTTTAAAATAAGGAGCCCAAAACTGCACACAATACTGTGTGGTCTCACAAGTGCCTTATAGAGCATTAACATCACATTCCTGCTCTTGTATTCTATACCTCTAGAAATAAATGCCAACATTGCATTCACCTTCTGTACCTCCGACTCATCCTAGAGGTTAACCTTTAGGATATCTTGCACAAGGATTCCCAAGTCCCTTTACATGTCTGCATTTTAAATTTTCTCCCCATCCAAATAATAGTCTGCCTGTTTATTTTTTCCAAAGTGCATGACCATACACTTTCCAACATTGTATTTCATTTACCACTTTGCCCATTCCCCCAAAACTATCTAAGTCTCTCTGCAGGCTCTGTTTCCTCAACACCACCAACTTCTTTACCTATTTTGTATCATTTACCACTCCCTTGCCCATTCTCCTAAACTGTCAAAGTTCTTCTGCTGCTTACCTATTTCCTCAACACTACGTCCCCCTCCACCAATGTTCGCATCATCTGCAAACCTGGCAGCAAAGCCATGTATTCTAACATCTAAATCATTTATATACAGCATAAAAAGTGGTCCCAACACTGACCCCTGTGGAACACCACTAGTCACTGGCAACCAACCAGAAAAGGATCCTTTCATTCCCACTTGCTGCCTCCTACCAATCAGCCAATGATCTAACCATGTTAGTAACCTTCCTGTAATACCATGGGCTCTTAACTTGATAAGCAGCCTCGTGTGTGGCACCTTGTCAAAGGCCTTCTGAAAGTCCACATATACAACATCCATTGCATCCCCTTTATCTATCCTATGTGTAATCTCCTCAAAGAATTCAAACGGGTTCACCAGGCAAGATTTTTCCTTACGGAAACCATGTTGACTTGATCCTATCTTGTCCTGTGTCTCCATTTACTCCATAATCGTCCTTAACAATTGACTCCAATATCTTCCCAACCACTGAGGTCAGGCTAACTGGTCTATAAATTTACAATTTTCCAGTCCTCTGTACCCTTACGTCTTTCAGCTTTTTGAACACCTCCCTAGTAATAGTAACTGCACTCCTCTTCCCTCACCCTTCAACATCTGACACTCTGCTAGTGTCTTCCACAGTGAAGACTGATGCAAAATACCTATTAAATTCATCTGCCATCTCCTTGGCCCATGTTATTATTTCTCCAACCTCATTTTCTAGTGGTCCTATGTTCACTTTTTTTTTTACATACTTGTAAAAGCTTTTACTATCCACTTTGATATTGTTTGCTGGATTGCTCTCAGATTTTGTCTTTTCCCTCCTAATGATTCTTCTAGCTGCTCTCTGTAGGTTTTTAAAAACTTCCCAATCCTCTGTCTTCCCACTAATTTTTGCTTTGTTGTATGCCCTTTCTTTTGCTTTTACAATAGGTTTGACTTCCCTTGTCAGTCATGGTTGTACTATCTTGTCATTTGAGTATTTTTGTTTTTGGAACACCTCTATCCTGCACCTTCCTCATTTTTCCCAGAAACGCACACCATTGCTGCTCTGCTGACATCCCTGCCAGCAGCTCCTTCCAACTTACTTTGGACAACTCCTCTCTCATACCTCTGTAATTTCCCTTACTCAACTGAAATGCTGCTACATCAGACTTTACTTTCTCCCTGTCAAATTTCAAGTTGAACTCAATCGCAATGTGATCACTGGTTCCAAAGGGTTCTTTCGCCTTTAGCTCCATAATCACTCCGGTTCATTGCATAACACCCAATTTGGTATTGCTAATCTCTTAGGTCATATCTCCCCAGAAGAGATCCCAATGATCTAAGAACCTGAAGCCCTGCCCCCTGCACCAGCTTCTCAGCCACACATTAATCTGCCAAATCATCCTGATTCTACCCTCACTGGTGCGGGGCACAAGCAGCAATCCAGAAATTACTACCCTGGAGGTCCTGCTTCTTCACTTTCAAACTCGCTTTCTAAATTCTCTTTTCAGGACCTCTTTAGTTTTCCTTCCTATGTCATTGCCATTCCTATGTCATTGCCATTCCTATGTCATTGCCATTCCTATGTCATTGCCATTCCTATGCCATTATGTCCTAAGACATCTGGCTGCTCTCTTTTGCTCTCCAAAATATTGTGGATGTGATCCAAGACATCCCTGACCCTGGTACCTGGGAGGCAACATCATTCAGGTATCCTTTCACATCCACAGAATCTCCTGTCTGTTCCCCTGATTATTCATTCCCCTATCACTGCTCTATTCTCCCTCTTTCCCTTCTGCACCACGGACCCATGTTCAGCGCCAGTAACCCGGTCTCTGTGGCATTCCCCTGGGAGGTTATCCCCCACAACAGTATCCAAAGTGGTATACTTATTATTGAGAAGAATGGCCACAGCAATGCTCTGCTATAACTGCCTATTCACGTTTCCATTTCTCCTGACAGTCGCCCAGCTATTCACCTCCTGCAACTTTAGGGTGACTACCTCCTTGTAACTCTGATCGATTATCTCCTCACTCTCCTGTACAAGCCCAAGTTCATCCTGGTGCTGAGGAGTGTTTGATGGCTCTGGGCCTGTATTCACTGGGGTTTAGAAGAAAAAGGGGGATTTCATTGAAGCCTCTCGAATATTGAAAAGCCTAGATAGAGTGAATATGGACAGGATGTTCTAACTCTCCCTTACAAGCCGAAGGTCATCCAGTCGCTGCTCCAGATCCCTAACAGTCTTCAAAGAGTTGCAGCCAGATGCACTTCATGCAGATGTAGTTCCCTGGGAGACTCTGGGTCTCCCAGTTCTCCAACATTCAGCATGAGGACCCACAAAGGCCACTTACTACATTAGGTACAGTAAGGGGGGGGAGAAAAGGATAACACAACAGACATTATAAAACATTGGAGAGACCTCACTTGGAGTATTCATGGATAGTCATGGAAAGTCAACATGGCTTTGTGAAGGGAAGATCGTGCCTCACGAGCCTGATTGAGATTTTGAAGAGGTAACAAAAGAAATTGATGAGGGTAGGGCAGTGGATGTGGTCTACATGGACTTTAGCAAAGCATTTGACAAGGTCCCTCATGAGAGACTCATCCAGAAAGTCATGAGGCATGGGATAAGTGGAACCTTGGCTGTTTGGATAAAAAATTGGCTTAAAGGAAGAAAGCAGAGGGTAGTTGTGGAAGGAAAGTATTCTGCCTGGCGGTCGATGACTAGTGGCGTGCTGCAGGGATCTGTCCTGGGACCCCTGCTATTAGTGATTTTTATAAATGACCTGGATGTAGAGGCAGAAGGATGGGTGAGTAAGTTTGCAGATGACATGAAGATTGGAGGAGTTGTGGATGGAGCTGTAGGTTGTCGAAGGTTACAAGAGGAAATTGACAGGCTGCAGAGTTGGGCAGAAAAATGGCAGATGGAGTTCAATCCGGACAAGTGTGAGGTGATGCATTTTGGAAGGACAAACCAGAAGACTGAGTACAGGATTAATGGTCAGTTACTTAAGAGTGTGGATGAACAAAGGGACCTTGGGGTTCAAATCCATACATCCCTCAAGGTTGCTGCACAGGTTGATAGGGTAGTTAAGAAGGTCTATGGGATGCTAGGCTTCATTAACAGGGGGATTGAGTTCAAGAGTAGAGAGGTCATGTTGCAACTCTACAAATCTCTGGTGAGACCGCACTTAGAGTATTGTGTTCAATTCTGGTCACCTCATTATAGGAAGGATGTGGAAGCTATGGAGAGGGTGCAGAGGAGATTTACCAGGATGTTGCCTGGATTGGAGAACAAGTCAGATGAAGCAAGGTTAGCAGAGCTGGGACTTTTCTCTTTGGAGCGTAGAAGAATGACAGGGGACTTGATAGAAGTCTACAAGATTATGAGAGGCATAGATAGGGTGGATAGTCAGTACCTGTTTCCCAGGGCACCAATAGCAAACACCAGAGGGCATATGTACAAAATTAAGGGAGGGAAGTTTAGGGGAGACATCAGGGGTAAGTTTTTTACACAGAGGGTTGTGAGTGCCTGGAATGACTTGCCAGGAATGGTGGTGGAGGCTAAAACATTAGGGGTATTTAAGAGCCTCTTGGACAGGCACATGGATGAAAGAAAAATGGAGGGTTATGGGGTAGTGTGACGATACACAATAGGTGCAGAAGTAGACCATTCAGCCCTTCTAGCGTGCACCGCCATTTTGAGATCATGGCTGATCATCTACTATCAATACCCAGTTCCTGCTATGTCCCCATATCCCTTGATATCCCCTATCCATAAGATACCTATCTAGCTCCTTCTTGAAAGCATCCAGAATTGGCCTCCACTGCCTTCCAAGGCAGTGCATTCCAGACCCCCACAACTCTCTGGGAGAAGAAGTTTTTCCTTAACTCTGTCCTAAATGACTTACCCCTTATTCTCAAACCATGCCCTCTGGTACTGGACTCTCCCAGCATCTGGAACATATTTCCTGCCTCTATCTTGTCCAATCCCTTAATAATCTTATATGTTGCAATCAGATCCCCTCTCAATCTCCTTAATTCCAGCGTGTACAAGCCCAGTCTCTCTAACCTCTCTGCGTAAGACAGTCCGGACATCCCAGGAATTAATCTCGTGAATCTACGCTGCACTTCCTCTACAGCCAGCATGTCCTTCCTTAACCCTGGAGACCAAAACTGTACACAATACTCCAGGTGTGGTCTCACCAGGGCCCTGTACAAATGCAAAAGGATTTCCTTGCTCTTGTACTCAGTTCCTTTTGTATAAAGGCCAACATTCCATTAGCCTTCTTCACTGCCTGCTGCACTTGCTCATTCACCTTCAGTGACTGATGAACAAGGATCTCTTTGATCGCCTAGATCTCTTTGTATTTCTCCCTTACCTAACTCTACACCGTTCAGATAATAATCTACCTTCCTGTTCTTACTCCCAAAGTGGATAACCTCACACTTATTCACATTAAACGTCATCTGCCAAGTATCTGCCCACTCACTCAGCCTATCCAAGTCACCCTGAATTCTCCTAACATCCTCATCACGTCACACTGCCACCCAGCTTAGTATCATCAGCAAATTTGCTGATGTTATTCTCAATGCCTTCATCTAAATCGTTGATGTAAATCGTAAACAGCTGTGGTCCCAATACCGAGCCCTGTAGCACCCCACTAGTCACCACATGCCATTCCGAGAAACACCCATTCACCGCTACCCTTTGCTTTCTATCTGCCAACCAGTTTTCTATCCATGTCAATGTCTTCCCCCCCCCCCCCCCAATGCCATGAGCTTTGATTTTACCCACCAATCTCCTATGTGGTACCTTATCAAATGCCTTCTGAAAATCGAGGTACACTACATCAACTGGATCTCCCTTGTCTAACTTCCTGGTTACATCCTCGAAAAACTCCAATAGACTAGTCAAGCATGATTTACCCTTGGTAAATCCATGCTGGCTCGGCCCAATCCTATCACTGCTATCTAGATATGCCACTATTTCATCTTTAATAATGGACTCTAGCATCTTTCCCACTACTGATGTTAGGCTGACAGGTTGATAGTTCTGTTTTCTCCCTCCCTCCTTTCTTAAAAAGTGGGATAACATTAGCCATTCTCCAATCCTCAGGAACTTATCCTGAATCTAAGGAAGATTGGAAAATGATTACCAATGCATCCGCAATTTCCAGGGCCACCTCCTTTAGTACCCTAGGTTGCAGACCATCTGGACCTGGGGATTTGTCAGCCTTCAGTCCCATCAGTCTACTGATCACCGTTTCCTTCCTAATGTCAATCTGTTTGATTTCCTCTGTTACCTTTTGTCCTTGCCCTATCCATACATCTGGGAGATTGCTTGTGTCTTCCCTAGTGAAGACAGATCTAAAGTACTTATTAAATTCTTCTGCCCTTTCTCTGTTTCCCTTAACAATTTCACCCAATTCATTCTTCAAGAGCCCAACATTGTTCTTAACTATCTTCTTTCTCTTCACATACCCCAAAAAAAAAAAAAAAAAAAAAAAAAAGCTTTTGCTATCCTCCTTTATATTCCTGGCTAGCTTGCGTTCGTACCTCATTTTTTCTCCCTGTATTGCCTTTTTAGTTAAGTTCTGTTGTTCCTTAAAAATTTCCCAATCATCTGTCCTCCCACTCACCTTAGCTTTGTCATACTTTTTTTTTAATGCTATGCAATCTCTGACTTCCTTTGTCAACCACTGTGGCCGCTTTCCCCCCTTTGAACCCCTCCTTCTCCGGGGGATGAACTGATTTTGCACCTTGTGCATTATTCCCAAGAATACCTGCCATTGCTGTTCCACTGTCTTTTCTGCTAGGATATCCATCCAGTTAACTTTGGCCAGCTCGTCCCTCATGGCTCCATAGTCTCCTTTGTTCAACTGCAACACTGACACCTCCGAGCTGCCCTTATCCTTCTCAAATTGTAGATAGAAACTTATCATATTATGATCACTACCTCCTTATGGCTCCTTTACTTCAAGATTGCTTATCCAATCCTGTTCATTACACAACACTAAATCCAGAATAGCCTTCTCCCTGGTCAGCTCTCGTACAAGCTGTTCCAAGAATGCATCCCATAGGCACTCTACAAACTCCCTATCCTGGGGTCCAGCACCAACCTGATTCTCCCAGTTCACCTGCATGTTGAAATCCCCCATAACTACTGAAATCCCCCATAACTACTGCAACATTACCTTTGCCACATGCCAATGTTAACTCCCTATTCAACTTGCACCCAATATCCATGCTACTGTTTGGTGGCCCGTAGACAACACCCATTAGGGTCCTTTTGCCCTTACTTTTCCTCAGTTCTATCCACACAGACTCTACTTCTCCTGACCCTATGTCCCCCCCCTTGCAAAGGACTGAACCTCATTCCTCACCAACAGGGCCACCCCACTCCCTCTGCCCACATTTCTGTCCCTACAATAGCACGTATACCCTTGTACATTCATTTCCCAGGTCTGATCTCCCTGCAGCCATGTCTCCGTTATCCCAGCAACATCATAGTTACCCATTCACACCTGAGCTTCAAGCTCATCCGCCTTATTTCTGACACTTCGTGCATTCAGATATAGAATTGGACCTGAGAGGAAAATTTGATGAAATAATGAGATGGTAGAGCAGACTTGATGGGCTAAATGGCCTAATTCTGCTCATATAATTTGATCTTATTGCCTTGTGGCATCCCACTACTGCTTGAATTTTTTATTTTTTTTATTTTTTTATTTTTTGCACCCTTGTGTAACTTGTGTGTCTATGGTGTAACCACAGTAAGTGATGCTTGGTTTAAAGAATTCACACTTGTGTCATGCTCTAAGCACCTAATATTCTAATCAGTTGCACACTGTCCTGAGATTTTGGAGATATTCCATGTCACTCTCACCAGTAAAAGTGATGTCATCCAGGTAACAGTGAGTGCCTGGGCTTGGCACCACTTGGTCCTTGGCTTTCTGCCAGAGTGCAGTTGCAGACCAACATGCTTTTGGTCTTCTTTGCACACTTCAGCCTATCCCTGTAAGCGGCCAAAGTGCTACACCTGCCCATTCACTACCTCCTCACCTCCATTTAGAGCCCCAAACAATCCTGCAGTAGAGTCAACACTTCACCTGTGAATCTGCTTGGGTCATCTATTGTGTCCGGCACTCCCGTTGCAAATTCCTCTTCATTGGTGAGACCTGTCATAAATTGGTGGACTACTTTGAGCATCTCTGCTCCATCTGCCAAAAGCACAACTTCCTGGTGACCTAACATTTTAATTCTGATCTTTCCAAGGATTTCAAGTTCCCAAGCCCCCATCATCTGTTATGGTCCCGATCGTTTATTCCCTATCTTGCTCTTAATTTCCGTTGATTGTGCCACGGTTCCGACCGTTTATTTCCCAATTACTTCTAATTCACTTTGATGACAGCACACCTGGTTTCCATCTAGAACTAATGTCACAACCACTAGTTGCCAGCTCGTTGGTCTTTTTTCCTGTAAGTAACTACATTTCCTGACTGCTTAGAACCGTTTGTTCTAAGTTTAGCTCCAGTTTCAAGGTTTACCTATGAGACTGTTTCTCTGGGTCAGAGCTCTGGGTCAAGATCCCTCCTGCTTGCTGTTTGGCATTTACACCCATGTAAACATCGAAACTCAATCTCTGTGCCTGTGTCCTGCACTTGGGTTCACTTCCTTCACTCTTTATAACAGAATGAACTGGCCTCAATGAACCCAGTGGACATGAAGACCCTGCAACAAGCCCTTGCCAGCCAAGGCTCCCTACTGGGTCTGTGCGATCGACATCTCCAGGATGTCATGGATAACCTCAATTCCCTGTCAGCTAATGTCAGCTGGGCCTTCCTTTTGCAATGCTCCTTGGTCTTCAATCAGCAGTCATCCACGTACTCCACGGACAAGTCAAAGGTAGCTTGGGGTTGTTGTGGGCAAATGCCTTGGCATGGGCTACACTTGTCTGGGACAATCAACTGGAGATCTCCTCTTCTTTCTCCACCTTTATTGCGGAGATGAGGAAGACCTTTGACCACCTCGTCCATGGTAAAGATGCTGCTAAGCGTCTACTCACTCTCCGTCAGGGCTCATGCAGTGTCACCAAGTATTCTGTGGAGTTCCAGACGTTAGTGGCTGACTCGAGGTGGAATGGTGAGGCGCTCTGAGAGGTATTTTGGGATGGTCTCTGTAACAGGGTGAAAGACGAGTTGGCGGCAAGAGATGACACCAACAGCCTGGACACCTTAATCTCCCTAGCCACCAGGCTGGACAACCATCTGAAAACGCCATAGGGAGAGAACTGGTTGTCCACCCCCTTTGACTAATCCACGACACTCTGTACCGTCTCCCACCAGCACAAGCCTCCCTTCTCCTCCAGCTCCCAGCCCGGCCATTTCCACCACCCTGGGAGAGGAACCAATGCAGCTGGGACGGAACTGTCTTTCTACCACAGAGTGTCTTCAGAGATTTAGAGTGGGGGACTGTCTTTATTGTGGCCAGTCCGGCCACTTCTGTGCAACCTGTCCCCTTCAGCCAAAAGGGGAGGCACCAGTAGAAAGGGGGATCCTGGTAAGCCAGACAACATTCCCTTCCATTCCCAGAACCTGGATGCAGATCCTGGCTACCTACTGTTACAACAAACAATCCCTGCCTCTGTCAGCTCTCATGGACTCCGGTGCTGAGGGAAACCTTCTGGAGGAAGACATAGCTTCCCAGGCCGAAATTCCTCGGGAACCGTTGAGTACCCCTCTGGAGGCCCGGACACTAGACGGCAGACTTCTGGCCCAGGTCACACACGGCACACCACCCCTGTTATTTCTCCGGGAACCATCGGGAGAAGGTACTATTTAACTTAATTTCCTCTCCTCAAGCTCCTATAGTTCTTGGGTATCCCTGGCTGGTCTGCCATAATCCTCACATTGATTGGTCCACTGGGAAGATAGCCAGCTGGAGTCCATTCTGTCACTCCACTTGTCTTCAATTGGCCCTTTCCCCTGTGAAAGTCACCACGACCTCGTCTGCCGCTGAGACCCCCAACCTATCCAAGGTTCCAGCAGAGTACCACGATCTGGGAGAAGTGTTCAGCAAACAACGGGCTCTTTCCCTGTCTCCACACCACCCTTATGATTGTACTGTCGACCTTCTCCCCAGGGCTCTTCTACCCACCAGTTGGCTGTACAACCTGTCCCGACCAGAAAGGGAAGCAGTGGAGGTGTACTTTAATGAATCTCTCGCAGCAGGTATTATCCGACCCTCATCCTCCCCTGTTGGCACAGGTTTCTTCTACTTGGGGAAGAAAGACAGTTCACTGCGCCCCTGCATTGACTACCAATGCCTAAATAGCATAACTGTAAAGAACAGATATCCACTACCCCTTATCAACTCTGCTTTCGACCACTTCACGGAGCCACCATCTACTCCAAGTTGGACCTACGAAGTGCCTATCTAGTCAGGATAAGGGAAGGAGATGAGTGGAAAACAGCGTTCAGCATACCTCTTGGTCACTTTGAATACCTGGTCATGCCATTTGGCCTCACTGTTTCCCAAGCCCTGATAAACGATGTCCTTGGAGATTTTATTAACTGCTTCATGTTTGTCTATTTGGATGACATCTTAATCTTCTCCAGGAGTCTTCAGGAACACACCTACCATGTCCGTCAGGTTCTGCAGAGGCTTTGGGAGAACAAACTATTCGTAAAAGCTGAGAAATGCGAATTTCACATTCCTTCATTCAGTTTCTGAGAATACATCATTGAGAGTGGGCAAGTGAGGGTGGATCCCGAAAAGATTAGGGTGGTAGTGGAGTGGCCAACACCCATGACACTCAAGCAACTCCAGCGATTTCTGGGGTTCGCAAACTTTTATCATTGTTTCATCAGGGATTACAGCTGGATGGCAGCGCCCCTTACTCGACTCACCTCTCCTAAGACCCCTTTTCATTGGGAACCCAAAGCGGACGCTGCCTTCTCGGTGCTGAAGAGGCGCTTCACCTCCGTTCCCATCCTGGTCCAACCAGACCCTTCTTGTCAATACATTGTGGAGGTCATGTAAACAGTAGAAGCAAACGACAACATTGCAAACCTGATTGAGTCCTTAGATCTGCCCCCCAGAATAGGCCCAAGCCTCAATCTCAGTTGAGCACACTGGCGCAGCAAAATACTGCGAAACCACAGCCTCAGCATTGTGGAGAGAGAAACGAACACCACAGGCGAATGAGTGAAATCAGCCAGACCCCTGCCTCCAGTCCTGACACAGGCTTTTCAGTCTAACCTCACATTTATCCACATTAAACTGCATCTGCCATACATTCGTCCACTCACCTAGCCTGTCCAAGTCACCCTGCATTCTCCTAACATCTTCCTCATATTTCACACTGCCACCCAGCTTTGTGTTATCTGCAAATTTGCTAATGTTACTTTTAATCCCTTCACCTAAATCATTAATGTATATTGTTAAATAGCTGCGATCCCAGCACCGAGCCTTGCGGTACCCCACTAGTCACTGCCTGCCATTCTGAAAGGGACCCATTAATCCCTACTCCGTTTCCTGTCTGCCAACCAATTTTCTATCCATGTCTGTACCATTCCCCCAATACCATGTGTTCTAATTTTGCCCACTAATCTCCTTTGTGCGACCTTAACAAAAGCTTTCTGAAAGTCCAAGTACATTACATCCACTGGCTCTCCCTTGTCCATTTTCACAGTTACATCCTCAAATTCCAGAAAATTAGTCAAGTATGATTTCCCCTTTGTAAATCCATGCTGACTCGGACCGATCCTGTTACTGCTATCCAAATGTGCCGCTATTTCATCTTTTATAATTGACTCCAGCATCTTCCCCACCACTGATGTCAGGCTAACTGGTGTATAATTCCCTGTTTTTTTTTGTTTTTTTTTTCCTCTCTCCCTCCTTTCTTTAAAAAGTGGGATAACATCAGCTACCCTCCAATCCTCAGGAACTGATCCTGAATCTATAGAACATTGGAAAATAATTACCAATGCATCCACGATTTCTAGAGACCGTCCCTGTGTGCGTCTTTTCTCGCCGGCTGTCCCCCGCCAAATGAAATTACGATGTAGGGAACCGGGAGTTACTGGCAGTCAAACTTGCTTTGGAGGAGTGGAGGCACTGGCTGGAGGGAGCGGAACATCTGTTTATCATCTGGACTGATCATAAGAACCTTGAATATATCCAAACTGCCAAACGCCTGAATTCCTGCCAAGCCTGTTGGGCATTATTTTTTGGCCGGTTCAGATTTACACTCGCCTATCGTCCAGGGTCTAAGAACAGGAAGTCCGATGCATTTCCGAGGAGGGCCTTCCCAACCAGTGGGGGCATATGGCTCTTTTCGCCTGCCATCCCGGGATCGATCGGACACTGGCCTTTCTGAAGAGACCTTTCTGCTGGCCCTCCATGGACGCTGACACCCGTTCCTTTGTCTCTGCCTGTTCTGTACGTGCCTGTGGAAAAGCCTCCCACCAACCACCTGCTGGATTGCTTCGTCCCCTACCTGTTCCTAGCCGTCCTTGGTCTCACATTGCACTGGATTTTGTTACGGGACTACCCCCTTCACAGGGGAACACTGCTGTGCTCACTGTGGTGGACCACTTCTCCAAAGCTGTGCACTTTGTAGCCCTTCCCAAACTCCCTACATCTCATGAAACAGCCGACCATCTCATCCATCACATCTTCCGCCTTCACGGGGTTATTTCTGACTGGGGTCCCCAATTCGTCTCAAGTTTGGAGAACTTTTTGTCAAGCCCTTGGAGCTTCAGTAATTCTGTCATCCAGCTTTCATCTGCAGAAGAATGTGCAAATGGCGGAGTAACCAGGATTTGGAAGCAGCACTGCGCTGCATAACCACCAACAACCCGTCTGCCTGGAGCACCCATTTCGTTTGTGTAGAGTACGCCCACAACCCCCTGGTCAGCACCACCACCGGAATGTCTCCCTCTGAATGCTCCTTCGGTTACCAACCCCCTCTGTTCTCCGCTAATGAAGATGATATTGCTGTGCCTTCTGTTCAGGCCCATCTCGGCCGATGCAGCAAGATCTAGAAAGACACGTGCAGCCCTGCTCCACTCAGCCGACCGCAAACGGAGGATTGCCGATCGCCATCTGATTCCTGCACCTGATTATCGGCCTGGGCAGAAGGTTTGACTCTCTTCTAAAGACATCACCTTCAAGAACGAGCCCCGGAAACTCGCCCCTCACTTCCTGAGACCATTCGAGATTGAGAGTATTATCAACCCCTCGGTGGTCAGAATCAAACTGCCCAAATCTATGCACATCCATCCTACATTCCACATTTCCCAATTGAAGCTTGTATCTGTCAGCCCTTTGTGCCCTCCTGCCGAACCTCCTCCACCCGCCCGGATCACTGACAACCACCCAGCATTCACTGTCCGGCGATTATTGGATTTGTGCTGCCGAGGCAGGGGCCTTTAATACCTGGTCAATTGGGAGAGATATGGCCCGGAGGAACGTTCCTGGAATCCCTGGTCCTTCATCTTGGACCCTTCCCACATCCGGGATTTCCATCGGGACAAGCCTGGTGGATCACCAGGAGGCTCCCATTGAGGATGGGGGGTGGTACTATCATGCTCCTAATTTCTGTTGACTGTGCCACGGTTCTGATAATTTATTTCCCAATTGCTTCTAATTCACTTTGACAATACACCTGGTTTCCATCTAGAACTATAATATAAGAACTCCGGTGTTACAACCACCAGTCGCCAGTTCGTTGATCTTTTTTCCTGTGAGTAAACTACATTTCCTGACCACTTAGAACCATTTGTTCTAAGCTTATCTCCAGTTTCAATGAGACTCTGTGGTGAACTACATATACCTGTCTGGACACACCCCTCTGCTGACTGCTCCTGTGGCTCCTCTCACAGACCCCTGGATAAAGGCGATTGGGGCACTGCTCCTCCCTCAGTCTCCCAGATGTCATGTTCCCTTTTGCTGCTAATAAAAGCCTATCATTCACTTCCCATCTCTGAGAGTTATTGATGGTGCATCAGACTCCATTTCTCTGAGTCAAGGCTCCGTGTCAAGATCCCTCCTGCTTGTCGTTCGGCATTTACACCCGTGTAAACATCCAAACTTAATCTCCTTGCCTGTGTCCTGCACTTGGGTTCACTTCCTTCGCTCTTTATAATATCATCATATATTTACTATGGATGTCCAGTCCATATACACCTCCAACCCCACCAGGAAGGCCTCAAAGCTCTCCGTTTCTTTCTGGACACCAGACCCAACCAGTTCCCCTCAACCACCATCTTCATCTTGCGGAACTTCACTACTAATAATTTCTACTTTGGCTCCTCCCACTTCCTTCCAACAAAAGGAGTATCCACGGGCACTCAAATGGGTCCCACTATGCCTGCCTGTTTGTCGGCTAGGTGGAACAGTCTATGTTCTAAGTCTACACTGGTGTCCATTCCCCACTCTTCCTAAGCTACATCAATGACTGCATTGGTGCTGCTTCCTGATCACATGCTGAACTCATCAACTTCATCCACTTTGCCTCCAACTTCCACCCTGACCTCAAATTTACCTGGTCCATTTCCAACATCTCCCTCCCCTTTCTTGATCTCAGTATCTCTATCTTTGGAGACTTCATCTTCTGATGTCTATTATAAACCCATGGATTTTAACAGCTACTAGGACCATACCTCTTCCCACCCTGTTACTTGTAAAAACACCATCCCCTTCTCTTAATTCCTCCATCTCCACCACATCTGCTCTCAGGATGAGGCTTTTCATTCCAGAATGAAGGAGATGTCTTCCTTTTTCAAAGAAAGGAGCTCCCATTTCTCCACCGTCAATGCTGCCCTCGACTGGATTTCTTCTATTTCATGCATGTCTGCTCTTACCCCATCCTCCAGCCACCCTCCCAGGGATAGGGTTCCTCTTGTCCTCACCTACTACCTCACCAGCCTCCACGTACAGCACATAATTCTCCAAAACTTCCACCATCTTCAATGGGATCACACCACTAAACACATCTTCCTCACCCCCACCCCCCACTTTCTGCTTTCCACAGGTATTGCTCCCTAAGCAACTTCCTTGTACATTCTTCTCTCCCCTCTGATCTCCCTCTTGGCACTTATCCTTGCAAGCAGAACAAGTGCTACAGCTGCCCCCACATCTCCTCCTCGCTAGCATTCAGGGCCCCAAACAGTCCTTCCAGGTGAGGTGACACTTTACCTGTGAGTCTGCAAGGGTCATATACTGTATCCAGTGAGGCCTCCTGTATATCAGTGAGACCTGATGTAGATTTAGAGACCACTTCTCCAAGCACCTATGCTCCATCCATCAGAAGAGGTGGGATCACCCAGTGGCTACCTGTTTTAATTCCACTTCTCATTCCCATTCTGATATGTCAATCCATGGCCTTCCTTACTGTTGTGATGAGACCACACTTAACATTGGAGAACCAACACATAGAAAACGCAAAGCACAATACAGGCCCTTCGGCCCACAATGCTGTGCTGAACATTTGCTTAAGGATTCTATCTGGGTAGCCTCCATCCTGATGGCATGAAGACCAATTTTTCAAACCTTGTAATAACCCAGCCTCCCCTTCACCATGGCCTCTGTCCTCTCCTATTACATTCCCTTTCCTCAGCCTTGTATCTCTTTCACCAATGAACTTCCCTGCTCTTTACTTCATCCCTCCCCCTCCAGGTTTCACCTATCACCTTGTGTTTCTCTCTTCTCCTCCCCCCACCTTTTAACTTTCTTTCTTTTTCAATATTTTTATTAATTTCTACATAGAAGAATACAGAGTTCAAGAAAATACATATAAAACAAAAGAAAGCTATAATAATACCAAATACATTACATTTGAATCACATTGATGAACTCCTTACCCTATATTCATGTAGATTATATTAATTCCTATGTTGAGATATGAATAATTTTTTATATATTGGAAAAAAATCTATACCCACTACCACATCCGAAGCTGTTTGGTAAAGAGAAAAAGCAAAAAAAAAACCTTATCAGGTTGTGAAATATGCTATTAACCAGCATCTGTACTTTAACGGGAAATCAAAGGTTTTGAAAATAATTCAAAAATGGTCCCCACAAATTTTGAAAATCTTAGTTAGATTCAGAAATTGAACACCAAATCTTCTCTAAATTTAAGCACACCATAACATCCCATAACCACTGAGCATGATAGGCAGAGTAGCATCTTTCCATTTAAGCAAGAGTGCCCTCCTAGCCATAAGAAAGATAAAAGCCAGAATGTGCGAGTCAAATGTCTTCAAAATGATATCTTTCCCTCCAACAATACCAAATAAGGCTGTCAATGGATTAGGCTTAAAATTTACTTTAAAAAGTACAGAAAAAGTTTGGAATACTTCCTTCCAATATTTTTCAAGACTTGGACATGTCCAAAACATATGAATAAATGGTGCTTCTCCATTGTTACACCTATCACAGTAGGGAGATATATCTGAATAAAAATGAGATAGCTTAACCTTAGTCATATAAGCCCTATGGACAACTTTAAATTGTAGGAGGGAATGATGGGCACATAATGAAGTATTAACCAGTTTAAAAATTTCATTCCAAGTTTCTTCAGAAATTGAAGTCTGTAAATCTTGTTCCCAAAGATTTTTGATTTTGCCTAAAGGCACATTTCTCATTCCCAGCAACATGCCATAAATATTGGATATTGAACCATTAGAAAAAGGTTTCAAATTAAAAATTTCATCTAATGTTCTTAACAGGACTTTTAGGAAATGTGTATAATTGAGATTGCAGGAAGTCTCTAATTTGTAAAATATCGGAAAAAAAAAGGGTTTTTGGTAAGCTATATTTTACATTTTAAATCTTTTAAAATATCTTACTCTTTTTTTTCTCTCCAGTCATGCTGAAGAGTCTAGGCACGAAATGTCACCTGTACTCTTTCATCGATGCTGCCTGGCCTGCTGAGGTCCTCCAGCATTTTGTGTATAATCCCTATTCTCATGGCTATCCTGCTTCCTTATGAGTACGAGAGAATTACTGATAGGAAATCCATCCACGTTTAAGGTTTTTGATTGGGGCACGACTGCGCAAGCATGTGGACGTCAGCCAGTGAGAACTGCGAAGAGTTTAAAAGGAGACAGCTTGAGAGAGTGGGCATCGGGGTAGAGGGAGACAGAGTAGTAAGGCTTTGGCTCAATGGGGCTTCGGCGTTAGTGGGTTAAGGCAAGGTAGGTTATCTTGTGTAGAATACAGACAGGAAGTATGTGTGTGAGGCCGGTGTTCTGTGTTCAATGTCAAATGTGGGAAGTTCGGGAGACTCCCAGCCTCCTGGATGGCCATATCTGCACCAGGTGCATCGAGCTGCAGCTCCTTGGGGACTGTGTTAGGGAACTGGAGATGCAGCCCACTGACCTTCGTCTGGTCAGGGAGAGTGAGGAGGTGGTAGAGAGAAACTATAGGCAGGTACTCACACCTGGGCCTGGGGAGACAGATAAGTGGGTAACAGTCAGGAGAGGGAAGGGCAGGAGTCAGAGGCTAGAGAGCACCCTTGTGGCTGTACATCTTAACAGTAAGTACACCTGTTTGAGTACTATTGGCGGGGGGGGGGGGAAGCCTACCTGGGGGCAGCAACAGTGGCCATGCCTCTGGTATAGAGTCTGACCCTGTGACACACAAGGGTAGGGAAGGGTAGAGTCTGGCAGTAGTGATAGGGGACTCTATAGTTAGGGGGTCAGACAGGCAATTCTGTGGACGCAGGAAAGAAACACGGATGGTAGTTTGCCTCCCAGGTGCCAGGGTCCGGGATGTTTCTGATCGTGTCCACGATATCCTGAAGTGGGAAGGTGAACAGCCAGAGGTCGTGGTACATATTGGTACCAATGATATAGGTAGGAGGTCCTGAAAACAGACTACAGGGAGTTAGGAAGGAAGTTGAGAAGCAGGACCTCAAAAGGTAGTAATCTCAGGATTACTGCCTGTGCCACACAACAGTGAGAATAGGAATAGAGTGAGGTGGAGGATGAATGTGGACAAGTTGGATAAGTCACCAGGACTGGATGAGATGTACCCCAGGCCACTGTGGGAGGTGAGGGAGGAGATTGCTGAGCCTCTGGTGATGATCTTTGCATCATCTATGGGGATGGGAGAGATTCCAGAGGATTGGAGGGTTGCAGATGTTGTTCCTTTATTCAAGAAAGGGAGTAGAGATAGCCCAGGAAATTATAGACCGGTGAGTCTTACTTCAGTGGTTGGTAAGTTGATGGAGAAGATCCTGAGAGGCAGAATTTATGAACATTTGGAGAGGTATAATGTGATTAGGAATAGTCAGCATGACTTTGTCAAAGGCAGGTCGTGCCTTATGAGCCTGATTGAATTTTTTGAGGATATGACTGAACACATTGAAGGTAAAGCAGTATATGTGGTGTATATGGATTTTAGCAGGACATTTGATGAGGTACCCCATGCAAGGCTTATTGAGATAGTAAGGAGGCATGGGATCCAAGGGGACATTGCTTTGTGGATCTAAAACTGGCTTGCACACAGAAGGCAAAGAGTAGTTGTAGATGGGTCATATTCTGCATGGAAGTCAGTCACCAGTGGTGTGCCTCAGGAATCTGTTCTGGGACCCCTGTTCTTTGTGATTTTTATAAATGACCTGGATGAAGAAGTGGAGGGATGGGTTAGTAAATTTGATGACATAAGGTTTGGAGGTGTTGTGGATAGTGTGGAGGGCTGTCAGAGGTTACAGCAGGACATTGATAGGATGCAAAATTGGGCCGAGAAGTGGCAGATAGAGTTCAACCCAAATAAGTGTAAGCTCGTTCATTTTGGTAGGTCAAATATGATGACAGAATATAGGATTAATGGCAAGACTCTTGGCAGTGTGGAGAATCGGAGGGATTTTGCGGTCCGAGTCCATAGACATTCAAAGCTGCTGTGCAGGTTGACTCTTATGGTTAAGAAAGCATACAGTGAATTGGCCTCCATCAATCATGGGATTGAGTTTAGGTGCCAAGAGGTAATGTTGCAGCTATATAGGACCCTGGTCAGACCCCACTTGGAATACTGTGTTCAATTCTGGTCGCCTCACTACAGGAAGGATGTGAAGCCATAGAAAGGGTGCAGAGGAGATTTATGAGGATGTTGCCTGGATTGGGGAGCATGCCTTATGAGAATAGGTTGAGCGAACTCGGCCTCTTTTCCTTGGAGCGACGGAGGATGAGAGGTGACCTGATAGAGGTGTATAAGGTGATGACAGGCATTGATCATGTGGATAGTCAGAGGCTTTTTCCCAGGGCTGAAATGGCTAACAGGAGAGAGTATAGTTTTAAGGTACTTGGAAGTAAGTACAGAGGAGATGTCAGAGTTAAGTTTTTTTTTACGCAGAGAGTGGTGAGTGCGTGAAATGGGCTGCTGGCGACGGTGGTGGAGGCAGATACGATAGGGTCTTTTAAGAGACTCCTGGATAGGTACATGGAGCTTAGGAAAATAGAGGGCTATGGGTAAGCCCAGTAATTCCTCAGGTAAGGACATGTTCGGCACAGCTTTGTGGGCCGAGGGACCTGTATTGTGCTGTAGGTTTTCTATGTTTCTATGACTACATTTAATAAAAGGCTCATGGCATTTTTAACAGCTAGCTGGCAAAAAAATCTCAAAAACAAAACTGCAATGTTCTTTTCCTGTCTTCTCTGGAGAAACAGTGGTGTATCTGCTAGAGCACCGGACACCCAGGATCTGACCTTTGTTGCTGTTTGTGAGGTTTGGCTGTGTGTGGTGTATCTGCTCGGTACTCCCGTGGGTTGGTAAATTAATTGGCCACAGTAACTTGCCAATGATGTGTGTATGAATGGTGGAATCAAGGGAGGGTTGATGGATATGGAGAAAATACAATGAGATTAATGTAGAATTGGTGCTTGATGGTCGGCATTGACTTTATGGGCTGAAGGGCCTATTTCCATGCTATATACGCCCTATGCTGTGTGCTTAAATAACTTGGGGTTGGAGGAATATGTATGTGTGTGATTGGGCAGGTGGGAGGAGGAATAGGGCTTGTTTTGCTATTGTTGTTTTGTTGCTTGTTAAAATGTAGTACCTAAAAGGCAGCTCCAGTAATTGTAATTTTTGAAGTTACACATTTCTTTTAATGATCCTTGTGGATATAGCGTTCTCCTCCCAGATCGTCAAGGTGATCTTGAAGTTTCCCCAACCTCAGTTCTGTGGTTTCCACTCATGGTGTTCTGCAGGAAGTTACTGAGATAAGGTTCCCATTGTGGTGTTGGCAGAAATCCACAAGCATCACCAGTTTCACCTTCTGGTGTTGCTTCTCCCCTGCCAGACTTACAGGCCTTCTACTAGTTCTTGTGCTGAAGAGCATTCCTGCAGCGCAAGACCTGATGTTAAGATGGGTTCTTTAATACAATTCTGCTCTTCCCTAATCCCTTCTCACTTTACCATAATTACTGGCAATGTTATGCAATCAGATAAGTTTCAGAAAATGGAAAGGTACCCAAAACCAATCTCCCTTTGCCAGCTCAACATCAAGGGAAGTGCAGTGAAAATTCAACATTGAAGCGTTTATGTCCTACTTCTGACAAGAATAGTAGAGTGGATCTGGGACATTGCTGAGAAAGCTCCCAGCCCATGCTCTAACTAATTATTTCCTACATGACTGGTACATACTGAATACGCTGCACAGCACATTTTAAATCTATACATTTCTCCCTTGCTGTCTGAGAGGTCTTGATCTGGGAGGTTAAGACCTAAAATGGAAACCACTAACTCTAAAAATCTAAAACATGAACTGTTTTGTTCTGCTGTCTAAACTGTTCAAATCCACTGGGACAAAGTCTATCAGTTTAATGTAAACAATGGCTTGCATTCCCCAAACACAACCACGGTGAAAGGGATTGACATCATTGCCCTTGTTGGAGTCAAAAATCCCCTCCAGTACAATCCCACTATACAGACTGGTGTTTACTCAACTGTACAGAGGACAGAGTCGGGCTGAATTTTCTTTTGACTTGATTAACAAAACGAATGTATGGAGGGAGCATTATAGCAATATAGTGTAACTGTAGGGATCTGTCATGCTTGGAATTCAGAATGAAGGTGCTTAATTTGGAAGATGTAAGGAGCTTGCTCCAGTCAAGCTGATATGTGCTTAGTGAGTATTTTAAGGAGGAGAATGATGAACAGAAATGATATTTAACTTTGGTTAAATCACATTTTGTAAATGGGGCCAGACAGCTGTTGAGTAAGATAGGCAAGAGCTCCCTAGGCATATCTAGAGCACTCTGTAAAGTAGAGTGGGACTTGAAGGCAAGCAAAAACTAAGAATAGTGCAATGCCATTTTTTTGGGGTGCATTATATTGCTATTAACTGCATATAACTCACGTGCACAAATCTTAAGAAAAAAAACACAACTTTCTGGCAATCCAATTGCATATATTTTAGCATATGTAACTAGTCATTTTTTTGGAGGTTTGCTTTGTTCAACTCCAAAATTAACAATTTCTATGTTGCAGGTGGATGGATGATATCATTTCTCATGCAGACTCCTTTGAAAGCATTGCCAGGAGACTTTAACCACTGTGTCCCAGGATAAAACTAGTTATCCCAATACCATGTGCAACCGGGATACCAGACAGACTAGTGAATTGTTTACCTTCACCACTTGGACCTTTCTTGCATGCACAATCTTTTTCTCTAGCTATGAACCCACTACCCACTAGCCTGCAATGACCCAGGTTCCTGATATGAGAGATAGAACTAGCATTCAAATAATGAACATAATGCAATCTAGTATCATGCTTCTGCATTCAACAAGGCCAAGCCTTATCTGATCATCATAACCTCAACCTTCATGGGAGGGTGAAGGGGAGTTCACAAAAATCAAAACCATTTATTGGTCTTCACAAATGGAATATCTTGCACCCTCTCACTCTCGTGTGGGCTTTGATTTGGATATTGGGCTTTCAAAAGACTTTTTGTACTATGCCACATAAAAGGCTTTTATTTTTTTAAAAAAGCGAGAACACAGGAATTGGAGGCAAGACACTGGGCTGAAGGTAAAGAGATTTCAGTCATTTTCCCATTGGGAGGCTACAACCACTCGGGCTGCAAGGATCTGCCTTGAAACCACAGCTGTTCACAAACAATATCAAAGCCTTGGATAAGGAGCTCAATTGTAATGAGTTTGCTCATGTTAAAAGGTTGAATGGATTCAAGTGGACTTGCATTTCCATGTACATGATATACTGTGACATACAGAGACATCAAGCAATAAAAGGAAAACATCATTGGCCTGCTTTGTACCTTCTTCACTTTCTGTGATCTCAGTGACTTTGACTGTGGGATGATTAATAGTGCCAGATGGGGAGGTTTGAGCATCTCACAAGCTGCTGATCTCCTGGAATTTTCATACACAACATCGACTCAATGTCTCTAGAGTTTACAGAGAATGGTGAGAGAAACAGAAAAAAAAAATCCAGTGAGTGGCAGTTCTGTGGGTGAAAATGCCTTGTCAATAAGAGAGGTCAGAGGAGAATGGTCAAACTGGTTCAAGCTGATAGGAAAGCGACAGTAACTCAAGTAATGACACATTACAACAGTGGTGTACAGAAGAGCAGCACTGAATACACATATCAGACATTGAAGTGGATGAGCTACAGCAGCAGAAGACCATGAACAAACTCTCAGTCGCCACTTTATTAGGTACAGGAGGTACTGGGTGGATTCTGTCTTATGTGGTTCACAAAGAATTCATCTCATATTTTTGAACATCCATAAGCACAGGTTCAATGTTACCTGTGTTCCGGCTAGGAACAATCCAACTTATCAGTGGAAAAATTCCAGGCTCATTCCCATCTGAGATGGAGCAGGAAAAGCCAGGCTAGCGCTCCAAAGAAGTTTCAAAGAATTCTTAAACTCTCCCGTGGAAATGATTCCTCACCACAATTTCAGAAGAACATAGGAGCAGGAGTTGCTCATTCAGCCCTCTCAAGCCTACCCCACCATTCAAGATCTAACCCTGATCTTTATCTCTTCTGTTTGCCATACCCTCAATTTTTTGATTTTTGAGTGATCTCACCTCCATAACCTTGTAGGGTAAGGAATTCCAGCCATTCTCCACCTTGGAGGAAAAACAGGTGTAGATCTGGGTTACAAGTGCGTTTTTAAACTCCCTATACCGACTATCTTGCTGGCTAACGTGCAGTCTCTGGTGAACAAAACCGATGATCTCAGAGTTAGGGTGCTGAATGAGAGATACAGTAGGACCGCATGTGTCCTTTGTTTCACGGAATCCTGATTAACCCCTTCCATACTGGCCGCAGCAATTTAGATTAACGGATTTACTATATACCACCAGGATAGATCTATAGAATCTCTCAAAAGCAGAGGTGGAGGAGTATGCCTCATGATCAACTCTTCTTGGTGCACAAATATGTCAGTGCTATCCCAATTCTGCTCACCAGACCTGGACTACCTAGCAGTGAAGTGCCGTCCTTCTTACCTACCACGGGAGATTTCTGGGATCAAATTGGAAGCAGTATACATTCCACCTCAGGTCAATGTCAAGCAGGCTTTAGATGATCTGAGTAATGGGATCAACATGCACAAAACAGTGCACCCTAATGCCTTCACCATTGTTTTGGAAGATTTTAACCAGGCCAGTCTGAAAAAATCACTAAGCAACTACCATCAACAGATCACTTGCAATAACAGAGGAAGCAACACACTGGACCATTGCTACACCACCATCAAGAATGCCTACCGCGCTGGTCCACGCCATCACTCCAGGAAGTCTGATCATCTGACTGTACTTTTACTCCCCGAGTATAGGCAGAGACTGAAGACTGCAGCACCAGCAGTGAGGTCCAAGAAGGTATGGATAAGGGAAGCACAGGAGCGCCTACAGGACTGCTTTGAATCGGTGGACTGGACTGTATTCAGGGATTCATCTTTGAACCTGGATGAGTACGCTGCAGTTGTTACCAAATTCATTAAAACCTGTGTGGATGAGTGTGTGCCTACAAAGACTTATTGTATATTCCCAAACCAAAAGCCATGAATGAACCAAGAGGTACGTCGTCTGCTGAAGGCCAGATCTGCGGCATTCAAGTCTGGCATCCCAGGCCTGTACCAGAAAACCAGGTATGATTTGCAGAGGGCTATTTCAAGGGTGAAGAGACAATTTTGAATGAGGTTGGAGGTGACATCAGATGTACAACAACTCTGGCAGGGCTTGCAAGACATTACTTCCTATAAAGCAAAACCCAACAGTATGAATGGCAATGATGCTTCACTACTAGATGAACTCAACACCTTCTATGCCCACTTTAAAAGGGAGAACACAGCTACAGCTGTGAAGATCCCTGCTGCACCTAATGACACTGTGATCTCTGTCTCAGAGGCCAATGTTAGACCGTCTTTAAAGAGCGTGAACCCTCGCAAGGTGGAATGTCCTGATGGAGTACCCGGTAAGGCTCTGAAAACCTGTGCCGAACAACTACCGGGAGTATTCAATGACATTTTCAACCTCACTGAAGCTCCCACTTGCTTCAAAAAGGCAACAATTATACCAATACCTATGAAGAATAATGTAGGCTGCCTTAATGATTATCTCCCAGTAGCACTCAAATCGACAGTGATGAACTGCTTTGAGAGGTTGGTTATGACTAAACTGAACTCCTGCCTCAGCAAGGACTTGGACCCATTGTATTTTAAACCATATAACCATATAACAATTACAGCATGGAAACAGATCATCTCGGCCCTTCTAGTCTGTGCCAAACACTTACTCTCACCTAGTCCCAACGATCTGCACTCAGCCCATAACCCTCCATTCCTTTCCTGTCCATATACCTATCCAATTTTACTTTAAATGACAATACCGAACCTTCCTCTACCACTTCTACTGGAAGCTTGATCCACACAGCTACCACTCTCTGAGTACAGAAGTTCCCCCTCATGTTACCCTTAAACTTTTGCCCCTTATCTCTCAACTCATGTCCTCTTGTTTGAATCTCCCCTAATCTCAATGGAAAAAGCCTATCCATGTCAACTCTATCTATCCCCTTCATAATTTTAAATACCTCTATCAAGTCCCCCCTCAACCTTCTACGCTCCAAAGAATAAAGACCTAACTTGTTCAACCTTTCTCTGTAACTTATGTGCTGAAACCCAGGTAACATTCTAGTAAATCTCCTCTGTAATCTCTCTATTTTGTTGACACCTTTCCTATAATTTGGTGACCAGAACTGTACACAATACTCCAAATTTGGCCTCACCAATGCCTTGTACAATTTTAAAATTACATCCCAACTCCTATACTCAATGCTCTGATTTATAAAGGCCAGCATTTCAAAAGCTTTCTTCACCACCCTATCCACATGAGATATCCACATGAGATTCCACCTTCAGGGAACTATGCACCATTATTCCTAGATCACTCTGTTCTACTGCATTCCTCAATGCCCTACCATTTACCATGTATGTCCTATTTTGATTAGTCCTACCAAAATGTAGCACCTTACACTAATCAGCATTAAACTCCATCTGTCATCTTTCAGCCCACTCTTCTAACTGGCCTAAATCTCTCTGCAAGCTTTGAAAACCTACTTCACTATCCACAACGCCACCTATCTTAGTATCATCTGCATACTTACTAATCCAATTTACCACCCCATCATCCAGATCATTAATGTATACGACAAACAACATTGGACCCAGTACAGATCCCTGAGGCACACCACTAGTCACCGGTCTCCAACCTGACAAACAGTTATCCACCACTACTCTCTCGCATCTCCCATCCAGCCACTTTTGAGTCCATTTTACTACTTCAATATTAATACCTAACGATTGAACCTTCCTAACTAATCTCATGTGTGGAACCTTGTCAAAGGCCTTACTGAAGTCCATATAGACAACATCCACTGCTTTACCCTCGTCAACTTTCCTAGTAACCTCTTCAAAAAATTCAATAAGATTTGTCAAACACGACCTTCCACTCACAAATCCATATTGACTGTTCCTAATCAGACCCTGTCTATCCAGATAATTATATATACCATCGCTAAGAATACTTTCCATTAATTTACCCACCACTGACGTCAAACTTACTGGCCGATAATTGCTAGGTTTACTCTTAGAACCCTTTTTAAACAATGGAACCACATGAGCAATACACTAATCCTCCGGCACCAACCCCGTCTCTAATGACATTTGAAATATTTCTGTTAGAGCCCCTGCTATTTCTACACTAACTTCCCTCAAGGTCCTAGGGAAATCCTGTGAGGACCTGGAGATTTATCCACTTTTATATTCTTTAAAAGCACCAGTACTTCCTCTTCTTTAATCATCATAGTTTCCATAACTATCATACTTGTTTCCCTTACCTTACACAATTCAATATCCTTCTCCTTAGTGAATACCAAAGAAATGAAATTGTTCAAAATCTTTCCCATCTCTTTTGACTCCGCACATAGCTGTCCACTCTTGATTCTCTAAGGGACCAATTTTATCCCTCACTATCCTTTTGCTGTTTATATAACTGTAGAAACCTTTTGGATTTATTTTCACCTTACTTGCAAAAGCAACCTCATATCTTTTTAGCTTTTCTAATTTCTTTCTTAAGATTCTTTTTACATTCTTTATATTCCCCAAGCACCTCATTTACTCCATGCTGCCTATATTTATTGTAGATCTCCCTCTTTTGCCGAACCAAGTTTCCAATATCCCTTGAAAACCATGGCTCTCTCAAACTTTTAACCTTTCCTTTCAACCTAAAAGGAACATAAAGATTCTGTACCCTCAAAATTTCACCTTTAAATGACATCCATTTCTTTATTACAGCCTTCCCATAAAACAAATTGTCCCAATCCATTCCTTCTAAATCCTTTCCATTCTCTTCAAAGTTAGCCTTTCTCCAATCAAAAATCTCTACCCTGGGTCCAGTCCTATCCTTCTCCATGATTATATTGAAACTAATGGCATTGTGATCACTGGACCCGAAGTGCTCCCCAACACATACCTCCGTCACCTGACCTATCTCATACCCTAACAGGAGATCCAACACTGCCCCTTCTCTAGTTGGTACCTCTATGTATTGCTGCAAAAAACTATCCTGCACACATTTTACAAACTCCAAACCATCCAGCCCTTTTACAGTATGGGCTTCCCAGTCTATGTGTGGAAAATTAAAATCTCCCACAATCACAACCTTGTGCTTACTACAAATATCTGCTATCTCCCTACAAGTTTGCTCCTCCAATTCTCGCTCCCCATTAGGTGGTCTATAATACACCCCTATAAGTGTTACTACACCTTTCCCATTCCTCAATTCCACCCAAATAGTCCCCTTAGATGACCCCTCTAATCTATCCTGCCAAAGCACCGCTGTAATACTTTCTCTGACAAGCAACGCAACACCTCCCGCTCCTGCCCCTCCGATTCTATCACACCTGAAGCAACGAAATCCAGGAATATTTAGTTGCCATTCATACCCCTCCTGCAACCATGTTTCACTAATAGCTACAACATCATATTTCCAGGTATCAATCCATGTTCTAAGTTCATCCACCTTTCTTACAAGCTTCTAGCATTAAAATAGAGACATTTAAGAAACTCTCCACCTCTTACTCTCTGTTTATCCCTAACAGTGCAAACAACTTTATTATCTTTTTCTTCCTTCTCCCCTGCATCTTCAGTCTGATCGTTCCCCTTCTCTGTCATCTACCTATCCTCCCTCACACATTGTCTACTAGCTTTCTCTATTTGTGAACTAACGTCCTCACTCCTAGTCTCTTCAATTTGATTCCCACCCCACTACCAGTCAAGTTTAAAGTCTCCCCAGTAGCCTTCACGTCTCCCCGCCAGGATATTGGTCCCTGTAGGATTCAAGTGCAACCCGTCCTTTTTGTACAGGTCACACCTGCCCCAAAAGAGGTCTAAATGATCCAGAAACTTGAATCCCTGCCCCCGCTCCAATCCCTCAGCCACGCATTTATCCTCCACCTCATTCCATTCCTACTCACTGTTGTGTGGCACAGGCAGTAATCCCGAGATTACTACCTTTGCGGTCCTTCTTCTCAACTCCCTTCCTAACTCCCTATATTCTCCTTTCAGGACCGCTTCCCTTTTCCTACCTATGCCATTGGTACCTATATGTACCATGACCTCTGGCTCCTCACCCTCCCACTTCAGGATATCTTGGACGCGATCAGAAACATCCCGGACCCTGGAACCAGAGAGGCAAACTACCATCTGGGTCTTCTGACTGCGTACACAGAATCGCCTATCTGACCCCCTAACTATCGAGTCCCCTATCACTACTGCCTTCCTCTTCCTTTCCCTACCCTTCTGAGCTACAGGGCCAGACTCTGTGCTGGAGGCATGGCTAGTTAGGCTGATCCCCCAGCAGTACTCAAACAGGAGTACTTATTGTCAAGAGGTACAGCCACTGGGGTATTCTCTAGTACCTGACTCTTCCCCTTCCCCCTTCTAACTGTGACCCACCTGTCTGCCTCCCATGCCCCCGGTGTGACCACCTGCCTGTAACTCCTCTCTATCAACTCCTCACTCTCCCTGACCAGATGAAGGTCATCGAGCTGCAGCTCCAGTTCTCTAACACGGTCCCTTCGGAGCTGCAGCTTGGTGCACCTGGCGCAGATGTGAACTTCCGGGAGGCTAGGAGACTCCAGGACCTCCCACATCCGACACCAAGAACAACAAGCTGCCCTCACACTCATAATTCCCCCTTTCCTCAAATAACAGGAAAAACTGAAACCTAAACCTACCTTGCCTCGCCCGTTTCCGCCTAAGCCCGTTGAGCCCAAGCCCTTAAGCTTTCACTCCGCTCCCGGCTCACTCCGCTGCCCACTGTATAAGACTGTGTTCCTTTTAAATATTCGGCGCTTCACTGCCCGACGTCACATGCCTGTGCAGTCCTGCCTCTCTTAACTCCGATGAGAAGCAGAAAAAATCAAAAGTCCCGCAGCATTCCCGCTCCGATTCTCAGCCTTCCTTCTCCAAGTATTTTGCCTATTGTCACAATAGGTCAATGGCAGATGCAATCTCAATGGCTCTCCACACGGCTTTAGACCACCTGGACAACACAAACACCTACTTCAGGATGCTGTGTCATCGACTATAGCTCAGTATTTAATACCATCATTCCTACAATCCTGATTAGGAAGTTGCAGAACCTGGGCCTCTGTACCTCCCTCTGTAATTGGATCCTCGACTTCCCAACCGAAAGACCGCATTCTGTGCAGATTGGTGATAACATATCCCCTTTGCTGACGATCAACACTGGTGCACCTCAGGGGTGTGTGCTTAGCCCACTGCTCTACTCTCTGTGTACACATGACTGTGTGGCTAGGCACAGCTCAAATACCATCTATAAATTTGCTGATGATACAAGTGATGATAAAAGTGGAACAAGTGCTACACCTGCCCCTACACCTCCTCCCTCACTACCACTCACGGCCCCAAACAGTCCTTCCAGGTGAGGTGACACTTCACCTATGAGTCTGTGGGGTCATATACTGTGTCTGGTGTTACCTGTGTGGCCTCCCGTATAACAGTGAGACCCGACATAGATTGGGAGACCACTTTGCTGAGCACCTAAGCTCCGTCTGCCAAAAGAATTGGGATCTCCCAGGTGCGCCTCAGGGGTGTGTGGTTAGCCCACTGCTCTACTCTCTGCATTCACATGACTGTGTGGCTAGGCATAATTTAAAAACTATCTATAAATTTGCTGATGATACAACCATTGTTGGTAGAATTTCAGGTGGTGACGAGGGGGCATACAGGAGTGAGATATGCCAACTAGTGGAGTGGTGTCACAGCAACAACCTTGCACTCAACGTCAGTAAGACAAAAGAGCTGATTGTGGACTTCAGGAAGGGTAAGACAAAGGAACAGATACCAATCCTCACAGAGAGATCAGAAGTGGAGAGAGTGAGAAGTTTCAAGTTCCTGGGTGTCAAGATCTCTGAGGATCTAACCTGGTCCCAACATATCAAAGCAGCTACAAAGAAGGTAAGATGGTGGCTATACTTTATTAGGTGTATGAAGAGATTTGGTATGTCAACAAATACACTCAAAAACTTTTATAAATGTACCATGGAGAGCATTCTGACAGGCTGCATCAACTGTCTGGTATGGAGGGGCTACTGCACAGGACCGAAAGAAGCTGCAGAAGGTTGTAAAACTAGTAGTTCCATCTTGGGCACTAGCTTACAAAATACCCAGGACATCTTCAGGGAGCAGTGTCTCAGAAAGGCAGCGTCCATTATTAAAGACCTCCAGCATAGAGGGCATGCCCTTTTCTCACTGTTACCATCAGGAAGGAAGTACAGAAGCCTGAAGACACACACTCAGTGATTCAGAAACAGCTTCTTCCTCTCCGCCATCCAGTTCCTAAATGGACATTGAATCTTTGGACACTCCCTCACTTTTTTTTAATATACAATATTTCTGTTTTTGCAGTTTTTTAATCTATTCAATATATGTAATTGATTTACTTGTTTATTTTTGTAATTTTATTTTTTTTTCTCAACAGCAGTTCAATGCAATACATAATCTGGCAAAGTTAACAAATTTCACGTCACATGCTGGTGATAATAAACCTGATTCTGATTATGATTATGTAAAGCATTTCTAGGCAAAGAAGTTTTAAATAACCATCCTTAACCTTGTAACTTCGTGCCCTCTTTTGAGATTCTTATTGTAGTAGAAACATCTTGGCACTTACGCCTTCATGCCTTCTTAGATCTTCTATGTCTCAATAGAGCCTAGATCTTAGAAACTATATAACATGGATATAATTTCTTTCCCTACACAGGACAGGATAACCCCTCATCCCAGGAATTAGCTGAGTGAATCTCTTCTATACTGTCTCCAATGCTAATATACACTTTAATAAGGGGGCCAAAATTGTACACAGGACACTAGGTGTTCTCCCACTAGAACACTGTACAATTGTAATAATACTTCCCAATTCCTAAACTCCAATCTTCCTCTAATAAAGGTCAGTTATGCTATTTGCCTTCCTAGCCCTCTATTGCAGCTGACTGCTAACCTTAATGAAGCACTTAACTTCACAGCCAATAGAGTACCGCAGGATTTATCTCTCAACCAGCAAACAAGAAATTGTCATTATAGAATGCTGGTTGTAGGACTATATTGTGTGTAAACTGGGTTACATGTGTTTAAAATAGCAGCAACACTTAAGAGGTGAAAGACAGAAGCATCGTGGGTAGGCCATTTAGGCCAATGAGCGTAGTCCACCATTCAACATGGCTATGGTTGGTCACATCCCACCCGCATATTCTCCTCCTATCCTTTGATGTCTTTTACATCTTAGAACTTGCATGTCTCCTTCTTAAAAATATTTAATAACTTGGACTCTACAGTCTTCTAAGGCAGTAAATTCTCAGGTTCAGTACCTTCTGAGTGAAAAGATTTTCCTAATCTCAGGCACAAACATCTTGCCCTGTAAAACTGAGACTGTGATATCTTGTTCTAGACACTCCAACCCGGGAAAGTATCCTTCTTACATCCATTCTGCCTAATAACAGTGAATTAGATCCTCTCTCATTCTTCCAGGAACTAGTATACTTTGAGATGATTTAAAAGGGCCTATATAATTGCATCAAACTTATTCAGCTTCTCTTTGTAGCACATCTGCAATCAATCCTAAAATCAATCTACGAATCAACACTGCACCATCTCCAACATGGACAGTAATTTAAAATTATTTCCATATTTATAAAAGCCATTTTACCTTTGTCTAATTGAATCATAATTTTCTAATAGCTACACTGCTATGTTCTTCATAATTCATTCCAGCATTTTGCTTACAGCTGATGACCAACTAATTATTTCCTCTTTCCATTCTACCTCGAGTAAATTAATTGTGTTCCACTAGCAGCACCTTAACTTTTGGAACCTCCTCAAAGATCTTCAAACAAGTCTAATTGTTAGAATCTACAAATGGTGATGAGGTCACTAGAGCAACAGGGTTAGTTTAATGAATGGTGCTGCCTTCAAGCAACACAAGTTTTAAACTGTCCAAGAAAACCATGAAAATGTTTCTTTTCTTTTCACACGGGTAATCCCCATTTCAGGCAAATTACACTGATAAAGATTGTGTTACTGAATTGGAAATTTACCTCATAACTTTTTAGGTAAACTCATGCTCTGTTAGTCAAAGGAAGCTTAAGATAGACATTTGCCAGTTATTTATGCTTCACTTAGCTTGGGATTTTAAAAGAAAACATGCTGGAGCCAAATCAAGCTATCAGGAAAGGGATGCATGAAGGAATTCCCTTCATATCATCTACTGAACCTTCCATTTGAATCTTGTGGTGCATTCTTACAATTGAGAGAACATTTCCTTAAATATTTATTTAACAATTACTTGCCTGGTTTGGATTTTTCTTTTTGGTTCTTTGTGAAGTCCTCACAGCACTGGGATTTGGTCAAGGTCAGGAGTTTGTGGTCAGGATGTGGGTAACAATGCCATAACCAAACTGAGGATGAGTGTTTGCATCTTCTTGATTTGTTTTCTTAATAGTCAACATGATTAGAATAGGAAATATGAAGTTACTATTGTCAGTAGAGAATAGACACTACAAAATAAAGCTCCCATTACTCTATCCCAGCAGTGAATGGTCTCTGGAGAGGACCACCCAATTTGTTGAGCCTCTATTTATATTGCCTACATCCTCTACTTTAACAAGTTCTAAAACTGTGATCGCCAGTTTGGCAGTGAATAATTTTATTGACGAATCAACAGGCACACATCTCTTAGAAACTGGCTTAGACATCCCAAAATGTCTTACATACGGCAGAGAAAAGAAAACTTCCATCCTGAATTCCAGTTGAGCTTAGGCATATGAAAGAACTTTTTTTTTCTCAATTATTTTTGTACCACCAATGCCTCTGCTTACTGTAAAATCAATGAAATTTTAATGAAAATGTGAGATTTTAATTTCCCAAATATAGATTGGCATCTCCCTAGAGCAAGGGGTTTAGATGGGGTGGAGTTTGTTAGGTGTGTTCAGGAAGGTTTCTTGACACAGTATGTAGATAAGCCTACAAGAGGAGAGGCTGTACTTGATCTGGTATTGGGAAATGAACCTGGTCAGGTGTCAGATCTCTCAGTGGGAGAGCATTTTGGAGATAGTGATCATAATTCTATCTCCTTTACAATAGCATTGGAGAGAGATAGGAACAGACAAGTTAGAAAAGTGCTTAATTGGAGTAAGGGGAATTATGAGGCTATCAGGCAGGAAATTGGAAGCTTAAATTGGAAACAGATGTTCTCAAGGAAAACTACAGAAGAAATGTGGCAAATATTCAGGGGATATTTGTGTAGAGTTCTGTATAGGTATGTTCCAATGAGACAGGGAAGTTATATTAGGGTGCGGGAACCATGGTGTACAAAGGCTGTAATAAATCTGGTCAAGCAGAAAAGAAAAGCTTACAAAAGGTTCAAAGAGCTAGGTAATGTTAGAGATCTAGAAGATTATAAGGCTAAAAGGAAGGAGCTTAAGAAGGAAATTAAGAGAGCCAGAAGGGGCCATGAGAAAGCCTTGGCGGGCAGGATTAAGGAAAACCCCAAAGCATTCTACAAGTATGTGAAGAGGATGAGGATAAGACGTGGAAGAATAGGACCTATCAAATGAGTCAGTGGGAAAATGTTTATGGAACTGAAGGAAATAGCAGAGGTACTTAATGAATACTTTACTTCAGTATTCACTATTCTATGCCCCTTGAAATAAATGCCAACATTGCATTTGCCTTCTTTACCACAGACTCAACCTGGAAATTAAACTTCTGCGAGTCTTGCACGAGGACTCCTAAGTCCCTCTGTACCTCTGATGTCTGAACCCTCTCCCCATTTAGATAATAGTCCTCACTATTGTTCCTTTTACCAAAATGCATTAACATACATTTCCCAACACTGTACTCTAACTGCCACTTTGGTGCCCATTTTTCCAATTTATCTAAGTCCTGCTGCAATCGCATTGCTTCCTCACCTCTACCTACCCTTCCACCTATTTTTGTATCATTCACAAACTTTGCCATAAAGCCATCAATTCCACTATCTGAATCATTGACAGACAATGGGAAAAGTAGCGGTCCCAATACTGACCCCTGAGGAACACCACTTGTCACTGGCAGCCAACCAGAAAAGGCCCCTTTTATTCCCACTCACTGCCTCCTGCCTGTCAGCCATTCCTCAATCCATGCCAATATCTCTCCAGTAACGCCATAGGATCTTATCTTGTTAAGCAGCCTCATGTATGGCATCTTATCAAATGCTCTCTGAAAATCAAAGTAAATGACTTCTACTGCCTCTCCCTTGTCCACTCTGCTATAGCCAGGAAATTTGTCAACACCTTTGATTTGGCCAGCAACAGTAGTGTCATCAGCAAACTTAAATATGGCATTGGAGCTGGACTTAGCCTCACAGTCATAAGTGTAAAGCTATTAGAGCATGGGCTAAGCACACGGCCTTGTGGTGCACCTGTGCTGATGGAGATCGTGGATATGTTATTGCTAACCTGTACTGACTGGTCTGCAAGTGAAGAAACCAAGAATCCAATTGCCAAAGGAGGTATCGAGACCTAGGTCTTTGAACTTATTGATTAGTTTTGAGGGGATGATAATATTGAATGCTGAGCTGTAGTCAATGAAGAACATCCTGATGTATGCATCCTTGCTGTCCACATGTTCAGGGTTGAGTGAAGAGCCAATGAAGTGGTATCTGTAGTGGACCTCTTATGCCAGTAGGCAAATTGGAGTGAATACAAGTTGCTTCTAAGGAAGGAGTTGATACGTTTCATTAGCAGTCTCTCAAACCACTTCATCACTGTGGATGTAAGTGTTACTGAACGATAGTCATTGAGGCAGGTTGCCACATTCTTCTTAGGCACCAGTACAATTGAAGCCAGCTTGAAGTAGATGGGTATCTCAGATTGCTGAAGCGAGAGGTTAAAGATCTCAGTGAACACTCCAGCCGGTCGATCATCACGGTACTTGGATAAGTACCCCATCGTGGCCAGAGTCTTTCCATAGGTTCACCCTCCTAAAGGATGTACTCATGTCAGCCTCAGAGACTGAAATCACAGGGTCATTGGGATTCTTCCATATTTTGGTGGTCAAAGGAAGCATACGAGGGGTGATTAATAAGTTTGTGGCCTAAGGTAGAAGGAGCCAATTTTAGAAAACCTAGCACGTTTATTTTTCACCCTCCCCTAGTGTTGCACCATGTCCTCGTGGACCTCCTTTGGTAATAATCCCTTGAGACCAAGGTAGCAGATGACTGCACAAAGGCTGGTGTTGTCCATTTTCTCAGACAGTGCTTACTTGCAATTTTCAACTATCTGAAACAGAAATACCACAAATGTTATTAACTTCAAACTTTCTGCATAATCACTCAAAGAGTTGAACTGCATGTGCATGTAATGAGAGCTGCATAACTCATCTCCTTCTACCTTAAGCCATGAACTTATCAATCATCCCTGCCGTGGACCACTTTCTGGAGGTCCAAGACGCCGACTTCTACAAAGAATGAATCCGTATGCTCCACAACCGCTGGACTAAGTGTGTAAATGTAGGAGGGGACTATGTTGAAAAAAACGTGCTAGGTTTTCTAAAATTGACTCCTTCTACCTTAGGCCACAAACTTATCAATCACCCCTTGTAAACGGCATTGAGCTCATCTGGGAGTGAAGCCTTATTGGCACCTATATCGCTTGGTTTCATTTTGTCAGAGGTGATAGCACTTAAGACCTGCTAAAGCTGTTGAACATCCTTCAGTGATTCAAGTCTGGTCTGGAATTACCGCTTCGCATGTGAGATGGATTTCCGGAGGTATACCTGGATCCTCTTGTGTTTTACTTGGTCACCATACCTGAATACTACTGATCTGGCCCTCAGCAGATTATGGACCTCTTGGTTCATCCAGGATTTCTAGTTTTTATGAAGCCCATGACAAGTGTAGTGTATTCATTCAGATCCTCTGAAACTTTGAGCAGTGCCTACTCCACTGACTCAAAGCAATCCTGTAGCTGCTCCTCAGCCTCCTGTGACCACCTCTTTGTTGTCCCAATCTCTGGAGTCTTGCTCTTTAGCCTCTGCCTGTATGCAGATAGTAGGAGTGGTCAGATTTCCCAAAGTGCATCTGGGCATGGAATGGTAAGCATTCCTTATTGTAAACAACAATATTCAAGTGTGCTGCAGGAGATATGTTGATGATAATTAGGCAGAATTTTTTTTCAAATATGCCTAACTGAAGGTTATAATTCGATTATCTTCGATAATTTCCTGGGTTATCTCTACTCCCTTTCTTGAGCAAGGGAATAACATTTACAACCTTCCAATCCTCTGGTACATCTCCTATCCCTATTGATGATGTAAAGATCATCACCAGAGGCTCAGCAATCTCCTTCTCACTTCCCACAGTAGCTTGGGGAATATCTTGTCTGGACCCAGTGACTTATCTAACTTAATGCTTTTCAAAAGCTCCAGCTCATCTTCTTTCTTAATGTCTATATGCTCAAGCATTTTAGTCTGCTGTAAGTCATCCCCACAATTGCCAAGGTCTTTTTCCCTGGTGAATACTGAAGCAAAGTATTCATTATGTACGCCCGCTACCTCCTCTGACTCCATGCACATGTTTCCACTGATTGGTTCGATTCTCACACGGCTCATCCTCTTGGTCTTCATATACTTGCAGAATACCTTGGGGTTTCCCTTAATCCTGCTCACTAAGGCCTTCTCATGGCCCCTTCTAGCTCCCCTAATTTCATTCTTAAACTCCTTCCTAGCAACTTTGGAATTTTATAGAGCTTGAACAGTGTCTAGTTTCTTGAACCTTTTGTAAGCTTTGCTTTTCTTCTCAACTAGTTTTTCCATATTCTTTGTACACCTTGAGTGTTTTACCCTATCATCCTTTCCCTGCCTCAATGGAACAAACCTATGCAGAATGCCATGTAAATATTCCCTGAACATTTGCCACATTTCAGCCATGCATTTCCCTGAGAACACCTGCTCCCAATTTATGTCCCCAAGTTCCTGCCTAATAGCATCATATTTCCCCCCCCACCCCAATTAATTGTTTTCCCATATTGTCTGATCCTATCCCTCTCCAGCACTATGGTAAAGGAGATAGAGTTGTGATCACGACCTCCAAAATGCTCTCCCACTAAGAGATCTGACACCTAACCAGATTCATTTCCCAATACCAGATCATGTACAGCCTCTCCTCTAGTTGGCTTATCTACATATTGAGTTAGGAAACCTTCCTGAACACACCTAACAAACTCCATCCCATCTAAACCCCTTGCTCTAAGAAGATGCCAATCAATATTTGGAAAGTTAAAATCTTCCATCACAACAACCCTATTATTTTTGCAGCATTCCAGAATCTGTCTCCCAATCCGCTCCTTGATATCCCTGTTACTATTGGAGGGTCTATAAAAAGCACGCAGTAGAGTTATTGCCCCTTTCCTGTTTCTGACTTCCACCCACACTGACTGAATAGACCATCCCTCCATGAATTCCTCCTTTTCTGCAGCCGTGATATGTCGTGGTTTTTCGTGCCTTACAAATGACCAAGAGATGCAGAAGATTCTTCAAGAAGGGTTAAACTTTAATTTGCAAATCAAAGCTGAGACAGTCATTGAGCTAGTCGCTGATTGCCCACCGATCCTCGGACACAGCAGCTTTTATAGCAATCTCTAGCTGCATTTTACACGTGCTGCACGTACATTGTGCATAGCAAATAATAAACTCAGAACTGAGCAATGTTCTAATCTACATTTCTTTAGTTCTTTAGCTACCTCTCATTAACACACCATTGTCATCTTAAGACTGCAGTCTCCTACCAAATTGGGTACATGCATAGCAAATAGGAAACTCATCTACATTTCTTTAGCTACCTTTACATTCCTAAGATTTCATTTTACTAAATTGAGTACATGCATAGCAAATAACTGCTTCATAGTTAAAGTTTATACTTTTATACTCCAATAGATACTATCCCTGATTAGCAATGCCTGTCCCCCTCCTCTTTTACCTCTCTCCCTGTCCTTTCTGAAACATCTCAAGCCTGGCACACTCAGCAGCCATTCCTGCCCCTGAGACATCCAAGTCTCTGTAATGGCCACAATGTCACAGTTCCACATATTGATCCACACTCTAAGTTCATCCACCTTGTTTATTATACTCTTTGCATTAAAATAGACACATCTTAAACCATCAGGCTAAGTGTATCTTTGCTCTATTATCTGCCCATACTTCTTCACAATCTCCCTACAAGCTGTCTCTACTTGTGCGCCATCCGCCCCATCCTCTGCCTCTTTACTTCAGTAAACCCCCCCCCCCCTTAAAATCTATTTTAAACCTTCCTCAATAGCATTAGTAAACCTTCCTCCCAGGATATTGGTTCCCCTCCAGTTCAGGTGCAACCCATCCCACTTGTACAGGTCACCCTTTCCTCAGAAAAGGTTCCAATGATCCAGGAATGATCGATCATTCTTGAATGATGCCGCCGATGCCTCTGACGGTCCCGGCGCCTGCATACTGGCTACAGTTTTTAAGAAAAACCTTCATGCAAGGAGAAAAAAACTCACTGTGTTTGGTGGTGATTTGCCTGCCTTCTGCTGTTGCCAATGCCTCTGACAGTCCCTGTGCCTGTGCACTAGTTACGTTACTGTTTTAAGAAAAACCCGCATGCAAGGAGAAACAACTCACCACATTTCGTGGTGATCTGCCTGCCTTCCGCTACCATCAATGCCTCTCCAATTACCCATTGAGTTCTGCCAGCAGTTTATTTTTGCTCCACTTTTGCAGCATTTTACATCTCTAAAAGTAGTAGCTGCCTGGTCCAGTGCATTAAAACAACCAATTGTGTGGTATTATGAATTTGGCATTGGTATTGCCTCTCTGGCATAGACAGCAGCATGATCTGAACCAAGTCCAGCTTCTTCAGTCTCTTCACCAACGAGCCACTCGCTGATGGGCTAGACCTGCAGTTTTAATGTCCAGCAGGGTCTCGCAATCGTAAAAAATATGTTTAAAAAGGACAATAACACCTTTGGTTGGGTGCGTAGAAGCTGCTGCCATCTTACTGGAATGTGAATGGTTCATGTGAATAATTAAACGGAGATCCCCTGATTTCACCTTCAAGAGTTGATCAGTAGCATTTCTTCAAAGCCTCTATTCAACTCATGCTATTTTTTTCCTCATACCTCTAATAATGTTTGATGTTCAACATCTAGCCAGTTAGCCTTGTAAGGAACTTGGTTACTGTCTAATGCACCTGTCCTTGGTGGTGGCTGAGGCTTGATTTGCTTCCATGCATTCTACAGTACATGCACATCTGGTCAATTGGGAAATGGTAGTGGTTGTTCGGGTGCCAATCAAACAGTTTGATTTGTGATGGATGATTTGCACCATAGAAAGCATCCTATCCATCAGCATCACAGTTTGGTATAGCAACTACTCTTCCCAAGACCGCAAGAAATTTCAAAGTTGTGACCAGCTCAGCATATCGCAAAAAACAGCCTCCACTCCATGGGCTCTGTCTACACATCTCACTGCCTCAGTAAAGCAGCCAACATAAGCAAAGACCCTTCCACCCTGGATAATCTCTATTTCCATTGGGCAGAAGATGCAAAAGCCAGAAAGCACGTACCTTCAGGCTTAAGGATAGCTTCTATCCTGTTGTTATAAGACAATTGCACAGATCTCTCGTATAATAAGATTGATTCTTGGCCTCTCAATCTACCTTGCACATTGTCTGCCTACACTGTACTTTCTCTGAAACTCCATATTCTTACTGTTTTTTCCTTGTACAACCTCAATATATTGATGTGATGAAATGAAGTGTATGGTGGCATACAAAACAAAGTTTTTCACACTACCTCATACATATGACAATAATAAACCAATTTACAAATTGACATGTAAGCTTGTGGTAGGCAGTCAGGAGACGAACTATTTGTTACAGTATACCAGCCCTCTCATCACAGTATTTATGCCATCAAATATTCACTTACAACAATTTCACTAGGCATACACATACTTCTGCACATGATGATAAATTTGTCTTAACTTTGTTTGAGTTGACACTTGTGCAAATCCACTGAAATACACATAATCTGAAAACTAATTATGCAGACCACCTACATACTCATCCAAGTCATTTATATATTTTACAGTGCTGGTACTAGCATCAAGACAATTTAGGATCCAATTTGTCAACATGCTTTTGAACCCTTGCATCTTAATCCTCTGAACCAGCAGATCATGTAGGACCTTGTCAATGTAAACTGTGTCTACAATGCTGCCTTCAATTTTCTTAGTTACCTTAGTTATAAAGATACAACCAGGCAAGAGTAGTCAATACTGGTATCTATCAGATAATATGTGCAGTGGAGTTTTTCCTTCAGGAACGTCTCATGTTCAGTGTTGAACCGGGCAAAGACTGTCCTATTAATCTGTTATTCAATCTGAAGGAGGTATTACTCTTAAGCCACATATTATATTCATATGAATTGACATGCTTGTATCTTCAAAGGCGTGTGTGGTCATTTGTGACACTTAGGCTGGGTTACAGCTGTCCCTCTAATAGGGAGCACAGATCTGCAACTGATTTATCAACCCTAAACCACAGAAGTAGCTCCTTATTGCCAAATGCACCTGACATGTCATGAAATAATATCCAGCAAAACTGATACACACTGAACACACTTTTTTCATTTTCTATGATGAAATTCAGTTTTTGTGGCTCTTCAAAACTGGCCGCTGTGACTAGTTTCAGCTTTAACTTGATTTAGGTTTGCTTTGATTTGCCAATTATCATGGGACTGACTCTGCACTTAGATACTTTGTTGCTTCTTCTGCTCCATCAAAATTGATATTTCTAAGAACTGCTCTGAGAAGCCCATAGTTTTTTTTAAAATGTTGAACTGGAAAATAAACAAAAGAGATTTGGAAACTTAAAGCAGTCAGGATCAGTCTCGGTCCAGATGATAGGTGGTCTGTGCCAATATTAGTGTACAACCGCTGATTGTTTCTGCACAGATTTTCATTCCGAAAGGCTTTAAAATAAAAATGTTAGGCTAGAAATTCATACAGCACGGTTTTTTTTTCCACAAAAATCAGTACAATCCAGAATGGAGAAATTGCTCTGGGCTGAATTGAGAATTCTAAAATTTAGCTGGGTGCGCTGGTGTTTTTTGCGTTTGTAGTGAGGTTGTGTCTTCCACCTTGGATAATGCACTTCTTTCCCCCTGCAATTCTGCTATATAACTGTGCTGGAAAAGTTTGTCCGCAAGGTCCTGGGTGCTCTCAGCATCCCGACTGCTGCCTCTGCAGTATTGTGATTTTAGCTAAGGATCCACAAGCAGGACCCAGTTTGGCACTGGGACCCCAACCTCTAACCGCTCCCAGCACTACCACACCAGGCCCTGATCCAAGCAGCCAACCATTGAATGGAAGGATCTTTTTCATTTGTAAACACTTCCCTGGACCTACCACCACTCTCAGACAGAAGCCAGATTCCTTTGTACTCTCCACAATTGTGTAGCATAAGTACTAGGGTTACACAACTGCTCTTCACCCCTCCCCCACCAACCCACCAACCAATGCCTTAGGTTTGCAGATTCTTTTAAGTGGTGGGTTCTTGACTAAACCTATCAATTTTTAAATTGTGCATCAGTGGATTAACACAGCATAGTCATCAATCATTTCTCTGGCCCCCTAGGTTTCCAAAGTCAGGATGTTAGAATTGGGAAAATTTGCCCTCTTTAAACTCTGTGAAGAAATGCTAAATAAAAAGAATGTGCAAAGGAAATCCTCCCACAACAAACAATTGCTTCTACCCCTTTCTCCAATCCATTACCACTAATCACCCTGAACAAAATGGGATTTTCAGTTACTTAATGAAACCTGGAGATTGTTAACCATTAGAACTCAATATATAAAGTGATAAGAAAATCTAGACTGGTCAGCTATACATTTAATTAAGTTTGAAAAATAAGAAAGCACTTTAGTGTTAGGGTTAAATTCTGATAGCTCTGAAGTTCTGCTTCTCCGGCTGTTAAAAAATAATTGAAATTAATTCACAAATTCTTTCTGGTGGAGAAACCAAAGGGTAACTATGCTGCTTTCAACTGAGGCTACACACATGTGAATTTGTGCTACATTTGGTCGAACACCTGAAAAAATAATTTGGAGTAAACTCACAGTCTTCACTAAAAGCCTCAGGAGACCTGCTGAACTTAGCCATGCTGTACAGACCATAATGAATGAGCTACACTGCAACTTTAGTCCAAGGGAAAATTAAACCGCTGATAACAGAACATGGGTTTATTCCATTACATACTGTATTTCTGCTGCCGAGTCAGAAAACCAAGATGCAAATTCAGCAAAAGTAATGAACACAGGCCACTGAAAGATCATATTCTTCATTAAAGTTCACTGCTCAATTTCAGTTCTAGATGATGCACAATGGGGAGCACCAGACAGGGGAAGACAGACAGGGGCATTGGAGCCACAGCGCTTGAGTACCTAAACATGAGATTTGTCATCATTCAATGTCACAACTACCTATATTTTCATGAATCTTTGAATCCTCCAGAACATATCTTCTTTATTTTAAGGGGTTTAAACTAGTGTGTTGGGGCGGAAGTGGAAATTAGAGCAGTAGGTCAACAGGTAGAGAGATTTAGAAAAATGCAGAGGTTAGATCAAGTAAGACTAAGGAACAGTTAATGTACACAGTCGGACTGATGGTCTGAAAATATATTTACTTTAATATAAGGACTATAACTGATAAGGCAGATGAGCTTAGAGCCTGGATTTGTACATGGAATTATGAAGCTGTAGCCATGACAGAAAGTTAATTGAGGGAAGGGCAGGACTGGTAGTGTTATGTCAGAAAGTTTAGATGCTTCAGACTAGATGTAATATGGAGGGGGAGGGGGGTTCATTACTGCTAAGGTAGAATGTCGCAGTGGCACTTAAAGAGGGCACCTTGGTGGGTTCATCGAGTGAGGTCACATGGACAGAAATCAGTAAAAAGAAAAGTATAATCACCATTTTAAAGTAATACCAGAGCATCCCAATAGTCAGAGGAACAAATTAGAAACATAGAAACATAGAAAATTGACAGCATAATACAGGCCCTTTAGCTCACAATGCTGTGCCTACTTTAGAAATTACCTAGGGTTACCCACAACATTCTATTTTTCTAAGCTCCATGTATCTGTCCAAGATTCTCTTAAAATACCTTATTGTATCCGCCTCCACCATAGTCACTGGCAGCCCATTCCGTGCACTCACCACTCTGCGTAAAAAACTTACCCCTGACATCTCCTCTGTACCTACTTCCAAGCACCTGAAAACAGTGCCCTCTTATGTTAGCCATTTCAGCCCTGGGAAAAAGCCTCTGACTATCCACACGATCAATGCCTCACATCATCTTGTACACCTCTATCAGGTCACCTCTCATCGTCACCATAAGGAGAAAAAGCCAAGTTCACGCAACCTATTCTCATAGGGTATGCTCCCCAATCCAGGCAACATCCTTGTAAATCTCCTCTGCACCCTTTCTATGGTTTCTACATCCTTCCTGTAGGGAGGCGACCAGAACTGAGCACAGTACTCCAAGTGGGGTGTGACCAGGATCCCAGATAGCTGCAACATTACCTCTCAGCTCTTGAACTCAATCCTATGACTGATGAAGGCCGATGCACCATATGCCTTCTTAAACACAGAGTCAACCTGAGCAACAGCTTTGGTTGTCCTATAGACACGGACCCCAAGATCGCTCTGATTCTCCACACAGCCAAGAGTCTTACCATTAATACTATGTTCTGCCATCATATTTGACCTACCAAAATGAACCACTTCACACTTATCTGGGTTGAACTCCATCTGCCACCTCAGCACAGTTCTGCATCCTATCGATGTCCCGCTGTAACCTCTGACAGCCCGCCATACTATCCACAACACCCCCAACCTTTGTGTCATCAGCAAATTTACTAACCCATCCCTCCAATTCGTCATCAAGGTCATTTATAAAAATCACAAAGAGAAGGGTTCCCAGAACATATCTCTGAGGCACTCCACTGGTCACTGCCCTCCATGCAGAATATGACTTGTCTACAACCACTTCTGTGGGCAAGCCAATTCTGAATCTACAAAGCAAGGTCCCCTTGGATCCCATGCCTCCTTATTTTCTCAATAAGCCTTGCATGGGGTACCTTGTCAAATGCCTTGTTGAAATCCATATACACTACATCTACTGCGCTACCTTCGTCAATGTGTTTAGTGACATCCTCAAAAAATTGAATCAGGGTTGTAAGGCACGACCTACCATTTTCAAAGTCATGCTGACTATTCCTAATCATATTATGCCTCTCCAAATGTTCATAAGTTTAGCCTCTAAGGATCTTCTCCATTATCTTACCAACCACTGAAGTAAGACTCACTGGTCTATAATTTCCTGGGCTATTTCTACTCCCTTTCTTGAATAAGGGAACAACATCTGCAACCCTCCAATCCTCCGGATATTCTCCCGTCCCCATTGATAATGCAAAGATCATTGTCAGAGGCTCAGCAATCTCCTCCCTCACCTCCCACAGTAGCCTGGGGTATATCTCATCCGGTCCTGGTGACTTATCCAACTTGATGCTTTCCAAAAGCTCGAGCACATCCTCTTTCTTAATGTCTATATGCTCAAGCTTTTCAGTCCGCTGAAAATCATCCCTACCATTGCCAAGTTCCTTTTCCGTAGTGAATACTGAAGCAAAGTACTCATTAAGAATCTCCACTATCTCCTCCGGGTCCATACACAACTTTTCCACTGTCACACTTGATTAGTCCTATTCTCTTATGTCTTATTCTCTTGCTCTTCACATACTATCGCACCTGGTCGGTCCTATTCTCACAGGGTTCATCCTCTTGCTCTTCACATACTTGTAGAATGCCTTGGAGTTTTCCTTAATCCTGCTCACCAAGGCCTTCTCATGGCCCCTTCTGGCTCTCCTAATTTCATTTTAAGCTCCTTCCTGCTAGCCTTATAATCTTCTAGATCTCTATCATTACCTAGTTTTTTGAACCTTTCGTAAGCTTTTCTTTTCTTCTTGACTAGACTTACAACAGCAAACCTCCCTGCCAGGATATTGATCCCCCTCGGATTCAAGTGCAACCCATCCTTTTTGTGCAGGTCACTTCACCCAGAAGAGGTGCCAATGATCCAGAAATCTGAATCCCTGCCGGCTGCTCCAATCCCTCAGCCACGCATTTATCCTCCACCTCACTCTATTCCTATACTCACTGCCACGTGGCACAGGCAGTAATCCCGAGATTACTACCTTTGCGGTCCTGCTTCTCAACTTCCTTCCTAACTTCCTGTAGTCTGTTTTCAGAACTTCTTCCCTTTTCCTACCTATGTCATTGGTACCAATATGTACCACGATCTCTGGCTGTTCACCTTCCCACTTCAGGATATCAGAAACATCCTGGACCCTGGCACCTGGGAGGCAAACTACCATTTGTGTTTCTTTCCTGCATCCACAGAATTGCCTGTCTGACCCCCTGACTATATAGTCCCCTATCACTACTGCCTTCCTCTTCCTTTCCCTACCCTTCTGAGCTACAGGGCTGGACTCTGTGCCAGAGGCACGGCCACTGTTGCTTCCCCCAGGTAGGTCATCCCATCCCAACAGGACACAAACAGGAGTACTTATTGGTAAGGTGGACAGCTACAGGGGTACTCTCTAGTACCTGACTCTTGCCCTTCCCTCTCCTGACTGTTACCCACTTATATGTCTCCTGAATCCCCAGTGTGACTACCCGCCTATAGCTCCTCTCTATCACTTCCTCACTCTCCCTGACCAGACGAAGGTCATCGAGCTGCATCTCCAGTTCCCTAACTCGGTCCCTAAGGAGCTGCAGCTCGACACACCTGGTGCAGATGTGGCCGTCTGGGAGGCTGGGAATCTCCCAGACATCCCACATCTGACACCCAGTACAGAACACCGGCCTCACAGACATTCTTCCTATTCCTATCCTTCACAAGTAACTTACCTTACCTTGACCCGTTATCACTAAAGCCCCACTGAGCCAAAGACATCCTACTCTGACTCCCTCTACTCCAACACCAACTCTATAAAGCTGTCTTCTTTTTAAATTCCAAACACAAGGAAATCTGCAGATGCTGGAAATTGAAGTAACACACACAAAATGCTGGTGGAACACAGCAAGCCAGGCAGCATCTATAGGAAGAAGCACTGTCCACATCCTGATAAAGGGTCTCGGCCCGAAACGTTGACAGTGCTTCTTCCTATAGATGCTGCCTAGCCTGCTGTGTTCTACCAGCATTTTGTGTGTGTTGCGTCTTTTGAAATTCTTCTGGCTGGTTTAACTCGCTGATGTCCACACGCCGTCACAGTCGTGCCTCGATTAAAGGATCAAAAGTTCATGAAAATGATTCTAGGATTGAATGGATTGTTATATGAAAGGCATCTGATTGCTCCCCAGAGTGGTGAATCTATGGAATTCTTTACCACAGACAGCTGTGAAGGCTAAGTCTTCATGTATATTTAACGCAGAGTTTGATAGATTCTTGATTAGTCAGATCATGAAGGGATACAGGGAGAAGGCAGGAGACTGGGGCTGAGAGGGAAAATGCATCAGCCACGATGAATTGGTCTCTTTCTGCTCCTACATCATATGGTCTTCTGGACTTATTTATTCATTCCTCAACTATTAGGGCATGGTAGTGCAGTGAAAATGACATTGGGGCAGTGTTTTGAACTCTGTATCTCCCGCATAAACATATCTGCACCAGGTGCACTGAGCTGCAGCTCCTGAGAGAACAAATTAAGTAACTGGAACAGCAGCTCGATGACCTTGGACTCATACAGGAGAATGAGGAGGTGACAGACAGGAGTTACAGGAAGGCAGTCATCCCTAGATTGCAGGAGACAGGTAACCGGGTGACTGTCAGGAGAAGGAGGGGAAATGCACAGCCAAAGCAGTGTACACCTGTGGCTGTTCCCCTCAATAATAGGTACACAACCTCAGATACTACTGAGGAGCATAATCCACCGGGGGGGGGGGGGGGGCCCACAGTGACCAGGTCTCTGGCACTGAGTTTGGTGCTGTGGCTCAGAAGAGAACAGAGGTGAAGAGGATTGCAGAGTTAATTGGAGATTCCTTCATCAGAGGAACAGAGATAAGGTTCTGTGGGTGTGATAGAGACACGCTGATGTTATGTTGCCTCCCTGGTGCCAGGATCAGGGGTGTCTCGAATCAGGTCTATGGCCTTCTCAAGGGTGAGAGTGATCAGTCAGAGGTCTTGGTACATATTGGCACCATTAACATGGGTAGACAGGGTGAGGAGGTCCTGAAGAGAGATTTTAAGTAGCAAGATAGAAAGCTGAGAAACAGAACCTCCAGGGCAGCAATCTCTGTATTGCTGTCTGTGCCATGTGCCAGTGAGGGTAAAAATAGGATGATTTAGCAGGTGAATATGCGACTGAGGAACTGGTGCAGGGATCTCTTCTGGGGAAGGTATGACCTGTAAACTTGTGGTCAGGTCTACTAGAGCTGTTTTGGAGAAACATAGAACATTACAGCACAGAAACAGGCCTTTTGGCCCTTCTTGGCTGTGCCAAACCATTTTTTGCCTAGTCCCACTGACCTGCACCTGGACCATATCCCTCCCTACCCCTCTCATCCATGTACCTGTCCAAGTTTTTCTTAGATGTTAAAAGTGAGCCCGCAATTACCACTTGATCTGGCAACTCATTCCACACTCCCACCACTCTCTGTGTGAAGAAGCCCCCCCCAATGTTCCCTTTAAACTTTTCCCCCTTCACCCTTAACCCATGTCCTCTGGTTTTTTTCTCCCCTAGCCTCAGTGGAAAAAGCCTGCTTGCATTCACTCTATCTATACACATCATAATTTTATACACCTCTATCAAATCTCCCCTCATTCTTCTATGCTCCAGGGAATAAAGTCCTAACCTATTCAGTTGTGTTCAATTCTGGTCACCTCATTATAGGAAGGATGTGGAAGCTATGGAGAGGGTGCAGAGGAGATTTACCAGGATGTTGCCTGGATTGGAGAACAAGTCAGATGAAGCAAGGTTAGCAGAGCTGGGACTTTTCTCTTTGGAGCGTAGAAGAATGAGAGGGGACTTGATAGAGGTCTACAAGATTATGAGAGGCATAGATAGGGTGGACAGTCAGTACCTGTTTCCCAGGGCACCAATAGCAAACACCAGAGGGCATATGTACAAAATTAAGGGAGGAAAGTTTAGGGGAGACATCGGGGTAAGTTTTTTTTACACAGAGGGTTGTGAGTGCCTGGAATGACTTGCCAGAGATGGTGGTGGAGGCTAAAACATTAGGGGTATTGAAGAGCCTCTTGGACAGGCACATGGATGAAAGAAAAATGGAGGGTTATGGGGTAGTGTGGGTTTAGTACTTTAAGGATTATATGGGTCAGCACAACATGGAGGGCTGAAGGGCCTGTACTGTGCTGTAGTGTTCTATGGTTCTATTCAACCTATCTCTGTAACTCAGTTTCTCAAGTCCCGGCAACATCCTTGTAAACCTTCTCTGCACTCTTTCAACCTTATTAATATCCTTCCTGTAATTTGGTGATCAAAACTGCACACAATACTCCAAATTCGGCCTCACCAATGTCTTATACAACCTCATCATAACATTCCAACTCTGATACTCAATACTTTGATTTATAAAGGCCAACGTACCCAAAGCTCTCTTTACTACCCTATCTACCTGTGACGCCACTTTTAGGGAATTTAGTATCTGTACTCCCAGAACCCTCTGTTCTACTGCACTCCTCAGTGTCCTACCATTTACCTTGTATGTTCTACCTTGGTTTGACCTTCCGAAGTGCAATACCTCACACTTGTCTGTATTAAAATCCATCTGCCATTTTTCAGCCCATTTTTCCAGCTGGTCCAAATCCCTCTGCAAGCTTTGAAAACCTTCCTCACTGTCCACTACACCTCCAATCGTTGTATCATCAGCAAATTTGCTGATCCAATTTACCATATTATCATCCAGATCATTGATATAGATGACAAATAACAATGGACCCAGCACTGATCCCTGTGGCACACCACTAGTCACAGTCCTCCACTCAGAGAAGCAATCCTCCACTACCACTCTCTGGCTTCTCCCATTGAGCCAATGTCTAATCCAATTTACTACCTCACCATGTATACCTAGCGACTGAATCTTCCTAACTGATCTCCCATGTGGGACCTTGTCAAAGGCCTTACTGAAGTCCATGTAGACAACATCCACTGCCTTCCCTTCATCCACTTTCCTGGTAAACTCCTCAAAAAACTCTAATAGATTTGTTAAACATGACCTACCATGGGAGGGTTTAAACTAATTTGGCAGTGATAGTGCTGAAGATGAGGTGGTTGGTTTACAAACAGAGGCAATGTGTAGTGAGACTCCTCACAAGGAGAGGCTGATGATGGTGCAAAATTGCAGTCAACAGGATGAATTACAATGTAAAAGGTGGACAAAATTGAAACGGGTGAATATAGGACTGAAGGTGTTATATTTGAATGCATGTAGTTGTAACGCTTGGGGCTATCGGCATTTGTTTGTCTAGGGGAAAATCCGTCCACCCACCCAATTGTGTCTCCCGTTTGTGCAGACGTGGTGTAATGCACACTGGAACAAACTCGCACACACAATATCAGACAGCACACAATGTACGTTTACAGAGTACACTTCATAAATCTTACCAGAACTAGGTAATTAATAGTGATACATTATAAAAAGAAAGGAAAAGGCGCCAAAACTTATCAGAGTTCAATCAATTCGTGCACAACCGTTGGAGCTCAATTATTGAAGCCTTCGGTCCACCATTCGATCTTCTCCGACCTCCTCGACCTGCCACCTGGGACCAACCTCGGTGGTCGACCAGAGCAGGTCCAGCACGTCCGTCCTCTTCAGTTCTCCTCTCGAGAAACCTGCCACTCACTCCAGGTTCCCACACATACAGATAGAATGACAACACTTCCATTGGTTAGTTCCTCCATTATCAATAATTATAACCCAAACATTTCAACTAAACAGAGCATTACCTCATCAGTTACCCACAAAGAAGCCATTTCATTGTAACGCTACAGAGAAGCCATTTTATATAAACAGTTAACAGTTAACATTACAGTAAATAATCTGAGAACCCTACATTCTCCCCCCACCGAATTAAGTCATGCCCTCATGACATTCAGATAATTCGCCAACCCTTCCTGTAGAACACACCGCCCAACCCAAGTGCAGAAAGCAGTGGCATAACTCCCCAACACAGTGGAGATCACACCCTGTTCTCCAGGTGCCACATAGACTAACCTATCTGGGGAATGCCTACTTCTCTGAGACCTGCGCACTCCTTCTTCTAACTCCTCCACCTCGGACAATACGGGAGACTTACGGGAACTATGAGGCGAACCCTCCTGCGAGCAGTCACCCAAACCCCTCTGCAGCTCGGAACCCTCTATCTCTTGCTCGGGCCCCTCATCCTCCCTGCCAACGCCCTGGGGTACCCCCGACAGCCCACCAGTAGTCCCCCTTACTCCATCTAACCCAATGGTGGAAGGGCCAGTGGTCTCCTCCTCCATCATGGGGGCATCAGCAAACGGCAGCATGTACCAATCATCCGAGTCATTATCCTCCGAGTCAGTATCCCTCACAGGGGCTGGGCCCGGGCCCACCTCTCCCGGTGTGGGCTCTTCCTCCTCCCTTCGTGGACGCAAAGTCCTGGTACTAGCTGCAGCCGGCACCTCGGGCTCCCGCTCTACCTGTACATCTCACCCCAGGGGCAACAGATGATTCCGATGGAGAATCTTGACGGGCCCCTTCCCATCCTCGGGCCGCACTCGGAAAATCAGTAAGTTGGGCAACTGACTCTCCACCACATAGGGCATGCCCGACCAGCAATCAGCCAGCTTGTGCTTCCCAGGCAATCCCAAATTCCTTATGAGGACTCAATCTCCCGGCAGGAGTTGGGAGAACCTCACTTTCTGGTCGTACTTCTTCTTATTTCCCCGATTCTGTTTAGTGGCCGCCTCCCCAGCCAACTCATAAGCCCTTTGCAGCTCTTTCTTCATATCAGCCACATACTTCAAGCAAGGCTTCGGCAAAACTTCACCCGTGGCAGGCCCGAAACAGAGGTCAATGGGCAACCTTGCTTTGCGCCCGAACATCAGATAATAGGGCGAGTACCCAGTAGCGTCATTACGTGTACAGTTGTAACAGTGAACCAGATGTCCAATATGTTGACTCCATTGACTCTTTTTGCTGATCTCCAGAGTCCCAAGCATGTCTAGCAGGGTCTGATTAAACCTCTCTGGCTGGGGGGTCGCCCTGTGGATGATAGGGCTTGGTCCTCGATTTCTGAATTCCCAGCAGCAGAATTTCTGTTTTTCATGTAGTATTTCTGTTTTTGCAAGTTTTTAATCTATTCAATATATGTATACAGCTATTTTTTTAATTTAAAAATTCTTGTGTCTGCTCCTTTGTATAAAACCATTTAAATGATTCATCTTCTGTTGTAATTCTCAGTCGAGTCGGAGAATGAAGACAGGGTTTAAAATTTTGGCTGTATAGCTATGCCATAACGTTTTTAATACATTTTGCCATAACTTCTGATAACTTCAACAATACGAATCTTTTGATCTTGGTAGCCAATCATATCTATTCCACGGGCAGCACGAATCAGACGACCCTTTACTTGAAATTCATGGAATCAGATGGCGATCGGCAATCCTCCGTTTGCAGTCGGCTGAGTGGAGCAGGGCTGCGCGTGTCTTTCTAGATCTTGCTGCATCGGCCGAGATGGGCCTGAACAGAAGGCACAGCAATATCATCTTCATTAGCGGAGAAAAGAGGGGGTTGGTAACCGAAGGAGCATTCAGAGGGAGACATTCCGGTGGTGGTGCTGACCAGGGGGTTGTGGGCGTACTCTACACAAATGAAATGGGTGCTCCAGGCAGACGGGTTGTTGGTGGTTATGCAGCGCAGTGCTGCTTCCAAATCCTGGTTACTCCGCCATTTGCACATTCTTCTGCAGATGAAAGCTGGATGACAGAATTACTGAAGCTCCAAGGGCTTGACAAAAAGTTCTCCAAACTTGAGACGAATTGGGGACCCCAGTCAGAAATAACCCCATGAAGGCGGAAGATGTGATGGATGAGATGGTCGGCTGTTTCATGAGATGTAGGGAGTTTGGGAAGGGCTACAAAGTGCACAGCTTTGGAGAAGTGGTCCACCACAGTGAGCACGGCAGTGTTCCCCTGGGAAGGGGGTAGTCCCGTAACGAAATCCAGTGCAATGTGAGACCAAGGACGGCTAGGAACAGGTAGGGGACGAAGCAATCCAGCAGGTGGTTGGTGGGAGGCTTTTCCACAGGCACGTACAGAACAGGCAGAGACAAAGGAACGGGTGTCAGCATCCATGGAGGGCCAGCAGAAAGGTCTCTTCAGAAAGGCCAGTGTCCGATCGATCCCGGGATGGCAGGCGAAAAGAGCCATATGCCCCCACTGGTTGGGAAGGCCCTCCTCGGAAATGCATCGGACTTCCTGTTCTTAGACCCTGGACGATAGGCGAGTGTAAATCTGAACCGGCCAAAAAATAATGCCCAACAGGCTTGGCAGGAATTCAGGCGTTTGGCAGTTTGGATATATTCAAGGTTCTTATGATCAGTCCAGATGATAAACGGATGTTCCGCTCCCTCCAGCCAGTGCCTCCACTCCTCCAAAGCAAGTTTGACCGCCAGTAACTCCTGGTTCCCTGCGTCGTAGTTTCGCTCAGCGGGGGACAGCCAGCGAGAAAAGAAGGCACAGGGATGGAGTTTTTGGTCAGGGCCTGAACATTGGGAGAGGAGCGCTCCCACCCCAGAGTCGGAGGCATCGACCTCCACAATGTATTGACAAGAGAGGTCTGGTTGGACCAGGATGGGAACGGAGGTGAAACGTCAAGTAGAAGAAACCTGTGCCAACAGGGGAGGATGAGGGTCGGATAATACCTGCTGCGAGAGATTCATTAAAGTACGCCTCCACTGCTTCCCTTTCTGGTCGGGACAGGTTGTACAGCCAACTGGTGGGTAGAAGGGCCCTGGGGAGAAGGTCGACAGTACAATCATAAGGGTGGTGTGGAGACAGGGAAAGAGCCCGTTGTTTGCTGAACACTTCTCCCAGATCGTGGTACTCTGCTGGAACCTTGGATAGGTTGGGGGTCTCAGCGGCAGACGAGGTCGTGGTGACTTTCACAGGGGAAAGGGCCAATTGAAGACAAGTGGAGTGACAGAATGGACTCCAGCTGGCTATCTTCCCAGTGGACCAATCAATGTGAGGATTATGGCAGACCAGCCAGGGATACCCAAGAACTATAGGAGCTTGAGGAGAGGAAATTAAGTTAAATAGTACCTTCTCCCGATGGTTCCCGGAGAAATAACAGGGGTGGTGTGCCGTGTGTGACCTGGGCCAGAAGTCTGCCGTCTAGTGTCCGGGCCTCCAGAGGGGTACTCAACGGTTCCCAAGGAATTTCGGCCTGGGAAGCTATGTCTTCCTCCAGAAGGTTTCCCTCAGCACCGGAGTCCATGAGAGCTGACAGAGGCAGGGATTATTGGTTGTAACAGTAGGTAGCCAGGATCTGCATCCGGGTTCGGGGGATGGAAGGGAATGTTGTCTGGCTCACCAGGATCCCCCTTTCTACTGGTGAGCCTTCCTTCTTTGGCCGAAGGGGACAGGTAGCTCGGACGTGGCTGGACTGGCTGCAATATTGACACTCACCCGCTCTTAGTCTCCGGAGTCGTTCAGCGGAAGAGAGGTGGTTCCGTTCAAGCTGCACGAGTTCCTCTCCCGGGGCAGTGGAAAAAGCCGGACTGGGACCTACTCTTGGAGCAGGAGGAGGAGAGGGACTTGTTCTTGTGGGTGGTGGAAACGAGTGCCGTGGAGTGGCCAATGGTGGTGGATGACCAGATCTTTCCCTATGGTGTTCTCGAAGACGGTTGTCCAGCCTGGTGGCAAGAGAGATCAATGTATCCAGGCTGTCGGTGTCATCCCTTTCCACTGAGGCCCCTTGGAGTGCCTCATCATTCTACCTCGAGTCGACCGTTAACGTCCGGAACTCCATGGAATACTCAGCGACACTATGGGAGCCCTGACGGAGGGTGAGTCGACACTTAGCGGCATCTTTACTATGGATGGGGTGGTCAAAGATCTTTCTCATCTCTGTGATAAAGGTGGGGAATGAAGAGTAGATATCCAGCTGATTATCCCAGTCTGCCATAGCCCACCCTCAACAACCCCATGATGTAAGCTACCTTTGACTTGTCTGTGGAGTAAGTGGATGACTGCTGATCGAACACCAAGGTGCTTTGCAGGAGAAAGGCCCGGCACTTCCCCAAGTCCCCAGCATAATGTTCTGGTTCAGGTATGTGTGGCTGTCTTGATGAGGGTGATACTGACGCATAGGGGGTTGCCACTACAGACTGTCTGGACTGGTTTGACTGAGGTCCAGGAGAGGATGGGGTAAGATTAGTGGATACATGGTCCACCTGGTCACTGACCTTTGTTATGTTAGCGGACAGGGAATGGAGGTTGTCCACGACATCTAGGAGGAGTTGAATCATGAAGACACAGTAGGGAGCCCTGGCTGGTGAGGACTTGTTGCAGGGTCTTTGTGTCTGCTGGGTCTATAGTGGCCAGTTCGTTCTCTTGCAATGAGTGACTGAAGTGAACTCAAGTACAGGACACAGGCACGGAGACTGAGTTTGGATGTTTACACAGGCATAAACGCCGAACAGCAAGCAGGAGGGATCTTGACACGGAACTTTGACTCAAAGACTTGACACGGAGCCTTGACTCAGGGAAACAGAGACTCATAGGTAAATCTTGAAACTGGAACTAAACTTAGAACAAACGGTTCTAAGCAATCGGGGAACAGTTTACTCACAGGAAAAAAAGATAATCAACATCTTAACTCGAGTTGTTAAGCCCCTGTGTGTTAGGTTTAATCATGTTCAATTGGTTGTAGCTGGCATGCTTTTCCTGCAGTCTATGATTATTTAAAGAGGACTCTCAGTCGGTGTCAGTCAGAGAGATTGAATTGTCTTATGATGTCACTCCTCTGAGGCTTTGTTGGTATTCTGATGTCTAACCTCTTGTTTCTGTCTCTTCCTGGGGATCCTGCCATTGCTCTATTTCTGATTCAAGTTGTGACCCTGCTGTCCTGGGTTGAGTAGGTGCCAGCAATCTCTGTAATAGAGAAAGCCTGCTGTTCCTCTGCTCTTGAATTCAGTTCTTTGTGAGCACATCATGACAGATTAGGCCACAGCTGGAATATTGCATACAGTTTTGTTTGCCTGACTATGGGAAAGATGTTGAGGATTTGGAGAGGGTGCAGAAGCATTAACCAGAATGCTGCCTGCCCCTGCTATCATCAGAGACTGGATAAACTTGGGTTGTTTTCTCTGGAGTGTCAGAGGCTAAGTGGAGATCTGATAGAGGTTTACAAGGTTATGAAACATAGATAGAGTGGACAGACAGTATCTGTTTCCCAGGGTTGAAAAGTCTAATATCAGAGGGCATGCATTGAAGGTGTTGGGGGGGGGGGGGGGGAGGAGGGGGAGGTTCAAAGGGGATGTGAGGGGCAAGTTCTTTATTCAGAGAGTGGTGGATGCCTGGAATGCACTTCCTGGTATGGTGGTAGAGGAAAATACGTTAGAGGCTTTTAAGAGATGTTTGATAGGCACATAGATGTAGAAGATGGAGGGCTAGGGGCAGGAAGGGAGGAGGGATTAGTGTTTGGGTGTTTTTGATTTACTTTTTAGCTTGTTTGGTGCAACATTTTGGGCTGAATGGCCTGTTCCTGGGCTGTACTCTTCTAGGTTCTATGTATGAATGGAGTTCCAGCAAAACTGGACAGCAATGAAGCAGAGGAAATAGAGTATAGTCAAATTGAAAATGGAAATTTCCCATTTGTTTGGTCCATGGAGGGATGTACATGGATGACAAGTGACCATTCCCAAGCCACTGGTGTAAGAAGTGGGAGCAGAGACTGTACCTGGTAACATTTTAGATACTGATACAAATGAAATTTGAAGAAATTAGGTGCAGTGAGCTGACAACATAGCAGGGTTATTCAAGAACCCTGTGGTGCTAAAACCTATGGAAATATCATGGAAGGCATGTAGTGTAAGTAGTGTATCATTTCACACTTTGGGTTGTACCATCTGGAATTCCCAAGAGGGGCACACAGCTAATTGAAAAAAATTAGAACAGGGTTGAGAAAAATAGAAAGATTGGGAAAGATAGAGTGGAACTTCCAAAGATAGAAGTGAGTGGGTCAAAATGAAATATTATTATAAAAAACTAGAAGTTAATTTAGAATGTAAAGCCTGGGGGTGGGGTAAAGGTAACTATTGATTTGTGACACACGAAAAATGCTGGTGGAATGCAACAGGCCAGACAGCATCTATAGGAAGAAGTACAGTCGATGTTTTGGGCCAAGACCCTTCGTCAGGACTAACTGAAAGGAAAGATAGTAAGAAATTTTAAAGGGGGAGAGGGAAATGCGAAATGATAGGAGAAGACAGGAAGGAGAGGGATGAAGCTAAGAGCTGGAAAGGTGATTGGCGAAAGGGATACACAGATGGAGAAGGGAAAGGATCATGGGATGGGAGGCCTAAGAAGAAAGAAAGGGGGAGGGGAGCACCAAAGGGGGCTGGAGAGCAGGCAAGGAGTGATTGTGAGGGCAGAGAGAGAGAAAAAAAAAAGGAGAGAAAAAAGGGGGGATAATAAATAAGGGATGGGGTAAGAAGGGGAGGAGGGGCATTAATGGAAGTTAGAGAAATCAATGTTCATGCCATCAGGTTGGAGGCTACCCAGACGGAATATAAGGTATTGTTCCTCCAACCTGAGTGTGGCTTCATCTTGACAGTAGAGGAGGCCATGGATAGACGTATCAGAATGGGAATGGGACGTGGAATTAAAATGTGTGGCCGCTGGGAGATCCTGCTTTCTCTGGCGGACAGAGCATAGGTGTTCAGCGAAACAGTCTCCCAGTCTGCGTCGGGTCTCACCAATATATAAAAGGCCACAGCGGGAGCACCGGACGCAGTATACCACACCAGCCGACTCACAGGTGAAGTGTCGCCTCACCTGGAAGGACTGTCTGGGGACCTGAATGGTGGTGAGGGAGGAAGTGTAAGGGCAGGTGTAGCACTTGTTCCACTTACAAGGATAAGTGCCAGGAGGGAGATCAGTGGGAAGGGATGGGGGGACGAATGGACAAGGGAGTCGCGTAGGGAGCGATCCCTGCGGGAAGCAGAAAGAGGGGGGAGGGCAAGATGTGCTTGGTAGTGGGATCCCGTTGGAGGTGGCGGAAGTTACGAAGAATTACACGTTGGATCTGGAGGCTGGTGGGGTGGTAGGTGAGGACAAGGGGAACCCTATCCCAAATGGGGTGGCAGGAGGATGGGGTGAGGGCAGATGTGTGTGAAATGGGAGAGATGCATTTGAGAGCAGAGTTGATTTGTGAGTAGCTTGCCAGCTGTAAGTGATTACCTTTGTTTCCTGTGAACTGGAAGCTGGTATAACTTGGGCATGGCACAGGTGTTTAAATGATGTCAACTAAGAAGGTGTTTCTCACATTATAGGGTGACAACATTTCAAAATACTTCATAGACTGTAAAGTGTTTTCAGGTTTTCCCGAGCGTATAAAAGGTGCTATTGAGATCCAAGGCTGTCTTTCTTTGTAAGACATAGAGCACCATATTACATTCTAAGCTGAGTGCAGAGTGACTAGTGTGGGAAGCTGAGAATTTGATGAGAGTGGAAATTCACTACAGAGGAGGAGGAAATTGATCTTTTTTGCCAGTTAACACTCAGTGCACCTTAAAAGTCCGAGGCCATAAGTTCTTAAAAGCAGGGACCTATTTCTTAATAGTCCATTAAAATAATAATTTAAGTTAGTTTAACTAATTTGTAGTAAAGCAAAAGTAATTCAATTATTTAAAACCTTAATTGATTAAGGGCATAAAATAAGACCGACAGTGTGAGAACAGTGCAATCCATATGAATGATTTCTACAAGAGTCGATGATTCAAAGAATTTTAAAGTGTGGGAGATTCCGTAAGGGATAGGAGAATAAGAATAAAGTGAGAATGGTAGAATATTTTTATCTGGATATTTTTGGGGCATAATGGTCCTACAGTAGCTAACCATTCATGTTTCTGGTTCTGGACTATAATGAAGATGTGAAGATTCAGATGAGGCAGCACAATCTGAGCTGGGTTCGCTTCTGCAGTCAAGATGAAAGTGGAACTTGATCTTAATGTTGTGGAACTTTACCAACTAATACCCAATGCATTAGTAATCTCCACAGCAAACTCCTTCAGAGTTCTCGGATGCAGGTTACCATGTCCTGGAAATTCACTACATTGAAGTTCCAATAACTTCTCCAGTACTACTTACCTTTTACTGCACAAATTTCTTTGTTCTCATTCATTCTAGACCCATAATTCTCCACTCTTTCCATGGAGCTGATTACCTACTGTATTTCATATGGTTACGTGAGCTTCTGCACACCAAATTTATGTCATTGGGTAAACATCACTTATAGTCATTCAGGCCGACTAAACATATAAGTTCTTGTTCTTTAATTCATCTCACCTGCCTAAAGTTCTCATAGCTTCCAGCTACAGTTAACACCCAGCCACAAACTGCTTAGATTTTCAGTGCACATACTTAACACCAACAAATTCCAATTCTCCCCAAAGATTTCTTCCAAAGCATGGAAAAATACATTATTACACAAACACTGTTTATTAGCTTGGCTGATGCTTGACTCTTTCAATTACACTGAGATGATATTCAAATCAAAATGAAACCTAATCATTTGTTCAGTGATATTGTTGCATTATTTTTGCTGCTATATTTTGTCTGACATAGGATAAAATATGGTTTCATTAAGATTAACGTTAAAATGTATTTTTTTTAGATGGCTTACATCAGTGGTCCCCAACCATTGGGCCGCAAAGCATGTGCTACCTACCGGGCAGCGAGGAAACGATATGATTTGGCGATATGAAACAATATGAATCAGCTACACTTTTCCTCATTCCCTGTCACACCCACTGTTGAACGCACGCGAGGTCATTACGCACACAAAATCATTACCCATGCGAGGTCATCAGTTGCCTAAACGCAGTGATACCCTCATGCCAGGGATCACTGGTTGGCCTCGGGTAACCAGCCACCTCACGCGGCTGGCAAGAAGTGCCGTTGCTACTGGCCTGGAGCACGGACAGATAGGCGCCACCTCTAAACCTGTTTAGCATATCAAATGTTCATGGGGAACCCTGTGCTAAAATATTTGTAGACGACCTAATTCGGGCTCAGGATTTGTAAGTAGCAGAGCAGCTACCTCACTGCGATCTACTGAAAGTCATCCCTCGAGCCAAACTTTTGTCAGCCGCTATCTCTGGACTGCGACCGTCGCGGCCCCGGTACAGAGGCCTCTGGCCCTTACCTTGTCCTCTCACTTGTGTGTTGCAACCATACGAGGAAAATATGTGCTGTGTGTTTAATATCCAAATCTTACTTAAAAAGTTATGATGCTATTGACTTATAAGTGAGTGATAATTGACTTATCACTATATTCATGGGAGGAAAATATGCGCTGTGTGTTTAATATTAAATTCGTTAGATAAACCCTTTAAGAAACAAAATTATAAATGACTTATAGTTGACTTATCACCTATATTCTGGTTGTGATTAACACCCGCCCCCTGTCAGCCGGTCCGCAAGAATATTGCCAATATTAAACCAGTCCGCGGTGCAAAAAAGGTTGGTGACCCCTGGCTTACATAATTACTGTATATCCCATGCAGTGTAAACTACCACAACTATCTGGTCATTAGGACTGGAGAGAAAAGATGAGAAGTCAGAGTAAGAAGGTGGGTGGAGGAGAGGAAGAAGTACAAGATGGTAGGTGATAGGTGAAACCAGGTGAGAGGGTGAAGTCAATTAGTGAAAGAGATAAAGGGGAATCTGTTCGGGGGAGCACAGAAGGACATGGAAGAAAGAGAGGGGGAGGAGTACCAGAGGGAGCACAACCCCTCCCATTTTGATGTTTGGTCTGAACAACAACTGAACATCTTAACCATGTCTGCATACTTTTATGTATTAATTTACAGCCACATGATTGTCTGATTAGATGTTTGCATTAATGAGCAACTGTACAAGTGTACATAATAAAGTGGTCACTGAGTGTATTTATTGTTTTCTATTGTAACTTCTGCTCCTTTGCTTCTGTTCCACTGCTTTTCATATTTTTACTCTGTATTTGGCCTATGGTATTGCTCTTTGTCCTTGTAGTGCTTTACTCAATGGGTTGTAAGATGGCAGCGCATTCGAATGCAGAGGCCTTTCGTGGGCCAAACAAAGGTGTTTTTATCTTTTTTTAGATGTCTTTTTTTATGATGACAGGACAATCCTGGACATTAAGAACTTCAAGTACTGCAGGTCTACCCCATCAGTGAACTGCTCATTGCTGGAGGAGCTGGACTTGCTGTGGACTGTGTTACTGCCTGCTACATGGGTGCATGGGAAGGGGTGATTGTCTTGAATGTTTCTCTTGTGATTGTAAGTCCCTGTTGGACATTGATAATGTAAAATGCTGCAAACTTATTTCGATTGTTTATTGGGAAGACAGACAGCAGGTAGCTGCATGGCCTCGGTTGTAGCGAGGACGAGGCCTCAAGACACAGGCTTGCCTGTTGCAGCAGTCCATGAAAGGAGACGTTGGAGGCAGTGTAACGCAGCATCCATGCTGGGTTGAGGGCTGGCTCCTTCCTTTGACATTGGTGCTGCCCTCCAGTGTTCAATTGGTGAAATGACAAACTGGATTGGTGTATAAGTGCGTACATTCGTCTGCGGACTTCTGATAACTGCTTGTTCTTGCCAATTACACCCATGCATCATCAATTTACAGGACATGTCTCTCAGGGACCTGGGCTACAGATTTGTTTTTTGTGTGACTGTATGTTTACTTGCTGTCTTATATGTGATATATGTTGCCTTGTGCTGTGTGTAACTGTTGATGCTATGTTTTGCAACTTGCCCCTGGAGTAATGCTGTATTCACAGGTATTCATGTATGGTTGAATAATAATTAAACTTGAACTTGAATTTGTGATTTCGTACTGTATTGGACATAATACGCAGCAGCCTTTCCGGACTCTGGATTGGGGATTGCCAAATGTTATGTGGATTTTCTGGTGTAGTCTGTTTTGTCGTGTGCTTTTGTGATATCATTCTGGAGGAACGTTGTCTCATTTTTCAACCGCATTGCAGTTGTGGTTTCTAAATGACAATAAACTGAAATTCAATAATATTATTCCATGATATGTACCAGAATCAGATTTACTATCACTGAATTGTGCATTGTGAAATATGTTGTATTGTGTTAGTACAGTGCAAAGAAATAAACTAACAATAAATTACAAACATAAATAAATAGTGCAAAAACAAAACAATAATAACATGCAAGAGAAAATCTGCAGGTACTGGATATCCAAGAAACACACACAAAACGCTGGAGGAACTCAGCAGGCCAGGCAGCATCAATGGGAAAAAGTATAGTTGATGTTTTGGGCTGAGACCCTTCAGCAGACTTGGAGAAAAAAAGATGAGGAGTAGATTTAAAAGGTGGGGAGGGGGAGAGAAACACAAGGTGACAGGTGAAACTGGGAGAAAGAAGGATGAAGTAAAGAAATGGGAAGTTGATTGGTGAAAGAGGTACAGGGGTGGAGAAGGGGGAGTCTGATAGGAGAGGACAGAAGGCCATGGAAGAAAGTAAAGGGGGAGGAGCAGTAGAGGAGGGCAATAGGCAGGCAAGGAGATAAGGTGAGAGAGGGAAAAGAGGATGGGGAATGGTGAAGGAGGCTACCCAAATGGAATATAAGGTGTTGTTCCTCCAACCCGAGTGTGGCTCATCGTAACACTAGAGCAGGCTATGGACTGACATGTCAGAATGGGAATGGAAAGTAGAATTAAAATCAATATCAGAATGAGGTTTATTATCACTGGCATGTGACATGTAATTTGTTAACTTAGCAGAAGCAGTTCAATGCAATACATAATCTAGCAGAGAGAGAAAAAATAATGATAAATAAATAAATAAATAATGGACAAGTAAATCAATTGCTTGTATTGAATAGATTTAAAAAAGTGCAAAAACAGAAATACTGTATATTAAAAAAGTGAGGTAGTGTCCAAAGATTCAACGTCCATTTAGGAATCGGATGACAGAGGGGAAGAAGCTGTTCCTGAATCGCTGAGTGTGTGCCTTCAGGCTTCTGTATCTCCTATCTGATGGTAACAGTGAGAAAAGGACATGCCCTGTGTGCTGGAGGTCTTTAATAATGGACACTGCCTTTCTGAGACACTGCTCCCTGAAGATGTCCTTGGTATTTTGAAGGCTAGTACCCAAGATGGAGCTGACTAGGTTTACAACCTTCTGCAGTTTCTTTCAGTCCTGTGCAGTAGCCCCTCCATACCAGACAGTGATGCAGCCTGTCAGAATGCTCTCCACAGTACAACTATAGAAGTCTTTGAGTGTATTTGTTGACATGCCAAATCTCTTCAAACTCCTAATAAAGTATAGCCACTGTCTTGCCTTCTTTATAACTATATCGATATGTTGGGATCAGGTTAGATCCTCAGAGATCTTGACACCCAGGAACTTGAAGCTGCTCATTCTCTTCACTTCTGATCCTTCTATGAGGATTGTATCTGTTCCTTTGTCTTACCCTTCCTGAAGTCCATAATCAGCTCTTTCGTCTTACTGACATTGAGTGCCAGGTTGTTACTGCGGCACCATTCCACTAGTTGGCATATCTCACTCCTGTACGCCCCCTCGTCACCACCTGAGATTCTACCAACAATGGTTGTATCATCAGCAAATTTATAGATAGTTTTTAAATTATGCCTAGCCACACAGTCATGTGAATGCAGAGAGTAGAGCAGTGGGCTAACCACACACCCCTGAGGCGCACCTGGGAGATCCCAATTCTTTTGGCAGACGGAGCTTAGGTGCTCAGCGAAGTGGTCTCCCAATCTATGTCGGGTCTCACTGTTATACGGGAGGCCACACAGGTAACACCAGACACAGTATATGACCCCACAGACTCATAGGTGAAGTGTCACCTCACCTGGAAGGACAGTTTGGGGCCGTGAGTGGTAGTGAGGGAGGAGGTGTAGGGGCAGGTGTAGCACTTACTCCGCTTGCAAGAGTAAGTGCCAGGAGGGAGACCAGTAGGGAGGGATGAATGGACAAGGGAGTCAGGTAGGGAGTGATCCCTGCAGAAAGCAGAAAGTTGGGTGGGGAGGGAAAGATGTACTTGGTGGTGGGATCCCATTGGAGATGGCAGAAGCTCTGAAGAGTTATGTGCTGGATATGGAGTCTGGTGGGGTGGTAGGTGAGGACAAGAGGAACCCTATCCCTGGTAGGGTGGCGGGAGGATGGAGTGAGGACAGATGTGCGTGGAATGGATGAGATGTGGTTGTGGGCACATCCCTTTTGTTTTGGAATGAAAAACCTCATCCTGAGAACAGATGCAGCGGAGACAGAGGAATTGAGAGAAGGGGATGCCGTTTTTACAAGTAACAGTGGGAAGAGGTAAAGTCCAGGTAGCTGTGAGAGTCCATGGGTTTATAATAAACATCAGTAGATAAGCTGTCTCCAGAGATAGAGACAAAGAGATTGAGAAAGGAGAGGGAGGTGTTGGAAATGGACCCAGTAAATTTGAAGGCAGAGTGGAAGTTGGAGGCAAGAATAACATGATCATGTTTATGGGTTAATGGACCATTCACAAATTAGGTGGCAGAGGGGAAGAAGCTGTTCCTAAGAAGTTGAGTTTAGGGCTTCAGGCTCCTGTACCTACTCCTTGATGGTAGTATTGAGAAGAAGAAATGTACTAGGTGGTGAAGGTACTTAATGATGGCACTTTCTTGAGGCATTGTCTTTTGAAGCTGTCCTTGATGGTGAGGATAGTTGTCCCTGTAATGGATCCAGCTGGATCTACAATCCTCTGCAGTCTCTTTTGATCCTGGGCATTGGCGGTGATGCAGCCAGTCAGAATCCTCTCCATGGTACCTCTGTAGAAATTTACTAGAATCTTTGGTGACATACTAAATTTCAAATTCTCCTCAAAATGGAATGAGATAGATCAGTTGGTTGAGTGGTGTTGCAAGCACCACCTCACACTCAACGTCAGCAAGACAAAGGAATTGATTAGGGTCTTCAGGAAGGGGAAGGGGAACTTGGAAGAACACAGCACTAGTCCTCATTGAGGGGTTAACATTGGGAAGTGTAAATTGCTTCAGGTTCCTTTCTATTAACATCTTGGAGGATCTATCTTGGGCCCAACACTGACGAATCATGAAGAATACATGCCAGCAGCTCCACTTCATTAGGAATTTGAGGAAATTTGATATGTCAAAGACTCTTTCAAATTCCTATAGATGCACGGTGCATTCTGACTGGTTGCATCACAGCTTGGCATAGAGGCTTCAACGCACAGCATTGAAAGTGGCTGCAAAGGATTATAGACTTAACCAGCTCCATCACAATCACAGGCCTCCTCATCATTGAAGACATCTTCAAAAGGAAGTATCCATCACCAAGGGCATTCAAAACATGTTCTCCTCTTGTCATTGCCATTGGAGAAAAGATACAGAGGCCTGAAGACTCACACTCAATGATTCAGGAACAGCTTCTTTCCTTCTGCTGTCAGATTTCTAGACTTCCACTCTAGAATATCAAAGATGTCTCCTTCTTCATAAAGTAGCCTCCTCAGACTCTCCTCCTCCTCCCCCCACCACTGTGGAGCCCTGACCTGGATCTCTTCTATTTCCCAGATTTCCATTCTTACCTCATTTCTAGCCCCTCCTCCCACACCATAGGGTGCTGTTTGTTGCCTCCACCTCTCACCTCCGAGCTTCTACTGCTATTTTATCTGCCTATCACCCCTCTTCATTTGAATCCACCTATGGCTGGACAGGACTTGCTCCACTTCTTTCCCAAACTTTTTTATACTGGCTTTATCTTTATCTTTCAGTCCAGATGAAGGTTCTTGACCCAAAAAGTCAATTGACAATTTCATTCCACATATGCTGTTCAATGAGTTCCTCCAGCATCTTGCTTTTTTGCTTCAGATTCCAGCATCTGCAGTCTCTTGTCTCCAAAAAAAATAAAATGTTGATCTTCATTGCAAGGGTGCAGAGAGCAAATACACAAATGCTTTGCTACAGATGAACAGGATTTGATGAGCCTCTCCCTGAAGTGCTGTATACTGTTTCAGTCTCCTTACTTAAGGTGTGATATAGAACAGTTGAATGGGTAGATTCTTTGGAAGGAATGTTGTCTCATGAGGAAGGATTGAACTGATTGAGACCCCGCTCATTATTTAGAAGACTGGGAAGTATCTCATTGAATTCTTCTCCCTGATTAATAGTTGGAAGTCACATCTAAGATGATGAAATGCAGTGAGAGATTGGTCATGGCTGGAATGGACTCCTGCCTCAGCAAGGATCTGGACCCACTGCAAATTGCCTATCATCCCAATAGGTCCATGGCAGACACAATCTCAATGGCTCTTCACACGACCTTAGATCGCCTGGATGATACAAACACCTATATCAGGATGCTGTTCATTGATTATAGATCTGCATTTAACACCATCATCCCCAAAATCCTGATCGATAAGTTACAGAACCTGGGCCTCTGTACCTCCCTCTGCAATTGGATCCTCAACTTCCTAACCGGAAGACCACAGTCTGTGCAAATTGATGATACCTCCTCCTCACTGACAATCAACACTGGTACACCTCAGAGGTGTGTGCTTAGTCCACTGCTCTACTCCCTCTATACCCATGACTGTGTGGCTAGGTATAGTTCAAATACCATCTATAAATTTGCTGATGATACAACAATTGTTGGTAGAATCTCAGATGGAGATGAGAGAGCGTATAGGAGTGAGATGTACCAGCTAGTTGAGTGGTGTCACTGAAGCAACCTTACTCTCAATGTCATTAAGATGAAGGAAGGGCAAGACGAGGGAACACATACCAATCCTCATTGAGGGATCAGAAGTGGAGAGAGTGAGCAACTTCAAATTTCTGGGTGTCAAGATCTCTGAGGATCTAAACTGGTCCAACATATTGATGCACCTGTAAAGGCATCACAGCAGATATATTAGGAGTTTGAAGAGATTTGGGTTGTCAACTAAAATACTCAAACTTCTTATAGAAGTACTATGAAGAGCGTTCTGATAGGCTATATCACTGTCTGGTATGGTGGGGCTACTGCACAGGACCAAGAGAAGCTACAGAAAGTTGTAAAGTTAGTCAGCTCCATCTTGGGTACCAGCCCCCCGTAGTACCCAAGACATCTTCAAGGAGCAGTGTCTCAGAAAGGTGACGTCCATTATTAAGGACCCCCATCACCCAGGGCTGTTACTGTCCAGAAGGAGGTACAGAAGCCTGAAGACACACACTCAGCAATTCAGGAACAGTTTCTACTCATGCCATATGATTCCTAAATGTTCATTGAACCCTGAACACTACCTCATTTTTGAAAATATATTATTTGCTTTAGCACTATTTTTAATTTATTCAATATACATGTACTTACTGTAATTGATTTATTTTTTCTTTCTATATTATCATGTATTGCATTGAACTGCTGCTGTAAGTTAACAATTTTCATGACACATGCCAGTGATAAACCTGATTGTGAATCTGAAAGGTTTTTTTGCTTTTTTCATGTTGCAAAAGGATATCTAAACAGAAATGTTATGGAAAAATGTTTCTGATGTCCAGATTAAAAAAAAGATCAAATGCTGAATTACAGTCAGCAGCATACAATATTGTCTGCTTTAAATTTGATATTGTAGAAAACTGAAAAATTAAAATTAAAATTAGCACTGAAATAGTTAAAGCAAGAGAAAATCTGCAGGTGCTGGAAATCTGAGTAACACACACATAATGCTGGAGAAACTCAGCAGGCCAGGCAGCTTCTATGGAAAAGAGTACAGTCAATGTTTTAGGCTGAGACCCTTTGGCCTAGCCTGCTGAGTTCCTCCAGCATTTCATGTCTGTTGACTAAAATAGTAAAACCAACCTGATCAGAAAAATGTTCTTGAAAAAAAAACATTCATGGTTGAGTGTAGACAATTGGATGCTTCATTCAGGAAATTATCTGACACAAAGTGTAATTATGGTTATAAATCTGAAGTCTGAACTATAAAACATCTGAAGACATTTTAAAGATTGAATCAACAGAAGATATATACTCACCTCGTGGTAGCCCAGAGGCCATTTAACACAATCAATATTTGTCTTCAAGTTACTCTGGAATCTGAGTTTGAATGTGCAGAAGTGCTTCTAAAGTTGTTGTGTATAGACTTTCAGATGTTCCTGGATGCTACTAATATTATGAAATACTGTATATCACTAATCAAATCACAGACTAATTTTCCCTTCACTATCCCAGCACTTCATTTGGAAGTTGTCCCCCAGAAACTGGCCAGGGTCTTTCCAAACCAGAAATCCTAGATCAACAGTTCCGTATGTGCTGCACTTACCATGCAAAATAGAGCTTTCGCTGCTGGTAACCACCAGGAACTCAAGAAATGCAGCCACAATCTACACAAAGTCATCAAGGCAGTGAAACAATACAGGGACAAGATCCAGACACAACTCTCCATCAACAACACAGACAGCTTATGGAAAGGTCTTCACACTATCAAAGACTTCAAAGCTAAATGCAGTGGTGCTGTCAACATCACTGTATAGCTGGATCCTGGACTTCCTGTCAGATCACCAGCAGGTAGTAAGTGTGGGCTCCCTCACCTCTGCCTCTCTGACCCTCAACACAGGAGCCCCCCAGGGCTGTGTCTTAAGCCCCCTCCTCGACTCTCTGCACACCCATGACTGTGTCGCCACTTACAGCTCTAATCTGCTAATTAAATTTGCTGAGGATACCACATTGATTGGCCTTATCTCAAATAATAATGAGACAGCCTACAGAGAAGAAGTCATCACCCTGACACAGTGGTGTCAAGAAAACAACCTCTCCCTCAATGTCACAAAAACAAAGGAGCTGGTTGTGGATTACAGGAGGTATAGAAACAGGCTAGCCCCTGTTGACATCAATGGATCTAGGGTTGAGAGGGTGAACAGCTTTAAGTTCCTCGGCGTCCACATCACTGAGGATCTCACGTGGTCTGTACACACCAGCTGTTTGGTGTAAAAGGCACAACAGCACCTCTTTCACCTCAAATGGTTGAAGAAGTTTGGTATGGGCCCCCAAATCCTGAAGAATTTCTACAGGAGCACAATTGAGAGCATCCTAACTGGCTACATCGCTGCTTGGTATGGGAAATGCAGAAAGTGCTGCGGACAGCCCAGCGCACCTGTAGATGTGAACTTCCCATGATTCAGGACGTTTACAGAGACAGGTGTGTAAAAAGGGCCCGAAGGGTCATTGGAGACCTGAGTCACCCCAACCACAAACTGTTCCAGCTGCTACCATCCGGGAAATGGTGCCACAGCATAAAAGCCAGCACCAACAAGCTCTGGGACAGCTTCTTCCACCAGGCCATCAGACTGATTAATTCACACTGATACAATTGTGTTTCTAAGCTATATTGACTGTTGTGTTGTATATCTTACTATTTATTACGAATTACTATAATTTTCACAATGCACATTCAGATGTAATGTAAAGAATTTTACCCCTCATGTATATGAAGGATGTAAGTAATAAAATCAATTCTTGAATTCAAATTCAAGATGCAGAGTCTGTATGATAGTTACTTCTATGGCATTATCACCTCTCATTAGTGACTTTTAGACCAATGAGATTTCTGTAGTGACAAGTTATCACTTGTCTCAAAAAGCATCATATAGTGCCTATCCATACAGACAAAAGTAAGGAATTCCAGGATCAGCAAGAATTGCTGATTGTGCTTCTTACAGATCCTCCACTGTGCTGGACACAGATGTTATAAATGAGAGATTTTCAGATACATAGATAGATGGAAAAGTACAGCACAGGAACAGGCCATTCAGCCCACTATGCTGTGCCAAACCAGCTAAAAAGCAAATCAAAAACACCAAACATTAACCCCTCCAACCTACACCAGAAGCATTCCTGCACAGGTCCAGTGAAGGACTTTTAAAAACAAGATGTTTTTCGAAGAGAGTCATAATTGGAGTACTGTGCAGACAAAACAGAAGCGTTCCCGAGCAGGTCCGTTGAAGAGCTTTAAGAAGCCAGAATCCATAAAAGAGAGGGAGCAGTCATCATGGGAGCAGTCATCGTCTGGGTAGTCTGAGTCAGAGTAGTAAGGTTTTGGCTCAACAAGGCTGTGGCAAGAAAAGGCGGAGGCAAGGTAAGTAGGTGAATTCATTCCTTATTTCTTTTTTCTGAATTAACTCTTGAAAGAAAAGGGGGTATGTCCACAGAGCCAGTGTTCTGTTCTGGGTGTCAGATGTGGAATTTCCAGGAGACTTCCGACCTCCCCAATGGCCACATCTGCACCAGGTGCATCGAGCCACAGTTGCTTAGAAACCAAGTTAGGAAACTGAAGCTGCAGCTGGATGACCTTCATCTTGTTAGGGAAAGTGAAGCAGTAATAGACAGGAGCTACAGGAAATTAGTCTCCCCAAAAGCCACAGGAGACAGATAAATGGGTGACTGTCATGAGAGGGAAGGGAGAATGTCAGATAGTGGAGAGCACCCCTGTGGCTGTTCCCCTCAACAATAAGTACTCCATTTTGAGTACTGTTGGGGGCGGGGGGAACAATCTACTTGGGGGAAGCAACAGCGTCTTACCTCAGTGGTTGGTAAGTTGATGGAGAAGATCCTGAGAGGCAGGATTTATGAACGTCTGGAGAGGTATAATATGATTAGGAGTAGTCAGCATGGCTTTGTAAAGGGCAGGTCGTGCCTTACGAGCCTGATTGAACTTTTTGAGGATGTGACTAAACACATTGATGATGGAAGAACAGTAGATGTAGTGTATATGGATTTCAGCAAGGCATTTGATAAGGTACCCCATGCAAGACTTATTGAGAAAGTAAGGAGGCTTGGGATCCAAGGGGACATTGCTTTGTGGATCCAGAACTGGCTTGCCCACTGAAGGCAAAGAGTGGTTGTAGATGGGTCACCTTCTGCATGGAGGTTGGTCACCAGTGGAGTGCCTCAGGGATCTGTTCTGGGACCCTTACTCTTCATGATTTTTATAAATGACCCATACCACAGAAAAAATGTGTTGTCATTGGACAGAGTCCAGAGGTGGTTCACAAAGATGATTCTAGGAATGAAGGGGTTAACATATGAGGAGCATTTGACAGCTTTGGGCCTGTTCTCACTGGAATTTAGATGAATGCATGGGGATCTCATTGAAACCTACCAAATGTTGAAAGAACTATATAGAGTGGATGTGGAGAGGATGCTTCTTATGGTGGGGGTATCCAGAATTAGAGGGCACAGCCTCAAAATTGAGAAGCAACCTTTTAGAACAGAGGTAAGGAGAATTTTTTTTTTTAGCCAAAGAGTAGTGAATCTGTGGATGCTCTGCCACAGCTTGTGGTGGAGGCCAAGTTCATGGGTATATTTAAGGTGGAAGTTGATCATTTCCTGATCGGTCAGGGCATCAAAGGATATGGCGAGAAGACAGGTGTATGGGGTTGAGTGGGATCTAGGATCGGACATGACGGAATAGCAGAGCTGACTTGATGGGCTGAATGGCCTAATTCTGCTCCTGTGTCTTATGTTCTTATCTTCTTAGATCCCTCCACCTTCCTTGCATCCATGTGCCTATCAAGATATCTCTTAAAATATTCTAATACAGTTGCCTCTACCACCATACCAGGCAGCCAATTCCAGGCATCAATCACTCTCTGAGTAAAAAACTTACCCCTCACATGTCCCTTGAACCTACCCCCTCTCACCTCAATGCATGCCCTCTGGTATTAGACATTACAGCCCTGGGACACAGATTGTCCACCATCTACGTATGCCTCTCATAATCTTGTAAACCTCTATCAGATCTCCCCTCAGCCTCTGACACTCCAGAGAAAACCACTCAAGTTTATCCAGCCTCTCATGATGGCACATGCACTCTAAACCAGGCAGCATCCCAGTAAACCTCTTCTGCACCCTCTCCAAAGCCTCTACATCCTTCCTATAGTGGGGAAAACAGAACTGTACACAATACTTCAGATATTGCCTAACAAAGTTTTATAAAGTTTCAACATAACCTGCTGACTTTTGAACTCAGTGCCTCGACTAATAAAAGGAAACATTTCATAAGCTTTCTCAACCACCTTATCAAAGTGGCTCCTTGTCAAAGCTCACTTTCAAGGAGCTATGAACTTGGATCCCAAGATCTCTCTGCTCAGCAACACCGTTAAGGACCTTGCCTTAACTGTGCACTGTCTCCTTACATTTGCCCTACTGAGGTGCAACACATTACTTTAAGGTAGAGGTTGATAGATTCTTGATTAGTCGGGGCATGAAGGGATATAAGACCATAATAAGTCCATAAGACATAGGAGCAGAATTAAGTCATTTGGCCCATCGAGTCTGCTGCACCATTCAATCATGGCTTATTCTTTTTATCCCCTCTTCAGCCCCACTCGTCCACATTCTCCCTATAACCTTTGATGTCCAATCAAAAACCTATCAAGCTCTGCCTTAAATATACCTAACAGCCTGGCCTCCATAGCTGCCTGTGGTAACAAATTCCACAAATTCAATACCTTCTGGCTCAAGAAATTTCTCCTCATCTCTGTTTTAAATGAACGGCCCTCTATCCTGAGGCTGTGCCCTCTTGTCCTAGACTCTCCCACCACAGGAAACATCCTTTCCATGTCTACTCTGTCTAGGCCTTTCAACATTCGAAAGGTTTCAATGAGATCCCCCTTCATCCTTCTAAATTCCAGTGAGTACAGGCCCAGAGCTATCAAACGTTCCTCATATGATAAACCTTTCATTCCCAGAATCATCCTTGTGAACCTCACTCTGAACCCTTTCCAATATGGCAAAAAAGCAGGATATTGGGACTGAGGAAAATTGGATCAAACATGATGAAATGGTGAAGCATACGTGTTGGGCCAAATGGCCTAATTCTGCTCCCATATCTTATGGTCTTATGGTCTAACTCAGCAGGCCAGGCTGCACCTATGGAGAAGTGTAAACAGTAGACATTTCAGGCTAAGACCCTTTAGGACTGTTAACTTCCTGAAGAAGGTTCTCGACCCAAAACGTGGACTGTTTTCTCCAATCCATTTCTTGATGGAATAATCACAGTGGGGTTCAACTCTTCCCTCAGCCTACATTTGCACACATTTTACATCAAGGCAATGGAATGGAAATTAGATGTATAAACCCCATTTGATTCCCTCTCCTAGTTTAGCATGACTGAGGCTAACCACAATGCTACCATTGTCAGGACCAGCATTAACACCAAATCAACTTAAAAATCATCCTGGCTGTGTGGCTCAATGATGTACTTGGACGAGGTTCAGCTGAGTGTTGCAACATGCACAAAACAAACACTCCCATTAACTATTACCCCATGTGCCGCTACCACCCTCCCCTTTAATACCAGTATTTGCATAAATCTGGTATCATTGATCTGTGGTTAACAGCATGAAGTGAAACATGTTTCAGCTTCAAACCAGTTCCTCTTAACATTTCTTGGTTCTAAAGATCACGCTTATAAAATTACATCTTAAATTATTAGAAAGTGGTGCATATGATTGTACTTGATGATGATAATAAGCCTATTAAAAGTAACTAAATAGTTATTTCTTTAAACAACAAGTAAAAGAACAAAGAGAATTATGAGAGAGCTGATAATGGACTTCCTTTTATACAAATTAAAGATTAGCTTTATTTTTCCCATATACCTCAAAACATGAAAAAATATGGTGAAATGTGTAATTTGTGTGGACAAAACTGTGCTGGGAGAAGCCTGTAAGTGTGGCCATGCTTCAGGCACCAACATAGCATGGCCACAGTTTACTAACCCTAACCAGTAAGTGTAGTGTGAATTAGTGTAGAGCATGGAAACAACAGCTTCATTGCTGCTGAGAGGTGAGGGGGAGGGGAGGGGGATGTCAGTTGTGGGGTTGTCTCTGAGCCTTAGCTCAGTGATCTCTCTAGCACTGAAAGCCATTTTATTGCCAATGATATTAATGCAGAAATAAACAGAAAATGCTCAGAAAACTCAGAATCATTTCATACAAAAATAGGAAAACCTACAGATACTGGAAACCTGGCATTCAGCATTGACTGTTTCGCTTTCCACAGGTGTGCCTGAATGGCTGAGCGTTTCTGTTCAATGTGAATCCAATCCGAAAACCAGCCCAACAGTGAATGATAGTACTGTTATGCTCCTGTATTTATCTGTAGCAAATAAAATTCAAAGACATAGATGATAAACCTTTCTTTGGCCACTTCGATAACAAGAGTAAAGGATTAGCAAATCTCTTGTAGAGTTATAAAGGATAGAAATGGGTCCTTTAGATCACCAGATCTATTGGCAACCATCAAATACACATTCACACTAATCCCATTTTTCCTCTCACATTCCTATCAACTTCTCCCCAACTCCCTATTTTGCTGTCAGCCTCCCATACTGGAGGTAATTTACGGTAACCAAACAACATCTTTGAGATGTGAAAAGAAAATGGAGTATCCAGAGAAATTCATGAGACCACCGGGAAAATATAGAGAACACCAGAGGTCAGGGTTAAATCTGGGTCTCCAGAATTATGAGGCAATGGCACTAACCACTAATTTCATAATCATTTAACATGTACTGCAAGAATCTGCAGAATTCATTAGCAGGTTCGGAGCACAGAGCTATCACAGCCCTTTCGAGTGAGAGTGTGGCCTTTTCTGTGCTCTATTCCCCTCTCCAAAAACAAATGGGTTAGCCCTATGTGTCTTGCCATGTGCTGCTCTAAGCCAGCATGTGTGAACAGACCAAAGATAGTGTTGACAGATACATGTCCATTGCATTTCAATTCTAAAAAAATAGTAAATATCTCGTCCTAAGATGTGATTGGCAGTTAAAACTTAAACCATATATTCATGGCAGGAATTTAGTGGAGGATGTATTTTTTGGTGGAATTCCAGATACAATACAGATAGTATTTGGCACAAAGCTTGCTTTTCCTTGTCTCAGTTCTTTTGAATAAGCACGCTATGTTTTTATTTCTTCAGTTCCCTGCAGGGTGAACTTGTCAAACACATGACTTAAAATAAAATCACTGCAACTCATGGGGATGAACCCCTTGGTTGTGTGGAAAGGACTCCAAACTCACCATCATTACACTCTTCAAGTGACTATTATTCACGAGACAAGACAAAGACAAAGGAGCAGAAGTAGGCCATTTGGCCCATTGAGTCTGCTCCGAGCTTGCTTCACCTATGGTTTTCCTCTCAGGATTCTTCTACAGGGGCTGGTCAGTTAGACCTCTCCCTTAATTTCACCTTTGACATAGCAAAAAGTGTTTGACCCATCTGCTCTCAGAGAGCCATAAAGTCATAGATGTATGCAACACAGAATCTGCCCTCCAGCTCAACTTGTCTATTCTGAGCAAACTGTTGATTTGAGCTAATCCCATTTCCCTGTGTTTGGTCCCTATGTTTCCAAACTAATTCTATCCATCAATCAGAGCAGGGAGTACAGAGTTTGAGCATCATGTTACAGCTGTACATGACATTGGTGAGGCAGCACTTGGACTATTATGTATACTTCTGGTCACCTAGCTACAGGAAGTTTGTCATTAAACTGAAAAGGGTACAGAGAAGATTTACAAGGATTTTACTGGATGGTTTGAGCCATAAGGAGAGACTTGATAGACTGGATCTCTTTACTCTGTGGTGTCAAAGGCTGAGGGCTGACCTCATAAAGGCATATAAAATCACAAGGGCTCAGATAATGTTAATGGTCCCAGTCTTTCTCTCAGGGTAGGGGAGCTTAAAACTAGAGGGCTTATGTTTAAAGTGAGATGTGGAAGATTTAATGGGAGGAACACCCTTTTCTACACAGAGGGACCTGTGTAAATGGAATGAGTTGCCAGAGGAAGTGGTAGAGACATGTATAATGACTACATTTAGACAGATGCAATTTAGAGGGATATCAGTCAAATGCAGGCAAGTGAGACAAGCTCAGAGAAACAACTTAGTCAGCATGGACAAGACCAGGGCCTCTTTCTGTGCTGAGTACCTTTATAACTTTATGTTCTTGTAATCAGTAAAACACTATTAGGGTCAGAGCATGCATTCAAGTGCAAGATATATGTCAATTTCAAAGAAAAACAAAATCCTGTGCAATTTCAGGGACTCATACATTGGATAAAATCGGTGCTCTTCTTGCTTAGTTCCCTGAGGTTTGAGTACAGAATTATGTAATAGAACCAGTTTATTAACCATAGAGCTAGCCTCCTTACTAGCATATACAGTACATTCAGTGAAACTAGGGCAATTATAATGGAAGTGTTACATACCCCGTGGGTACCTTGTGACTGTCACATGACCATGATGTAATTGAGTCTCTGCTGAGCATGATGTAATGGTCTTGTGATGGTCTGTTTCAACAGGTATAAAAGGGGAAAGCCTTGCTGTGACGCAGGTCAGTTCGTGGTTTAATTCGTCAGTGACTCCGTTCTGCTGCGTATTCGTCTCATGACGCAGTTTTATTTTAAAGTGGAGTTTTACTTTCTATCTTAAGTCTCAAAGGTTATTGCCGGCAGAGTTCGCCACAACGCTGCCAGTTTTGATTCCTACCTTTGCAATCCAGTCAGAGAGTGAAGATTTATTGAAGTGCAGAAAACCCGAAGGATTGAGTAAAGTTGGTGTCGTCGGCGGTAATACAGGATCGACCTTATTTAATCTTCTTTCAAGGAATTAGTAACCTGCATCCGAGATAGCTCCTGCATTGTGAAAGCAGAAAGAGCTGGCTACAGCATTATTTGCCAAGGAAAGGTCAGTGCCTTTAAGCTGTTTTATTTCCTTCGTCGTAAATTCTTTGGGCAAGGCATATTTCGGATGGGATCAGCAGTAACGTCATGCCGTCGAGGAATTCGTTACTTCAGGAAAGTGTCTCCTAATTGACTGTGTAAGTCATTTGGACTTTGGCATTTATCGCTTTAAAAACTGTGTTCGCATTTATCACTTTAAGAACTGTTTGAGTTGCCATATAGCAGTTAACTTCCGGTTAAGTAAGTTGTTTGTTTACTTTTGGTTTTTTATTGAGCAGTGTTTAATAAATGTTTTATTTGATTATAATAAACCTGTCTCAATTCTATATTCATTGTTGCTGCATCATAACAATATAAGGGTAGGTATTGTGGAATCAGAGCATGTACAGTTGAACCAGGATACATAGAGTGGCATCCACTGTTAATGTAGGTATGAATCTCCCTTTTGGGATTTACATCCACACCTGTTTGATCTATCTGAAGGCCATCAAGAGCTCAATAATATTTTCCAGACTGTTGTTCGTGCTCAGTCTATGAGTTTCAGAGGAGGTTCCCTTAATTGATATACTGATCTGACTCTCCATTAGGTCAGCTGCATCTCACTTATGTGCCAAATCCCATTAACCACTGATCACCCACAGCTCCAGACCTCAGCTGTCCCTCCCCCTACCACTGGTAAAAACAACTTTCAGTATGACCAATAACCCAACAGTCATCATCCCCAGCTACCAGCCACCCACTCCTCACCACTGCCCACCTATCAAACACCTCCATCAAAGCCCTGTGGGATGAATATATGACAAACCTGGCATGATTTCTCTAGCAAACTTCTGCCCTGGTTTCTTCCTGCCAAATGGCATTGAGTCCCTTTCCCATTGATATGGACCCCAACCGCTCCATTGGTCATTCAGTACCAATTCCTGTATCCACAGATCTGGCTCCCAAGCATCCCCCACTGCCAATGGACACATATACCCTTCCCCATTGATTCTGATGCAAAGCCTCCTATCTACTGCTGCCTACGCTAACAATATCCTCCTTCACATATGTATCACCATTGGTGAATGATACTAGCTCCCCACTCAGCAATGCTGAGTACCCACACCGATCCCTCTACTTACACCCACTCCTGGTCCTGACGCATCTATCTACCAATTTTGAGTCACCAGCCACTCAAATATCAACCACAAGACTTGCTTAGTAAACAACTCCTCTCTAACTTTCACTTCTATACAAACCCACACAGGGCTTACCTGATCTTTACAAATGGAAAGGCCATGAGAATACAAGGCCTGTTTGATAACATAAATTACCTCTGATCTTCTGCACTGCTGAATTCCCCGAAAACATTCTAACAAAACTCTTGTTAGCTTACCATGGACCAACCACTTTATGTGTCTAAATAGCCAGTTCCTCTTCTCATCCCATTCTATTTCCAGTTTCCACATGCTCAATTCAAGAATGCTGTGGTGGTTCAGTCCAAAGTCCGTGGTCTGGTCCGCGGTCTCTGGACTCCGGGTTTTCCGGCGGTCCCTTGCTGCGGTTGGACTTAACTAGAAACACCTGAGGCTCATATTGGAACTGGGAATATAAGTGTCCCTGGTATTGAGTGTGGTTGTCTTGTCAAGTCACAGATGGCTGGTGGAAGGCTAGAATGGATGCTTGCCATCCTTGGGGCTGTGTTGGAGAACCATAGCTTCTGGGAGCCTTGCTGGTAGTAGTTGGAGAGGTCATTGCGGTAGGGATTCAGCTGTTTCCTGGGCCAGCTGGGTGGCCGTCAGCCACTCTGAGCTAGGTGGGGATCTGGTTGCTTCTGTAGCCAGCCAAGGCTGCCGGCTGTAACAGCTACTTGGAGCTACCCCGATGCAGAGGTGGAACTGTCTGTTGTTACTTGGTGTTTGTCTCTTCCTGTCCTTGCCCCTGTGGGGTAAGTCTGGCTGTTCTGCTGTTGCCCTGCGGGGGAAATCGGTCTTGTCTTGTCTTTGCCTCTGTTGGGTAGGTCAGGCTGTTCTGCCGTTACCCAACGGATGGTCCTGCCCCACCTTGGTGTGGAGTTATAGATGAGTCCTGGCTTGTCAGTGGTTAAGTCCCGGCTCTATGTCTATGTACTGTCCTGTCTCATGTCAGTGCCCTGTTAAAGATGAGTCCTGGCTTGTCGGAGGATAAGTCCCAGCTCCATGTTGATGTACAGTTCCTAGTCTGCCCCTAGCTCCAGCCTGCAGCCTCGACCCAAGCCTCAAGAACCCAAGTCCCTAGCCAAGCCTCGTCATGTCCTCGGCTGGGTTTGGGGGTCCGGGTCCGAGCCCGAGGCAAGACCCAGGTTCTGGGTCCTTGTCCAGTCTCGGGCTCGGAGTCCACCCCAGGCTCCTTGTTCCCAGTCCCTCGTCCTGATCCTGCTTCCCCTGCCTAGACTGCATCCCGTCCTTGGGTTCCGTCTTGTCCTGTTTCCGGGACTCCAGTGTTTGTATCCTGCAGTTGGATCCTGATTCAACAGCTGACTTATTACAAATGCAACATTATCAACATCACTGGATTTGGCTACTCAGCTCTGAAAGAACATCCTCACTGTCTGCATGATCTAAATGTCTGCTTCATCATTCTTCCCAATTATCCAACTTACCAAACCTTCTTCAGAAACGCCAGGTGACCCACTGTATGCTTGGCCACTTTTTTTCCCAATCCTCTGCTGACATCATCAGACCAGAGTTGGATACAACTTCTATTCTGACATGAAAATTGATGTCTCTACCATCATTAATGACCTGCCCAAGGTCTCTGTGCTGTAGATTCCACATCCAATAACTGTCTTTCCATAGAAACATTGGGCCAGTTGTTGACTCAGCTTCCACTACAACTGCAGAATTACTATTGATTCTTCATCCTTCTGTCAATGCAACATCAAACTCAGCTTCTGACTCCTGACACTCTCCCCCATCAGCATAGCTGCCTCCTTCTGCCTCAGCAGCCTGACCAATGTTGGCACTGTTGAAGCCTTCATTGACTAACTCGGCCAAGAAAGAGAAACATAACACTATATTCCTGATCTCTGGATCCCTACTGTACCTGATGGTACCAATATCTAGGGCAGTACAGGAATAGATTATTTTCAATCAAATAGTCAATTTTTGGATGTCTTGACTATACTTCTTCCCACCCTGTCACATAAAAAAAAATGCTATTCCCTTTTCATAGCTCCTCTATCTCCACCTCATTGTATCACAGGATGAGGCTTTCCATACTAGAACAACTGAAATACCCTCCTTCAAATAAAGGGTTACACTTTAGCCATCATTGATGCTGTGCTCACACGCATCCTTTCCATTTCCTGTTAACTTTGCTTTATGTCATCCTCCCACTGTCAAAATTGGGATAGAGTTCCCCTTGTTTTTATCATCTCCACTTTAAATATACCCACAGACTTGAACTCTACCACATTCTGTGGCAGAAAATTCCACAGGTTCACCACTCTTTGGTAAAACAAATATGTCTTTATCTCTGTTCTAAAAGGTCACCCCTCAATTTTGAGGCTGTTCCCTCTAGTTCTTGATAATCCCACCAGAGGAAACATCCTCTCCATATCCACCTTCTCGAGTCCTTTCAACATTCAGTAGGTTTCAATGAGATCCCCACACATTCTTTTGAATTCCAATGAGTACAGGCTGAAAGCTGCCAAACACTCCTCATATGTTAACCCCTTCATTCCCAGAATCATCCTCATGAACCTCCTCTGAACTTTCTCCAATGACAACACATCCTTTCTGAGATAACGGGCCCAAAACAGTTGACAATTCTCGAAGTGTGGCCTGACTAGTGTCTTATAAAGCTTCAGCATTGTCTCCTTGTTTTTATATTCTCTAAAAACCAATATTGCATTTGCCTTCTTTACCACAGACTCAGCCTGTAAATTAACCTTCTGGAGGTCTTGCACGAGGACTCCTAAGTCCCTTTACACCTCTGATGTTTGAATTTTCTCCCTATTTAGATAATAGTCTGCACTATTGTTCCTTTTACCAGAATGCATTATCATACATTTCCCAACACTGTATTCTATCTGCCACTATTTTGCCCATTCTTCCAATTTGTCTAAGTCCTGCTGCAATCACATTGCTTCCTCAGCACTGCCTACCCCTCAACCTGTCTTCATATCATCCACAAACTTTGCCGCAAAACCATCAAATCCATTAGCCCAATCATTGACAAACAACAGAAAGGAAACGATAGAAAGGGTGCAGAGGAGATTTACAAGGATGTTGCCTGGATTGGGGAGCATGCCTTATGAGAACAGGTTGAGTGAACTCGGCCTTTTCTCCTTGGAGTGGCGGAGGATGAGAGGTGACCTGATAGAGTTGTATAAGATGATGAGAGGCATTGATCATGTGGATAGTCAGAGGCTTTTTTCCAGGACTGAAACGGCTAGCATGAGAAGGCACGGTTTTAAGGTGCTTGAAAGTAGGTACAGAGAAGATGTCAGGGGTAAATTTTTTATGCAGAGAGTGGTGAGTGCATGGAATGGACTGCTGGCAATGGTGGTGGAGGCAGATATGATAGGGTCTTTTAAGAGAGCTCCTGGATCGGTACATGGAGCTTAGAAAAATAGAGAGCTATGGGTAACCCTAGGTAATTTTTAAAGTAAGTACATGTTTGGCACAGCATTGTGGTCCAAAGGGCCTGTATTGTGCTGTAGGTTTTCTATGTTTCTAAATCATTGACGAACAATGTGAAAAGCAGCAGTCCCAGTACTGACCCCTGAGGAACACCATAGTCACTGGCAGCCAACCAGAAAAGGCCCCTTTTATTCCCACTCGTTGCCTCCTGCCTGTCAGCCATTCCTCTATCCATCCCAGTATCTTTCCTGTAATGCCATAGGATTTTATCTAGTCAAGCTGCCTGATGTGTGGCACCTTATCAAATATCTTCTGAAAATCCAAGTTAGTGACATCCACTGCCTCTCCTTTGTCCACCCTGCTTGTTACTTTCTCAAGTAACTCTAACAGATTTGTCATGCAAGGTTTTTCTTTACAGAAACCATGCTGACTTTGACTTATTTTATCATTATTCTCCAAGTACCCCAAAACCCAGTCCTTAATAATAGACTCCAACTCTTTCCCAACCACTGAGGTTAGGCTAACTGGCCTATAATTTCTTTCCTTCTGCCTTCTTCCCTTCTTAAAGAGTGGAGTGACATTTGCTTTCTTCCAGTCCTCCGGGACCATGCCAGGATCAAGCAATTATGACCAATGCATCCGTTATCTCTTCAGCAAGCTCGCTCAGGACTCTGGGATGTAATCCATCTGGTCCAGGTGACTTATCCACCTTAAAATCTTTGAGCTTGCCCAGCAGCACATTTCCCTTTGTAATAGCAATGGCACTCACTCCTGCTCCCTGACACTCATGAACCTCTGGCACACTGTTGGTCTCTTCCACAGTGAAGACTGATACAAAGTACCCGTTAAGTACATCTGCCATTTCTTCGTCTCCCATTACTAACTCACCAGCATCATTTTCCAGTTTTCTAATATCAACTCTCACTTCCCTTTTACTCTTTATATAACTGAAAGAAGTCTTACCCACCTTAAGACCTTTGAGTTTGCCCAGCAGCACATTTTCCTTTGTAACAGCAATGGCACTCACTCCTGCTCCCTGACACTCACAGATCTTTGGCAACCATCCAACGAGTCTCTATATCCAGCACGTTATTTTCTGTAGCCTCTGCCATCTCTAACAGGATCCTACCACTAAGCACATGTATCCAAGCAAATGATTTCCCCCCGCTCCACCTTTATCCCACCCTTATTCCACCCTCTCCCGAGTTATCCTCTTACTCTTGATGTATGTATAGAATGCCTTGGGAGTCACCTAAATCCTACTTGTCAAGGACTTTTCATGGCCCCTCTTGGCTTTCCTCACTCATTCCCTTCCTTAGTTCATTTCTGGCTTCTTTATACTCCTCATGTGCTTCACTTGATCCTGATTTCTGAAGCTTCACATACTCTTCCTTTTTCTTCTTCACTGAATTCATCACCTCTCTGGAGATCCAAGCTTTTTTTATTTTTCCATCCCCATTCTTCCTTCTAACAGGAACATACCTTTCCTGTACTCGGTGCAATTGATCTTTAAACACCCTCCACATGTCTGATGTGGACTTGCCAGAGAAAAGGTGTTCCCAATTAACACTTCTTATTTCCTGTCTAATACCCTCGTAATTTGTCCTACTCCAATCTAAAACTCTCCCACAAGGACCATACCTGTCCTTATCTATAGCTATCCTGAAAGATAAGGTGTCATGGTCACTGTCCCCTACCGGTTCGTCCACTGAAAGGTCGGTCACCTAGCCAGGCTCATTACCCAATGCCAGGTCCAGTACAGCCTCTCCTCCTGTTGGACCGTCCACGTACTGATTCAAGAAACCTTCCTGGAGACACTTAACAGATTCTGCCCCATCTAAGCCCTTACACTAAGAAGGTCCCAGTTTATATCAGGGAAGTTGAAATCCCTTATGACAACAACCCTATTATTTTTATACATTTCCTCAATCTGATTACATATCTGTTCCTCAATGTCCCGGTGGCTATCAGGGGGTCTGTAGTACAATCCCATCGGTGTGATTGCACCCTTCCTATTCCTGAGTTCCACCCAAATGAACTCAGTGTCTGATCCCTCCATTGTGTCTCCCCTGAGTGCAGCTGTAATATTGTCCCTGATGAGTAGTGCAACTCCACCCCCCTCCCCCCCCCCCGTTCACCTCCTCCTCTATCGCTTCTGAAACTTCAAAAACCTGGTACATTAATCAACCATTCCTGCCCCTCTCTCAACCAAGTTTCTGTAATGGCTACAACATTGCAGTTCCATGTACTGATCCATGCTCTATGTTCATCACCCTTACCTATAAAACTCCCAGCATTAAAATATACACACTTTGAACTATCCAACCCACCATACCTGTTATTTTGATTTTTTTTCAACACTTTTCCTGATATCTACCTTCTGATCTGATCCTTCTTTTACTGATCTGGGGCTCCAGTTCCCAGCCCCCTGCAAAATTAGTTTAAACTCTCCCAAGTAGCATCAGCAAACCTTCCAGCTAGGATATTAGTTCCCCTGCCCGTCCTTCTTGTACAGGTCACCCCTTCCCCAGAAAAGGTTCCAATGATCCAAAAGCTTGAAACCCTGTCCCCTGCACCATCTCCACAACCACTCATTAATCTGTGCAATCACCCCATTCCTACCTGCAACAGCCTGTAGCACAGGGAGTAATCTGGAGATTACAACTTTGGAGGTCCTTCTCTTCAGCCTCTTCCCTTACTCGATATACTCACTGCGTAGGAACTCTTCCCCTTTTCTGCCAATGTCATCAGTGCCAGTATGCACCATGGCCGCTGGCTGTTACCCCTCTCCCTTGAGAATATCCTGCAATTACTCTGATATATCACAGACCCTAGCACCCAGGGGGCAATACACCATCCTGGTGTCTCTTTTGCGATAACAGAGTCCCCTTTCCATCTCCCGAACTACTGAGTCCCCTATAACTACTGCACTTCTTGACTTTACCCTTCCTCTTTGAGACTCAGAGCCGGCCACAGTGCACCAGCCTACCTGCTGCTGTCATAGTCTGATGGGTCATACACCCACCAGCAGTATCCAAAGAGGTATACTTGTTGCTGAGGGGAATGGCCACAGCAGAACCCTGCACTAGCTTCTTAATCCTCTCCTGGTGGTGACCCAGCTACTGTGAATGAGTGAGGTGCTTATTGAGTACCTTGCTTCAGTATTTACTAAGGAAAAGGATACAGAAGACCAGGAGATCAGTATTGAGTATATAAATATGTCAGGACATTTAGGAGGAGGAACTGTTGGGCCTTCTAATGAGTATTAAGGTGGAATTTACCCCAGGTTATTGAAGAAGGCAAGAGACAAGATTGCTGGGTCCTTGACCAGTATCTTTGTGCCCTCCCTAGCCACAGGTGAGGTTCTGGAGGACTGGTGAGTGGCAAATGTTGTACCTCTATTTAAGAAGGGAACAAGGGAAAATCCTGGGAACTATAGACCGATGAGTCTTGTGTCAGTTGAGGGAAATTGCTGGAGAAAATTCTGAGGGATCGGACATGTGAGCATTTGGAATTCCATGGCCTAATTAGGGAGAACCAGCTTGGTTTAGTGTGGGGCAGGTCATGTCTTACCAACTTGACTAAGTTTTTTGATAAGGTGACAAGAGCAATTGATGTGGGTAGGGCAGTGGATGTTGTCTACATGGATTTTAGTAAGGCGTTTGACTAAATCCCTCAGGGTAGACTAATCCAGAAAATTAAGATAGATAGATAGATACCTTATTCATCCCCATGGGGAAATTCAACATTTTTTCCAATGTCCCATACACTTATTGTAGCAAAACTAATTACATACAATATTTAACTCAGTAAAAATATGATATGCATCTAAAATCACCCTCTCAAAAAGCATTAATAATAGCTTTTAAAAAGTTCTTAAGTAGTTTACTTAAATACATTGAGTCCTAACCCCGGCACTTTAACATATCTTACTCCTGGCGGTTGAATTGTAAAGCCGAATGGCATTATGGTTGAAGGGACTTACTCAAGTTGGAGGTCTGTAATTAGTGGAGTTCCACAGGGATCTGTACTGGGACCTCTGCTGTTTATGATGTATATAAATGACTTGGATCAAAATGTAGATGGGTGGGTTAATAAGTTTGCAGATGATACCATGATTGGTGGAGATGTGGATAGTGCAGAAAACTGGCAAAGAATACAGCACAATGTAGATCAATTGCAGATATTGGCTGAGGAATGGCAGATGGAGTTTAATGTGAGGTGTTACACCTCAGTAGGGCAAATGCAAGAAGACAGTATACTGTTTAGGGCAAGATCCTTAACAGTGTTGCTGAGCAGAGAGATCTTGAAAGTGGAGCTACACAGATCAATAATATGGTTAAGCAGACATATGGAATGTTTGCTTTTATTAGTCGAGACATTGAGTTGAAAAGTTAAGAGGTTTTGATGCAAATCTATAAAGTTCTGTTAGGCCATATCTGGAATATTGCATACAATTCTGGTCACCCCACTATCAGAAGGATGTTGAGACTTTGGAGAGGGAGCAGAAGAGGTTTACCAGGATGCTGTCTGGTTTAGAGGCATGTGTTATCACCTGAGGCTAGATAAACTTGGGCTGTTTCCTCTGAAGCACCAGAGGCTGAGGAGAGATCTGATAGAGGGTTACAAGATTATGAGAGGCATAGATAAAGTGGACAGAGACTATTTATTTCCCAGGATTGAAATGCCTAGTACCAGAGGGCATGCATTGAAGGTGAGTAGGTTCAAGGGAGATATAAAGGGCAAGTTCTTTATTCAGAGAGTTGCGGAATATGGTGGTAGAGGCAAATATGTTACAGACTTTTGAGAGATGTTTGGCTAGGCACATGGATGGAGGGTTATTGACATGGTGTAGGTAGGAGGGATTAGTGTTTGCATGTTTTTGATTTCCTTCTTAGCTACTTCGGCCTGTTCCTGTTCTATGTTCTATCTTTCCACCCCTCCACTTTCCACTCTTCCCCCAACACTCCCAGCAATTGACTTCCTCCTTCCTTTCCAATCCTGATGAAAGGTCTTGGCCTGAGGCACCAATTGTTTATTCCTCTCCATAGATGTTGCCTGATTTCCCAAATTCCTCCAACACTTTATGAATTTATTTATTTCCAGTACTGTGCAAAAGTCACATACCTACAGCTAGGGAGTCTAAGACTTTTGTACACTACTGTAGTAATTTTATGTATTGCACTGTACCGCTACCACAAAAAAAACTAATTTCAAGACATATGTGAATGATGATAAACCTGGTTCTGATATGGGTCTCTATTGTGGACTGAGAATGGGAAGGGGGCAGGGAGAGGGGAATCATGGTTGGGAAAAGGAGAAGGCAGAGGAGAGGGAGCAGGAAGCACCAGAGAGGCATTCTATAATGACCAATAAATCCATTGTTTGGAATCAAATGACCTTGCTTGGTGTCTCAGGGCTGGGTGTGGCTGTACCTACGCCACCCCTCTGCCCCAACACTCCTTCTCTGCCAGCTGTCCCACACCCCTCGCACAATGCTCCACCCTCTCCATTCCCAACATCTTTTGATCCCACCAGGTTTACAAACTTGCTCGCCACTCCACATTGACAAATACAGTACTGTGCAAAAGTTTTAGGCACCCTATATGCTTAAGACATTTGCACAATACTGGATTTATTTAGAGATACAGCATGGAACAGGCCCTTCGAGCTACACCACAGAGCAACCCACCGATTTAACCCCAGGCTAATCACAGGATAATTTACAATCACCAATTAACCTATGAACCCAAGATTTCTAGCAGAATCTCTTGTGCTTCAAGTTTTGGATTTGATTGCTTCCTCTGCAAATAAGGGAGGGATATTTTTATTGGTCTTAAAACATAAGAATATACAATTGTTTATTTGAACTTAATGTGAGCACTCCCAAGTCGGGTTTGGAAATAAAATGTATTTCGGGAACAGCTTAAGGAATCACTCTGAACTGAACTTCCCAACCCCCAACTACACAAGGGAGTAAGTTTAACCTAAATCTCTCTCTGAAACAGAATGAGCCAATTTAGCTGTATGTTTAACTTCCTTCACAATTTTACTTTCCATTGATTTTCTGTCTAATGGGGTGTAAAGTGAACCTTTTCCTCTTTCTGCTGAAAGTGAAAGGTCAAAATGATCCTATGAAGTTTAGTGTGAATTTAGATGTTAGATAATGGAGAATTTAGTAGCCTTGTATATCAGAACAATAGCAACATTTCTATGCAATGGTTGAACGATAATGGTATAGAAATCCTTGCACCACACAGCGCTGTCTTTCAAGGTTGTGCCCATACAGATTGTTTATTCTGGAATGGAATGCAATTGTGAAGATTTGTAGGTTGAACCGTGTCTATCCAAAAATTTTGACTTTGACTCACAAATAGACATGTCTGATTGTGTCTGGAACATAAGGAATGACAGAAGTTCTCATGCAACGCTCTCTCGGCGTAGCCTGAGAAGTTAGTTCATTGTTTCCGCCCCTGTTTGTCTAAGTTCATGTAGCTCAGTGCTAGCCATATTACTGTTTAACATTTGTGCTGTAACCAGTGTGAATATTATCAGATTAAAACATTCTTTTGCAAAGTGTAATATGGTGATCCTCGACATGCATCTGTTTTAAGTTAGTACCTAAATGAATAAATCAGAACCATGAAGGCTTCTTACAATCAACTAGGGCTTGATGGGAATTTTAAAGGGAAGCCAACATAGAGAGGATATAATGTTCAGGATCCTTACTCAGTAGAATTAATCACTATTTTATCTTACTTTCAATGTTAATTTAGTTGCAGATCTAGAGAAGATTTGGGTGAATTTCACTGAGCGTTAAATATTCCCAAAGTACATCTACAATTAAATTGCAAAATCAAATGGATGATTCCATTTACCTAGAAGCTAGTAAACATCTCTTGCCTTATGGTGTGATCAAGTACAATGAAAATTTAAAGGATTTTGATGAAGTAGATACAGTATGTTTGAACTATTTCTTCTTGTGCAGGAATCAAGGACATTAATCAATAATCTCAAAGATAAACAGGAAATCCTGTAAATATTTCACAGGCACAGTAGGGAAAGTGAGAGAAATGAGAGTTAATCCCTTCAGAAGGAAAATTAGGGAACATTTTTTTTCATACCAAGTAGTTTAAGCTTGGAAATGTCTCCCTCGTATTGCCTTTGATACGGAGACAAATACAGCTTTCAAGAATATGATTGATCGGTTCTTGCTAGCCAAGGGTATCATGGGATATGAAGCAAAGGCAGGAAAGTGCAGTCGAGATTGTAGCCCAAACGTGATTTAATTCAGTGGTGGAAGAGGCCTGGAGAAAATAATGCCAATTCCTCATGTTCCAAGATGCTTGCTACAAACATACAGTTGCTCTTGTGGCTCGGGTGTGTGTGAGGACTACTTGGCATTAGGATACTCTGCACAGGCATTGTTCCTTCTGGGATCCAGGGTGCACTGCCACTCAGTGAAGGAATTAAAACAGAAAATACTGAGAATACATCACAGACCAGGCAACATCAAAGAGAGGAAACATTGAACAGGACAGGCTACAGAGTTGGAGGAAAGTGGAAAGAACAAAAAGAGTATCGGTGACAAGCAGCCTGGTTGGAGACCATTTCTGGTGCTAGCTCTTTAGGCAAATGTCTGTCAATGAATATTGGCCCACTTCTCTTTTAATAGGGTTTATTCTGGAATTTCTGAGCTAAAATCATTGTGGTGAGTGAGTTTTAACTTTAAGACAATTTGAGATTCCCTTTAACAGTGTCGTGTGGCAATACTAATGATTTCTGGGGTGGTTATTGACAATCATTAGTATTGCGACCTCAACCATTGAACAATTTATCATCAGTGAAATTATTAGCCACATTGGTTGAAATTCCTCACTCCCAGAGGATCCAGCTAATGACTCAAAATAATTTTATTTAAAAGTTTATGTACATTTTTCATGCAGCCATATGCCTCAATTTAAATTGGGTAGCAAGCACAGAACTAAAAGGTAAATAAATGAATAACTAATAATAGAATAGTCAATATTGGAACAGATCTGTAATACTCAATAAAGTGAGGTGTCAAATTTACTCTAAAAACTATCGCCATTCTGACATTTGATCCCCACATCAATTGCAATAGCTTCAACATTTCTCTACTTTATGTGTTTCATGAATAGATCAACACACAGAGTTTAGTCCTCTATTGATTAAGAATATTGAGCAGGCAATGACAATGGTTCGGTGAACTAATCCATCGAGGTGTATCCTTCGCCACAACTCATAGTAACATCAAACCTTTGGGAAAGGTGACAGAGGATGGGGAACAAGTGTCTGAGGGCACATCTGTGTCACTGATGCATTCTAACAGCTTTGTGGGGAGGGAGGGAAGGAATCTTTTAAAACCTTTAAGAGAACAGAAAAACCTTTAAGAGTGAATTCAGTCCCTCTTCAGCAGAAGAGGTCATTTGTGGATAAGTGTGTCCCCACAAAATTATTCAAAGTTTTCATCAACCAGAAGCCCTGGATGAACCAAGAGATCCACAATCTGCTGAGAGCCAGATCAGTGGCATTCAGGTCTGGCGACCCAGTAAAATATATGAGGTTCAGGTACAATCTCTGGAAAACCATTTCACATGTGATGTGGTAATTCCAGACCAAACTTGATTCACTGAAGGATGCTTGACAACTGTGGAAGGGCTTGAATGCTATCACCCCTTACAAAGTATAACCAAGCTACATAGGTGACAATAAGGCTTCGGTACCAGATGAGCTCATTGCCTTTAATGCTCATTTTGTCCATCAGAACGTTGAGGCACCTTCACGATCTTCCACAGCCCCCAATGACCCTGTGATTTCAGACTCTGAGGCTGACATGAAAGCATCCTTCTGATGGGTAAACCCCCAGAAAGCATCAAGCCCAGGCAGTGTGCCTCGGCAAATACTGAAGACTTGTGCAAATCAACTGGCTGGAGTGTCACTGAGATCTTTAACCTCTCATTCTGGCATTATGTGGTGCCCACCTGCTTCAAGCAGGCTTCAATTATATCAGTACCTAAACAGAATGGGGTAACCTGCCTCAATAGCTATCATCCAGTAGCACTTATATCCACAGTGATGAAACATGTCAACTCTTTCCTGAGAAGTAACTTGGATCCACTCCAATTTGCCTAATGGCACAAAAAGTCCACGACAGATGCCATTTCATTGGCTCTTCGCTTAACCTTAGAACATTTAGATCGTGAAGATGCATACATTCAATGCTATCATCCCCTCAAAACTAATCAATAAGCTCCAACAGCTGGGCTTCAATATCTCCTTGTGCAATTGTATCCTTGATTTCCTCACTTGCAGACCCCAGTCAGTTCAGACTGGCAGCAACATCCCCTCCACAATCTCCATCAGCACAGGTCCACCACAAGGCTGTGTGTTTAACCTCCTGCTCTACTCACTTTCCACTTACTACTGTGAAGTGCCTCTACTTTCTTCGAAGTTTGCAAAGATACAGCATGACAATTAAAACATTGACAAATGTCTCATAGATGTGCGGTGGAGAGTATACTGACTGGTTGCATCATGGCCTGGTATGGAAACACCGATGCCCTTGAATGGAAACTTCTTCAAAAAGTAGTGGGTATGGCCAGTCCATCACAGGTAAAACCCTCCCCTACACTGAGTACATCCAAATGGAGCACTATTGCAAAAAAACAACATCTATCATTAAGGAATCCCACCACACAAAATATACTCTCTTCTTGCTGCTGCCATCAAGAAGGAGGTACAGGATCCTCAGGACCCTACACCACCAGACTCCGGAAAAAGTATCTCCTCACAATCATTACGCTCTTGAACCAGAGAAGATAACTTCACTCGCCTCAACACTGAACTGGTTCCACAACCTATGTTCTATAACTTAATTTCTCAATATTTATTACTCATTTATTTATTTTTTTTATCCTTTTGTATTTGCACTGTTTGTTGTCTTATGCACATTAGCCTTTTGTCCACCTTTGTTAAGTACGGTTTTATCATTGATTTTAAGTATTTACTGTGAATACCCACAAGAAAATGAATCTCAGGGTAGTATATAGTGATATATATGTACTTTAATAATGTTGACTTTGAACTTTGAAATCAGGTAGTTTCAAACCCTTCTGTTTATAGGCCCTTCCAGGATATGCCAGACTCTGAAACAAAAAGCAAATAAAATATCTTCCTAATACCCTACTGCATTTTTCTTGTTTAAGAGGTTAGTTGGAAAAACTGGTTTGCAAAATAACGGCAAGACTATTCTTTCCAGTGTGCATGGTGGAAGGTGTATTTACACTTTGTGGCTGTTAAATGCTCCTTTCACCTCGCGATAGACTGGCGTTCTATCCCGGGGGGGGGAGGGGGGGGAGACTCGTACTCTCAGTCGCTTCACGCCACGGAAACTGCACCAGCCTGATGAGCCAATAAGGCTTGGGACAGACTTTAACTTAACTTTAACTTTAAATGTTCCTTTCACTGATGCAAAAAACACACACAGGGAGAACGTGGCGTCCTACAATATGAATAGACTGGCCCATACATGACAATTGTAAGGGGCACAAGAGAGCTAAATTCAGGGGCTAGGTACCACTGGCCAGCAGACAACACCTACCTCCCTTCAGCTCTCAACTGCATTCCCCTTGATGTGATCTCTTTCCATTCTTGTCCTCACCAACAATGCATTGGAGAGGGTCCAGTGGAGGTTCATGAGAATGATTCTGAGAATGAAAGGCTTAATGTATCAGGAACGTTTCAAGGCTTTGAGCCTGTACTCACTGGAGTTTAGAAGGATGGGGGAAATCTCATTGAAACCTATTGAATATTGAAAGACATAGAGTGAATGTGGAGAGGATGTTTCCTATACATAGAACATAGAATAGTACAGCACATTACAGGCCCTTCAGCCCACAGTGTTGTGCCGACCCTCAAACCCTGCCTCACATATAACTCCCCACCTTAAATTCCTCCATATACCTGTCTAGTAGTCTCTTAAACTTCACTAGTTTGTCTGCCTCCACCACTGACTCAGGCAGTGCATTCCACACACCAACCACTCTCTGAGTGAAAAACCTTCCTCTAATATCCCCCTTGAACTTCCCTCCCCTTACCTTAAAGCCATGTCCTCTTGTACTGAGCAATGGTGCCCTGGGGAAGAGGCGCTGGCTGTCCACTCTGTCTATTCCTCTTAATATCTTGTACACCTCTATCATGTCTCCTCTCATCCTCCTCTCTAAAGAGTAAAGCCCTAGCTCCCTTAACGTCTGATCATAATCCATACTCTCTAAACCAGGCAGCATCCTGGTAATTCTCCTCTGTACCCTTTCCAATGCTTCCACATCCTTCTTATAGTGAGGCGACCAGAACTGGACACAGTACTCCAAGTGTGGCCTAACCAGAGTTTTGTAGAGCTGCATCATTACTCCACAACTCTTAAACTCTATCCCTCGACTTATGAAAGCTAACACCCCATAAGCTTTCTTAACTACCCTATCTACCTGTGAGGCACTTTCAGGGATCTGTGGACATGTACCCCCAGATCCCTCTGCTCCTCCACACTTCCAAGTAACCTGCCATTTACTTTGTACTCTGCCTTGGAGTTTGTCCTTCCAAAGTGTACCACCTCACACTTCTCTGGGTCGAACTCCATCTGCCACTTCTCAGCCCACTTCTGCATCCTATCAATATCTGTGCAACCTTTGACAATCCTCTACACTATCTACAACACCACCAACCTTTGTGTCATCTGCAAATTTACCAACCCACCCTTCTACCCTCACATCCAGGTTGTTAATAAAAATCACGAAAAGTGGAGGTCCCAGAACTGATCCTTGTGGGACACCACTAGTCACAACCCTCCAATCTGAATGTACTCCCTCTACCACGACCCTCTGCCTTCTGCAGGCAAGCCAATTCTGAATCCAGCTGGCCAAACTTCCCTGGATCCCATGCCTTCTTTTCTTTTCTTTTTCAATCTTTTTATTAGTATTAAAAATATTATGAACAAAATACAGTTATTATATTAATAAAGGGATTACAAACATACAAATTCCCATTACACATGAAGGAATACATAAGCAATGAATACAGTATAAATAAGTTTTCCCAAAACATGAACCATATAGTATATACCGGTATATGAACAAGATAAATCTAGATATTTCATAATATATAATATATAAAAAAAAGAAAAAGAAAAAAAATATATGCAAAGTTACTAACCTACTAATCTAATATCTAAGGAAAAAAAAGAAAGCAAAAAAAGAAAAAACTAAAGAAAAAGAGAAAAAAAGGGCTGTTTATAGTATCTCACAAGAATACATAAACATCAATGTCGTCAACTCCGATCCTCTCAACATACATACAATTAAAGCTGAAAAAACCAATAAGCTTGGAACAGGGCCGTATTACACCATATGAAAATATTGAATAAATGGTCTCCATATCTTTTCAAATTTAATAGAAGTATCAAATACAGCACTTCTAATTTTTTCTAAATTTAGACATAACATAGTTTGAGAAAGCCAATGAAATACCGTGGGAGGATTAATTTCCTTCCAATTCAACAAAATAGATCTCCTAGCCATCAAAGTGAGAAAAGCAATCATTCAACAGGCGGAAGGAGATAAATGGAGTGAGTCCATCATCGGTAAACCAAAAATTGCGGTAATAGGATGGGGTTGTAAATCGATGTTCAGTACCGCAGAGATAATATCAAAAATATCTTTCCAGTATTTTTTCAAAAACGGACATGACCAAAACATATGAGTTAAAGACGCGATTTCTAATTGACATCTGTCACAAATAGGGTTTATATAAGAATAAAAATGAGCTAATTTATCCTTGGACATATGGGCCCTATGTACAACCTTAAATTGTATTAATGAATGTTTGGCACATATAGATGATGTATTAACTAATTGAAGAATTCTATCCCAATTCTCAATAGGAATAATAAGATTGAGCTCTCTTTCCCAATCATTTTTGGTCTTATCAAAGGGCACTGTACGTATCTTCATAATTATATTATAAAGTTTTGATATAAGCCCTTTTTGAAAAGGGTTTAATTCAAACAAACTCTCCAAAATATCTGAAGACACAAAATTTGGAAACGTAGGAAGTACCGTACTTAAAAAATGCCTAACCTGTAAGTATCTAAAAAAATGAAATCTAGGCAAATTATATTTATTAGATAATTGCTCAAAAGACATAAAACAATTGTCCAAAAATAAGTCGGAAAATCTTAATAAACCCTTAGTTTTCCAAACCGAAAAAGCTTGATCTATAATTGAGGGGTGGAAAAAACAATTAGCTACAATAGGACTATTTAAAACGAATTGAGTCAAACCGAAAAATTTCTGAAATTGAAACCATATACGTAAGGTATATTTAACTATCGGGTTGTCAATTCGTTTCAGCAATTTAGAAAGAGCAAAAGGGAGAGATGTCCCTAAAATAGAACCCAGAGCATAACCTGATACCGATTTAGTTTCCAAACTCACCCAATGAGGGCCAAAAGGACCATCCCATTCTTTCAACCAACATAACAAATATCTAATATTAACTGCCCAATAATAAAATCTGAAATTGGGTAATGCCAACCCAACCCACCTTCCTTCTTTGTCTTCTGTAAGTATGTTTTACCTAACCTGGGATTTTTATTCTGCCATATATATGAGGAAATTTTTGAATCAACATTAGTAAAAAAGGATTTCGGAATAAAAATTGGTACCGCTTGAAAAATATATAAAAATTTAGGTAAAATAACCATCTTAATAGCATTAATCCTACCTATCAGAGATAAAGATAATGGTGACCACTTAGTAAACAAGCCTTTAATCTGATCAATTAAGGGTAGAAAATTAACCCAAATAATTCTTTATGGTTTTTTGTGATTTTAATCCCTAAGTAAGTAAAAGTATCATTAACTAATTTAAAAGGTAAAATACCATAGCTTGGGACCTGTCTATTCAAAGGAAACAATTCACTCTTATTAAGATTTAACTTATACCCAGAAAACTCACTAAATTGAGCCAACAATGATAAGACTGCTGGAATAGATTTCTCAGGGTTAGAGATGAATAATAATAAATCATCTGCACCATGCCTTCTGACTTTCTGAATAAGCCTACCGTATGGAACCTTGTCAAATGCCTTACTAAAATCCATGTAGATCACATCCACTGCACTACCCTCATCTATATGCCTGGTCACCTCCTCAAAGAACTCTATCAGGCTTGTTAGGCACGATCTGCCCTTTACAAAGGCATGCTGACTGTCCCTGATCAGACCATGATTCTCTAAATGCCCATAGATCCTATCTCTAAGTATCTTTTCCGACAGTTTTCCCACCACAGACGTAAGGCTCACTGGTCTATAATTACCTGGACTATCCCTACTACCTTTTTTGAACAAGGGGACAACATTCGCCTCCCTTCAATCCTCCGGTACCATTCCCGTGGACAACGAGGACATAAAGATCCCAGCCAGAGGCTCAGCAATCTCTTCCCTCACCTCGTGGAGCAGCCTGGGGAATATTCCATCAGGCCCCGGGGACTTATCTGTCCTAATGTATTTTAACAACTCCAACACCTCCTCTCCCTTAATATCAACATGCTCCAGAACATCAACCTCACTCATATTGTCCTCACCGTCATCAAGTTCCCTCTCATTGCTGAATACCAAAGAGAAGTATTCATTGAGGACCTCGCTCACTTCCACAGCCTCCAGGCACATCTTCCCACTTTTATCTCTAATCGGTCCTACCTTCACTCCTGTCATCCTTTTGTTCTTCACATAATTGAAGAATGCCTTGGGGTTTTCCTTTACCCTACTCGCCAAGGCCTTCTCATGTCCCCTTCTTGCTCTTCTCAGCCCCATCTTAAGCTCCTTTCTTGCTACCCTATATTCCTCAATAGACTCATCTGATCCTTGCTTCCTAAACCTCGTGTATGCTGCCTTCTTCCACCTGACTAGATCTTCCACCTCACTTGTCACCCATGGTTCCTTCACCCTACCTTTCTTTATCTTCCTCGCCGGGACAAATTTATCCCTAACATCCTGCAAGAGATCCTTAAACATTGACCACATGTCCATAGTACATTTCCCTACAAAAACATCATCCCAATTCACACCCGCAAGTTCTAGCCTTATAGCCTCATAATTTGCCCTTCCCCACTTAAAACTTTTCCTGTCCTCTCTGATTCTATCCTTTTCCATGGTAATGCTAAAGGTCAGGGAGCAGTGATCACTGTCCCCCAGATGCTCACCCACTGAGAGATCTGTGACCTGACCCAGTTCATTACCTAATACTAGATCTAGTATGGCATTCCCCCTAGTCGGCCTGTCAACATACTGTGAGAGGAATCCATCCTGGACACACTTAACAAATTCTGCCCCATCTAAACCCTTGGAACTAATCAAGTGCCAATCAATATTAGTGAAGTTAAAGTCACTCATGATAACAACCCTGTTATTTTTGCACCTTTCCAAAATCTGCCTCCCAATCTGCTCCTCGGTATCTCTGCTGCTACCAGGGGGCCTATAGAATACCCCCAGTCGAGTAACTGTTCCCTTCCTGTTCCTGACTTCCACCCATACTGACTCAAAAGAGGATCCTGCTACATTATCCACCCTTTCTGTAGCTGTAATAGTATCCCTGACCAGTAATGACAACCCTCCTCCCCCTTTCCCCCCTCTCTATCCCTTTTAAAGCACTGAAATCCAGGAATATTGAGAATCCATTCCTGCCCTGGTGCCAGGAGCAGTGGAGCAGTTGAGGACCAGAGGGCATAGGGTCAGAATAGAAGAACATTGTTTTCGAACAGAGGTGAAAAGGGATTTCTTTATCCAAAGGGGTGTGACTCTGTGAAACTCATTGCATCAGACGGCTGTAGAGACCATTGATGGGTTCTTGATCAGTCAGGGCATCAAAGGACGGCAGGAGATTGGGGTTGAGAGTGATAATAAATCTGGTATGATGGAATGACAGAGCAGACTTGCTGGGCCAAATGGACTAACTCTGGTCCTGTGTTTCAGGAGCTAACACATGACTGGAAGGATGTGGTGCAGTGGAACAGAATGGGGAGGAGGAAATCAAAAGCATTCTAGGGGTGCCTCTGGTTTATTGATGAGACTCCACTCAAACCTACTGAAAAAATTCACTGGCTAAAGTCACTTCATCTGATAAACTGATAACTTATTATGCATACTAATGTTGACATCAAATAATTCCAGGTACAACTACTTTATTTCACAGCACTTAACTCTTGTAACTTCATCATGATCGCATTGTAATTTTCAGATAAAATTCTGAATGCGAAGCTATAAATTTGCAGTTCATAAAATAAAGGAATTTCTAAGCTGCGGAAGTTGGCCATGGCCTTACATGTGATTTTTGTAAAAACACAGGACCTTCATAAGTGGCAACATTTAAAATACATTTGGATAAATGCACAGGTATAAAAGGTTTGGAATGATGTGGACCAAAGCTGGGCATCTTCGTCAGCATGAACAAGCTGGGCTGTTTCATTGACATCTCGGCAGCTGTTGCTTCTCCTACCACCTCCCAAGTTTGGTTTCCAGTTACCTGTTGTCAAAATGCAGCTCTCCTTTAAATTGTCAGGGATGCCAGTTCAGTAACTTGTTGATCACAGCACATCTGAGATTAGCATCATCCATGCCCTGATAACAAGGGCCTCTGGCCAAGTTTCCTTTCTTGTTACTCCCACATGATCAGGCATGCTACACTGGCACAATGTGTTGCAGAAACAGACCTGGACCCACACCTACTGTTTTACAACCTGCCATGCTCAAAAGAATATAGAAGCATTCGAGAGTTTTCAAAGAAGCTTGATTATATTTTGTTTTATTGAAGAGACTGTTATAACTCATTCGGGAAGAACAAAGTCATGGGATAATGCTGAAAATCTTTAAAATGTTGAAAGGCACTGATAACACTGATGTAAGCACTTATTTAATTTAAATTGCGATTGCAGAATTATAACATTATCAAGCCTTGAGCAAGACAAGAGATTAAAAGAGATGTTTTTGTCTCCTCACAGCAGAGGATATATGCAAAAGGCCAAAAATGCAATACATCCACATCTATTACTTCCTTTAAGAACACAATGAATATTGAGTGAATAATGAAAATGAAAGATCAGTCTCAATGTTGATATTTAAATATGTTGCTGGAGATGCTGCTTTAAATCTCTCCACAACTATTAAAATGTTAGCTGTCAATGTGGCTGTGCAGACTGGAATAATGGAGGACACAATGTTAGATTTCTTGGAATTACCATGGGGAATGCAGTTTTCCAGAGCAGAGTCACACCTCTCAGGGGATTGAATACATTCAAGTGGCAACAATGATAGAGTGAATTGCTCATGGTCTGCTGGGAAGAACAGGTATGAACGATTAAAGAGCCTTCACTTGCTTCAATAAATTTTATTCCAATAAATGTTCTTCCAATAAAGGTGATGACACTGATGTATTCTGCTACTTATACCTACAAGATGTTGCTAAGTGTGATTTAGGGCCATTTAATAAAACAGGAAAACCTCTTCTCTCGGTATCTTCCTTCATCAGAATTTCCAGTGGATTAAACATTTAAGGCCCTAAGACCATAAGATATAGGAGCAGTATTAGACCATTAGGCCTATCAAGTCTTCTCTGCCATTTCATCATGGCTAATGCTGTTTCCCTCTCAGCCCCAATCCCTTGCCTTCTCCCCATATCCCTTTATGCTCTGACCAATCAAGAATCTATCAACCTCTGCCTTAAATATACACAAAGACTTGGCCTCCACGGCTGTCTGTGGCAAAAAATTCCACAGATAAACTACTCTCTGGCTAAAGGAATTCCTCCTCATTTTTGTTTTAGAAGGTCGCCCTCTATTCTAAAGCTGTGTTCTCTGGTCTTAGACTCTCCCACCATAGAAAACATCCTCTCCATATCCGCTCTATCAGGGCCTTTCACCATTCGATAGCCTTCAATGAGGTCATTCCTCATTCTTCTGAATTCCAATGAATACAGGCCCAGAGCCATCAAATGTTCTTCGTATGACAAGCCATTCGATCCTAGAATCATTTTCGTGACCCTCCTAAGAACCCCCTCCAATTTCAGCACATCCTTTCCAAGATAAGGGGCCCAAAACTGCTCACAATATTCCAATTGTGACCTCACCAGTGCTTCATAAAGTCTCAAATATTACATCCTTGCTTTTATATTTTAGTCCTCTTGAGATGAATGCTAACATCACTTTTGCCTTCCTCACCACAGACTCAACCTGCAAATTAACCTTAAGGAAATCCTGCACAATGAAACCCAAGTCCCTTTGCGCCTCAGTTTTTTGTATTTTCTCTCCATTTAGAAAATAGCCAACCTTTCATTTCTTCTACCAAAGTGCATGTCATACACTTCCCAAACTGTATTTCATCAGCCACTTCTATTCTCCTAATCTGTCTAAGTCCTTCTGGAGCCTCCTACTTCCTCAAAACTACTGCCCTCTACCTATCTTCATATCATTTGCAAACTTTGTAACAAAGCCATCAATTCCATCATTAGCATATAACATAAAAAGAATCGGTCCCAACACCCTGTGGAATACCATTAGTCACTGGCAGCCAGCTGGAAAAGGCTCCCTTTATTCCCACTCTTTGCCTCCTGCCATTCAACCACTGAGTTATCTATACCAGAATCTTTCTTGTAATACCATGGACTCATAGCTTGTTAAGCAGCCTTGGGTGTGGCAACTTGTCAAAGGCCTTCTGAAAATCCAAATATGCAACATCAGTTGATTCTTCTTTGTCTATATTTCTTGCTATTTCATCAGAGCATTCCAACAGATTTCTTAGACAAGAACTTCCCTACAGGAAACTAACTATGGCGTATTTTATCATGTGTCTTCAAGTACCCTGAGACCTCATCCTTAATAATCGACTCTAACATCTTCCCAACCACTGAGGTCAGGCTAACTAGCTTATAGATTCCTTTCTTCTGCCTCATTCCCTTCTTGAAGAGTGGAGTGACATTTGCAATTTTCCATTCTTCAGGAACCATTCCAGAATTTAATGATTCTTGAAAGTTCATTACTAATGCCTCCCCAATCTCTACAGCCACTTCTCCAAAACTCAGGGTTGTACACCATCTGGTCCAGGTGTCGTATCTACTTTCAGACCTTTCAGTTTCCCAAGAACCTTCTCCATAGTAATGATAACTTCACACATTTCATGACCCCTGACACCTGGAACTTCCATGATACTGCTAGTGTCTTCCACAGTGCAGACTGATGCAAAATACTTATTCAAATTGTCTGCCATTTCCTTGCACAATACCCAATCCAGAATAGCTGATGCTCCAGCTGCTCTAAAAAGCCATCTCAATGGCACTCTAAAAAATTCCCCCTTCTGGAAACCAGCACTAACCTGATTTTTCCAATCTATCTGTATATGAGGATAGAAACAGGATGATTGAGCAGATTGATGCCTGGCTGAGAAGCTGATGCTAGTGGCAGGGCTTCTGGTTCTTAGATCATTGGGGTCTCTTCTGTGGGAGATATAACCTGTAGAAAAATGACAGGTTGCACTTAAACCTAAGGGGAACCAATATTCTCATGGGCAGGATTGTTAGACCTACTGGGGAGGGTTAAAACTAATTTGGCAGAGGGGTAGGAACTGAAGTAAAGGACTCAGGATAGGATGGATAGTAAAAAAAAGCGAAGATAACATGAAGTCAGACTGTCAGGAAGGGCAGGCAGGTGATGAGACATAATTGCATTCAGCAGGGTGAGTATCAGTGTATTCAGGATGCAGAATCAAAAAGGTTAACAAATAGAGTACTCAAAGTGTAAAATCTCAATGCACGAAGTATAAGAAATAAGGTGGATGATCTTGTTGCAATATTACAGATTGACAGTTATGATATTGTTGCTGTCACTGAATCGTGGCTGAAGGATGGTTGTAGTTGGGAGCTGAATGTCCAAGGTTACACGTTATATCGGAGGGATAGAAAGGTCAGCAGAGGGGGTGGTGTGGCTCTGCTGGTAAAGAATGGCATCAAATCAGTAGAAAGATGTGACATAGGATCAGAAGATGTTGAATCCCTATGAGTTGAGTTAAGAAACTACAAGGGTGAAAGGACCCTGATGGCAGTTATATACAGGCCTCCCAACAGTAGCTGGGATGTGGACAGGAAATAGAAAAGGCGTGTCAAAAGGACAATATGTTGATAGTAATGGGAGATTTTAACATGCAGGTTATTTGGGAAAATCAAGTTGGTAATGGATCTCAAGAGAGAGATTTTGTTGAATGTCTAAGAGATGGATTTTTAGAGCAGTTTGTTGTTCAGCCTACTTGGGGATCAGCTTTACTGGATTGGGTATTAAGTAATGAACTGGAGGTGATTAGGGAACTTAAGGTAAAAGAACCCTGAAGAGGCAGTGATCAGAATATGCTTGAGTTCAACTTGAAATTTGATACTTGACTTATGGGGTGTCTCGAGGCAACTCGTGTAACAGCAGAAATCTCAATGGATACGATTAAATATTCTCATTTCAGCCAGATACAGCTAAAAAGCACAACTGCTTTCAAGGTCAGTACAGTCAACAAAGACGTTTTAATGTGTTTAAATGAACAATCACTGCTTAAAACTGACAGAAACAATGCTGATTGTGGATGGACCCCTCACCTGATTCCACGTAGGAAACGTGGCTGCAGGTCAGGGATATAAGTCTGTTTAAGGAAACGATGTTTTAAATTCCCTATACCAACCATCTTACTGGCTAATGTGCAGTCTCTGAAGAATAAAATCAACAATCTCAGAGGTAGGGTGCTGAATCAGAGGGACATTAGGACCGCGTTGTCCTTTGTTTCACGGAATCCTGGTTAACCCCTTCCATACTGGTTGCAGCGATTTAGATCAACGGGTTTACTATACTCCGTCAGGATAGATCGATAGAGTCTCTCAAAAGTGGAGGTGGAGGGGTATGCCTCATGATCAACTCTTCTTGGTGCACAAATATATCAGTGCTGTCCCAATTCTGCTCACCGGACCTGGAATATCTAGCAGTTAAGTGCCGTCCTTTTTACCTACCACAGGAGATTTCTGGGGTCATTTTGGTAGCAGTATACACTCCACCTCAGGCCAATGTCAATCAGGCTTTAGATGTCCTGAGCAATGGGATCAAAATGAACGAAACAGTGCACCCTAATGCCTTCACCATCGTTTTGGGAGATTTTAACAAGGCCAGTCTGAAAAAATCACTAAGCAACTACCACCAACAGATCAATACCAGAGGAAACAGCACATTGGACCATTGTTACACCACCATCAAGAATGCCTACCGTGCTATTCCACGTCCTCACTTCGGGAAGTCTGATCACCTGGCTGTACTTCTACTCCCGGAGTATAGGCAGAGACTGAAGACTGCAGCACCAGCAGTGAGGACCAAGAAGGTATGGACAAAGGAAGCACAGGAGCGCCTACAGGACTGCTTTGAATCAGTGGACTGGACTGTATTCAGGGATTCACCCTTGTTCAGAAAAGGTAGTAGGGATAGTCCGGGTAATTATAGACCAGTGAGCCTTACGTCTGTGGTGGGAAAGCTGTTGGAAAAGATTCTTAGAGATAGGATCTATGGGCATTTAGAGAATCATGGTCTGATCAGGGACAGTCAGCATGGCTTTGTGAAGGGCAGATCATGCCTAACAAGCATGATAGAGTTCTTTGAGGAGGTGACCAGGCATATAGATGAAGGTAGTGCAGTGGATGTGATCTACATGGATTTTAGTAAGGTATTTGACAAGGGTCTACATGGTAGGCTTGTTCAGTAAGTCAGAAGGCATGGGATCCAGGGAAGTTTGGCCAGGTGGATTCAGAATTGGCTTGCCTGCAGAAGGCAGAGGGTCGTGGTGGAGGGAGTACATTCAGATTGGAGGGTTGTGACTAGTAGTGTCCCACGAGGATCTGTTCTGGGACCTCTACTTTTGGTGATTTTTATTAATGACCTGGATGTGGGGGGTAGAAGGGTGGGTTGGCAAATTTGCAGATTACATAATGGTTGGTGGTGTTGTAGATAGTGTAGAGGATTGTCGAAGATTGCAGAAAGATATTGATAGGATGCAGAAGTGGGCTGAGAAGTGGCAGATGGAGTTCAACCTGGAGAAGTGTGAGGTGGTACACTTTGGAAGGGCAAACTCCAAGGCAGAGTACAAAGTAAATGGCAGGATACTTGGCAGTGTGGAGGAGCAGAGGGACCCAGGGGGTACATGTCCACAGATCCCTGAAAGTTGCCTCACAGGTAGATAGGGTAGTTAAGAAAGCTTATGGGGTGTTAGCTTTCATAAGTCGAGGGATAGAGTTTAAGAGTTGCGGAGTAATGACGCAGCTCTACAAAACTCTGGTTAGGCCACACTTGGAGTACTGTGTCCAGTTCTGGTCGCCTCACTATAGGAAGGATGTGGAAGCATTGGAAAGGGTACCGAGGAGATTTACCAGGATGTTGCCTGGTTTAGAGAGTATAGATTATGATCAGAGATTAAGGGAGTTAGGGCTTTACTCTTTGGAGAGAAGGAGGATGAGAGGAGACATGATAGAGGTGTACAAGATATTAAGAGGAATAGACAGTGGACAGCCAACACCTCTTCCCCAGGGCACCACTGCTCAATACAAGAGGACATGGCTTTAAGTTAAGGGGAGGGAAGTTCAAGGGGGATATTAGAGGAAGGTTTTTCAGTCAGAGAGTGGTTGGTGCACATTGCCTGAGTCAGTGGTGGAGGCAGATACACTAGTGAAGTTTAACAGACTACCAGACAGGTATATGGAGGAATTTAAGGTGGGGGTTTATATGGGAGGCAGGGTTTGAGGGTCAGCACAACATTGTGGGCTGAAGGGCCTGTAATGTGCTGTACTATCCTATGTTCTATGTTCTATGTATTATGCTGCAGTTGTTACCGACTTCATTAAAACCTGTGTGGATGAGTGTGTGCCTACAAAGACTTACTGTACATTCCCAAACCAAAAGCAGTGGATGAACCAGGAGGTCTGCACCAGAAAACGAGGTATGATTTGCTGAGGGCTAGGTTAAGGGCAAAGAATTTTGAACAAAGTTGGAGGCGACATCGGACGTATGACAACTCTGGCAGGGTTTCCAAGACATTACTTCCGACAAATCGAAACCCAATAATATGAATGGTAGCGACGCATCACTACCAGATGAACTCAATGCCTTCTATACACGCTTTGAAAGGGAGAACACAACTACAGCTGCATCTGATGACCCTGTGAGGCCGATATTAGGCTGTCTTTAAAGAGAGTGAACCCTCACAAGATGGAAGGTCCCAATAAGGCTCTGAAAACCTGTGCCAAACAATGGCGGGAGAATTCAATGTCATTTTCAACCTCTCACTGCTATGGGCAGAGGTTCCCACTTGCTTCAAAAAGACAACAATTATACCAGTGCCTCAGAAGAATAATGTGGACTGCCTTAATGACTATCACCTGTTAGCACTCATATCGACAGTGATGAAATGCTTTGAGTGGTTGGTCATGACTAGACTGAACTCCTGTCTCAGCAAAGGACCTGGACCCATTGCAATTTGCCTATCACCACAATAGGTCAATGGCAGATGCAATCTCAATGGCTCTCCACATGGCTTTAGACCACCTGGACAACACAAACATCTATGTCAGGATGCTGTTCATCGACTATAGCTCAGCATTTAATACCATCATTCCCACAATCCCGATTGAGAAGTTATAGAACCTGGGCCTCTGAACCTTCCTCTGCAATTGGATAATTGACTTCCTAACCAGAAGACCACAATCTGTGCAGATTGGTGATAATATATCCTCTTCACTGACGATCAACAGTGGCGCATGTGAGGGGTGTGCGCTTAGCCCACTGCTCTACTCTCTATATAGCAATGACTGTGTGTCTAGGTATAGCTCAAATACCATCTATAAATTTGCTGATGATGCAACCGTTGTTGGTAGAATCTCAGGTGGTGACGAGAGGGTGCACAGAAGCGAGATATGTTCACTAGTGGAGTGGTGCCGCAGCAACAACCTGGTTCTCAATGTCAGTAAGACGAAAGAGCTGATTGTGGACTTCAGGAAGGGTAAGACAAAGGAACACATACCAATCTTCATAGAGAGATCAGAAGTGGAGAGAGTGAGCAGTTTCAAGTTCATGGGCATCAAGATCTCTGGGGATCTAATCTGGTCCCAACATATTGATGTAGTTATAAAGAAGGCAAGGCAGCGGCTATACTTTATTAGACAGTTGAAGAGATATGGCACGTCAACAAATACATTCAAAAACTTTTATAGATGTACCGTGGAGAGCACTCTGACAGGCTGCATCACTGTCTGGTATTGGGGGGTTGGGGGGGGGGGCTACTGCACAGGACCAAAAGAAGCTGCAGAGGGTTGTAAATCTAGTAGCTCCACCTTGGGTACTAGCCTACAAAGTACCCAGGACATCTTCAGGGAGCGGTGTCTCAGAAAGGCAACGTCCATTATTAAGGACCTCCAGCACCCAGGGCATGCCCTTTTCTCACTGTTACCATCAGGTAGGAGGTACAGAAGCCTGAAGACACACACTCAGTGATTCAGGAACAGCTTCTTCCCCTCTGCCATCCGATTCCTAAATAGACATTGAACCCTTGAACACTAACTCACTTTTTTAATATATATTATTTCTGTTTTTTTGCATGATTTTAATCTATTCAGTATACATATACTGTAATTGATATACTTATTTATTTGTTTTCTACTATTGCATTGAACTGCAGCTAAGTTAACAATTTTCATGACACATACCAGTGATAATAAACCTGATTCTGATTCTAACTACTTGCTGCACCACTATTCTTGACAATTTTTAATATATTGGATGACTGCCTCACTGACAAGTTTGGTGATTAAGACTTAGGACTTGGGGTGGTGGAAGAATTCAGCCACTCAGCTAATCAAGTCAGCTTCACCGTAGCTGATTTATTTTCCCTCTCAAACCCATTCTTCTGCCTTCACCTTGTAACCTTTGACACCCAGTCTAACTGAGAACCTATCAATCTCTGCTTTAAATATATTCAATGACCATAAGTCTTATGGTTGTCTTGAAATCAGTGCCTTCTAAAGAAGATACCTAAATAGGTGTGCAGCTAATGAGTAAAGGTTATAGAGTAAACGATTATAATTTTTGAGGTTTTCTAGAAATCCAGATTTATTATGTGTTTTGCTTAACATTTTTTGAGGAGGGCCCAGAATAGCAATGCATTAATAATATATTTCTGGGCTGGGAATTACTGAGTTATGCCTATATCCTTCACTTAGCCACTGTCACCATTTCCACCCACTGATTTCCGTCATTGGACTGGATTCATATTGTTTTCCGTTGTCTTTATTGGACATTGCAGGCAGTAAATGTAATAGGGGTTGTTTCCTTTGACTTTACAAGATTTTTATAGCTGTTTCACCTCAATGCCTTTGGAGCCTCCCAAGCATTGAATGGTGGAATTGTGGTCCTCCTGTCCTCCTGCTCACCTATCCTGCTCATTATTGCACTGGATAGATTGCTCATCCAAATGTCACCACTTTCTCCACAGAAGGAACTCAGAATCCTGGCAATGATTTTACCACTAAGCTGAAAGCCACATGCTCGCTAGCTGCTCTTAGTTTCACCACCAGACATAAATTTAAGATAACTTCCAAAAAAAGAAGAATTTGTTTTCTTATTAAGTATGGTGAATGATTGTGATAGGAATGTGCAGCATGAAAAAGTGGTAGAATCCAATTTGATCTTAACAGAAGGGAGCTAAATGCCTGGAATGCAGACCTTCTGGGGAAGAGCAGTCAATTAGTGTGCTACAGTATAGGTGAGATGGGCCCAGTGGCCTCTCCTCTGCTGTGGGATTCTGTGAATCCAGATCTTGCTTCTGCTTATAGCAGAAACTGACTACAGTTTCAAAAACCTCCTAATGTTTATAAGACCATAAACTATAAGATATAGGAGCAGAATTAAGCTCTGCCCATTATTAACATGTATTCATTTAAATTGGGAAGAGATACAAATAAATGCTTAAAGAATTCAGGATAGTCTGTATGTGGTGCATAAATATTAACCAAAACTACTTTTCAGTTATAATGTAAACCAGTAATTAATAGAAATCCACCATATGGTTCTGAGATAGAATCATAATAAATAAATGAGATCGAGGAGTCTATAAAAATGGAAACGCCTTTCACTTTGGTCGATGAGTTAGAATGAAACTGCTTTCCTTTCCAAAGCCTAAAAACAACGCTGATTATCCTCCTTCCTCATGAGTCTCCTGCGCAAAAATAAACTGAGCATTCAATCTATGAAAAGCTTTAAAAATCTTCTTCTGTTTAATTGGATGATTCAAACTGTTCGTGTTCCATGAAACAAAGTTAATAATATTATTCATTTTCCTTAAATAAACCATATTGTATGTAAAGGGTTAACCATATTGCATAGGAAACTCATGAATCAGGAAGAGGGAACAAAGTTTAAAGATGAACCGAAGTTACAACAATACAGACATTTTTGTAGTTTCAAATCAGCCCCAATTAAAAATACTGAACTAAAAATAGCACCCCCACCCCCACAGACCCAAAACCTGGCCAATAGACAGCCAGAGAACTATCTAAGAGCCTCCCTACCCCCATCTCTCTTGACGGCAAGTCTCCAAGTTTTAAAAAAATTTAAAAAAGCCACCCATAGTCAAAACATTGCGAAAGGAATGCCAAACACAAGTTAAGAAAAAAAACCAACCATTTGCAGACCATTTTAAAGGACAAACTCTTAAAAAATGAAGCAGAATACATTCTTAATACACCGAATTATAGGAAAGATGTCAACAAAATAAAGAGACTACAGAGGAGATTTACTAGAATGTTACCTGGGTTTCGGCACCTAAGTTACAAAGGAAGGTTGAACAAGTTGGGTCTTTATTCTTTGGAGCGTAGAAGGTTGAGGGGGGACTTGATAGAGGTATTTAAAATTATGAGGGGGATAGATAGAGTTGACATGGATAGGCTTTTTCCATTGAGAGTAGGGGAGATTCAAACAAGTGGACATGAGTTGAGAGTTAGGGGGAAAATGTTTAGGGGTAACACAAGGGGGAACTTCTTTACTCAGAGAGTGGTAGCTGTGTGGAACGAGCTTCCAGTAGAAGTGGTAGAGGCAGGTTCAATATTGTCATTTAAAAAAAAATTGGATAGGTATATGGACATGAAAGGAATAGAGGGTTATGGGCTGAGTGTGGGCCAGTGGGATTAGGAGAGAGTAAGCGTCAGCGCGGACTAGAAGGGCCAAGATGACCTGTTTCCATGCTGTAATTGTTATATGGTTATATGGTTATATATGGTTAATAATATTTCAAGAAAAAACAATCACCAAGTCAGAGTCTTAATAATTTTCTTAAGTGAACAATTAAAAATAAAAAAAGTAAAATAATAAAGGAAAAAGAAAGGAACTTTAACATAGAAACATAATAAACCTCCGTACGCCATAACAAAGTACCAGAAGTATCAGCCCAAGGGCAAAGTTCTACGAACTTAAAATGTCCAAATCTATAAGCTGGTTATTAACTAATAAAGCAGATGTATACAAACATAAAGGAACAGTAAATTTATTAAACATCCGAGCTCAAACAATGTTCCTCGAGAAATTGTTGTGTGTCGTACACGGATTTAAGCCACTTAAACAATTTATCAGGCAGAACAACCCTTAAACGAGTGGGGTATAGCAGAGCCGGTCGGAAATTCCTTTGATATAATTCCGACATCACCAATTTAAAACACAATCTTTGCTGCTGCTGTTTTTCATTCTCCTTCTCGAGTGCTGCCAGTTTAGTTTCGTTCTCCTTTAATTTCCAAAGCAGTGAATCTCTTGTCGAGTTTTTCATCCAAAAGCTTCGAGATAGCCTGCAAAGAGAGTTGAGTCTATTTAGGTTGTTTGAAGACATCTTCCTTCTTCCTATTTCCATTACCAGTTTCCTTGCATTCGGCTAATGCCTTTCCTCCTCTGGAAGTCATTTTTGTTGATTAAAATTCAGAATTCAAACATATAAAGGTGTTAAAAACACTTTGATATAGATAATAAAAGGGTGGTAAGGAAATTGAAAAATGACCAGAGCAGAGCCAAAATGTGACCTACTCCGTCTAGTGCCACCAAGAGAATCCACAAATATTCAGAAAGATTTGGCTTCCACAGCTGCCTGTGGCAAAGAATTCCACAGATTCACCACTCTCTGGCTGAAGAGATTCCTCCTTATCTCTGTTCCAAAAGGATGTCCCTCTATTCTGAGGCTGTGTCCTCTTAGACTTAGACACCTCCACCATTGGAAATACGCATTTCAACTTTCAATAGGTTTATAGAACATAGAACATAGAATAGTACAGCACATTACAGGCCCTTTGGCCCACAATGTTGTGCTGACCCTCAAACCCTGCCTCCCATATAACCCCCCACTTTAAATTCCTCCATATACCTGTCTGGTAGTCTCTTAAATGTCACTAGTGTATCTGCTTCCACCACTGACTCAGGCAGTGCATTCCATGCACCAACAACTCTCTGAGTGAAAAACCTTCCTCTAATATCCCCCTTGAACTTCCCTCCTCTTACCTTCAATGAGGTCACCCTTTATTCTTCTGAATTCTAGTGTGTAGAGACCCAGAGGCATCAGATGTTCCTCAGATGACAAACCATTCAATTCTGGAATCATTTTCATGAACCTCCTTTGAACTCTCTCCAATGTCAGCATATCCTTTCTTAGATAAAAGGCCCAGAACTGCTCACAATACTCCATGAGGCTCCACCAGTGCTTTATAAAGTCTCAACATTACATCCTTGCTTCTATATTCTAGTCCTCTTGAAATGAATGCTAACATCGCATTTACCTTCCTCACCACAGACTCAACCTGTAAATTAACCTTTAGGAAGTCTTGCACAAGGACTCAAAAGTCCTTTTGCACCTCAGAGCCTTCAATTTTCTCTACAGTTAGAAAAGAGTCTACCCTTTCATTTCACAAATAAGAGAAAATCTGCAGATGCTACAAATCATAAGAACATAAGAAATAGGAACAGGAGTAGGCCATCTGGCCCATCAAGCCTGTTCCGCCATTCAATAAGATTATGGTTGATCTGGCCATGGACTCATCTCCACTTACTGCCTTTTCCCCATAATCTTTAATTCCCCTACTATGCAAAAATCTATCCAGCCTTGTCTTAAATATGTTTACTGAGGTAGCCTCCACTGCTTCATTGGGCAAAGAATTCCACAGATTCACCACTCTCTGGGAAAAGCAGTTCCTCCTCATCTCCGTCCTAAATCTACTCCCCCGAACATTGCAGCTATGTCCCCTAGTTCTAGTCTCACCTACCAGTGGAAACAACTTTCCTGCCTGTATCTTATCTATCCCTTTCATAATCCAAGTAACACACACAGAATGCTGGAGGAACACAGCAGTCAGGCAGCATCTATGGAAAAGAGTACAGTTGACGTTTCAGGCCGAGACCCTTCAGCAGGACTGGAGAAAAAAAAAGATGAGGAGTAGAGTTAAAAGGTGGGGAGAGGGAGAGAAGCACAAGGTGATAGGTGAAACCGGGAGGGGGAGGGGTGAAGTAAAGAAATGGGAAGTTGATTGGTGAAAGAGATACAGGGCTGGAGTATGGAGAATCTAACAGGAGAGGACAGAAAGCCATGGAAGAAAGACAAGGGGAAGGAGCACCAGATAGAGGCAATGGGCAGGCAAGGAGATGAGGTGAGAGAGGGAAAAGGGGATGGGGAATGCTGAAGGGGGGGCATTACCTGAAGTTCGAGAAATTGATAATTATGCCATCAGGTTGGAGGCTACCCAAACGAAATATAAGGTGTTGTTACTCCAACCTGAGTGTGGCCTCATTGTCAGAATGGGAATGTGAAGTACCCTTTCATTTCTTCTACCAAAGTGTATGACCATACAACTTCCCAAAACTGTATTCCATCTGCCACTTCTTTGCCCATTCTCTTCTTTTAATATTCCAATCAAAATGATGTTTCAATGTTCCAACTTTTGTTAGGAGACAAACCATTTTTTGAAATCAAAATATATTTATCATGCAGAGAAATTGATGGCATTATCATGTATGTTGGGGTACAATTAACACATTGTTAATTTGCTGTTTTAAAGATTGTTCATTCAATTGTGTTGTTGCTGTTCGGCTACAAACAGAAATTCCATAAGATAGCACACACTAAATGCTGGTGGAACACAGCAGGTCAGGCAGCATCTATAAGGAGAAGCACTGTCGACGTTTCGGTCCAAGACCCTTCGTCAGGACTAACTGAAGAGAAAGATAGTAAGAGATTTGAAAGTAGTGGGGGGAGGGGGAAGTGCAAAATGATAGGAGAAGACCGGAGGGGGTGGGGTGGAGCTGAGAGCTGGAAAGGTGATTGGCGAAAGTGATATAGAGCTAGAGAATGGAAAGGATCATGGGACGGGAGGCCTAGGGAGAAAGAAAGGGGGATGGGAGCACCAGAGGGAGATGGAGAACAGGCAGAGTGATGGGCAGAAAGAGAAAGAAAAAAAAGAGGGAAAAAAACAAAAAAAAAAAAAATACATCAGGGATTGGGTAAGAAGGGGAGGAGGGGCATTAACGGAAGTTAGAGAAGTCAATGTTCATGCCATCAGGTTGGAGGCTACCCAGCCGGTATATAAGGTGTTGTTCCTCCAACCTGAGTGTGGCTTCATCTTGACAGTAGAGGAGGCCATGGATAGTATTCTACTTTTGTTTATTGCTTTTAATTTATAAAGTATTTTAATGAGTTTGTCTCTGAATGTCAGACATTTACAATCTGATAAGTTCTTTAATATTTTTCAGACCTGGCAAAGTCTTGCTGGGGTATTCCAGGTAGGATGCACAAAAGTTTGAAGACCCACACCTTGAGGTTCAAAAATGGCTTACACCAGAGTGTAACTCCAGGTCAGGGTCTTCAAAAGAGCCTTGAAAAGGAAAAAAAGCGATATCAATAATAGAAATAGAGCTGTTTCCAAAGATGCAAGCAAAGGAGTCATGAGGCCAGGCAGCATCTATAGGGAGAAGCACTGTCAACGTTTTGGGCCGAGACCCTTCGTCAGGACTAACTGAAAGGACAGAGAGAGAGAAAAAAAAGGGAGGGGGGAAAGCTAAATATGTCAGGGATGGGGTAAGGAGGGGAGGAGGGGCATTAACGGAAGTTAGAGAAATCAATGTTCATGCCATCAGGTTGGAGGCTTCCAGGTGAGACGACACTTCACCTGTGAGTCGGCTGGTGTGGTATACTATGTCCGGTGCTCCCGGTGTGGCCTTTTATATATCGGTGAGACCCGACACAGACTGGGAGACTGTTTCGCTGAACACCTACGCTCTGTCCGCCAGAGAAAGCAGGATCTCCCAGTGGCCACACATTTTAATTCCACGTCCCATTCCCATTCTGATATGTCTATCCATGGCCTCCTCTACTGTCAAGATGAAGCCACACTCATGTTGGAGGAACAACACCTTATATACCAGCTGGGTAGCCTCCAACCTGACGGCATGAACATTGACTTCTCTAACTTCCGTTTTTTCTCTCTCTACCCATCACTCTGCCTGTTCTCTATCTCCCTCTGGTGCTCCCCTCCCCCTTTCTTTCTCCCTAGGCCTCCTGTCCCATGATCCTTTCCCTTCTCCAGCTCTGTATCAATTTTGCCAATCACCTTTCCAGCTCTCAGCTTCATCCCACCCCCTCCGGTCTTCTCCTATCATTTCGCATTTCCCTCTCCCCCTCCTACTTTCAAATCTCTTACTATCTTTCCTTTCAGTTAGTCCTGACGAAGGGTCTTGGCCCAAAACGTCAACAGTGCTTCTCCTTATAGATGCTGCCTGACCTGCTGTGTTCCACCAGCATTTAGGTGTGTTGTTTGAATTTTCAGCATCTGCAGATTTCCTCGTGTTTGTTCCATAAGATAGCATCAGTTGTATCAGATAGCATGATGACGTCAGTTAATATAATTTGCCTGAATCTTCTGAAATCACATGACTGGAATCAAAAACATCTCTAAAAGTGCCAAGCAAGGGTGAACAATGCTACAACATAAAAATGGTGATGCAAAACTATTAGCTCAAGAGATGATCCTCTCACTTGATAAACTCAATTAAAGACAACAAAAGTTATCAAATTTATAATTCATCCTTATGATCTGAAAGAAAGGGCTATAGGAGCCTTTCTAAAAGTGCCTGGCTCTGGAATAACAGCACAATTACTGCTGTTTCACTAGTCATTATCTTGTCAAAGGTTGATTTAAAACTCGACGCACTGCTGAGTTTTGTCTGCATCTACATGCGGCCACGAGCCATAATTCATGGCAGATTACTCTGCCTGTGAACTGTTGGGCTGGCTGCCAATTCTCGGCCCTGGTCGTTCTTATTAACTGCTTCGGAGCAGTCACTGAGACTCATTATCCTTGACTACTTGCATCAGTGAATGTATCTTCATCTGCACATCCACACAAACTGTGTCATGTTCATGGAAGTGGGAATTGTTCAAATTGAACATAAAAATGTTTTATTATTTCATTTCAACATGGTTTAATAGATATTGTCTGTGTATGCAACAGTGACTTAATAGTAGTGTTCTGGCTTCTGAGTCTGAAAGTTATGGGTTCAAGTCTCAATCTCCAAACCAGTATTGAGAGTGTTGTCATTGTCACTTGTTCTTTTTTTTGGTTAAACTCTCCGGAAAATGTAAAAGATCCTGTAAAAGTATCTATAGACATATAGAGAGAGCTGCTGTTGGTATCAAAGACATTGTTTATCCCTCAAGCAAAATCAATAAAGTGGTGATTTAGTCATCCTCACAGTTCTGTTTGTGGGATGTTGCTGGTTACAAGGTGCCTCTCATGTTACAAGAGTGACCACATGTTAAAATGTACTTAATTGACTGAAGAATGCTTTGGGAATTCATGAGAGGCATGCAGTCAGAGTCCTGGGAAACCAGAGAGAGCCAGGAGGCAACACTGCCACATTGTCAACAGGATTAGAAGCAGGGTGTGGTATACCTGGAGGAACACTGAAAATATACTGAAGGATCATTAAGTGGTGGTGAAGATGTTTATTGCTTGGTAAATTTAGGCTGAACTTGCATGCTTCACTTTGAACTTGCAGAGGGATCCATAAATGTCCTTGGATCCTGTCTGAGTCACTCCCTACTTGTACATAGTTTTTTCCTTTTGCTTTTTTTTCCCGCTCTTTTCTATAAGTATATACCTCAGATAAATACTTTGTGGAGATTTGTGATATATATGATTATATGATATATGTATAATGTCTGAAATACATCTTATGGAAATGTTTGTTTGATGATGAACTTCAATAAAAAAAATTACAAATTAAGCACTGTTTAATATCTATTAAATATCCAACCTGAAACACTCCACACAGGACTGAACTGGATCACAAACGTAATCAGGCAAAGCAGAGATCTATGGCATTTTCATGAGGTGCCCACTTCATTTATCACCTTTGGAGCATTCTTCAAGTATATAACCAATAAATTTGACCATATTGAGATCTGGATGCAAGTGCAGTTTTCAGGTGGGGCTTCCTGCCAGAAGCCACTATCCTTGACAGCTTGTTTGTTATCAAATCAGGAAAATGTTACTTATACTGCATGTTACCTTGCTTTGAATACCTGCCTTCTCTTTTATCAATCAGAGCTGCATGTAACTTTAGCCAGCCTGGATCCTTTCCTTTTTGCCTTCCTTACTGGCTTTATCCTGACAAGAATCTAAACATTTTCTTGAACGCATTGGGGATTTAGTTTCAACTCTCCCAAGCTCTCTGATTATCAGGCTATCTTATGTTTTACATACCCGACTTTGGTTATATTTTCTACTATTTTTGTATCTTCAAAATTGAAAGATTACTTGTTTATCTGACCTCAATTAAAGATTTTGCCAACTTGATGAGGTAGCATTTATTAGATCTTGTATTTCAAGTGAAAATGTTGGATTCTGGCAGTTTTGCTAATTGTCAGATTGGCAGCATCAAGCTATGGACTATTCATACCTTACTTTCTGGTCTAAATGCTCTTTGGCCCTGTAACAAATATAATACTAAAACTGTCTAGCTCAAACTAGAAACACAACCACCAAAATCAACAGATAAACATTATCATGTTACTGCACCACACTGCTTCTTGAGTACAATGGAATGTTAAGTAGCAAAATAGTGGACACAACATTTCTGATGGGATGAACTCTACTTCTGAATGGCAACATCATCCTGAGTATTCACATTGCTCACATCCCAGCACAGTTTGTCACAGTTCTGATGACATTGGTTTCCAGTTTATAATCCAAATGAGCGATGTGGAACATGCTGTTCTGTTTTTAATGGCAATCATTCATCATTCTTATCAGGAATAGGTTTCACTGTCCACAAAGAGGTGAGTAGTTGTATTGTTCCCATTAGACATCCCATGGGTAGTGGGATTTTGGAGTGATGAACAAGAGAAAATCTACAGATGCTGGAAATCAGAGCAACACACACAAAATGCTGGAGGAACTCAGCAGGCCAGGCAGCATCTAGGAAAAGAGTACAGTTGACGTTTTGAGCTAAAATGTCAACTGTACTTTTTCCTAGAAGCTACCTGGCTTGCTGAGTTCCTCCAGCATTTTGTGTGTTTTGGAGTGATGGTCTGGGCATGCAGGAAATATCTCACTGGGAGGGCACCCCTTACTACCAACCAGACAAGGTCTTGGTGGGCGTTGGTGAGATCTGGTGATTTTGGCCAATGATCCCACTGTATATATCAAGTCCTTCTCCTGCAGTGTCTGCAGGGCATTCCATGATGCACTTGATGCACTTGAGACCAAAGGGTGTTGGTCAGGAAGATCTTTTTGATGGAAGATGGGTAGTATGGCACCATCCAGCTGACTGGGATGTTGCACGGTAACAGAGCCAGACTCATCCTTTGTAACACCAGGGACAGCTAGAACCCTGACACATAATGGTACTTGGTGTCCACATAAGTACATTCAGCACACAGCCTGATGCAGCCACACATGAAGGTGGTCATCAGGGCAAGGATGACACTGGGTCTCCATTGTCCACGGACTTGTTCATCGTGACCCATCAGACTTGCTCCATCTTGGATCCCCAGATAAATCTGAAGACAACTTGGGTGATTCCAGCCTGGAGAAGTGGGGACTGTATCAAGTACAGTAGTCCTAAGTGCACCCCAGACTTGATGACCAGGTTCTTCCCAGTTATTGATGATCATTGTTCATCCTGAGTGATTGTGTGACAGAGGACTCGTTGATCTATGGGCTGTTCCCGGGGACACACACAGAGACAAGCATCAAGTGACAGATGTCCTTTGGTCGAGGTGTCCGTAGAGGAATGCTGCCAATTGGCACATTCCGGGCTGCAGGAGTACATGTTGAGGGACGCACTGAAGCTTGGTGCAGCCACTGCAAGGACCCAGTGGGGAAGGACCACAGTATAGGGGTCGTCTTCTGCTGGAGAAGGAGGGGCTGGGTTGGGTGAGGAAGCTTCTCAATTATTGTAATTGTGTATCGCCCCAGGTGGCCACATGAGTGGAAACAGTCCGACTGGTTTTAAGGAATGTAATAGAACAGTACTGAACACATTGTCTATGAATGTAAGAATAAAAAGGTGTTGCTCGGTTTTTTCTTGTCAATATTTTGTATTATGAATGAAGGTTATTTTGGTATAAAAATTTTCACACCAGGACAGGAAAAAACATGATGAGATCTAGCAGAATGGTTCATCTCAGCAAGGAAAAGTGTGTATGATTTCTGATCTCTGTGTTGGAAGTGTTTTTGACTTCGTATTGCTCGTTCAAAATAGTACACTCAGTGTTTTAAAGGTCCACCAAGGTGACTGAGTGTGACCATGCATTTGCTTGCTCTGATTCCATGATGTCTGCAACCTCATACCTGCCAATCAGCAACTGTGCTGCAAATTCATCAACCTTAAGACCATAAGATATAGGATCATAAGTAGGCCATTCGGCCCATTGAGTCTACTCCACCATTCAATCATGGACTGATCCAATTCTTCCAGTCATCCCCACTCCCCTGCCTTCTCCCCATACCCTTTGATGGATTGGCTAATCAAGAACCTATCTATCTCTGCCTTAAATACATCCAATGACTTGACCTCCACAGCCGCTTGTGGCAACAATTCCACAGATTGACCACCCTCTGACTCAAGTAATTTCTCCACATCTCAGTTCTAAAAGGACGTCCTTCAATCCTGAAGTCGTGCCCTCTTGTCCTAGACTCCCCTACCATGGGAAATAACTTTGTCATATCTAATCTGTTCAGGCTTTTTAACATTTGGTATGTTTCTATGAGATCTCCCCCTCATGTGCTTTGACTTTTGCATGATCCTGAGAATGTCTGTATTTGATTTTCAACACATCACCTGAGAAGTTCAAGGCCCAGTCCAGTCCTGGCAGAGATAGATAAGAGTTATCGGGAGGCAGTCACACCGAAAAGACAGGAGGTAGGCAAATGGGTGACAGTCAAGAGAGGCAGGGGGAGCAGACAGAGAGAGAAGAGCACCCCTGTGGCCGTTCCCATCAAAAATAAGTATACCGTTTTGGATACTGTTGGTGGGGATGACCTACCAGGAATAAGCTGCAGTGGTCCTGTCTCTGGCACTGAGGTTGGACCCGCGACTAGGAAGGGGAGGAGGGAAGAGAAGAGAGCGGTAGTGATAGGGGATTCTATAGTCAGGGGGGCGGATAGGAGATTTTGTGGGGAAGATCGGGAGTCTCAGATGGTATGTTGCTTCCCTGGTGCCGGGGTCCGAGACATCTCAGATCGGGTGCAGGTTATTCTCGAGAGGGAGGCAAGAATCCAGATGTTGTGGTCCATGTAGGGACCAATGGCGTGGGTAGGATGAGTGAGGGGTCCTGCGTAGGGAGTTCAGGGAGTTAGGTGCAAAGCTGAAGAGCAGGACCTCCAGGGTAACAATCTCAGGATTGCTACTTGTGCCATGTGCGAGTGAGGCAAGGAACAGGAGGATTATAAAGATTAATACGTGGCTGAGAGGATGGTGCAGGAGGGAGGGCTTCAGGTTTGTAGATAATTGGGCCTTGTTCCAGAAAAGGTGGGATCTGTTCCGAAGGGATGGTTTACACCTGAACTGGAGCGGTACTAACATTCTTGCAGGGAAGTTTGCTAGAGCTTCTTGGGGGGGTTTAAACTAAATTTGCAGCGGGCGGGGATCCAGAATGTGAGAGAGGATAGTGAGAGGAAGAATAAAGGACAGGTGGGGACTACACAGTTCCGGAATATTAAGTGTGTAGTAGAGAAAGGTGAGGCGGAACAAGTGATAAGGAGGGCTCGTGTACAGAGGGATGGTCTGACGGAACATGGAGTTAAATGTGTTGAAAGAATAAGTAAGTGTAGGAAGGACAACAAAATTCTAGGGGTGTATAGCCCGATGGGAGTTCGGGGAGCTGGGTTAAGCACAATAAGCAGCGATTTAAACAGAGAGAGGAGAAATGGGCTAAAAATTCTATATCTGAATGCACGAAGTGTCAGAAATAAGGCGGATGAGCTTGAAGCTCAGGTGCGAATGGGTAACTATGATGTTGTTAGGATAACGGAGACATGGCTGCAGGGAGATCAGACCTTGGAAATGAATGTTCAAGGGTATACGTGCTATCATAGGGACAGAAATGTGGGCAGAGGGGGTGGGGTGGCCCTGTTGGTGAGGAATGAGATTCAGTCCTTTGCAAGGGGGGACATAGGGTCAGGAGAAGTAGAGTCTGTGTGGATAGAATTGAGGAACAGTAAGGGCAAAAGGACCCAAATGGGTGTTGTCTACAGGCCACCAAACAGTAGCATGGATATTGGGTGCCAGTTGAATAGGGAGTTAACATTGGCATGTGGCAAAGGTAATGTCGCAGTAGTTATGGGGGATTTCAACATGCAGGTGAACTGGGAGAATCAGGTTGGTGCTGGACCACAGGATAGGGAGTTTGTAGTGTGCCTACGGGATGCATTCTTGGAACAGCTTGTACGAGAGCCGACCAGGGACAAGACTCTTCTGGATTTAGTGTTATGTAATGAACAGGATTTGATAAGCGATCTTGCAGTAAGGGAGCCATTAGGAGGTAGTGATCATAATATGATAAGTTTTTATCTGCAATTTGAGAAGGATAAGGGCAGCTCGGAGGTGTCAGTGTTGCAGTTGAACAGGGGAAACTATGGAGCCATGAGGGAGGAGCTGGTCAACGTTGACTGGATGGATAGCCTAGCAGAAAAGACAGTGGAACAGCAATGGCAGGTATTCTTGGGAATAATGCACAAGGTGCAAAATCAGTTCATCCCCCAGAGAAGGAAGGATTCAAAGGGGCCAAAGGGGCCACAGTGGTTGACAAAGGAAGTCAGAGATTGCATAGCATTAAAAAAAAGGAAGTATGACAGAGCTAAGGTGAGTGGGAGGACGGATGATTGGGAAATTTTTAAGGAACAACAGAACTTAACTAAAAAGGCAATACGGGGAGAAAAAATGAGGTACGAACGCAAGCTAGCCAGGAATATAAAGGAGGATAGCAAAAGCTTTTTTAGGTATGTGAAGAGAAAGAAGATAGTTAAGAACAATGTTGGGCCCTTGAAGAATGAATTAGGTGAAATTGTTATGGGAAACAGAGAAATGGCAGAAGAATTTAATGAGTACTTTAGATCTGTTTTCACTAAGGAAGACACAAGCAATCTCCCAGATGTATGGATGGGCCAAGGACATAGGGTAACAGAGGAAATGAAACAGATTGACATTTGGAAGGAAACGGTGATGAGAAGACTGATGGGACTGAAGGCTGACAAATCCCCAGGTCCAGATGGTCTGCACCCTAGGGTACTAAAGGAGGTGGCCCTGGAAATTGCGGATGCATTGGTAATCATTTTCCAATGTTCCTTAGATTCAGGATCAGTCCCTGAGGATTGGAGAATGGCTAATGTTATCCCACTTTTTAAGAAAGGAGGGAGGGAGAAAACAGAGAACTATCGACCTGTCAGCCTGACATCGGTGGTGGGAAAAATGCTAGAGTCCATTATTAAAGATGAAATAGTGGCATATCTAGATAGCAGTGATAGGATTGGGCTGAGCCAGCATGGATTTACCAAGGGTAAATCATGCTTGACTAATCTGTTGGAGTTTTTTGAGGATGTAACCAGGAAGTTAAACGAGGGAGATCCAGTGGATGTAATGTACCTTGATTTTAAGAAGGCATTTGATAAGGTCCCACATAGAAGATTGGTGGGTAAAATCAAAGCTCAGGGCATCGGGGGGAAGGCATTGACATGGATAGAAAACTGGTTGGCAGATAGAAAGCAAAGGGTAGCGGTGAATGGGTGTTTCTCGGAATGGCAGGTGGTGACTAGTGGGGTGCCACAGGGCTCGGTATTGGGACCACAGCTGTTTACAATTTACATCAATGATTTGGATGAAGGCATTGAAAATAACATCAGCAAATTTGCTGATGATACTAAGCTGGGTGGCAGTGTGACATGTGATGAGGATGTTAGGAGAATTCAGGGTGACTTGGATAGGCTGGGTGAGCGGGCAGATACTTGGCATATGGCGTTTAATGTGAATAAGTGTGAGGTTATCCACTTTGGGAGTAAGAACAGGAAGGCAGATTATTATCTGAACGGTATAGAGTTGAGTAAGGGAGTAATACAAAGAGATCTCGGAATCCTTGTTCATCAGTCACTGAAGGTGAATGAGCAAGTGCAGCAGGCAGTGAAGAAGGCTAATGGAATGTTGGCCTTTATTACAAAGGGAATTGAGTACAAGAGCAAGGAAATCCTCTTGCATTTGTACAGAGCCCTGGTGAGACCACACCTGGAGTATTGTGTACAGTTTTGGTCTCCGGGTTAAGGAAGGACATCCTGGCTGTAGAGGAAGTGCAGCGTAGATTCACGAGGTTAATTCCTGGGATGTCTGGACTGTCTTACGCAGAGAGGTTAGAGAGACTGGGCTTGTACACGCTGGAATTAAGGAGATTGAAAGGGGATCTGATTGAAACATATAAGATTATTAAGGGATTGGACAAGATAGAGGCAGGAAATATGTTCCAGATGCTGGGAGAGTCCAGTACCAGAGGGCATGGTTTGAGAATAAGGGGTAGGTCATTTAGGACAGAGTTAAGGAAAAACTTCTTCTCCCAGAGAGTTGTGGGGGTCTGGAATGCACTGCCTCAGAAGGTAGTGGAGGCCAATTCTCTGGATGCTTTCAAGAAGGAGCTAGATAGGTATCTTATGGATAGGGGAATCAAGGGATATGGGGACAAGGCAGGAACCGGGTATTGATAGTAATTGATCAGCCATAATCTCAAAATGGCGGTGCAGGCTCGAAGGGCCGAATGGTCTACTTCTGCACCTATTGTCTATTGTCTATTGTCTATTCTTGAAGCTTGGTTGTGATCTGTCAGGAAAGGGAATTTTTAATCTTACAAATATGTGTGAAATTTCCAGACCACAAAGACTACATTTAGTGTTATTTGTTTGATATTAGAACAATTTTGTGGACTGGTAAGGTTTCTAGAATGATGGAATGTTCAATATCTGAAGGAGATCCATGGAAGATAAACGGTGTAGCCTCCTAGTAAGCCTCAGGCTCACTCAGCTCACTTTCATCTAGGGGGAACAGCCTTTGGCCCCGTCAAACTGTGTAATCAAGTGGTGTAGATGCTTTGTGATGTACCCCACCACGCCAAATAACAGACAGTACACCATATGCGATTAGATGATTACACTTTATAACTCTTACTTTGACTATGTGGATAGTAAAGGAACAAAATCAGAACTGTTGAACTGTTTAACTGTTTAAAAAAAAAAGAAAAAGGCACCATTATTACTAATCAGTTTGTGCACACATTGTTGGAGTTCTTACAGAACCAGGTCTCTCTTCATCCAGTCGATGTCCTCCGAACTCCACCAACTCATGAATGGGACCACCCTCGGTGATCGAACAAACGCTGTGCTTGAGTCCGTCCGTGTCTCCTCTCTCTGTCCCCATCGCACCTTCTCCCCAAAGCCAGCGAAAAACAATAGCTTACAGACACACAAGAAAGAATAACATCTATCCCAATTGGTTAGCAAATGAATACAATTCCCGTTATCAGTAATTATAACCCAAACAAGCTGCTGCCATTAACTCAGCAGTTAACATCACAGAGAAGCCATTTTATTAGCCTTAGCAAATAACATGAAAGAAGAAACCCCTTACAAGGGTTTCAGCCCAAAACATCGGCTGTACTCTTTTCCAGCATTTTGTGTGTGAGTTATTATTTATCTAGCGATACAGCACGGAGTAGGCCCTTCTGGCCCCTTGAGACATGCCACCCAAGCAACCCCCGACCAACCTGATTAACCCTAACCTAATCACAGGACAATTGATAATGACCAATTTACCTACACAGTATTTCTTTAGACTGTGGGAGGAAACCGAAACTCCCGAGGAAAACCCATGCATTCCACGGGGAAGTTGTTCAGAGACTCCTTACAGAACAGCATTGGAACTGAAGTCCAATCTCCAAATCACCCCAAGCTGTAATAGCATTGCGCTAACTGGTACACTACCGTGGTGCCCAAGTCACAGGCAAGTCATAACTGCTTCTCTGAACCATAGTGTGTTGGCCATTTGCTATTCAGTGTTTGCATTGCTGAAATGCCTTTTCTCATTATGAATTTGGCCTCTAACCACTGCTTGAAACAACTTATGTAATGGCTAAAGACATTAAGTCCATAAGCTATAGGAGAAGAATTAGGCCGTTTGACCATTACTCTGCTATTTCATCATTTCTGATCCAATCTTCCCCTCAGCTCCAATCTTCTGCCTTCTCCCCGTATCCCTTCATGCCCTGAGCAATCAAGAATCTATCAAACTCTGCCTTAAATATACATTAAGACTTGGCCTCCACAGCTGCCTGTGGCAATGAATTCCACAGATTCACCACTCTCTGGTTAAAGAAATTCCTTTTCTTCTCCGTTTTAAAAGGACTCCTCTCTATTCTAAGGCTTAGTCCTCTGATCCTAGACTCTCCCACCACAGGAAACACTCTCTCCACATCCAGTCTGTCAAGGCCTTTCACCATTCGATAGGTTTCAATGAGGTCACCCCTCAGTCTTCTGAATTCCGATGAATACAAGCCCAGAGTCATTAGATGCTCTTCATTTGACAAGCCATTGAATCCTGGAGTCATTTTTGTGAATTTCCTTTGAACACTCTCTGGTTTCAGCACTTCCTTTCCTAGATAAGGGGTGCAAAACTGCTCACAATACTCCAAATGAGGCCTTACCAGTGATTTTCAAGTCTCAACATTACATCCGTGCTTTTATAGTCTAGTCATCTTGAAATAAATGCTAATATCACATTTTCCTTCCTCACCACAGATTCAACCTGCGAATTAACCTTTAGGAAATCTTGCACAAGGATTCCCAAGTCCCTTTGTGCCTCACATTTTTTATTCTCTCCATTTAGAAAATAGTTAACCCTTTCATTTCTTGTACATGATCATACAATTCCTGACACTATATTCCATCTGCCACTTATTTGTTAATTCTCCTAATCTTAATAAGTCTTTCTGTAGCCTCAATACTTCCTCAAAACTACCTTCCCCTTCACTTATCTTCAAATCATCTGGAAACTTTGCAACAAAACCATCAATTCCATGATTCAAATCATTAACACATAATGTAAAAAGAGTCAGTCCCAACACTGACCCTTGTGGAACCCCTGCGGAATACCACTAGTCACCAGCAGCCAGTCAGAAAAGGCTCCCTTTATTCCCACTCTGTGCCTCCTGCCAATCGGCCACTGATTATCAGCCTATATGCCAAACTGTAACTGTCGTGCAAGTTCATCTGGCTTATTCCATATACTATGCCATCCGCCACCAAGTACACACAATGGTCATTTAAACTACATATATATCCCCGACACAGTAAGAAAAATCAGAAATTTAACAGAAACTTACCCTGAGCCAACACCTCTTCCAGGCCAAAGCCACCTTTGAGTCAAAGCCTGACACTCCCACTCTCACCACTGGCCCACTCCCAACAATAGCCGCTCTGCTTGTTCCCTCTGTACTTTTATGCCAAATTTAGTTAATTTTTGAAATGTCAGTCCTGATGTCTCTGTCTTTTTCAGATAACCATATCAGTTGGATATGGTCCAATTGCGTCATCATCTTTAAAAGCACCATCATATCTACTTAATGTTCACATAAATAAAATGTTGAATTTAAATAAGCTTAGAATAGAAGAGTGGTTTATAATGTGGGTTTAATTTTTGTCACTGCTGCTGCACCTCTAATCCTTGGCAAGTCTCCTCACAACTAGAAGTTCAAAGACCAAAGCTTAAAAAAATTAGAGGTGCTGGTAACTTGGTTGAATCTGGATAAGCCAGGCATATTTTTTTTGAGTTCCTACTGCAAAATAATTGATTAGTGTAAGAGATCCAAGGCACCACACGCTACGCATCAACCTTATACACTCCAAGGTTCTGCTTAATGCATTGGATCATTATGGAATGTCAGAAAAATAGCCATTTATGTTTGTGGCTGGGGTAGTTTGAGTCTGGGATTCAAGGAAGAGCATCAACGTTAATGTTGGGGACCTTGCAGCTGAGCTTCAGGAGCACACAGTGATGGAATCTGCTCACTTCAGCAGCCCCCTCCTATCTCATCTGTGGAAAAGCCTGTGGTTCCCATACAAATCAGAACCCCATAGAACCAATGTAGAAGCAAGTAACTCTCAGTCCTTAACACGAGGAAATCTGCAGATGCTGGAAATCTGAGTGTGGTGAACTAGATATACCTGTCTGACTGCTCCTGTGGCTCCTCCCAAGACCCTGCTGACTACCCCTGTGGCTCCTCCCACAGACCCCTGTATAAAGGCGACTGTGGCCTGCTGCTCTCCCTCATTTTCCCCAGGATGTAGTGTTGTCCTTCAGTCAATAAAAGCCGATAATCTCACTTCCTAAGTCTCGGCGTGAGTTATTGATGGTGCATCAATGAGCAACACACACAAAATGCTGGAGAAACTCAGCAGGCCAGGCAGCATCTATGGAAAAAGTACAATTGATATTTTGGGCTGAGACCCTTCATCAGGATTGGAAAAAAGATGAGGTCAGAGTAAGAAGGTGCGGTAAGGGGAAGAAGAAGTACAAGGTGGCAGGTGATAGGTGAAACTAAGGGGGGGAAGGGTGAAGTAAAGAGCCGGGAAGCTGATTGGTGAAAGAGGTAAAGGTTTGGAGAAGGGAGGATCTGATAGGAGCGGGTAGAAGACCCTGGAAGAAGGGGAAGGGGGAGGAGCACCAGAAAGAAATGATGGGCAGGTAAGGAAATAAGGTGAGAAAGTGAAACAGGAATGGGGAATGCTGAAGGAGAAAGGTGGGGGGCATTACTAGGAGTTAAAGAAATTGATGTTCATGCCATCAGGTTGGAGGCTACTCAGATGGAATATAAGGCGTTGTTTCTCCAACCTGAATGTGGCCTCATTGTGACAGTAGAGGAGGCCATGGTCTGACATGTCAGAATGGGAATGGGAAGTGGAATTGAAATGGGTGGCCCCTGGGAGATCCTGCTTTTTTCTAGCAGACGGAGCATAGGTGCTCAGCGAAGCAGTCTCCTAATTTATGTCAGCACTCACCAATATCCAGGAGGCCACACCAGGAGCACTGGATATAATAGATGACACCAACAAGTTCACAGGTGTCGCCTCACCTACGATGACTGTTTGGGGCCATCTCCCACTATTTTCTGGTAATCAACTAATCCCACTATTTGTTTGTAATCAACTTCACCACAACATCCCATCTCCTGTACTCAATACATTGATTTATTAAGACCAATGTGCCAAAAGCTTTCCTTATGACCCTATCTACCTGTGACGCTACTTTCAATGAATTATGTACCTGTATTCCCAGATCCCTTTGTTCTACCACACTCCTCAGTTCCCTACCATTCACAGTGTAAGACCTACCCTCGTTTGTCCTCCTAAAGTGTCACACCCTACACTTGCCTGCATTAAATTCCATCTGCCATTTTTCAACTCATTTTTCCAGCTGGTCCAGATCCCACTGCAATCTTTGATAGTCTTCCTCACTGTCCACTACACCCCAATCTTGGTGTCATCCACAAATTTGGTGATCCAGTTAAGAACATTATCATCTAGATCGTTGACAGAGATGACAAACAACATTTTGGTTCAGGCAGCATCAATGGAGGAAACAAAAAATCAATGTTTCAGGCCAAGACCCTTCATCAGGACTGGAAAGAAAAAGGGCAGAAGCCAAAATTAGAGGGTGTAAGCAGAAGAGCATGAACTGGCAGGTGATAAGGAGAAAGAAGAAAGGGGGGAGCAGAGGGGAATGTAAGAATCTCAGAGGTGATAGGTGGAAGAGACAAATGGCTGAAGAAGAAAGAATCCAAGACCATGGAATAAAGGGAAGGAGATGGGGAACCAAAGGAAGGTGAAGGAAATGAGCAAGTGTCATGAGGGTGGGGGAAAGCAAAGTGAAGGGGTATACTGGCCAGATATTACAACCACAGACTCTGTAGCAAAATCTGGGCACCCTCACAGGCAGGAAGCTGAAAGGAGTTGGCAATCATGCTCGTGAGTATGCACATTCCAGCAAATTAGTTTTTCTTGGTAATTGTATATAAATTCTTTTCTTTCGTTTCAGTCTTGTTGAGTCTTGATCAAAGCACAGTGACAGCAATGCTCCCTGCTTACCTTAGTCCACATTCCAGGAAAGAAGATTACAGTTCAGGTTGATGCTGTAAAGGGGTGGTATTAAGTTACTGCTTTTGAGTTGCAGTGACACTGCACTTGGACCATCACCGAACATCTTGTCACCAGTGGGATAAGGGAATGCAAAGGAAGGTGGGAAACAGAGACATGGAAGTTAGAGAAATCAATATTGATGCCTGTGTTCTGCTTGACAAACCCTTTTAGTGTTTTTGAGGTGTTTATAAAGTTAGTGAACAGCAAGTACATCAGATAAGTGTAACTGTCATGGTCCAGATTGGGTTCCCTTTAAATTTACCTTGTTTGTGCTATGATCCAGACCCTGAGTCCCCGCCTAGTCCAGGGCCAGAGTCCTTGTCCATTTACGCCTACTTCCATTTCCACTTTGCTCTCCTTGATTTCTCTCTGTCCTATCCTTGCGTCCCGGCTCTCCTTGTAACTAGTAATAAACTCTATTTAGTTAACCCCACAGAACAGTGTTTTGTGTCTTGCATTTGGGTCCGCTCTCAACGCCCACCCTGTGACAGAACGCTCTCGCCAAACATGGACCCAGCAGACACAGACACTGTTTTTTCAAACTGTTGTTAGCCAGAATCCTGCACAGAGTGCAACTTAGAAATTCAAGAAAGTGACTCTAAGTCCCAGTTACACATGTTATGATCCCAGCCCTTTCCTTTGTGAGAATCGCCAGAGCCCTAGTGAAGGGGGGGTCAATGACCCAAGAGAAGAGAGAGATACGAGCGGTGTTCCTCATTTCACGGCGAGGCAAAAGCTGGCGACTGTGGTCATTGTCTCGTGGAGACACCTTTGTGAATTGGGAACTATACTACGTGTATACCCTCAGGGCAACGTGGGTGGAGAGACGGAGAGAGATTGCATCATCCCAACCTGATTGACATCTGAGACCCCGTGAGTTCAGATAAAAGAGAGGTTGTAAAGACGGCCCCCCAGACGCACCAGAAATCACGCTAGAAATCCTGTGACAGCGTTTAATAGCGACAGCCGGTGGGGGGGGTTCGTGTGCGTCTTTTCCTTGCCTGGGGTTGGCGACCTCACCACGAAAGAACGGCTTAGCTACAGGGGAGGCCACAAGTGAGCGTCCATTCCCCAACGAGACTTCGACGAATCGAACTCCTAAAGGTTGGAAAACCCCGCCGGGTAACTGTTTCATTTAATCTCTATCTCTCTCTCTTTAACAAAGTGCACCAACGCGACACCACAAAAGACAGCAGCTGGTGGGACTGCAGTGACAGCAAGAGACTTTCAGATATACAGCGGACAATATATACATTACCCCTAGACAACGATAGAGTTTATTTCTTATTGGTTATTACTATACCTGCGCTTTAGATTGAGTATTGACGACTTATGGTATCTGAATGTTTGTATTAACCTTACTTTTGTGCCCCTTTATAAATAAAAACGTTTGAAAATGGTACCATCAGACTTCAGTGGACCTCTCTATCTTTGCTGGTAAGTGATCCAGTTACGGGATACGTAACACACACACAAAATGCTGGTGGAACACAGCAAGCAGCTAAGATAGACTGGCAAATGATACTTAAAGGGTTGACGGTGGATTTGCAATGGCAAGCATTTAAAGATCACATGGATGAACTACAACAATTGTTCATCCCAGTTTGGCAAAAGAATAAACCAGGGAAGGTAGTGCACCCATGGCTGACAAGGGAAATTAGGGATAGTATCAAGTCCAAAGAAGAAACATATAAATTAGCAAAAAAAAAGTGGCACACTTGAGGACTGGGAGAAATTCAGAGACCAGCAGAGGAGGACAAAGGGCTTAATTAGGAAAGGGAAAAAAGATTATGAGAGAAAGCTGGCAGGGAACATAAAAACTGACTGTAAAAGCTTTTATAGATACGTGAAAAGAAAAAGATTGGTCAAGACAAATGTAGGTCCTTTACAGTCAGAAACAGATGAATTGATCATAGGGAACAAAGACATGGCAGACCAATTGAATAACTACTTTGGTTCTGTCTTCACTAAGGAGGACAGAAATAATCTTCCAGAAATAGTAAGGGACCGAAGGTCTAGTGAGATGGAGGAACTGAGGGAAATACATGTTAGTAGGGAAGTGGTGTTAGGTAAATTGAAGGGATTAAAGGCAGATAAATCCCCAGGGCCAGATGGTCTGCATCCCAGAGTGCTTAAGGAAGTAGCCCAAGAAATAGTGGATACATTAGTGATAATTTTTCAAAACTCCTTAGATTCTGGATTAGTTCCTGAGGATTGGAGGGTGGCTAATGTAACCCCACTTTTTAAAAAAGGAGGGAGAGAGAAACCGGGGAATTATAGACCGGTTAGTCTGACATCGGCGGTGGGGAAAATGCTAGAGTCGGTTATCAAAGATGTGATAACAGCACATTTGGAAAGAGGTGAAATCATCGGACAAAGTCAGCATGGATTTGTGAAAGGAAAATCATGTCTGACGAATCTTATAGAATTTTCTGAAGATGTAACTAGTAGAGTGGATAGGGGAGAGCCAGTGGATATGGTATATTCAGATTTTCAAAAGGCTTTTGACAAGGTCCCACACAGGAGATTAGTGTGCAAACTTAAAGAACACAGTATTGGGGGTATGGTATTGATGTGGATAGAGAATTGGTTGGCAGACAGGAAGCAAAGAGTGGGAGTAAACGGGACCTTTTCAGAATGGCAGGCAGTGACTAGTGGGGTACCGCAAGGCTCAGTGCTGGGACCCCAGTTGTTTACAATATATATTAATGATTTAGACGAGGGAATTAAATGCAGCATCTCCAAGTTTGCAGACGACACGAAGCTGGGCAGCGGTGTTAGCTGTGAGGAGGATGCTAAAAGGATGCAGGGTGACTTGGATAGGTTAGGTGAGTGGGCAAATTCATGGCAGATGCAATTTAATGTGGATAACTGTGAGGTTATCCACTTTGGTTGCAAGAACAGGAAAACAGATTATTATCTGAACGGTGGCCGATTAGGAAAAGTGGAGGTGCAACGAGACCTGGGTGTCATTGTACACCAGTCATTGAAGGTGAGCATGCAGGTACAGCAGGCGGTGAAAAAGGCAAATGGTATGTTGGCATTCATAGCGAAAGGATTTGAGTACAGGAGCAGGGAGGTTCTACTGCAGTTGTACAAGGTCTTGGTGAGACAGCACCTAGAGTATTGTGTGCAGTTTTGGTCCCCTAATCTGAGGAAAGACATTCTTGCCATAGAGGGAGTACAAAGAAGGTTCACCAGATTGATTCCTGGGATGGCAGGACTTTCATATGAAGAAAGACTGGATCGACTAGGCTTATACTCACTGGAATTTAGAAGATTGAGGGGGGATCTTATTGAAACGCATAAAATTCTAAAGATGATTGGACAGGAAGATTGTTTCCGATGTTGGGGAAGTCCAGAACAAGGGGTCACAGTTTCAGGATAAAGGGGAAGCCTTTTAGGACCGAGATGAGTGTCAGAAACGAGCCACACTCCCGAATAATGGCTTTAAGACAAATTTAAGGAAACAAAGTTTATTAACAGTTCTGCAGAGCTGGGCCCCCTCAGAGAAGGGAACCCTGAACCTTACAGGGCAGCAGGTTTTATCCTTCTTCCTTACCACCCCCCTCCCTGACTCGGGAGGTACATAGTCTTATCCCATTCCATATTTGGAGTTGTTTTTTTACACATTTCTGTAAAACAATAGTCCATATCTCAGGACTTCAATGATTCCACAAACAGTTAATCTTGTCAGGGCTTCTGCATTCATAATTAAATCACATTTGTTTACAGACTTTAACCCAGACATAATTAAATCACATTTGTCCCCGGACATAATTAAATCACATTTGTCCTTTGACTTTAATCCAAACCTCTTTCAGAAACGCACATCTTAATTTTGAATCTTACAATGAGGAAAAACTTCTTCACACAGAGAGTGGTGAATCTGTGGAATTCTCTGCCACAGGAAACAGTTGAGGCCGGTTCATTGGCTATATTTAAGAGGAAGTTAGATATGGCCCTTGTGGCTAAAGGGATCAGGGAGTATGGAGAGAAAGCAGGTACTGGGTTCTGAGTTGGATGATCAGCCATGATCATACTGAATGGTGGTGCAGGCTCAAAGGGCCGAATGGCCTACTCCTGCACCTATTTTCTATGTTTCTATCTCTATTGCCCTAGTTAAACAGATATCTCAGAATTCTAAGAGAAATTTCTTGAATTGAATTGAATTGACTTTATTTCTTACATCCTTCACATACATGAGGAGTAAAAATCTTTAAGTTAAGTCTCCATCTAAATGTGCAATTACAGCAATTTATCACAATTTATAATAATTTATAATTTAGCCTGAGCATAGTGAATTTGTGGAATTTGGTACCAGAGGCAGCTGTGGAGGTCAGATCGTTGGATATATTTAAGGCAGAGCTTGATAGGTTCTTGATTAGACACGGCATCAAAGGTTACAAGGAGAAGGCTGGGGAGTGGGGCTGAGGAGGGAAAAATGCATCAGCCATGATTGGATGGCGGAGCAGACTCGATGGGTCAAATAGCCTATTTCTGCTCCTATGTCACTGGTCTTATATAAAGGAAGGAAAGGAAAAAAAAAACTTAACCTGGAGCTTTTCTTTCTTTGCTTTCTCTGACTGAAGCCAGTCTTCACTGAAGCTTCAAAGAGCTAAAGCTTCAAGATCTCCACTCTGACTTTGTCCACGCAGACAGTGGCTGCTGCGCCTGCCTCTGCCTTCCTTAAATTTGCTCTTGCTAATCAATTCCAAATGCAGATTGGTTATTGGTCAAAGCTCTATACCCTGCCACAACGAACGTATCCTCGGAAGAGGGGCAGGCAGTTGGCCCTGGCAGAGCCCTCGGTTTTCCACTGCCTAGACCCATTCCCAATATTTTGCTCTTACTTTAAGCTGTATTGTTCTATTCCATTCACTCTTATGGATTTGTCCAATTGTCTCAAGAGTAAAGACCAATTCCTGTACCCTCAGGCAATGTTAGTTAGCCAGTCAGTTGCCTTCTGTTGTCTCTTATCTGCAGGGATGGAAGTAGATAACAGCTGCCAGGCAATTTGCAACATGCTTCAAGTAAAAACATCAAAGAAAGATAGCACCAGTAAAATATTCAAACAAATAGCCACCAACGAATGTGCCTGTACGGCAGTGAGGACAGAAGTGTCATGGTCAGAAACAACTTGGCCACACACATCAACCTGCTTGGACCCGTACTCCATAGACAGTCACAGTTTTCCAATATTAGCTGCTTAGCCAGCAATAATATTTGTTACTTAGTTTCTTTTATTACCCAGCTGGGTGTAAACTGCAGTGGACTCTGCACATTGAACTTTCAATTCTACATAACTGCACAATGTAGTTGTTTATCAAGCTATAAACAGACTTTGGTTTTAGCAATTGGTTCTAAATTGTATACACTGCAGCAATCACTGGTACATAAATCATAATGACAGAAGGAGGAGAAACTGTAGACAAACAATGTCCAGTACTGAAAAGAATTTAAACAATGGTCTATTTCTCAGAGGCAGTAACCCATCTTAACCTCATAAGGATATGTTTGAAACCTATTCCTTTCCTTTCGGTATCATAGTTAGATCAGAATAAATTAGTCTGTCTTTGTGAGCAATGTACATAGGCATATTACTTTTTTCTCTGGCCTGGCAAATGATCAACCCTTTGTTATGGTTCTCTCATCTTTATTGTCCGTGGAGGAGGGAAACCTCAATTTTACACTTCAATTTTTAAAAGATTTCATACGCAGTGAAAATATGACTTTTTAAATGGAAGACAATTACTTAAACTTTTAAGTTTGTGGCTTGATGTGGGTACTGCTGCTACAACACAGTAGTTCTGTGGAGGCAGATGTTGGTAAGACTTCAGACAAAGTTTGGAATCAGTAGGGACCATTGTGTGACCAGTGTCCTGAGCTGCATATATTTTAATGCAAGAAGGAAAGTACTGTAATACTGTAGGTGGATGAGCTCAGGGCATGGATCAACACCTGGAATTATGACATTGTACCCATTAGTGGGACTTGGTTGCAGGAGGGGCAGGACTGGCAGCTCAGTGTTCTGGGATTCTGTTGTGTTAGATGTGTTACAGCGGGAGGGATTAAAGGAGGAGAGGTGGCATTATTAGTCAGGGAAAATGTCATGGCAGTCTTCATCAGGACAGGCTGGAGAATTCGACTAGAGTGGTGTTATAGGTGGAAATGAGAAATAAGAAAGGTATGATCATGTCAGTGGAGCTATATTACAGATCACCCAATGATCATAGAGATTTAGAGCAACAAATTTGTAAAGAGATCACAGACTGCTGCACGAGACATAAGGTTGTTATAGTAGGTTATTTTACCTTTCCACATACTGACTGGGAATCCCATTCTGTAAAAGGACGAGATGGGAAAGAGCTTGTCAAATGTGTTCAGGAAAGTTTCCTTCATCAGAACGTAGAAGTCCCAAAGAGAGCATGCAATACTGGATCTGCTATTAGGGAACGAGACAGGGCAGGTGACAGAAGTTTGTGTAGAGGAACACTTTGCATCTAGTGACCAATAGACAATAGACAATAGACAGTAGGTGCAGGAGTAGGCCATTTGGCCCTTCTAGCCAGCACCACCATTCACTGTGATCATGGCTGATCATACACAATCAGTACCCCGCTCCTGCCCTCTCCCCATATCCCTTGACGCCACTATCTATAAGAGCTCTATCTAACTCTCTCTTGAATGCATCCAGAGACTTGGCCTCCACTGCCTTCTGGGGCAGAGCATTCCACATATCCACCACTTTCTGGGTGAAAAAGTTTTTCTGCATCTCTGTTCTAAATGGCCTACCTCTTATTCTTAAACTGTGGCCTCTAGTTCTGGACTCACCCATCAGCGGGAACATGCTTCCTGCCTCCAGTGTGTCCAATCCCTTAATAATCTTATATGTTTCAATCAGATCCCCTCTCATCCTTCTAAATTCCAGTGTATACAAGCCCAGTCGCTCCAATCTTTCAACATATGACAGTCCCGCCATTCCAGGAATTAACCTTGTGAATCTACGCTGCACTCCCTCAGTAGCAAGAATGTCCTTCCTCAAATTTGGAGACCAAAAATGCACACCATACTCCAGGTGTGGTCTCACCAGGGCCCTGTACAACTGCAGAAGGACCTCTTTACTCCTATACTCAATTCCTCTTGTTATTAAAGCCAGCATGTCTTATAAAAACAACAATGTCTTTATTTTCAAAGTAAATATGCAAAAAAGATCTGGCTGGTGTGTGGGTTGAGATTCTAAACTGGAGAAAGGTTGATTTTGATGGTATCAGAAATTATCTGGCAAGTGTGGATTGGGAGAGGCTACTTTCTGGCAAAGGTGTACTCAGCAAGTGGGAGGGGGTCTTCAAAGATGAAATTTTGAGAGTACAAAGCTTGTGTGTGCCTGTTAGAATAAAAGGTAAAGATAAAATCTTGGTTTTTAAGAGATATTGAGGCCATGGTTAAGATAAAATTGAACTGTATGGCAGGGACAAGCAAGTAGGGACAAATAAGGTGTTTATAATAACTGCGAGAAACACTTAAGAAAAAAATCAGGAGGGCTATAAAAAGGCATGAAATTACTTGAGGAGACAAGGGGAAGGAGAATCCTAAGGGATTTTACAAGTATGTTCATAGCAAAAAGATTGCAAGAGACAAAATTGGTCCTCTAGACAACCAGAATGGTAGTCCATGTGAGTAGCCAAAACAGATAGGGGAGATATTAAATGTACTCTTTACATTCGTATTCACTTGGGAGACGGATGCAGAGTCTGCAGAAGTGAGGCAAAGCAGCATCAACTTCATGGACCCTATACAGATTATAGAGGAGGAGGTGTTTGCTGTCTTGAGACAAATCAGGGTGGATAAATCTCCAGAGCTTGACAAGGTGTTCCCTCTAACCCTACAGAAGGCAAGTGAAGAAATTGCCAGGGCCCAAGCAGAGATATTCAAATCATCCTTAGCAACAAGGGAGGTACCAGAGGATTGGAGGATAATAAATGTTGTTCCTCTGTTTAAAAAGGCTCTAAGCATAAACCAGGAAAATATAGGCCAGTGAATTTGACATCACTTGTGGGAAAGTTATTGGAAAGTATTCTAAGGAACTGGATATGTAAGTATTTGGGTAGGCATGGACTGATTAAGGATTGTCAGCATGGCTTTGTGCATGGTAGGTCACGTCTAACCAATCTTGTAGAGTTTTTCGGAGAGGTTACCAGGAAAGTGGATGAAGGAAGCACAGTGGATGTTTTCTACACGGACTTTAGTAAGGCATTTGACAAGGTCACGCATGGGAAGCTTGTCAAGAAGGTTCATTTGCTCGACATTCAGGATGAGGTAGTAAATTAGATTAGATATTGGCTTTGTGGGAGAAGGCAGAGAGTGGTAGTAGAGGGCTGCCTCTATGACTGGAGGCCTATAACTAGTGGTGTGCCACAGGGATCAGTGCTGGGTCCATTGTTGTTTGTCATCCATCAGTGATCTGGATGATAATGTGGTTAACTGGATCAGCAAATTTGCAGATGACACCAAGATTGAGAGTGTAGTGGACGGTGAAGAAGGCTATCATGGCTTGCAAAGGGATCTGCATCAGCTGGAAAAAATGGGCTGAAAAGCAACAGATGGAACTTAATGCAGACATGTGGGAACTTCCCAGCTATAGTTTGACTCATTATAGAGCCTAATGGCCAAAGGTAAGAATGACCTCATAAAGTGATCTTTGCAGCACTATATGAGGCCATTAATAAAAGTGCTCCTCTGTGGCATACAGATGGTGAGAAACATTGTCCAGAATTGCCAGGATTTCCCATAGTAGGGTCCTTTGTTCTAACATGTTCTCTAATTGACCCCCTTCTGTTCAACTGTTCAGAACCATAGAGCCATAGAACATTACAGCACAGAAACAGGCCTTTTGGCCCTTCTTGGCTGTGCCGAACCATATCCTCTGGTTTTTTTCTCCCCTAGCCTCAGTGAAAAAAGCCTGCTTGCATTCACTCTATCTATACCCATCATAATTTTATACACCTCTATCAAATCACCCCTCATTCTTCTACACTCCAGGGAATAAAGTCCTAACCTATTCAACCTTTCTCTGTAACTCAGTTTCTCAAGTCCCAGCAACATCCTTGTAAACCTTCTCTGCAAACTTTCAACCTTATTAATATCCTTCCTGTAATTCGGTGACCAAAACTGCTCGCAATACTCCAAATTCGGCCTCACCAATGTCTTATACAACCTCATCATAACATTCCAACTCTTATACTCAATACTTTGATTTATAAAGGCCAACGTGTCAAAAGCTCTCTTTACAACCCTATCTACCTGTGACGCCACTTTTAGAGAATTATGTATCTGTATTCCCAGATTCCTCTGTTCTACTGCACTCCTCAGTGCCCTACCATTTACCTTGTACGTTCTATCTTGGTTAGTCCTTCCAAAGTGCAATACCTCACACTTGTCTGTATTAAACTCCATCTGCCATTTTTCAGCCCATTTTTCCAGCTGGTCCAAATCCCTCTGCAAACTTTGAAAACCTTCCTCACTGTCCACTACACCTCCAATCTTTGTATCATCAGCAAATTTGCTGATCCAAATTACCACATTATCATCCAGATCATTGATATAGATGACAAATAACAATGGACCCAGCACTGATCCCTGTGGCACACCACTAGTCACAGGCCTCCACTCAGAGAAGCAATCCTCCACTACCACTCTCTGGCTTCTCCCATTGAGCCAATGTCTAATCCAATCTACAACCTCACCATGTATACCTAGCGACTGATTCTTCCTAACTAACCTCTCATGCGGGACCTTGTCAAAGGTCTTACTGAAGTCCATGTAGACAACATCCACTGCCTTCCCTTCATCCACTTTCCTGGTAACCTCCTCGAAAAACTCTAATATATTTGTTAAACATGACCTACCATACACAAAGCCACGTTGACTCTCCCTAATAAGTCCCTGTCTATCCAAATACTTCTAGATCCTGTCTCTTAGTACTCCATCCAATAATTTACCTACTACTGACATCAAACTTACCGGCCTATAATTTCCAGGATTACTTTTAGAGCCTTTTTTTAAACAACGGAACAATATGAGCTATCCTCCAATCCTCCAGCACCTCACCCGTGGATACCGAGATTTTAAATCTATCTGCCAGGGCCCCGGCAGTTTCAACACTAGTCTCCTTCAAGGTCCAAGGGAATACCCTATCAGGTCCTGGGAATTTATCTACTCTGATTTGCCTCAAGACAACAAACACCTTCTCCTCTTTAATCTGTATAGGTTCCATGACCTCACTACTTGTTTGCCTTATTTCCATAGACTCCTTGTCAGTTTCCTTAGTAAATACAAATGCAAAAAAAACCATTCAAGATCTCCCCCATTTCTTTTGGTTCCATACATAGTTGACCACTCTGATCTTCAAGAGGACCAATTTTATCCCTTACTATCCTTTTGCTCTTAATATACCTGTAGAAGCTCTTAGGATTATTCTTCACCTTGACTGCCAAAGCAACCTCATGTCTTCTTTTAGTCCTCCTGATTTCTTTCTTAAGTATTTTCTTGCACTTTTTATACTCCTCAAGCACCTTATTTGCTCCTTATTGCCTATACCTGTCATACATCTCTCTCTTCTTCTTTATCAAATTTCCAATATCCCTCGAAAACCAAGGTTCCTCATTCTTATTCACTTTGCCTTTAATCCTGACAGGAACATACAAACTCTACACTCTCAAAATTTCTCCTTTGAAGGCCTCCCACTTACCAATCACATCCTTGCCAGAGAACAACCTGTCCCAATACACGCTTTTTAGATCCTTTCTCATTTCTTCAAATTTGGCCTTTTTCCAGTTTAGAACCTCAACCCGAGAACCAGATCTATCTTTATCCATGATCAAATTGAAACTAATGGTGTTATGATCACTGGACCAAAGTGTTCCCCTACACGCGCTTCTGTCACTTGTCCTAACTCGTTTCCTAATAGGAGATCTAATATTGCATCCTCTCTAGTCGGTACCTCTATATATTGATTTAGAAATCTTTCCTGAACACATTATACAAACTCTAACCCATCTAGACCTTTAACAATATGGGAGTCCCAATCAATATGTGGAAAATTACAATCCCCTACTATCAGAACTTTATGTTTCCTGCAGTTGTCTGCTATCTCTCTGCAGATTTGCTCCTCCAATTTTCACTGACTATTGGGTGGACTATAATACAACCCCATTAATGTGGTCATACTTTTCCTGTTTCTCAGCTCCACCCATATGGCCTCAGTAGACAAGCCCTCTAATCTGTCCTGCCTGAGCACTGCTGTAGCATTTTCCCTGACTAGCAATGCCACTCCCCCCCCCCCCCCCCCCATCCTTCATCCCTCTGCCTCTATCATGTCTGAAACATCGGAACCCTGGAACATTAAGCTGCCAGTCCTGCCCCTCCTGTAGCCAAGTTTCACAAATGGCTATAATGCCATAATTCCATGTGTCAATCCACACCCTCAGCTCGTCTGCCTTCCCCACAATACTGCTCACATCAAAATAGACACACCTCAGAAGATTATTATCACCACATACAACCCTTCTATTTCTGATTTTGCATGAACTTTTAACATCATTTATTTTCACCCCCACTCCACTATCTGCTCTGGCACTCTGGTTCCCATCCCCCTGCAAATCTAGTTTGAGGTAGCTTATTTTTTATTCTTTTTTACTTCTCTTGTAATATTTGTATATTTGTATATCTGTGCACTTGCAATGTAAGTTCCTTTGGGATTAATGAAGTATCCATCTACCTATCTATAATTTTGTAAACTTCTAGCAAATCTCCTCTCAACCTTCTACATTCCAAAGAATACAGTCCTAACTTATTCAATCTTTCCTTATAACCCAGGTCTTCCAGACCTGGCAACATCCTTGTAAAGTTTCTCTGCACTCTTTCAACCTTGTTCCCATCACTCCTGTAGGGTAAAATGGGGTAAATGCAAGCAGGCTTTTTCCACTGAGAGTAATTGGGACTACAACCAGCGGTCATGGCTTAAGGGTGAAAGGTGAGAAGTTTAAGGAGGACATGAGGGGAAACTTCTTCACTCAGAGGTTTGTGAGAGTGTGGAGTGAGCTGCCAGCATAAGTGGTGCATGCGAACTCAATCTCAACACTTTAGAGAAGTTTGGATAGGTACGTGGAGGGATATAGGGCTGGTGCAAGTCGATGGGAGTAGGCAGTTTAAATGGTTCAGCACAGACTAGATGGTCCAAAGGGCCTGTTTCTATGCTGTACTTCTCTATGACTATGACTCTTAGTAGGAACACCAGTAAGCCTTATGAGTCCGCTCTGTCACTCAATAAAAACAAGCTTAACTGATTGTAACCTCAGTATCACATTTCTGCTGACTTTTCACCTAAAAATCCTTTCTACCTCTGCCTTAAAAACCTTTAAAGAATTTGTTCCATTGCAATTTAAGGAAGAGAGTTCTAAATGGTCACAGCCTTTTTTAATTTTTATTTATTTATTTAGTGATACAGTGGCCATTCGAGCCACACAAACCAGGCAATCCCACTACCCCAACTCTGATCTAATCATGAGACAATTTACAATGACCAGATAACCTACCCAGTATGTCGTTGGACAGTGGGAGGAAACTGGGCAATCAGGAAGAACCCACGCAGTCAAAGGGAGAACGTACTGAGACTCCTTACAGAACAGCAACAGAATTGAACCCTAAACTCCAACACCCTGTGCTGTAATATCGCCGTGCTAACCATGATGTTACCATGACACACAATTTTTTTTTCTTCCACATTCATGTCACACTTTGCAGTGTTCTGACACAACAGGATGGACCAGAAGCCATATAAGAATGTGGTCTGGGAAAAGAGATACATAGAGGCCTGAGAGGAAAGACAAATTTGCACCAAAATTAATCTCCGGAATTCCAAATGTGCTTGACCACCAGGATATTTGGAAGTATTAACCATTTCAAAGATACTGGAGAGCCATATATTATTGTACAAGAGTACATAAGCCAGTATTTTGTCATGTCTCTGCAGCAGATCTACTATTGTCTGTACAGCACAGAAAAAGGACCTTCACTCCTGGTCCATGCTCATCTGGTCCCATTGATCTACACCTAGACCATATCTTTCCAAACCCCTCCCATCCATGTACCTATCCAAACTTCTTATAAGTGTTACAATTGAACCCATGACTATCATTTCCGCTAGCAGCTCATTTCACACCAATTCCCCTCAGATTTCCCTTAAACATTCGCCTTTCACCCTTAATCCATGACCTCTAGTTCTGGTTTTACCCAGCCTCAATAGAAAAAGCCTGCTTGCATCTACCCTATCTATACCCCTCATAATTTTGAATACCTCAAGCAAATCTCCTCTCAATCTCCTACATTCTAAAGAATACAGTCCAAACCTTTTCTACATTCCCTCCACATCCACCTGGTCAAGATCTCTCAGTCTGAACAACTAATTTCGGTGAACCCTTTTAACTCTTCCTCAACCCTCTACTTCTTTTAGCATTTGGAATATTGTGTGTGATCTACAGGTATCAGGCATGTAGCTGAGATTTTTCTGTGGATTATCTGAGATAGAGAACTCCAAAGGTGCACCAGGTGGGGATTATAAAAGAAAGGTGGTTTATAATTCTTAATGAGGTGATTGCAAAGTCACACATCTGATTTGACATTTGGTTAATTAACGGTGCTTCTGGTGGCAGTTTAATATGTTTTTCACAAACATCAAAATCTACAAGAGCAAGCTGAGTCACAGTGAAAACTGAGATCAGTTACAAGAAAAAGAAATTGTTGAGTTTTTATGTGTGGGCCATAAACATTGTTGAAGGAAAACATGTGAAACATTTTGCATCAGTCAATCTGATAATTTGATTAGTTATACTTAATGTCATATTTCAGTTTTGATTATTTCAATAGGTCAATGGGTACATTTAATATCAGAGAAATGTATACAATATACATCCTGAAATTCTTTTTCTTTGCAAACATCCACAAAAACAGAGGAGTGCCCGCAAAGAATAAATGACAGTTAAATGTTAGAACCTCAAAGACACCCCAGCTCCCCCCTCCCACCCACAAGCAGCAGCAAGGCAATGATGCCCCATCCCCCCACCAGCAAAAAAACATTAGCACCACCCCCCCACCGAGCACTCAAGCGTGCAGCAAAACATCAATAAAGACACAGACTGCAGTACCCCAAAGACTACTCGTTCACCTGGTATTCAACATACCACAGGCTTTCTCTGTCTCCTTAATAAGAGGAAAAGAGGTGGCCCCGTTTCACAACGACAGTCAAGGCAAGTCAAGTCACTTTTTATTGTCATTTCGACCATAACTGCTGGTACAGTACATGGTAAAAATAAGACAACGTTTTTCAGGACCATGGTGCTATGTGACACAGTACAAAAACTAGACTGAACTATGTAAAAACAACACAGAAAAAAAAACTACACTAGACTATAGACCTACCCAGGACTGCATAAAGTGCACAAAACAGTGCAGACATTACAATAAATAATAAACAAGACAATAGGGCACTAAGTTGGTGTCAGTCCAGGCTCTGGGTATTGAGGAGTCTGATGGCTTGGGGGAAGAAACTGTTACATAGTCTGGTCGTGAGAGCCCGAATGCTTCGGAGCCTTTTCCCAGATGGCAGGAGGGAGAAGAGTTTGTATGAGGGGTGTGTGGGGTCCTTCATAATGCTGTTTGCCTTACGGATGCAGTGTGTAGTGTAAATGTCCGTGATGGCGGGAAGAGAGACCCCGATGATCTTCTCAGCTGACCTCACTATCCGCTGCAGGGTCTTGCGATCCGAGATGGTGCAATTTCCGAACCAGGCAGTGATGCAGTTGCTCAGGATGCTCTCAATACAACCCCTGTAGAATGTGGTGAGGATGGGAGGTGTGAGATGGACTTTCCTCAGCCTTTGCAAAGTAGAGACGCTGCTGGGCTTTCTTTGCTATGGAGCTGGTGTTCAGGGACCAGGTGAGATTCTCTATCAGGTGAACACCAAGAAATTTGGTGCTCTTAACAACCTCTACCGAGGAGCCGTCGATGTTCAGCGGGGAGTGGTTGCTCCATGCCCTCCTGAAGTCAACAACCATGTCTTTTGTTTTGTTCACATTAAGAGACAGGTTGTTGGCTCTGCACCAGTCTGTTAGCCGCTGCACCTCCTCTCTGTAAGCTGACTCGTTGTTCTTGTTGATGAGACCCACCACAGCCATGTCATCTGCGAACTTAATGATGTGGTTCGAGCTGTGTGTTGCAGCACAGTTGTGGGTCAGCAGAGTGAACAGCAGTGGACTGAGCACACAGCCCTGGGGGGCCCCCATGCTCAGTGTGATGGTGTTGGAGATGCTGCTCCCGATCTGGACAAGTTGAGGTCTCCCAGTCAGGAAGTCTAGGATCCAGTTGCAGAGGGAGGTGTTCAGGCCCAATAGGCTCAGCTTTCCAATCAGTTTCTGAGGGATAATTGTGTTAAATGCTGAATTGAAGTCTATGAACAGCATTCAAACATACGTGTCTTTTTTGTCCAGGTGGATTAGGGCCAGGTGGAGGGTAATGGCAATGGCGTCGTCTGTTGAGCGGTTGGGCCAGTACACAAACTGTAGGGGGTCCAGTGAGGGTGGCAGCAGGGTCTTGATGTGTCTTGATGAGAGGGGAGACATAACAAAACAACTCGCTGATTTATGGTGTTAAAAGTCTGTTGTGTCACTTTTTCCGAGCTCTGTGCCCAAAGAGCTCAAGTCTCTGGGCACACGGCCGGCAACCAGCTCACTGCTTCTGATCTTCTCATGACACATCAGGCAGTGGCATTGACCTCGAATCCATCCGCCCCCAGAGCCACAAAAATCTGGCACCCTGAAGGTACGTTAGTTTTCCAGGCCGCATCCTTGGCATATCGAAAAGTGGCCGGTCATGAGACTCTGAGAGCGGGTCCCATTCTCGCAAAGAACGAAAGTCAGCGTGTAACTCCAGATCAGGGTCTTCAAAAGAACCCTGAAAAGGGAAAAAAATGATATTAAAGATAGAAATAGAGCTGTTTCTGAAGATGCAAGCAAAGGAGTCACCGTTAAGCAGCATCATCTTAAGCTCCACCCTCCATCACCTTTGTAAGATTTGTTTGTAAGATTCCATTATCTTTCAGGGTCCTAAGATTGTCATAACCGAGGTGGTAGTGGGGATGGGGATGAGGATAAGTTCCCACTACCTATAAAGTGCTCCAAATGGCGTGCAACTCTAACAGCCTCTAACAACCAAGTCCAACTCGGCCTTCACATGTGGCTTAGCTACTAGGTGGGGCAGAACTGTTTCTACTGACAAGAGAAAGGGCAAAGGTGGACCACTGGTGCCTCAAAACCAGTTGCTTCGGGCAGGTGGGGCTTGTCAGCCTTGGACGGCAACCTGCCTAGGAGAAGGAAAACCCTGATTTTAAACCTCTGCTGCCCTGCAGAAATACCCACCCATGGGAAAGGCTTCGGGAGTAAACCCCGAGGAAGAAATCCAGAGCCGGGGTCTCTAAGACAGTTTGATGTTGTTTACAACTTCACTCTGGCAACGTCTGCGACGACACTGGTGCCAAGCTGTATCGGCGCTTGCCCTTCCCCTGGACTACATCACTGATGTGGAGAGGGGGAACCCAATGCATGGGCAACAGCCGATTCTTCAAATCTTCCCACCCACTCTTGCACCCTGGAGAGGACACAATTCACCAGAGGCACAACCCCATGATCCCCTGGGATCGACGACTGCCTACTACCAATATCCTTCAATAAGTGAATGATCTATGGATCAGTGTCCTGTAAAACAGGCCCAGGCCTACACAATCCTGCACTTACCACTCTCCACACCTATGCCACTGTTATACCACTATACTTACAGACACACCTACAGTATATAACCTTAAAGCTACATCTATATCTACAAACCCGCACATACTCAACCCACACCTACCCCTAAATCCTTTCACCTCTACCGACATCTCAACACACTGACACTGACACATATAGTCTCTATCTGTTTCACATTTGTACACACACACACACACACACACACACACACACACACACGTCAGGTTCTGTCGGGTGTGAAACGCACAGATATAGAGGAATTTTATTCGAAAAAGATAGAAACATAAATCAAAACTTCATTAAATGCTGCAGAGACTGAGCATACCTTATCAAATATTATTCTAACCTTGCTACACAGACAAAGGCTATGAATTGAACTTTATGATAAAATAGGGAGACTTCGTCTTGACTATTATATGCCACTGTGCACCTCTTATTCATGCAGCAATACCATTGAAGTCACTCTCTTTCCGTTTATTCATTTGCTGGATAAGAAAAGTATCAGGTGTTGGTAGCCAACAGATAGATAGATAGGACTGCAGGACATCTTCATACAGCTGTTATGGTATTCTGTGTCAACAGAAGTTACAGGAACAAGGAACCCTCTCATAGAGCTGCTGGGCAAAAACAAGAGAATCAGGTTCTGCTTCCACCAGCTGTTAAGACACCACTTGATCTGTTCAACATTGAGAGGTCAACCCCAGGAGAAAATTACCTGAGACAGCATGTTCTAAATGTAACCATGCAGTATTAATATCAGAAAACATCCAAAGAATAATTTTATTTTCTACTCTGAATATTTCAGATTCAAGATAGCTTAATGTCATTTCCAGTACATAAGTGTAAATGAGAATGAAATAACTGTTACTCGGCATCCAAAGCAGCGCAAAAAACACAATAAGATTAAAAAAACAACAGTAAAAAAAACACAATAAATATGAATACATAAGATAGCTTATACACATAAGTTGATTGAATGTCCATAAAGTAACACTAGGTACAGGAGTGTCTGTACATGTAGTGGTGGTGATGGTGTGGAGGGTGGGTTATACAATTTGACAATATTAATCATTATTTTAATTTTAATTAAGGTACATGGCTGCAAGAAAAACATATATGTTTGGAGACACACTGAATTGTTGGAGCTTTAGATTAAATGGGATCGGTCAATTATGTGGGCACATATTTGTAAATTCAACCAAAAATCAAATGTAATCTGAAATCAAGAAATTCATGCAAGTTGCTCAGAGTCCACGATTTTCATTTCAGATTCTCCCGATACCATGTACGACTCCAGACATAAGATATGACCACAGGATATAGGAGCAGAATTCAGCCATTTGGCCCATCAAAACTGCTCTGTCATTTCATCATGGCTGATCCAATTTTCCTCTCAGCCCCAGTCTCTTGCCTTCTCCCGATATCCCTTTATGCCCTGACCAATCAAGATTCTATCAACCTCTGCCTTAAATATATATGAAGACTTGGCCTTCACAGCTGCCTGTGGAATGAATTCCACAGATTCGTCATTCTCTGGTTAAAGCAATTCATCCTTATCTCCGGCTAAAAGGACACCACTCTATTCTGAGGCTGTGTTTACTGGTCTTAGACTCTTCCACCATCGGAAACATCCTCTCTACATCCACTCTATCAAGATTTTTCAACATTTGATAGGTTTCAATGAGGTCACCCCTCATTCTTCTGAATTCTAGTGAATAGAGGGCCAGAGCTATCAAGCGCTCTTCATATGACAAGCCATTCAATCCTGGAATTATTTTTGTGAACCTCCTTTGAATCCTCTCCAGTGTCAGCACATAATTTCTAAGATAAGGGGCGCAAACTGCTCACAATACTCCAAGTGAGGCCTCACTAGTGCTTTATAAAGTCTCAACTTTACATCCTTGCTTTTATATTCTAGTCCTCTTGAAATGAATGTTAACGTCACTTTTGCCTTCCTCACAACAGACTCAACCTGAATATTAACCTTAAGGGAATCCTGCATAAACACTCCTCGGTCCCTTTGTGCCTCAGATTTTTGTATTTTCTGTCCATTTAGGAAATATAGAACATAGAATAGTACAGCACAGTACAGGCCCTTCGGCCCACAATGTTGTGCCAACCCTCAAACCCTGCCTCCCATATAACCCCCCACATTAAATTCCTCCATATACCTGTCTAGTAGTCTCTTAAACTTCACTAGTGTATCTGCTTCCACCACTGACTCAGGCAGTGCATTCCACGCACCAACCACTCTCTGAGTGAAAAACCTTCCTCTAATATCCCCCTTGAACTTCCCACCCCTTACCTTGAAGCCATGTCCTCTTGTACTGAGCAGTGGTGCCCTGGGGAAGAGGGGCTGGCTATCCACTCTGTCTATTCCTCTTAATATCTTGTACTCCTCTATCATGTCTCCTCTCATCCTCCTTCTCTCCAAAGAGTAAAGCCCTAGCTCCCTTAATCTCTGATCATAATCCATACTCTCTAAACCAGGCAGCATCCCGGTAAATCTCCTCTGTACCCTTTCCAATGCTTCCACATCCTTCTTATAGAGAGGCGACCAGAAATGGACACAGTAATCCAAGTGTGGCCTAACCAGAGTTTTATAGAGCTGCATCATTACATCGCGACTCTTAAACTCTATCCTCAACTTATGAAAGCTAACACCCCATAAGCTTTCTTAACTACCCTATCTACCTGTGAGGCAACTTTCAGGGATCTGTGGACATGTACCCCCAGATCCCTCTGCCCCTCCACACTACCAAGTACCCTGCCATTTACTTTGTACTCTGCCTTGGAGTTTGTCCTTTCAAAGTGTACCACCTCACACTTCTCCAGGTTGAACTCCATCTGCCACTTCTCAGTCCACTTCTGCATCCTATCAATGTCTCTCTGCAAACTTGCCAACCCACCCTTCTACCCCCACATCCAGGTCATTAATAAAAATCACCAAAAGGTCCCAGAACAGATCCTTGTGGGACACCACTAGTCACAACCCTCCAATCTGAATGTACTCCCTCCACCATGACTCTCTGCCTTCTGCAGGCAAGCAATTCTGAATCCACCTGGCCAAACTTCCCTGGATCCCATGCCTTCTGACTTTCTGAATAAGCCTACCATGTGGAACCTTGTCAAATGCCTTACTAAAATCCTTGTAGATCACATCCACTACACTACCCTCATCTATATGCCTGGTCACCTCCTCAAAGAACTCTATCAGGCTTGTTAGGCACGATCTGCCCTTTACAAAGGCATGCTGACTGTCCCTGATCAGACCATGATTCTCTAAATGCCCATAGATCCTATCTCTAAGTATCTTTTCCGACAGTTTTCCCACCACAGACGTAAGGCTCACTGGTCTATAATTACCTGGACTATCCCTACTACCTTTTTTGAACAAGGGGACAACATTCGCCTCCCTTCAATCCTCCGGTACCATTCCCGTGGACAACGAGGACATAAAGATCCCAGCCAGAGGCTCAGCAATCTCTTCCCTCACCTCGTGGAGCAGCCTGGGGAATATTCCATCAGGCCCCGGGGACTTATCTGTCCTAATGTATTTTAACAACTCCAACACCTCCTCTCCCTTAATATCAACATGCTCCAGAACATCAACCTCACTCATATTGTCCTCACCATCATCAAGTTCCCTCTCATTGCTGAATACCAAAGAGAAGTATTCATTGAGGACCTCGCTCACTTACACAGCCTCCAGGCACATCTTCCCACTTTTATCTCTAATCGGTCCTACCTTCACTCCTGTCATCCTTTTGTTCTTCACATAATTGAAGAATGCCTTGGGGTTTTCCTTTTCCCCTACTCGCCAAGGCCTTCTCATGTCCCCTTCTTGCTCTTCTCAGCCCCATCTTAAGCTCCTTTCTTGCTACCCTATATTCCTCAATAGACTCATCTGATCCTTGCTTCCTAAACCTCATGTATGCTGCCTTATTCCACCTGACTAGATTTTCTACCTCACTTGTCACCCATGGTTCCTTCACCCTACTATTCTTTATCTTCCTCACCGGGACAAAATTATCCCTAACATCCTGCAAGAGATCCCTAAACATCGACCACATGTCCATAGTACATTTCCCTACAAAAATATCATCCCAATTCACATCTGCAAGTTCTAGCCTTATAGCCTCATAATTTGCCCTTCCCCAATTAAAAATTTTCCTGTCCTCTCTGATTCTATCCTTTTCCATGATAATGCTAAAGGTCAGGGAGCGTTGATCATTATCCCCCAGATGCTCACCCACTGACATATCTGTGACCTGACTCTGTTTGTTACCTAATACTAGATCTAGTATGCATTCCCCCTAGTCGGCCTGTCAACATACTGTGACAGGAATCCATCCTGGACACACTTAACAAACACTGCCCCATCTAAACCCTTGGAACTAATCAGGTGCCAATCAATATTAGGGAAGTTAAAGTCACCCATGATAACAACTCTGTTATTTTTGCACCTTTCCAAAATCTGCCTCCCAATCTGCTCCTCGGTATCTCTGCCACTACCAGGGGGCCTATAGAATACCCCCAGTAGAGTAACTGCTCTCTTCTTGTTCCTGACTTCCACCCATACTGACTCAAAAGTGGATCCTGCTACATTACCCACCCTTTCTGCAGCTGTAATAGTATCCCTGACCAGTAATGCCACCCCTCCTCCTCTTCCCCCCCCCCCATCCCTTTTAAAGCACTGAAATCCAGGAATATTGAGAATCCATTCCTGCCCTGGTACCAGCCAAGTCTCTGTAACGGCCACTACATCATAATTCCATGTATGTATCCAAGCTCTCAGTTCATCACCTTTGTTCCTGATGCTTCTTGTACACACACTTTAGCCCTTCTACCTTACTACCTTTACACCCTTTATTCTGCTTCTCTTTCCTCAAAGCCTCTTTATATGTTAGATCTGGCTTTACTCCAAGCACTTCTTTCACTGCTGTATCGCTCCGGGTCCCATCCCCCTTGCAAATTAGTTTAAACCCTCCCGAACCATGCTAGCAAACCTACCTGCAAGGATATTGCTCCCCCTCGAGTTCAGGTGCAACCCATCCAATCTGTACAGGTCCCACCTTCCCCAGAAGAGATCCCAATGGTCCAAAAATCTAAAACCCTGCCCCCTGCACCAACTCCTCAGCCACGCATTCAACTGCCACCTCCTCCAATTCTTACCATCACATAGTACTGGCAGCAATCCTGAGAACGCCACCCTTGAGGTCCTGTTCTTCAGCCTTCTGCCTAGTTCCTGAAACTCACACTTCAGGACCTCATCCCTCTTCCTGCCTATGTCGTTGGTCTCAACATGTATCACGACTTCTGGTTGCTTTCCCTCTTGTACCAGGATGTCATGCACCCAGTCAGAGACATCCCGGACCCTGGCACCCAGGAGGCAACAAACCATGCCGGTTTCCTTCTCACATCCACAAAATCTCCTGTCTGCTCCCCTGACTATAGAGTCCCCAATGACGACAGCTCTCCTCTTCTCCGTCTCATCCTTCTGCACCACAGGGTCAGACTCAGTGCCAGAGGCCCTGCCACCGTGGCTCACACCTGGTCGGTCGTCCCCACCAACAGCATCCAGGACGGTAAACTTATTATTCAGGGGAATGGCTACGGGGTGCTCTGCACTACCTGTCTATTCTCCTTCGCTTTCCCCCCTCTGACTGTCACCCAACGACCTGCTTGTGGCAGCCTAGGTGTGACTACCTCCCTGTAGCTCTCATCTACGACTGCCTCATTTTCCCTTATGAGTCGAAGGTCATCCAGCTGCTGCTCCAGATTCCTCACACGGTCTTCCAGATCGCCCAGCCGCAAGCACTTCTGGCAGATGTGACTCTGCGGGAGAGGGGAGTTCCCCCAAGACTGCCACATCTCACAGGAGAGGCACATCACCATCTCAGGAGGCATTGTAAAGACTATCTGGGAACAAACTCATTGAAGGCCAATGTGCCAAAACCTCTCTTTAAGCTTGTGATCTCCAATTAAACTCCAGCCCATCCATCAGCCCTTACTACTGACCAATCCACAGGCCATCCATCACATCATCAACTGCATGTCACACCTCAGTACCTCCCACTCATGCTTTCCCAACACCTATCAATCAGGCTTGAATCCTTTCCAGTCCACTGCCCTCCAATCAAATCTGATGCCTTCCTCTGTGACTACCTAAACCTCACCTTGGCATTGCCCTAGACCTCCCTACTGTGCTGGTCAGTAGCATGTCACACCTTGAGCCTTGTGAGTAGTAAAATTTCACAACAAAGTCTAAGTCAAGTTTATTGTCGGCTAACTATTACTTGGATTGCACTACCTGTATGTATAATCTATATTTTCATTTATATTTATCATTATTATTGTTATGAGCAGAGAGACAACATCTGCCGGAAGTAAATTCCTTGTATGTGCATAGGTACTTGGCGATTAAAGTCTGATTCTGATATGCATATTACATGTATGCACAGGTGCAATGAAAAGCTTGAGGCCTGAATCTGTCTAAGAAGGTTCTCAGTCATCCAGGTCATTGTATATCAAGCAGTAGTACATCAAGGTAACTGGACCTGCTGTGATGTCTTGAAAACCTTCCATGGAACATCACCCAGTTATTGGTTCAGGTATGTGGATGGCACCTGGGTCCAGATCAAAACCCATGACGTACAACCTTTGCAGAATATATCAAACCAGTGGGTAATAACATCAAATTTACATGACAATACATTGAGAACAATAGACTGGCCTTTTTAGACTGTGCAGTGCTTATCAAAGAAAATGGACATCTAGATATTGAAGTTTATAGGAAACCAATCCACACATGTTGGGGGTTATCACCATGCTGAGAATGTGCCACCAACATTACAGCTAAAGACAAGGAACACAAGTATTTGAGAGAAGTCTTGAAAGCTTGTGGCTACCCTGACTGGGCCTTCATCAAAAGAGCAACAAAAAACAGCAGGCCATCAGCCCAACAAACAGAGGGAAGGATCAAGGCTAACAGAAAAAGATAGTCATCCCATGTGTAGCTGCAGAGGATTTGCAACAAACACCAAATTCCTGTGCTTTTCAAAGCTAAAGACACATTCAGACCGAAACCCATTCGCCCTAAGGATCCTACACGCAAACATAAGCAGACCAATATTGTATATGCTATCTACAACTCAACGACCTTCATGTGATTGCTATACCTTTTAAGTAAGTCAGAGTTTATAAGCCAGAAAACTACCCACCATAAATCAGAACTGAAGAAGCCTCTCGAACGAGTGGCGAAACGTATTCTAGACAACACAGCAAGTCCAGTTGCCTTGACTTACTACTGCTTGATATTGAGGACTAAATATTAATCAAATATACTGGTGGTCCCGTTCCACTTGGAGGCACTGTAAATGGTGACTCACAATCTCATTGAGTGATGGAACTCCTTGAATGTGCTATTATCTCCCAACTCTGTCTCTTTCCATACTTGAATTACTCTAATTTTAATTCCAGCTCACCGCAGCATACAAACAGCCATTATTAATGTTGCAGGTGTTATTCTATATAACTGAGCATGGTAAGCTTTCTCTTCTCATCTTCCTCCATTCAGTGACATTATCCTTCTCATGTATTGAGCTGGAAGCACCATTGTCTGATTCTATTTTTTTTAAGCCAGGGAACCACCTGCAATAGGCCTAATCTATTGCTCAAGGTTCCTAAATTCCTCAAAGATCCAGTTTTAGTCTCTTCCTATTTTTCATCTGCACTCTTCCTTTTGGCAAAAACAATCCAAAAAAATATTGGCCCCTGCAGAGGTGCCTGAAGTCTATTCACTATTAGAATCAAGGAAAAGCATACAGCCCGGGGGTTCACAGAGGTAATAACAGAACATGTCTTGGCAAAACTGAGTGATAGATTCACGTTGACCATGAAGTTTGCTGATTACTGGGATCTTTTATGCCCACCTTCAGAGGGCAGATGGTGTGATGAAATGAGCTATCAGTTTATGTCTTAGAGATAAACTTAGGCCAGCCTAGCACCAAATATTCATATTTCACATTCACAATCTGGCCCAGGCACACATCTGTGGAGTGTTGGAACCTGGGTTCTAGTTCTTGAATCACTGTACAAGTATCAAAGCACCATTCTGTGGATTCTGGTAGTGTAAATCTACCTGAACTGAGACTCAATTCAACAAATACATTCCCCAAAATAGATTAATTTAGTCACCAGATCTTAACTGTTCCAACCTTTCTTGTTTTCTCCATTTTATTCTGAGCTAATTATAAGTTTTCTAATAAGCTTATTTTAATTTTTTCAGATGGAACCACATTTTCTTATCTTAACTTGCAGTATATAGGAGAAAATCAAAGATGCAATCTCTTTGAGACTTTTTTTAATATTCCATGTATTCGCTCCTGGAGGGATTTGGGCAGACACCAGCATCAGACAAAAACATACTGTCACTTGATAATGAAAAGTATATTTTCAAAACATCAGTGAAGAAACATGGAATTCGGTGGCAGAATGAGTGGCTGATTTCAGAATGATTGAATAGTTTATGTTGTGAATGTAAATGTTTATTCAATGTCATGAGGAATTTAGCTCTTCAGTTCTAATAAACTTGTCTATCAGTTAAGCAGCCTCCAAACTGGTTTGCAGCCCTCCTAGGAGGCTTTTGCATGGATCACTGACAAATGCCTGTCTGTATTCCCTTTGACAGGACGTGCACTAGCCATACAATCACATGAGAGCTCTATCCTGTTTGTTCCTAAGGGTGCAGTGCAGACAAGAATCAAAACACTTGCAGCCACCAGATCTGAGTATTTGGAAACTCTAAAGCCTAAACTCAATCAGACAAGTGTGAAGACAGCATCTGAATCGTTGTGCATTCGTGCCACAGTTCAAATGTGAATGGATTTGGTTGTTCGTGTAGAAGTATGTTCTGTATTCTGGAGTGGTTCATATAAAGCTCCTATTGGTACTGGTAGCTGGCTCTGACTAGCCAGTACTGTAGGGCCATTGTTTGTCTAGTATTCTATCATCACTTACACAAGGAAGCAACAAACATCTGTTGCTATTGTAATTTATAAAAAGGGTTCTATTGGGCTGCTTTCTTGAATATCAAAAAAGAGGTTTGAGCAATATTTTTGTTTTGGTGATCAGAAACAAAATAGGCTGGAATAGAGGACAGACACGTGCGAGTCAGCCAACTGTCTCATTCAAAATTCCAGCAGCACTATTTAATCAGCTTTTACATAAAAAAGTTACTAAACATCTAGTTTATGTGTCCAATTTGCTGATTTTTCCCCTCTGTATACCACTAGCAATTTGCTGATTGCTTTTCAAATCTATTTTGAGGTGCGGTGAGGAGGCTCCATTGCTTTCTTTTGATAGCTCATAGTCTGGAACTTTCTGTGCTCTTTTACAAGAACTCCAGAAGCATGTGGAAATCAAAACTGCTGAGAGATGGGAGTGTTTTAGGTGTGCTAAAATACTGCATGTAAAGACAACATAAAAAAGGAAAAGCTTATGTATGTGTGGCATTGCACTCTTCAACATGAAATAAATTATTGGGACTTGCAATGACTGTTATGATGCAAAAAAGAGGGTTCTCTTGCTGTGCACAATAGGATCTCACAAATTACAACCAGATGAATGATGAATTATATTTTCTTTAGGTGACATCTGAGGGACAAAGATTGGCTAAGATTCTAGAAAAATGTTGTCCTCTACTTCCGATAGGCACTGAGGGAACTGCTCCAGTGAAATGGACCAACATAACTCAAGTTTAATGTCTCATCTGTAGAGTGCACATCTGGCAATACATCATTGGACACCCGGATATTTAATAAATTGCCTGACATTGGCTAAGATGTTTATAGAGTAGGAATCTCCTGTCTCCACTCTCTAAATATTTCATTTCTAGCTTTTACTGAGAGACCTCTGTGCATTTTTCTAAGCTGGCAGGACAAAACTTTCTCATAAACAGGCCAGTTCAAAGAACCAAGTAAAGCTTGGTGTAAAAGCACCATGCTTCTATCTGGGCCAAACTGCAATGATTGGCCTTGGACTCAATTCTCCTCTACCATTTTATTGTGTCATTCATCCCATGCTTATATTGTTTTGTTTTATTTTAATCAGTATGGAGTTTCATTTGACATTTTCTTCTTATTTACTTTATAGATTTCAAATTTTTGTTAAACCTTTATCCAAGCTCTCAGTTCTTGATGCAGAATTGCATGCTACATGTTTACAGGACACTTACTCAGTGTTAGAAAATAAGAAACACTGAAAATCTTCATTAGGCCAGTCAGAATCTTTGGAAAGAAAGACAAAATCAACATTTTAGGTCAATGACCTGCCATTAGAATTCATTTATGCCTAGCAAAGTAACTTTAAGCTTTTGTGGCAGGCTGACTGAGCTTATGCTCCATACAGCATTAACGCCTCAGAAAGTTGTGAATTTGAACAAAAGAGTATTCAAAACATGGTTAAAATGATTTAAAACTAGAATTGTGATGCAGCCAGACCTGTATGATCAAGAGCTGAATAAGAATTACAGCTGCTTAACAAGTGGACTCCAGCAGAGACACCAGATTTTGAATGAAATCTCTACGTAAAATCATCTACATATGCTCTTCCAGGACCACTGCCCAATATGTCATGAAATCCAGTCTCCTCCAATTAATCTATGGTGTATGTGTTTAAAAAAATGGTGAGAATCAATGGGGACATGCCAAATTTTCTTAGCTTTCTGTGGAAATAGAGATACTGGCGTGCTTTCTTGAACATAGTGTCTACATAGTTGAACTAGGGCAAACTGTTGGTGATATTTACACCCAGGTGCTTGAACCTCTCAACCATCGCCACCTCAGCATCATTGATATATAGAAATGTGTGCTCTAGGTGTGAACTCCGCTACACTTCCTGAGGCCAATGACCAACTGGCATTGAGGCAAAGGTTGCCATCCTGATACCATGCAATTAGGCTCCCTAACTCTTTTCTGTACTCAGTCTCATTATTATAAGAAATCCTTCAATCCTTTAGTTATAGTAAAATCTGGTCAGAGTAATGAATGCATAGGGAGCAATGTACATATATAGGGAATGTATAGGGAGTGCGAGCACAGTCTTGTAGGTCAGTGAGAAGCTTTGTACACAGTATACAAGGATTCTAATCAGTGATGAAGCAACAACTTGTGTGATTTTAAATATCCTCAGCATTGATGAATATTAGATACAAGATCTCCAACTCAGATGAGATCCTTTAATTAAGGTTTGATTGCCAAACTCAGCATAATATTCAAATAATACTTTTTGTGACTTTCCAAGAGAAATTGTGGTTGTACCAAAATAAGCCAATATATGAGCAATAAGGAATGAAATGTCAGAAAACCGACAAATATGTGAAGGTAATTTGTGCACAGTCATTACCAAGACATTTTCTTTAAAGTCACAATATTATCTGGAAATGATGGTCAGCATGATTTAATTCAGGTTAAGTCACTTGCATGCACTGTTTGGATATGAAAAAATAGATGATAATGGATGCACTTTCTAGGTTCCAGTGGTTCCACTCCACAAGTGCCTCCTGTCACTTTATTTTCTTCAGTTCATTTGATGTGTTTCTGTTGCTTCCTCTCTGAACACAGGATTCAGGATTGTGTAGGATTCCCTAAAAGATTAATTTGCAGGTCGAGTCTGTGATGAGGAAAGCAAATGCAATGTTAACATTCATTTCAAGAGGACTAGAATATAAAAGCAAGGATGTAATATTGAGACTTTATAAAGCACTGGTGAGGCCTCACTTGGTGTATGGTGTGCAGTTTTGGGCCCCTTATCCATAGGACACAGGAGCAGAATTAGGCCATTCAGCCCATCAAGTCCGCTCTGCCATTTCATCATGGCTGATCCCGGATCTCAGATTCAACCCCATACACCTGCCCTCTCACCATATCCCTTGATGCCCCAACCAATCAGGAGTCTATCAACTTCCACCTTAAATATACCGACGGACTTGTCCTCCACTACAGCCTGTGACAGAGCATTCCACAGATTCACCACTCTTTGGCTAAAAAGGTTCCTCCTTACTACTTTTCTAAAAGATCACCCCTCAATTTTGAGTCTGTGCCTTCTAGTTCTGGATACCCCCTGCAGAGGAAACATACTCTCCACATCCACCTTATGTAGTCCTTTCAACATTTGGTAAGTTTCAATTAGATCTTGTACATGAAACCCACTCAACATGCCAGTTATGTGACTTATATAGTTGAATCTTGATGTCCTCAAGCCAACTTGAGAAAAGCTTTACATTTTAAGCTACAGAATGACCTAAATCAAATGATCAAATGAAAACAAAATGTGCAGTCTTGTTTAGCACTGAGAATAACTGGATTCTTTTGGTCTCCTTTCGCTAACGGCTATACAACAAAGTTTGGATATCCATAGAAAATCATTAGCTGCAAAGTGCATACGATGAATCAAAAGACAAAATTAACACAATGAAAATCCAACTTTCATGTGAAACTTACTTCCAGGGACAAGTTGTAGACAGGATATTATTTTTGTGTCATCATAATATGCTGGGAAATTGTATTTGCATCATGTTTTAATAGAAAAGAAACTTGTCAGTGGCTGAGTGGAGACTTTTCAGAAAGGAAATTAGGTCAGATTCAGATCATCATAAATAAATTAGTTCAATTGTTTGCCTGTTCCTCTTTGTTAATATAATGATTTAGATGTTCTGAGATTCAAAGTATAAAGTACAATGTCTATTACAAACAAGAGTATAGCTCATATTCCAAAAGCCCCTTGAATAAGAAACATTTACAAGATGACTCAGTACTAAGAGGCATTGAGGCTCTTGACTGCCAAACAGAAAGTAACATGTCTTAGTTCAAGATTCCAAGGGTTACTTGTCACTCAAGCCAAATTGCTTTGGGGAAAATCACAGCAGTTCTTACCTCACATTCTCTAAAGCACCACTTATACAAGAACTTATTTCGCTGTCATTCAGGACAAATATGTATCAGAGTGCTTCAGGGCATGGGCAAGGAAACAATGTGCAGGAGGGAAAAAGGAAATTGGAATATGGGACAGCCAAATGCACACATTTCAACCCCCTGAGCAAGACTGCATGGGAATTCTTCGCAAATACAATAGACAATACCCAGGAGATCAGTGCAACAAAAAATAAGGTTGGCATTCCAAGTCAATGTACATTTTTAGGAAAAATCATCAATCTGAAATACACTTTATTCTGGATTATTATTGTTTTCCTTGTTCTACTTCAGTGCACTGCATAATGATTTGATCTGTATGAACAGTAAACAATACAAGTGTTTCACTGTATCCTGGCACATGTGACAATAATAAACCAACACCAGTTCCAATTCCAACTGATAACTTTGAATCCCCATAGATAATGCCCAATCTGTTGAGGATTTTGTACATTTATTGTTTATATCTAGGATTTAAGTTTAAGATGACACTGTTGAAACACATTGATGACTTACTGGTAACAAACAAAAGTACTAACTACATTATTAGTCACACATTTTCTGGAAAATGATCAATGCAATTAACAGCCTGTAACTTCTCCTTCAGGGATCAGCTTTGGAACTGCCTGTATTTTTCGGTGTGAACTGAAGTCTCGAAGGTGTAGAATGGTAGTGGCATGGCATGTATAGGCCAAACTGAGCAGTGGGGCTCAGGCAGGCCCAAGAGCGAGGAATGAGCCAATGAATGGCCATTGTTGGAGCAGACTTGGAGCCGATTCAAAGTGGTAGATCATAAGACATAGGAGAAGAACTAGGCCATTTGGCTCATCAAGTCTTCTCTGCCATTCCATCATGGTTAATCCCAGATCTCGTTCAACCCCATACACCAGCTCTCTCACTATATCCCTGGATGGCCCAAACGATCAGGAAACTATCAACTTCTGCTTTGAATATACCCACAGACTTGGCCTGCACTGCAATCTGTGGCAGAGCATTCCACAGATTTACTACTCTCTGGCTAAAAAATTCCTCCTGACCTCTGTTCTAAAAGTTTTTTCCCTCAATTATGAAGCTGTGCTCGCTAGTTCTGGATACCTCCACCATAGGAAACATCCTCTCCGCATCTACCCTATCTAGTCCTTTCAACATTCAGTAGGTTTCAATGAGATCCCCATACATTATTCTAAATTCCAGTGAATACAGGCCCAAAGCTGCCAAATGTTCTTCATATATTAACCCCTTCATTCCCAGAATCATCCTTGTGAACCTCCTCTGGACTCTCTCCAATGCAACACATCCTTTTTGAGATAATAGGGCCCAAAATTATTGACAACACTCCAAGTGTGGCCTGACTAGTGATTATAAAGCTTCAGCATCATCTACTTGTTGTTAAATTCTATTTCCCTTGAAATAAATGTCAATATTTGCAGTTGCTTTCTTTATCACAGACTCAACCTGTGAATTAACCCTCTGGGAGTCTTGCACGAGAACTCCTAAGTCCCTCTGCACCTCTGATGTTTGAACCTTCTCCCCATTTAGATAATAGTCCTCACTATTGTTCCTTTTACTAAAATGCATTATCATACATTTCCCAACACTGTATTCCATCTGCCACTTTTTTGCCCATTCTTCCAATTTGTCTAAGTCCTGCTGCAATCACATTGCTTCCTCAGCACTACCTGCCCCTCCATCTATCATTGTATCATTTGCAGACTTTGCCACAAAGCCATCAATTCCACTATCTGAATCATTGACAGACAATGTGAAAAATAGCAGTCCCAATACTGACCCCTGAGGAACATCACTAGTCACTGACAGCCAACCAGAAAAGGCCCCCTTTATTCCCACTCACTGCCTCCTGCCTGTCAGCCATTCTTCCATCTTGATATTAAGGGAGAGGAGGTGTTGGAGTTGTTAAAATACAATAGGATGGATAAGTCCCTGGGGCCTGACGGAATATTCCCCAGGCTGCTCCACGAGGCAAGGGAAGAGATTGCTGAACCTCTGGCTAGGATCTTTATGTCCTCGTTGTTCACGGGAATGGTACCGGAGGATTGGAGGGAGGCGAATGTTGTCCCCTTGATCCAAAAAGGTAGTAGGGATAGTCCAAGTAATTATAGACCAGTGAGCCTTACGTCTGTGGTGGGAAAGCTGTCGGAAAAGATTCTTAGAGATAGGATCTATGGGCATTTAGAGAATCGTGGTCTGATCAGGGACAGTCAGCATGGCTTTGTGAAGGGCAGATCGTGCCCAACAAGCCTGATAGAGTTCTTTGAGGAGGTGACCAGGCATATAGATGAGGGTAGTGCAGTGGATGTGATCTACATGGATTTCTGTAAGGCATTTGACAAGGTTCCACGTGGTAGGCTTATTCAGAAAGTCAGAAGGCATGGGATCCAGGGAAGTTTGGCCAGGTGGATTCAGAATTGGCTTGCCTGCAGAAGGCAGAGGGTCGTGGTGGAGGGAGTACATTCAGATTGGAGGGTTGTGACTAGTGGTGTCCCACAAGGATCTGTTCTGGGACCTCCACTTTTTGTGATTTTTATTAACGACCTGGATGTGGGGGTAGAAGGGTGGGTTGGCAATTTTGCAGACGACACAAAGGTTGGTGGTGTTGTGGATAGTGTTGAGGATTGTCGAAGATTGCAGAGAGACATTGATAGGATGCAGAAGTGGGCTGAGAAGTGGCAGATGGAGTTCAACCTGGAGAAGTGTGAGGTGGTACACTTTGGAAGGACAAACTCCAAGGCAGAGTACAAAGTAAATGGCAGGATACTTGGTAGTGTGGAGGAGCAGAGGGATCTGGGGGTACATGTCCACAGATCCCTGAAAGTTGCCTCACAGGTAGATAGGGTAGTTAAGAAAGCTTATGGGGTGTTAGCTTTCATAAGTCGAGGGATAGAGTTTAAGAGATGCGATGTAATGATGCAGCTCTATAAAACTCTAGTTAGGCCACACTTGGAGTACTGTGTCCAGTTCTGGTCGCCTCAGTATAGGAACGATGTGGAAGCATTGGAAAGGGTACAGAGGAGATTTACCAGGATGCTGCCTGGTTTAGAGAGTATGGATTATGATCAGAGATTAAGGGAGCTAGGGCTTTACTCCTTGGAGAGAAGGAGAATGAGAGGAGACATGATAGAGGTGGACAAGATATTAAGAGGAATAGACAGAGTGGACAGCCAGCGCCTCTTCCTCAGGGCACCACTGCTCAGTAGAAGAGGACATGGCTTTAAGTTAAGGGGAGGGAAGTTCAAGGGGGATATTAGAGGAAGGTTTTTCACTCAGAGAGTGGTTGGTGTGTGGAATGCACTGCCTAAGTCAGTGGTGGAGGCAGATACACTAGTGAAGTTTAAGAGACTACTAGACAGGTATATGGAGGAATTTAAGTTGGGGGTTATATGGGAGGCAGGGTTTGAGGGTCGGCACAACACTGTGGGCCGAAGGGCCTGTAATGTGCTGTACTATTCTATGTTCTATGTATATAGAAAGGGTAGATAGGGTCATAAAGAAAGCTTTTGGCACATTGCCTTCATAAATCAATGTATTGAGTACAGGAGATGGGATGTTATGTTGAAGTTGTATAAGGCATTGGTGAGGCATATTATTGTGAGCAGTTTTGGTCACCTACCTACAGGAAAGATAGAAACAAAGAAAACCTATAGCACAATGCAGGCCCTTCGGCCCACAAAGCTGTACTGAACTTGTACATTAGAAATTACCTAGGGTTACCCATAGCCCTCTATTTTTCTAAGCTCCATGTACCTGTCCAGGAGTCTCTTAAAAGACCCTATCGTATCCACCTCCACCACCGTCACCGGCAGCCCATTCCATGTACTCACCACTCTCTGTGTAAAAAACTTACCCCTGACAGGTAGGTAACTTACCTACTTCCAAACACCTTAAAAGTGTGCTCCCGTGCTAGCCATTTCAGCTCTGGGGAAAAGCATCTGACTATCCACACGATCAATGCCTCTCATCATCTTATACACCTCATCTGCCCTCATATTTCATCTTTTTCCCTTCTTATAGCTTTTTTTGTTGCCTTTTGTTGGATGTTAATAGCTTTTCAATCATCCAACTTCCCAGTCACTTTTGCTTCATTATATGCCCTTTCCTTGGCTTTTATGCAGTCCTTAATCTTCCTTGTCAGCCACGGTTGTCTACCCCTGCCATTTGAGAACTTCTCCCTCTGTGGGACACATCATGAAGATCCTGGAGAAACTTGTGCTGGAGCAGCTTCGGCCTATGGTTAGGCCACACTTAGACCCCCTCCAGTTCACCTACCAGCCCCGACTAGGAGTTGAGGATGCCATCGTCTACCTGCTGAACCATGTCTACGCCCACCTGAATGAGCTGGCAAGCACTGTGAGGGTCTTTTTTTTTTACTTCTCCAGAGCGTTCAACAACATCCGCCCTGCTCTGCTGGGTGAGAAGCTGACAGTGATGCAGGTGGATGCTTCCCTGGTGTCATGGATTATTGATTACCTGACTGGCAGACCACAGTACGTGCGCTTGCAACACTGTGTGTCAGACAGAGTGGTCAGCAGCACTGGGGCTCCACAGGGGACTGTCCTGTCTCCCTTTCTCTTCACCATCTACACCTCGGACTTTAACTACTGCACAGAGTCTTGCCATCTTCAGAAGTTTTCTGATGACTTTGCCCTAGATGGATGCATCAGCAAAGGAGATGAGGCTGAGTACAGGGCTACGGTGGGAAACTTTGTCACATGGTGTGAGCAGAATCATCTGCAGCTTAATGTGAAAAAGACTAAGGAGCTGGTGGTGGACCTGAGGAGGGCTAAGGCACCGGTGACCCCTGTTTCCATCCAAGGGGTCAGTGTGGACATGGTGGAGGATTACAGATACCTGGGGATATGAATTGACAATAAACTGGACTGGTCAAAGAACACTGAGGCTGTCTACAAGAAGGGTCAGAGCCATCTCTATTTCCTGAGGAGACTGAGGTCCTTTAACATCTGCTGGACGATGCTGAGGATGTTCTACGAGTCTGTGGTGGCCAGTGCTGTCATGTTTGCTGTTGTGTGCTGGGGCAGCAGGCTGAGGGTAGCAGACACCAACAGAATCAACAAACTCATTCGTAAGGCCAGTGATGTTGTGGGGGTGGAACTGGACTCTCTGACAGTGGTGTCTGAAAAGAGGATGCTGTCCAAGTTGCATGCCATCTTGGACAATGTCTCCCATCCACTCCATAATGCACTGGTTAGGCACAGGAGTACGTTCAGCCAGAGACTCATTCCACCGAGATGCAACACTGAGCGTCATAGGAAGTCATTCCTGTCTGTGGCCATCAAACTTTACAACTCCTCCCTCGGAGTGTCAGACACCCTGAGCCAATAGGCTGGTCCTGAACCTATTTCCACTTGGAATAATTTACTTATTATTATTTGATTATTTATGGTTTTATATTGCTATATTTCTACACTATTCTTGGTTGGTGCGACTGTAACGAAACCCAATTTCCCTCGGGATCAATAAAGCATGTCTGTCTGTCTATCCTGCACCCTGTGAACTATTTCCAGAAACTTCAGCCATATCTGTTCTGCCATCATCCCCACCAGTATCCTCCTCCAATCCACCTGGGCAAGCTCCTCTCTCATGCCTCTGTAATTCCCTTTATTCCATTGTGATACTGATACATGTGACTTACGCTTCTCCCGCTCAAATTGCTGTATTAACTCAATCATATTATGATCACTGCCTCACAAGCATTCCTTTACTGTAAGCTCCCTAATAAGATCTGGGTTATTACACAACACCCAATCTAAGATAGCCTTTCTCCAAGCAGGCTCAAGCACAAGCTGCTCTAAAATGCCAACTCTTAGGCATTCAACAAATTCCCTCTCTCACGTTCTGACAGCAACTTGATTTTCCTAATCCTCTTGCATATTGAAGTCCCTCATTACCTGCTGTGTGTGTTGCTTGAATTTCCCTTACTACATGCTTTTTCCAGTTCCCTTTGCAATCCCAAACCCACATCTTGGCTACTATTTGGAGGCCTATATATGATTCCCATAATGTTTTTTTTACCCTTGCAGTTTCTTAACTCCACTCACTAAGATTCAACATTCTCTGACCCTATGTCACCTCTTTCTAAAACTGTAATTACATCTCTTACCAACTGAGCCACACCACTGCCTATGCTTTCCTGCCTGTCCTTTTGATACAAAGTATAGCCTTTAATGTTAAGCTCCCAACTATGGCCTTCTTTCAACCACAATTCAGCGATGCCCACAAAGTCATACCAACCAATCTCTAACTGCACCACGAGTTCATCCACTTTATCCACCTTAAAGGACATGGCTTTAAGGTAAGGGGAGGGAAGTTCAAGGGGGATATTAGAGGAAGGTTTTTCACTCAGAGAGTGGTTGGTGCGTGGAATGCACTGCCTGAGTCAGTGGTGGAGGCAGATACACTAGTGAAATTTAAGAGACTACTAGACAGGTATATGGAGGAATTTAAAGTGGGAGGCAGGGTTTGAAGGCCAAAGGGCCTGTAATGTGTTGTACTATTCTATGTTCTATTCCGAATGCTACTCACATTTCAATACAGCACCTTCAGTCCTGCGTTCTTCGCCCTTTTGAATTCTGCCTCTGTGGTACAATCTATCGCTTTGCTTTGCCTGTATTTGTACCCAGTCATTGGCTTGTCCTTCCTTACATCCATGTTACACCCATCATCTGCTTGTAAACCTGCTGGCTCATCCTCAGCTCTATCATCCTGGTTCCCATTCCCCTGTCATATTAGTTTAAACCACTCCCAACAGCTCTAGTAAATCTGCCCACATGAATATTGGTCCCTCTCAGATTCAAGTGTAACCTGACCCTTTTGTACAGGTCACACCTGCCCCAGCAGAGGTCCCAATGATCCAGAAATCTGAACCCCGGCCCCTTGCTCCAATCCCTCAGCCACACATTTATCCTCCACCTCACTCTATTCCTATACTCACCGTCGTGTGGCACAGGCAATAATCCCGAGATTACTACCCTTGAGGTCCTGCTTCTCAACTTCCTTCCTAACTCCCTGTATTCTGTTCTCAGGACCTCTTCCCTTTTTCTACCTATGTCATTGGTGCCAATATTTACTACAATTTCTGGCAGCTCATCCTCTCTTTTCAGGATATTGAGGACATGGCCAGAAACATCTTGGACCCTGGCACCTGGGAGGCAAACTACCATCTGTGTTTCCTTTTGCATCCATAGATTTGCCTATCTGTCCCCCTGACTAGAGAGTCTTCTATCACTACTGTCATCCTCTTCATTTCTGAGGTGAGGCAGAATTGAGGTGGTAGGGTCCAGGCTTGAGAATGAGGAATGAGTCAATATTTGATTAATTTAAGGGACAAATTGGGAGGTCAAGTATGTGCTGAATCAAGGCAAGTGGGACCTGGACCCAAGAGTCAAGAGTTTGGCCAATTTAAGCACTGGGCCATATTGAAAAGATTAGGATGTTGGAGCCTGAGGAGAGCGTTGAGTTTGCATTCAGCTCACTGCTCAGCAAGGTTTACTCATCTCTGCACTGAACTGAGGCTGTGGCCTACAACTAGGGCTCCTGGACTGGCTGCGGTGATGACTGGCTTTGTGACTGTGGACTTACTTTTGTGAACTTTAGGTCCTGAATAATATTTACTTTCTTTTATTGTTGGCACGATTTGTTCAAGGTTGTATTTTGTATAAATATTTTGATAATAAATGTATTTTGAACTTTGATTTTTTATTTCCAGCATTCAGTCGTTTTCCTTTGAAGGGTCAGCATTAATTGACAGCCATCTGCAGTGAGATACCAATATCTTTATTGCCTGAGAAAAAGCTTCTGGCAATCCAGACAATCAATGTCCCTCATCATCTTACACACCTCTGTCAGGTCACCTCTCGTCCTCAGTTGCTCCAAGGAAAAAAAGCCAAGTACATTCAACCTATTCTCATAAGGTACACCCTCCAATCCAGGCAACATCCACATCCTTGAGCACAGTACTCCGAGTGGGGTCTGACTAAGGTCTTATATAACTGTAATATTACCTCACGGCTCTTGAAATCAGTCCCATGGTTGATGAAGGCCAACACACCATATGCCTTCTTATCAACACTGTCAACCTGTGCAGCAGCTTTGAGTGTCCTATCGACACGGACCTCAAGATCTCTCAGATCCTCAACACTCCCAAGAGTCTTACCATTTATATTAAATTCTGTCTTCGAATTGGACTTACCAAAATGAACCACTTCACATTTATCTGGGTTGAAGTCCATCCTATTGATGTCCCACTGTAACCTCTGGCAACCTTCCAGACTATCTACAACACCCCTAACCTTTGTGTCTTCTGCAAATTTACTAACCCATCTCTCCACTTACTCATCCAGGTCATTTATAAAAATCACCAAGAGCAGGGGTCCCAGAACAGATCCCCAAGGTACACCACTGGTCACTGACCTCCATACAGAATGTGACCCGTCTACAACCACTCTTTGCCTTCTATGGGCAAGCCAATTCTGGATCCACAAAGCAAGGTCTCCTTGAAACCCATGCCTCCTTACTTTCTGAATGAGCCTTGCATGGGGAAACTTCTCAACTGCCTTAGTGAAATCCATTTACACTACATCCACTGCTCTACCTCCATCAATATGTTCTGCTACATAAGAACATAAGATATACATAGGAGCAGGAGGAGTCCATCTGGCCCATTGAGCCTGCCCCTCCCATTCAATAAGATCATGGCTGATCTGTCCGTAAACTCAGCTCCATCTACCTGCCTTTTCCCCATAACCCTTAATTCCCTTACTATGTAAAAACCTATCTAACTGTTTTTTAAATATATTTAGTGAAGAAGCCTCAACTGCTTCCCTGGGCAGAGAATTCCACAGATTCACCACTCTCTGGGAAAACAGTTTCTCTTCATCTCTGTCCTAAATCTTCTACCCTGAATCTTGAGGTAATGTCCCCTAGTTCTAGTCTCACCTGCCAATGGAAATAACTTTCCTACTTCTATCTCATCTATCCCTTTCAAAATTTTGTATGTTTCTATAAGATCCCCTCTCATTCTTCTGAACTCCAGAGAGTATAGTCCCAGGCAACTCAATCTTTCCTCATAGGTTAACCTTTTCATCTCTGTGTCACGTACCCTGTGACCCGGTTAAAGAACCAGCAGAAATGGAAAATGCATTGGAGTCTGGTATTGCTTTCAACTAATAGTGTTTATTAATAAACTACGCAATACAGTACTATAAATGCAAATATATTAAACAGGTTACCAATGATATATATATATATATATATATATACACATAAGTGTGGAAATAGGAACAAAACTAGGCTCTTTCAAACCTAGGGGTGGATGGATATAGTCTTACAATGGTGAAGAGAGTTCAGTTCAGTTCGAGGTAGTTAGTTGAGTAATATTGGAGAGAGAGAGAGGGAGAGAGGTGAGAGGTGAGCTGATGCTGTCAATCTTCCCGTTGTCTTCCGAAATCCTGTTGTAGTCACCAACTATGACCATAACACGTACGACTGTTCTTCAGTGATGGAATTATCACCCAGGCGAGGGTGCACACACAAATAATTCTCCACTGGTCACACCTTTTCACACTACTGGAGCCACTGATCGATTTCTCCGAATCGATCCTCCAAAGCCCCCACCTTCCTGTGGGTGCAACAAAGCTCGTCCAGTGTCCGAAACCGTGTGTCTGTCTGTGTAACCATGGACCTGGTTTTTATCTCCACATGTTGGACACCAGCTGTCCATCAACCTGCTCTGCCCTCCTCTCTCTGCAAGAACTTTGCAAGCAGGCAAGTGTCCTTGTGGAAAGGTGAACAACTTGTAGAGAAACCATAACATCAATCTTTCGAGCAGTTTCTATCTCTCTCTCTCTCTCTCTCTCACTGCATTGGATGCCTCCCTCTCTCTCTTAATAGCAGCACAGTTCATAGGGTCAATTCTGGACCCCATCACAACTAGGGTCATTTCTGAACCCCGTCACACCTGGAATCAACCTGGTGAACTTCCTCTGCACTGCCTCCGAAGCCAGTATGTCCTTCCTCAAGTATGGAGACCAGAACTGCACACAGTACTCCAAGTGCAGCCTCAACAGTACCCTGTATACTTGCAGCATGACCTCCCTGCTCTTGAATTCAATCCCTCCAGCAATGAAGGCCAATATTCCATTTGCCTTCTTAATAACCTGTTGTACCTGCAAGTCAACTTTTTGCAATTGATGAACAAGCACTCCCAAGTCCCTCTGCACAAAAACATGCTGCAACCTTTCACCATTTAAATAATAATCTGCTCTTCTATTATTCCTTCCAAATTGAGTTGACTTTATTACTACCATCCTACACATACGTGAGTAAAAATCTTTACACTATGTCTCCATTTAAATGTGCAATGTTCAATTTAGAGTAATTTGTAATAAATAGTATTGTCAGTAGAACAGTCAATATGGCATAAAAATACAGTTGTGTCAGGGTGAATTAATCAGTCTGATGGTCTGGTGGAAGAAGCTGTCCTGGAGACTGTAGGTCCTGGCTTTTATACTGCGATACGGTTTCGCAGATGGTAGCAACTGGAACAGTTTGTGGTTGGGGTGACTTGGGTCTCCAATGATCCTTCAGGCCCTTTTAGCACACCTGTCTTTGTAAATGTCCTGAATAGTGGGAAGTTCACAACTACAGATGCTCTGGGCTGTCCGCACCACACCCTGCAGAGTCCTGCGATGGACGGAAGTCCATTTCCCACACCAGGCAGTGATGCAGCCAGTCAGGATGTTCTCAATTGTGCCCCTGTAGAAAGTTCTAAGGATCTGGGGACCCATAGCAAACATCTTCAGCCATCTGAGGTGAAAGAGGTGCTGTTGTGCCTTTTTCACCACACAGCCAGTATGTACAGACCACATGAGATCCTCGGTGATGTGTATGCCGAGGAACTTAAAGCTCTTTACCCTCTCAATCCCAGATCCATTGATGTCAATAGGGGTTAGTCTGTCTCTATTCCTCCTGTAGTCCACAACCAGCTCCTTTGTTTTTGTGACATTGAGGGAGAGGTTGTTTTCTTGACACCACTGTGTCAGGGTGATGACTTCTTCTCTGTAGGCTGTCTCATTATTATTTGAGATAAGGCCAATCAATGTGGTATCCTCAGCAAATTTAATTAGCAGATTGGAGCTGTGGGTGGCGACACAGTCATAAGTATACAGAGAGTAAAGGAGGGGGCTTAGGATACAGCCCTGAGGGGCTCCAGTGTTGAGGGTCCGAGGGGCAGAATTGAAGGAGCCTACTCTTACCACCTGCTGGCGATCTGACAGAAAGTCCAGGATCCAGCTACACAAGGCAGGGTCAAGGCCAAGGTCTCTGAGCTTCTTGTCAAGCCTGATGGGAACTATGGTGTTGAATGCTGAACCAAGAACAGCATTCTCACATAAGCATCCTTCTTCTCCAGATGTGCAAGGATGGCGTGTAGTGCTGTGGCTATTGCACCATCTGTCAATCAGTTATGTCGGTAGGTGAATTGTAGGGGGTCCAGTGTGGGTGGCAACATGCTGCAAATGTAATCCTTGACCAGCCTCTCAAAGCATTTGCTTATTATTGAGGTGAGTGTGACAGGACGCCAGTTATTCAGAAATGTTACATTAGTCTTTTTAGGTACAGGGACAATGGTGGATGTTTTGAAGCAGGAGGGCACTCTACACTGGGTGAGAGAGAGATTAAAAATGTCTGTAAGCATACCTGCCAGTTCCTGCCAGTCTGTAAACACATTTGGTTCACTGTAGAAGCAGTAATGAAGAATACAGAACTATCATACTCCTGTAAAATGCCATCTGGTTCATTCAATTCCTTTAGAGTGGTTAACCTGCCATCCTCACCTGTTCTGACCTGTTTGCTACTCCAGACTCATAACAACATGATTAATTCTCAGCTCGCCTCCAAAAGGCACAGCAATTTACTTCAGGGATAAACAAAACTGACCAAGTTGGTGATGCCACATCCTGTGACTGACTTTAAAAGAAGCACAAATTTACAGTTTCCAAATCAATATTTTTTTTTATTTGTTCTTCAGAAGAAATGGGGCTTGGTGAAGGCAGAGCTCCCCAATACTTCCCAATGAACTATTGCTCTAAGTTCCACAGAAGTAGGATAAAAATGAACATGGAAGATAAAGTTATTTTGATTCTGGTGGCTTGCCTGAGCTTTGATGAACTTCTGCCATATATGGCATAAAATTAGACCTGGATATTAAACTTAAATGGGATTAACATGCTCATTGTGGAGTGGGGATAAGTCCAATTGTTATCTGATGGCCTGCTTATATTAATGTTTGCTATTAGCTTTCAAACATCAAAAAACTGAAGATGCTTTAAAAAGTACTGTAGCCAAAGTGTAAGCACAACATATTATTGTATCACCCTTGCAGGATGTCTGTCTCAAATCTCAGGTTCAGTCAACTTCCAGATCTATATCACAAGACTTGAATGAACAAGGGATCACTTGACAGACATGCCTGACTAGATATCACGCTCCAGGCAACAGAAGAGAAACGGATGATGCAGAAAATTTGATCTTTAGTAAATATGGAAGCAGGAAGTTAGTCAAGGGTTAGCAAGTAATCATAGACATGAGTGCTATTGGAACTGCCCAGTGGTCAGAATTGATCCTTCATAAAGACCTCAAGGGGACAAACAACAGCCAGATAGAGTTACAAGCAGCGCTAATGGCTGTGCTCTTAAAAGTAAAAAATGTCATTCAGCAAAGAGAAATATCATTGAAAAAGAAATTCAGTGTAACTAAGTATATTTAGTGTTCTTTCTTAATCTTTCAATTTAAAATGGAATGATAAGTATTTGTGAAGCTCTAATCCATTCTTCCTTCAATACCAATTGATGAACATAAACCAGAAACAATCAAGCATTTATGTTAAGCAAACCTTTTTTAACTCTTAATTCCACACAAAGTCTGAAGTAAAATAAACAACTTTAATTTCCCAGTATTCCTGTCATTATTTCCTCCTCTCCTGAAGGTACGAATCAATAGCTATGTGGTTCCATTGAGTGAAATTGAAAATTCTATATTTTCACTTGTGCACTTCTCAGATCTCTTCACATAGCATAACTTGAATACTTATGATGTAATGCTACCAACCTGTGATCACTTACTTCAAGCACTCCACACTCCTCATAAAAATTATAGCATCTGATTTTTTGTGCAACTGTTACACCTTCTATTACCACCACTATTTTATTATCGCAAACATCTCCATTTCCTCCATGTATTTATTAAGTGCTTCCTGTGTTTAATTGTATCTACCCAGTCCTCCAATATATCAGAACTGATACTGTTGGCTATCTTTCTTAGGGCACTGTTTTCATCAGAATTTTCACTTTCCTGGATCAAACTTTACCCTTTGGATTTGCCAAGTTGTATCTAGGATTCCTGTGATCTAGCAAATTGAAGGAATCACTCAATCTCATTCCATCTTCATCATCCAGTACAGTTCCTGTAACATTTGTATAACCTTGTGGGTAAAGAATTGGGCACACTCACAGACCATGAGTTTCACAGATCAGAATTCTTAGATTGGCTCTACAGAGAATTGCTAAAACACAGAGACTCCCATAGTCTGGACCAACAAGTCTTAAACCATTGTATAGAAGCACAATAAAAATAAAAGTGGATGAACCAGCTTTAATCAAAGGAATACCCATACAGGAACCCAGAAATGGTTCTTCACCTGCTTCCAGAGACATGAGTTAATTGGGAAGGATATTCCAAAGACTAGCCCATGTCTACATTACCATTCCTGAACATATCCTGTCTTAAGAATAGGATAGATCCACCAGAGGCTGTGCCTCAGAAATATATATTCCTAAAGACATGGTGTTGAGAGCCCTTAACTCCAAGACATTAAGTCTCATGGCATTAAGTCAAACATGTGCAAGTAAACATGTTGATTACTTTCTACCATTCATTCAGCTGATGAATCAGGACTCTTCCTTCTTGACTACCACTTGGAAGAAACACTGAGGATAATAAGAGCACTACTTGAACTTTGGGTGGCAGACTTCAATGACCATTGTCTAACAGGCTTGTGAACACTTCTAAAAGCTTTCTGGCTGAGTCTTAAAGGACAGAAGCTGTCATGCAGTACTTACTGAGAGCAGTATGGTGACTTGCCTGAGGAAGCAAATACAGCAAGCACTACATGTGCACAAGTTAAAATCTGTGATAAGAGTCCTCAACAAGAATGGCTTGGACCCAAATGCTGGAGTATCCAGAGGCTAGAATCAAGATGTGGTTTCAAACTGGATCAAGAATAGAAACTTAGAAAATAGGTGCAGGAGTAGGCCATTTGGCCCTTCGAGCCTGCACCGCCATTCAGTATGATCATGGCTGATCATCCAACTCAGAACCCTGTACCTGTTTTCTCTCAATACCCCTGATCCCTTTAGCCACAAGGGCCATATCTAATTCCCTCTTAAGTATAGCCAATGAAACGGCCTCAACTGTTTCCTGTGGCAGAGAATTCCACAGATTCACCACTCTCTGTGTGAAGAAGTTTTTCCTCATCTCCCGCTCGGCTTGGAAACCAACGAATTCCGTCGTTTTGGTCACGCTGACGGGCAACCCTCTGGCCTTCATGTCTGTAGTCGCCTCTTCCACTGTCTGGTACAACTGCGTCCCGTTGTCATAAAACACTCGAAGTTTAGCAGGGTACGGAGTTTGAAATCTAATCTTATTTTGCCTTAATACTCGCTTTACTTTGGAGTAGTCTTTGCGTTTCTGGAGGACCGCGGGGGGGGGGGTAATCTTGGTCGAAATACATTTATTTATCCTCTAAAAACACTCTCTTCTTACCCCAGGCCCTTCGTAGAATCTCTGCCTTGGTGCTGTACCGAAGGAATTTAATTATTATTGAGCGTGGCTTTCTATCCTGGGTAGGTTTTAGGACTAACGCGCGGTGGGCTCTTTCGACTTCCAGCTTCATAACCTAGGGAAGATCCAGCACGTCCCGCAGTAACTTTCCGACAAACTCTGTCATAGACGAGCCCTCTGCTCCTTCAGGAACGTTGTAGATTCTGATATTTTTCCGCCGTGATCTTCCCTCCAGGTCAAGCAGTTTACCTTCTTGGTGATGTATTATTTTTATTGTCTTGCTCAGTATCTGTTCCACCTTCTCAATGCGAGTCTCTGCCACTGCTATTTTTTGATTAACGCTGGTGAGCTCTGCCTTAATATCATGGAGCTGCTGCTTCATATCTTTCTGGACTTCCCTTATTTCTTTCAGGATTTCAAAGATATTCGCCGCTTTGCCTGAACGAGGCCTGGCGGCCACCTCACTCACACACAGTCGGGTAGGAGAGCCGCTCGCTGCACTCCTCTCGGACGCAGGCGCCATAGTGTCGCTTTTTTAATCTCCATTTCTTCTCCCCATTCTTGCCCCTCTTTTCAGTTCAAATATTTTTCAAAAAATATTATATTTGATGGGTTAATGGGGCTTAATGCGCATTTTTCCGGAGGAGCTAGTGACTTAAGCTGCCATTCTCGACGATGACGTCACCGGAAACTATCTAATCCAATTTACTACATCTCCATGTATACCTAGTGACTGAATCTTCCTAACTAACCTCCCATGCGGGACCTTGTCAAAGGCCTTACTGAAGTCCATGTAGACAACATCCACTGCCTTCCCTTCATCCACTTTCCTGGTAAACTCCTCGAAAAACTCTGATAGACTGGTTAAACATGACCTACCATGCACGAAGCCATGTTGACTCTCCCTAATAAGTCCCTGTCTATCTAAATACTTGTAGATCCTATCTCTTGGGTCTCCTTTCAATAATTTACCTACTACAGACGCCAAATTTACCAGCCTATAATTTCCCAGATTACTTTTTGAGCCTTTTTTAAACAACGGAACAACATGAGCTATCCTCCAATCCTCTGGAACCTCACCCATAGATACTGACATTTTAAATATATCTGCCAGGGCCCCTGCAATTTCAACACTAGTCTCCTTCAAGGTCCGAGGGAATACCCTGTCAGGTCCTGGGGATTTATCTACTCTGTGATTTGCCTCAAGATAGCAAGCACCTCCTCCTCTTCAATCTGTATAGGTTCCATGACCTCACTACTTGTTTGCCTCATTTCCATTGACTCCATGCCAGTTTTTTTTAGTAAATATAGATGCAAAAAACCCATTTAAGATCTCCCCCATTTCTTTTGGTTCCATACATAGCCGACCACTCTGATCTTCAAGAGGACCAATTTTATCCCTTACTATCCTTTTGCTCTTAATAGACCTGTAGAAGCTCTTAGGATTATCCTTCACCTTGACTGCCAAAACTACCTCATGTCTTCTTTTAGCCCTCCTGATTTCTTCCTTAAGTATTTTTTTGCACTTTTTATACTCCTCAAGTACCTTATTTTCTCCCTTTTCCTATACATGTCATACATCTCTCTCTTCTTCTTTATCAGAGTTCCAATATCCCTAGAGAACCAAGGTTTCTTATTCTTGAAACCAAGAGGAATTGTCCCGCTCGGCTTGGGAAATAGTGCGAGAAACAAGAAGGCAGGAGACGGGAGGAGGCCGAGAGAAACACATCAGGAGGAGACTGGGAGTTTCCCAAAGACAGTCCTCACCCCCTTCAGAAGAGCCATAAGGTTTGGCTAACTTGAAAAATGTTGAGAAGCTAAACAGAAGCAAAAGTACACAGTGATATACCTATCTCGAGAAATACTTATTATAATGTGGATTTTATATTATTTAGTTGTTATTCTTTATTCGCTCACTTACTCCTTTTTCCCCACCAAAATGAGAATATATATATATATATATGTGTGTGTGTGCATATATGTGTATGTGTGTAATGTGTGTGTATGTATATATATACACACACATTACACACATACACATATATGCACACATATATATATTCTCATTTTGGTGGGGAAAAAGGAGTAAGTGAGCGAATAAAGAATAACAACTAAGTAATATAAAATCCACATTATAATAAGTATTTCTTGAGATATAGATATGTGTGTGTGTGTGTGTATATAGGAGGAGTACACAGGGAAATCTTTTCTGTGTAATGGATTTGTTCACTGACTTTTATGAGTACATGAGTACTGCAATGGGGGCCCTCAACTCACAAGTAGGAGGGGTTACCCCCCACAGCTAGACATTTCCTCTAGTTCAATGCAGGGTCATTTATTAGAGACCTCAGCCTTGGAATTACACGTTCGTTGCCAATAATTTTTGTTATTATTTGAGTTTCTTGGTTCTTATTTGTTCAGGGAGTAGACAGATATATTCTGGTAAGGGGGAATATAGACAGAAATTTAGTTACTCTATTGAATATATACACACCCCCAGGAAATGATATTGGTTTCTTTCAGAAAATTATTGATATTATGGTAATGGAAACAGAAGGTCTCCTGATATGTGGGGAAGACTTAAATTTACAATTACAACCAAACTTAGACTCTTCCAATAGAAAAACCTATGAAACAAAATCTTTACATAAGAAAGTTAATACACTTTTTGAGGATATTGGTTTAATTGAAATATGGAGGGACCTTTTCCCTGACAGAAGGGATTACACTTATTATTTTGCTCCACATTCTGTATATACAAGAATAGACTATTTCATAACATTTGGAAAAGACAAAGACAAAATAAACACCTGTGAAATTGGGACAATAGATGTAAGTGACCATGCACCTATATATTTATCTGTTGATTTTGACCTACAACCAAAGAATACTATTTGGAAACTAAATTCAAGTCTACTCAATGATCCATATTTTAAGGAACAAATTAAAAAAGAAATTGGTCTCTACTTAGAATTTAATGATAATGGAGAGGTTTCACCTCCCATTTTATGGGATACTCTGAAGGCTGTTTTCAGAGGGAAAATTATAGCAATATCTTCATATAAGAAAAAAAAAGGAATAAAGCAGTAGAGGAATTAAAAAATATGCTGACGGAACTAGAGAAAAAACACAAATTGAATTTGGCACAGGATACATTAGGGGAAATTAAAAGATTTAGGAATGAAATAAATAATTTGGCTACGCAAGAAATCAGGAAAAACTTAATGTTTCTGAAACAGAGACATTATGAAAGTGGATCGAAATCTATGAAAATACTGGCATAGAAACTGAAAAAAAAGATAGCAGAAAATACAATTCATAGGATTAGGGACCCAAGAATGAAAATGATAAAAAATAAGGTAAGTGAAATTCAAGAAGTTTTTGAAGTGTTTTACAAAACGCTATATTCCGAAGTTCCAGGGGGAAGCATAACCCAAAATGACACCTTCTTGAATTCTCTAGAGTTACCCACTTTAAGCGAAGAACAAAATAGAAGGATGACTGCTGACATAACTGAAGTTGAATTAAAAGCTGCAATTAGTAGGCTTAAATTAAGCAAGTCACCAGGATCAGATGGGTATATGGCAGAGTGGTACAAAGAATTTAAAAATGAGTTAATTCCTGTTTCACTCCCCACACTGAACTGGGCTCTAAAAAAGGCACAAATGTCACCCAGTTGGAAGGAAGCGATACTCTCAGCTATACCGAAAGAAGGCAAGGATAAAATAGAATGCGGGTCATTTAGACCAATATCCGTTCTTAATATAGATTATAGGTTATTTACCTCCATCATGGCCAAACAATTAGAGGAGTTTCTACCCATAATGATACGTAATGATCAGACAGGTTTTATACGACAACGCCAGACTCAAGACAATATACAAAGGACACTTCACATTATGGATCATAAACAAAAAAATAAAATCGAAGCAATAGTGATAAGCGTGGACGCTGAAAAAGCATTTGATGTGGTTAATTGGAATTTTCTTTACAGAGTTTTACATAGATTTGGTTTCCAAGACACAATTATTAAAACTATACAGACACTATATGACAATCCTAGTGCTAGGATTAAAATCAATGGATATTTATCAAATAGTCTTACCCTAGAAAGGGGCACGAGACAGGGTTGTGCATGGTCACCACTACTCTTTGTGTTATATCTGGAACCATTAGCTCAATACATCAGACAAAATGAAGATATCAGGGGAATTACTATTAAAGGGACAGAGCATAAATTGGCTTGTTATGCAGATGACATTTTGATCTATCTGGGGCAACCAACATACTCTTTACCTGAATTGATGCAATCCTTTGAACAATATGGTCAATTATCAGGATACAAGATCAACATAGATAAAACCCAATTACTTTCATATTAATATAGCCCACCAAGAGAAATTGAAAGTTGATACCCCTGGGCATGGCACACAGAGTCTTTCAAATATTTGGGCATCATTATGCCAAAAGATTTGGCAAAATTATCAGAATGTAATTATCAGCCTTTATATAAAAAAATTAAGGAAGATGTGGCAAGATGGAGCCTGATTCCTTTTTTCAGTCTCAGTTCAAGGATTGAGTCTATTAAAATGAATATACTGCCCAGACTGTTATATATCTTTCAGACCCTACCAATAGAGATTAATCAAAATCAATTCAATGAATGGAACAAGATGCTATTAAGGTATATTTGGCAGGGTAAAAGGCCTAGAGTTCGTCTCAAAACTTTGCAATTAGCAAAGGAAAAGGGGGGATGGGGCCTACCTTCTCTTAGCGATTATTATTTTGCAGCACAGTTGAGAGCTGTGATATGTTGGTGCAACCCATCATATGACGCTCAATGGAAAAACATTGAGGAGTGGGTACTTCCCATCCCCATACAAGCAATTTTGGCTGATAACAACCTGCAAAGGTACATAAATACTATTGATAACCCATGGGTGAAATTGACTCTTAAAATATGGAAAACTACTATAAAAGAATATAATCTAGAGGGAGATATTGCAATTCTTAAATGCTGTGCATATGACTCGGATTTTACACCAAATAAATTGGATGCTAGATTTAAGGACTGGACATCTAATGGAATAACAGTTCTGTGCAACATAATGAAAGAAGGAACACTGTTCAGTTTTGAAATGCTTAAAGAGAAACACTTATTAGAAAAACAAGATTTTTAATCAGTATTTACAGATGTGACAATATGTTAATAAGACGCTTAAAAATGTAACCAAGGCAAATACATGTTTGATAGAGCTCTTTAGAAAAGCATATAATTCAGATAATGGTAGTAGAATCATTTCAAGCATGTATAAGGGGTTGTCAAATCTTAAAACACATTCGACTTCATACATTAAAACAAAATGGGAGAAGGAAGGAGGAATAATTATATCTGAGGAAGAATGGACAATAATATGGAGATATCAATGGAAGTGTACCAATTCACAGAAATGGAGGGAGTTTGGATGGAAAAACTTAATAAGATATTTTATTACACCCTCTCAGAAATCCCATTATGACAATAACCTCCCTGTGTGCTGGAGAAATAGTGGAAATCAAAATGCAAATCATTATCTATATTTTTTGGGACTGCCCTGTTATCAAAAACTATTGGAGGGGGATACACAATGCCCTACAAGACATCTTTAAATGTGAAATACCCTTGGAGAGTAAGACCATATATTTTGGATATATACCTCAAGAATGGTTGAAAAGAGATAAATATTTAATGAATATACTGTTGGTGGCTGGTAAAAAGTCTCTTACTAGGAACTGGTTATCACAGGAGAGCCCAACTTTAAATCCATGGATGGAAATTACAATGGAGAAGATAACAGCATCTGTTAATTATCAGCTGGAACAATTTGATTCATACTGGGAAAAATGGTTTAACTACATAATGCCTCATAGGCCTGATTTTATTCTCACAAATCAATGAATCTGTTGTAAAAAAAGATCACTCCCTACTTGTACATACCGTAGATTCCGGATTTTAAGCCGCTACTTTTTTCCCACATTTTGAACAGCTTTGAACTTTGCGGCCAATAATCCGAAGCGGCTAATGCATGATTTTTTTCATGCCGCCTCGTAAACATTTTGCCTCATAACAGTAGACCAATAAAATTGATGAGTAGTTCACAGAGGTCCAATGAAATTGTACGATAAATCAAGCGCACTTTCACAATTAAATTATTGTAAATCAGTCATTTGTACTCACCCTCATCAACATGGAAAACACTCGAAGCATTGTGCTGCCTACTTAGTTTAAACTATATTTGTTTAAATATATAAACAATATAGCGGGATGCTATGACGTCACACCCGGTTTCGCGGTGTCTTGTGGGAAAATGCCGGTTTGCGATGAAACGGGACGGAGGGAGGGAGCGCATTACGCGAGCGGCTTTGGATCTGAGCGAACTCTGCTTTTAAGTTAAAGGTATCAATAACTTTTCCTGGTAGGCTGCAATATATATATTTTTTTACCAGTCGTTAGGAGATATTGGAATGTTGTTCAGTAAAGAAGTATACGCAACGTATATTTAAAAGTAGCCGCGTACGGGCACGGTTCGAAAAAAAGCATTTGCAATATGTATTTGTTTTTGTTACCATATGGATTTAATTAAAAGTTAAAAAAATCCTCACGTGTAATATCTTTCTGTGTAAATATCTCATATTACAACGTGGGACACCTGCAGCCGAAAATCCGGTGCGGCCTAAAATCCGATGCGGCCTTTACAATTAAAAAAATGATTTTATTTCTAAAATTAGAGCCAGCGGCTTTTAATCAGGTGCGCTCTGTAGTCCGGAATCTACGGTAGTTCTTTCCTTTTGCTTGTTTTTTCTTTCCACTCATTTCTATAAGTATATACCCCAGATAAATACTTTGTGGAGATTTTGTGATATATATGATTATATGATATATATGTACAATGTCTGAAATACATCTTATGGAAATGTTTGTTTGATGAACTTCAATAAAAAAATAAATTACAAAAAAATTGAATTAGACATTGGCTCAATGGGAGAAGTCAGAGAGTGGTAGTGGAAGATTGCTTCTCTGAGGCCTGTGACTAGTGGTGTGCCATAGGGATCAGTGTTGGATCCATTGTTACTGTATTTGTCATCTATATCAATTATCTGGATGATAATATGGTAAATTGTTTCAGCAAATTTGCTGATGATCCAAAGATTGGAGGTGTAGTGGACAGTGAGGAAGGTTTTCAAAGCTTGCAGAGGGATCTGAACCAGCTGGAAAAATGGGCTGAAAAATGGCAGATGGAGTTTAATACAGACAAGTGTGAGGTATTGCACTTTGGAAGGACAAACTAAGGTAGAACATACAAGGTAAATGGTAGGGCACTGAGGAGTGCAGTAGAACAGAGGGATCTAGGAATACAGATACAAAATTCCCTAAAAGTGGCGTTACAGGTAGATAGGGTCATAAAGAGAGCTTTTGGTTCATTGGCCTTTAGAAATCAAAGTATTGAGTACAAGAGTTGGAATGTTATGGTGAGGTTGTATAAGGCATTGGTGAGGCCGAATTTGGAGTATTGTGTACAATTTTGGTCACCGAATTACAGGAAGGATATTAATAAGGTTGAAAGAGTGCAGAGAAGGTTTACAAAGATGTTGCCAGGACTTGAGAAACTGAGTTACAGAGAAAGGTTGAATAGGTTAGGACTTTATTCCCTGGAGTGTAGAAGAATGAGCGGTGATTTGATAGAGGTATATAAAATTATGATGGGTATCGATAGAGTGAATGCAAGCAGGCTTTTTCCACTGAGGCTAGGGGAGAAAAAAAACCAGAGGACATGGGTTAAGGGTGAAGGGGGAAAAATTTAAAGGGAACATTGGGGGGGGGCTTCTTCACACAGAGAGTGGTGGGAGTGTGGAATGAGCTGCCAGATGAAGTGGTAAATGCAGGCTCACTTTTAACATTTAAGAAAAACTTGAGCATGGATGAGAGGTATATGGAGGGATATGGTCCAGGAGCAGGTCAGTGGAACTAGGCAGAAAAATGGTTCGGCACAGCCAAGGAGGGCCAAAAGGCCTGTTTCTGTGCTGTGATGTTCTATGGTTCTATATGAGTCCTATGAACTACTTTAAATTATAGGAAGGAATTGCTAGCACATAGTGATGAAGAATTAACCATTTTGAAAATAACCCTCCAGGTCTCATCAGATAATTAAGTCTGTAAATCCTTTTCCCAATCTTTTTTAATTTTATCTAAAGGAGCCATTCTCAATCCCGACAACAGACCATAAGTATAAGATATTGAGCCATTTTCAAAAGGTTTCAAATTAAAATTTACATCTATTAGGTTCTTATCTGGGCTAGTAGGAAATATATGTAGTTTAGATCTTAAAAATCCTTAATCTGTAGACATCGGAAAAAATGAGTATTTGATAGGTTATATTTCACTGAAAACTGCTCAAAAGAAGAAAGATACCCTCCAATAAATAGATCCTGAAATCATTTAATGCCTAATCTATCCCATTCTCTAAAAAACAGATCGGTCGTATATGGTTTAAATAAAATTAGAAAAAAAAAAATTGGACTGGAAAGAGAAAATCTCAATAAACCAAAATGCTTTCTAAACTGTAGCCAGATCCTCAAAGTGTGTTTAACCACCAAACTGTCAGTTAATTTATTTACAGATAAAGGAAGAGAGGATCCAAGAAGACAAGTAATAGAAAATTTCATAACAGAATTGGCTTCCAAAAAGACCCATATTGGACAATCCTCACTATTAATATAATATAACCAGAACATGAGATTTCGTATGTTAATTACTCAATAATATAACCTAAAATTGGGTAAAGCAAGGTCACCATTCTTTTGCTTTTTAGAAGGTGTGCTTTATTTAATCGGGGTTTTCTGTTCTTCCATATAGAGGAAGAAAGAATCGAATCTAGAGAATCAAAAAAAACCCACTTAGGATTAAAAATAGGTAAGGCTTGTAAAAGGCATAAAAATTTAGGTAAAATATTCATTTTAATAGAATTAATTTGACCAATCAATGATAAAGAGAGAGGCAACCAATTAGAAAGTGTCTTTTTCAATAATTCATTAAGGTTAAAAAAATTTCTTTGAATAGATCTTTGTAAGTCTTAGTGATTGTTACACCCAAATATGTAAATTGTTTTCTTACAATTTTAAAAGGAAGGTTAATATCAGTTAGTATCAAACTATTTAAAGGAAACAATTCACACTTATGTAAATTCAATTTATATCTTGAAGACTGACTAAAATTAGTCAGTAAACAAAACATAGAGGGTAAAGAAGTTGTAACATTAGATATAAAAAGCAATAGGTCATCAGCATGAAGCGAGACTTTATGAATAGTACCTATCCTTAAGATACCGGTGATATCTTTAGACTCATGAAAGGCAATTGCTAAAGGTTCTAATACCAAATCAAAAAGCAAAGGACTCAACGGACATCCTTGTCTGGTTCCACGTTGGAGTTTAATTGGTTTAGAAATCTGAAAATTAGTAAGGCCCCGAACAGAGGGAGGTACATAAAATAATTTAATCCAATGAATAAAATTGGGCCCAAAATTAAATTTTTCTCAGGTTTTAAATAGGTAATTCCGTTCAACTCGATTGAAAGCCTTCTCCGCATTCAGAGAAATCACACATTCAGATATTTCCTTGGATGGAGAATGCTTAACATTTAACAGTCGCCATATATTAAAATGGGAATATTGATTTTTAATAAATCCTGTCTGATCATCAGATATTATAGAAGGCATAATATTTTCGAGTCTACAGGCCAAAACTTTAGATAGGATCTTAGCATCAACATTGAGTAAAGAGATTGATCTATTTGAAGAGCATTCAGTGGGATTTTTATTCTTTAAGAATAAGTGAAATGGAAGCTTCATAAAAAGACAGTGGCAACCTACTGACCTTGAAGGACACAGTAAGGTTAGAACATAAATAAGGTATAAACAATGAAGAAAAAGTCTTACAGAATTCTCCAGAGAATCCGTCGAGTTGTGGAGATTTCCCAGAATGCAATGAACGTATAGCCTCAGTGATTTCCTCCTGAAAAATAAGTTGATCCAACTGCTTTCAATTATCAACTGAAAGTCCAGGAATATTTAATTGATCTAAAAAATTGTTCATTGCAGTATTATCTTTAACTGAATCAGAACTATACAATTTAGAATAAAATTCTCTAAAAGTGTCATTTATTTCAAAATGGTCAGTTGTCATATCATCATTAGTTTTGCAAATTTCTTTAATTTGCCATTTAGCTATAAAGGTCTTCAATTGATTAGCCAATAGTTTACTGGTTTTTTTTTCTCTGTGTATATAGAATTGGCTTCTATCTTTTAAAAGTTGGCTTTTAATTGGATATGTTATAAGAACGTCATATTTAGTTTTAATTTCAATACTTCTTTTGTATAGTTCAGGGTCTGATGCCAAAGCATATTTCTGGTCTAATTGTCTTGATTGAATAACTAAATCAGTTCTCTCTTTATTAGCTTTTTTCTTAATATAGGCAGTACAGGAGATAATTTGTCCTCTGATATATGCCTTAAAAGTGTCCCAAATGATAAGACTAGAAGTCTCTTCCAACACATTTTCTTCAAAAAAAAGAGTAATTTGATTCTTCAGAAATTTTAGAAAGTCCTTATCAGAAAATAGAGTTGAATTAAAATACCAGGATCTGTTCTTACGAGTGAAACCAGGAAGATTTAAAGATAGAAATACAGGAGCGTGGTCGGACACAGCTATTTCTTTATATTCAATGAACTAATGGAATCATTTGACTATCAATAAAAAAATAATCAATCCTAGTATAGGAATGATAGACATGAGAGGAGAATGAATACTTCCTTTCTGCTGGGTGAAGAAAACACCAGATACCAACAATATCACATTTCGTTAGAAAGGATTGAATAAATAAAGCTGATTTATTAAGTGAGGCTAATTTAAGAGAAGAACTATCTAATACTGGGTCTAGACAACAATTAAAATCTCCTCCCATCACTAAAGAATAAAAACTCAAATCTGGTAAGAAAGAAAAGCTCAAAAAATCTTGAGTCATCCACATTAGCAAATACAATTAATTTATTATCTAGTTTCCCTGACACTATGACAGATCACCCATTAGGGTCAGAGACAACTTTATGTTGATCAAAAGAAATTGCATTATCTATAAAAATCGAGACCCCTCGAGATTTTGCTCTGAATGAAGGATGAAATTGTAGATCCCTCCACCGATTAAAAAGGCATGCATTATCACAACTACGTACATGCATTTCCTGTAGAAAAATAATGAGGGCCCTTAACTTTTTAATATAAGCAAAGATCATATTTCGTTTCACAGGATGATTTAACCCTTTCAGATTAAAATTAAGTAAATTAATTTTTTCTCCATTTTAAATTCTAATTAACAGAAGAGTTAAAATATCTGAGCATAAATTATTAGATCCAAAGGACAGACCATTAAAATAAGGTACTCAAACAGAAAATTTGGATGGTAGCCCAACCCAGCTTCCAGAAAAAAAGAAAAAAGAAACCCCACCCCCACACCCTCCCAAAGCTAAAAAAGCCAGCCAAAGGACAGCTGGCATGCTAACCCTAAAGACAACTCTCCCCAAGGAATCCTGCTGGCAAATCCCCAAAAACATTCGAGGTTGTTATGTTCCTACCCAGACAAAACAGAGAAAAAACTTAGATCAAAAATCCAAAACATAAGAGGATTCATTTTAACAATTTCAAAAGAAATATATATAAAAAACCCACAAAAAAGAATAAAATAGTAAGATATTGAAGAAAATATCAAAAAACAAGATATATAAACGCTCAAAATGTAGGTTTATTAAAACCTTATTCTGTCCAACATTTAAAAGATAATTGCTCTTGTAAGAGATATAATGCAATTAATCTTCTGCTTCCAAAAACTTCTGTATGTGTTCAACCGATCCCAGCCATTTCTGCTCACCATTTGTCAGAACGATTCTAAGATGTGCGGGGAAACAAAGGGAGGGCTTAAACCTTTTCTTATAAAGCAGCCATATGACCTCTTTATACTTAACACATTCAGCCATAACCTTCGGTGTATAATCTTCCACGAATCTAATCATCTTCCCATTGAAATCAATCATTCCAACTCGACGGGTATGTCGGATTAAAAGCTCCTTAGTGTGAAATTCATGAAAGCATAAAATGACCTACCTGGGACGCTCTCCCGCCTTTGGTTTTGGGAGCAGTGATTGATGGGCATAGTCCAATTTAGGCACGGATGGCAATAAATCAGGGAATAGCTGCTTCAAAAAACTTGCAAAGGACTCTGTGGGGTGGGCACCTTCAATTGATTCTTCAAGACCCAGAATACGTAAATTGTTCCTTCTGCTTCTGCTTTCCAAAATCTTCTTTGTTAATTTTTCATTAGATAATGATAATTTTTTGCAGAGCTTATTCATGTCCTCTAAGTCCGCTTCCAGTAACAACAAAGCTTCTTTATTCTCTTTAATTCGCTTTTCATGTTCAATTAAAGTTTGTTGAATAGCGTCCAACTTAACATTAAGATGTTGAAATTCCACAGAGAGCTCTGTTCTTTGCTTTTTAAGGAAATCTCCAATTGATTCCAAAGTAGTTGGAAAGTTATCTTCTTTTTCTTTTGCAGAGGCTTTCGTCTTTCTCAAAGACATACTAGAACAATATTAAGATTTATAATAAGGTTTCAAAAAACTGGTAGGTAGAGATAGGTAAGGTAGGAGCAAATTTTGTTACATACCCCGTAACTGGGTCACTTACCAGCAAAGATAGAGAGGTCCGTTGAAGTCTGATGGTACTACTTTTAACAGTATTTATTGATAGAAATACACAAAAATAATATCAATGCAAACACACAGATAATATACGTCGACAATACTAAATCTAAAAGCGCGGGTATAATAATAATCAATAAGAAATAAGCTGTATCGTTGTCTAGGGGATAATGAATTGTCCGATGAAAATATATAGTTCGTTCAGTTCATACAGGCTGCAGCCGTTGGGGACCCTGTGTGGCAATTGTTGGAGAGCGAGAGAGACGGGTTAAAACTTGCCCATTCTGTTTATGATGTCAATCCTTCGAGAGTCGTTGAGAGTTGAGTTCCCCGTTGTTAGCTAAAAACCGTTTTTCCGTGGCAAAGGTCACCGATTCCGGGCAAATGGAAGCGGATGCACGTGGCCTTCCATCGGCTTTCGCTATTACGGGATCGCTAGCGTTTCTTCTGGTGTGTCTGAGGGGCTGTTCCCACAGACCCTCTTTTTATCCTGACTCACAGGGTCTCAGGTGTCAATCAGGTTGGGGATGATGCAATCCCTCCACCAACCTCCTCCTTGGTTCACTGCCTGGAGCTTTGATTGCATCGTCCAGGATGCAATACACAAGTCCGTCTCCAAGAGATAATAGCCGGTATCAATGGGTCTGCCTTTCGAAGGCCAGGACACATTCTAACCCTTTTGTGGATTCTGCATGTCTTTCTCTCATTTCCTGTGTCTCCTGAATTGACTCAATAGTGATCTTGCAATTCTCACAAATGAGGGGGTTACCCCCGCACCCTTCGGCCCCTCAGAGCTGTGGTACATTCATAACACCTCCTTTCTTCAAAGCGTTTTCACCAGCGGTGAAAACAAAGTAGTACAGAGTCTTACAGGATTTTAGAATCTAACACAATACAAAAGCTTTTCTTTTTTTTTTACAGAGTAATACAGTTATACATTCAACTCAGTATCTAGATGGTTACCGATTACAATTGACACTTCCTTTAATATCTTAACATCTTGTACCCTACTAAAGTCTTGTAGCATCAGACTCCAATTGAATAACCACCTATTTTTAGGTCTTATTTTTCTTTAGCCAACAAAACTAAAGAGTTGTGATCTTAGCTTACGGGTATACTACAACAGTTCATGCAAATACCAATCGTTATGTTGCTTTCAAACTCAACAGGCAGGCTTGCATGGGGGTTGTCTTTTATTATTCACAGGCTTTGTCGAAATCCCTTAAAACCGGTTTCTGCTATTTAAAAATGGCGTCCCCATTAACCCTCGTCTCTTTTCCGGTTAGTTCCCACGTGGGGAGCTCGGGTAACCTGGCAAAATAGGCTTTTGCCCACTTCTTTCATAGGAGTTATTTTATCAACACTGTGTCCCAAACTTAGACCATCTTCTGAATTTCCACCCAATTCTTTAATTTTACGCAAGTTGCTAGCTTTCTCTTCAGGACCCTTCAGGCTATTAGTTTTCAGTTCGAACTCTTTGTTCAAGCAGCATTTCAAATTCTGCCTTTTCACACCACACTCTGGAATAACAATAGCATGGGGGGCCCCGTCATCTTCCAACTCAACCTGTAAGTGATCCACAGGTTTTAAATTTTTTTCATTCGATTTGGGAACTACATATTTCCCGTTTTCTTCAATGATAATATTCATCTCCCCACGTTTGATCTCCGCATTAACTTTTAACACCCCTTCGAGCACAACCACCTGGGAACTCTCACTTCCCACTATTACCAAGGTTAACCCTTTCTTCACTGAACCAAGTCTATCTGACCCACAAGGACTGCATTCCTTTTTAACTGAATCAAATACCTCAGACTTTTTCTGAGCTCCATTACTAGGTTCAGTACCACGTGCATCCACATCTTGGACACACTCAAACGGGACATTTGCCTCTTCCAGGCTTTCAATACCCGTACCCAGTCCAAATTCTAAATTCCCCTGATTCTCCCAGCTGCTCTCTGGGCAACTCCCTTCCGGAGAAAATTCAACCCCGTGGGCTGCAACAACCTCATCTGCCAACCCAGCAGACTTCTTCAAGGTAAGGGCATCCTTTTCATCTAGGACTGCCCTCATTTCATTATTGGGAACACCTTTAGAATTTTCAACTTCTTCAAACAGTTCTGCCAAACCAGACAGATCATCCATGTCCACCTCTGGACCTTTTAACAGCTTTACCTGTTTCTCATCTCCATTTCGTGCCTCTAGCACTTCATTCCTCGCTAAGGGCAGGTCTATCTCCTCTCCCTTACTCTCTTTCACTTTACTACCCTCTGTTTTACCACCCTCCAAACCCTCGTGGTGCAGAGTCGGTAAAAACGTCTCGGCCAAATCGATACTGGCCAGATTTAAACTGCTCTCGTTCTCAGCTGCCTTTCTCGACATGCTGCGAGTGACCGCGCATGCGGGATAGATCTTGGAATCTAGGGGCGGAGCCTCAACACTCACAGGCTGTTTTGTCAGCGTCATTGCCAACCAAACCTTACCACTGGCTAAATCGTTACCCAGAAGGACGTCCGCGTCAGTTCTCGTGAATTCTGATCGCACCCCCATTTCAACTGGTCCAGAGACTAGCTCACAATTCATAATGATCTTATGCAAGGGCACCATTTCCGTCCCTTTTCCTATCCCTTTCACAGCTACCATTCCCGTCTTGCAACCAAAATCTAGTACCTTACTGCTGATCAATGATAGTTCCGCCCCCGTGTCTCTCCAGATCTGTACTGGAACTGGGGTGCCTCCCTCCCTCACAGACACGGTTCCGTTTGACATACAAGTCTCAGACCCTTCTCGTACTCTGTCTACCCGGCGCTCTCTTGTCAATTTACTGATTACCACGGCGCATCCGATAGGGACTGCTGCTTTCCCTTTTCCTGTCTCTTTCCTCGGAGCAAAGCACCTAGATGCAATATGCCCCCCCCTTTCCACAATTAAAACAGGTCAAGCCCGGAAATCTCTGGCCATCTTGCCTTTCCCCCTCAATCTTACCACTAGCTCCCGGTGGGACCTCTGCCTCAGCCGGCGGGCTTTCTCGATCATTCCCACGGTCTCTCTGGGAACTTTTATTCGAGGAAAACTTTGTCTTGTGGGTTAGGGCATATTCATCTGCGAACCTAGCAAATTCTGAGATGGATTTATTCGGCTTTTCATTCAAATACATCCAGATATCCTCCGAAACACAACCTTTAAATTCCTCAATCAGAATTAACTCCCTGAGACGCCAATAATCCTCGTCCACTATTTCTGCGGTGCACCAACGGTCCAAGAGCACACCCTTCTCATAGGCAAACTCGGTATATGTCTGATTCCACCCTTTCTTTAAATTTCTGAACTTTTGTCTATACACTTCAGGTACTAGCTCATAACTCCGGAGAATGGCCGCCTTTACTTTGTCATAACTCTCCTCCTCTTCCTCCTCCATGGACAACGCCGTATATGCCCGCTGTGCCTTCCCTTTTAACACACTTTGTAACAACACCACCCACTGTTCTCTGGGCCACTTCTGATTCACTGCCACCTTTTCAAAAAGCAAGAAATAACTATCAACATCCGTCTCCTCGAACGGAGGTACTAATCTCAACTCCCGACTAACATTAAACCGCTCCTCTCGGTCTGACCCCTGAACTCGTTGCTCTTGCCTTAACTTCTCCATCTCCAAGTCATGTTTCCTCTGTTTCTCTGCCTCCCTCTCCTTCTTGGCCCTTTCCTTCTCTTCTTCAGCTGCTTCCAGCTGTTTTAACTGAATTTCGTGCTCTCTTTGTTTCTCAGCTCTTTCCTGCTCTAACTCTTTTAGCTGGAGCGCATTCTCCCTTTCTTTCTCAGCCCGGTCCCGCTCTAACTCCTTTAGCTGGAGCTCATGCTCCCTTTGTTTGTCAGCTCTTTCTTTCTCCTTCTCAGCTGCTTCCAGCTGCTTTAACTTAATTGCATGTTTCAACCTTAATTTCTCCAACTCTAACTGAGCCGTCCCACTAGCTGGTACCTTTTCAGGGATATTTTCCAATACCTCAGCTGTAAACACATTCTTCCCAATATAATACTGAGTTATTGCCCTTCGCACCTCCCGCTTTTTCATTGACAACCTCACCTCTGCGAGGTTTAACCCCTTCACCAAATTTATCAAGTCTGATTTGGTGGCCACCTCCAGCACCTCCAGAGTCGGGTTTTCTATAATTCCCCCACGTCCATCTTTGCTGGTTTCCTGTCTGGCTACCCGCGTAACCAGATCCAAGTTTGGACTTACAAGCCCGATTCACTGGCCCCCCCAATTTGGTGTCAAATCCTGGGACGAGAACCCCAATTGTTACATACCCCGTAACTGGGTCACTTACCAGCAAAGATAGAGAGGTCCGTTGAAGTCTGATGGTACTATTTTTAACAGTATTTATTGATAGAAATACACAAAAATAATATCAAGGCAAACACACAGATAATATACGTCGTCAATACTAAATCTAAAAGCGTGGGTATAATAATAATCAATAAGAAATAAGCTGTATCGTTGTCTAGGGGATAATGAATTGTCCGATGGAAATATATAGTTCGTTCAGTTCATACAGGCTGCAGCCGTTGGGGACCCTGTGTGGCAATTGTTGGAGAGCGAGAGAGACGGGTTAAAACTTGCCCATTCTGTTTATGATGTCAATCCTTCGAGAGTCGTTGAGAGTTGAGTTCCCCGTTGTTAGCTAAAAACCGTTTTTCCGTGGCAAAGGTCACCGATTCCGGGCAAATGGAAGCGGACGCACGTGGCCTTCCACCTGCTTTCGCTATTACGGGATCGCTAGCGTTTCTTCTGGTGCGTCTGAGGGGCTGTTCCCACAGACCCTCTTTTTATCCTGACTCACAGAGTCTCAGGTGTCAACCAGGTTGGGGATGACGATCCTTGGTTCATTGCCTGGGGCTTTGATTGCATTGTCCAGGATGCAATACACAAGTCCGTCTCCAAGAGACAATAGCCGGTATCAATGGGTCCGCCTTTCGGAGGCCAGGACACATTCTAACCCTTTTGTGGATTCTGCATGTCTTTCTCTCATTTCCTGTGTCTCCTAAATTGACTCAATAGTGATCTTGCGATTCTCACAAAGGAGGGGGCTACCCCCGCACCCTTCGGCCCCTCAGAGCTGTGGTACATTCATAACAATTTAAAAAGATGTTACCCCATCGGCTGCCAGCAGGGCTCTTGCTGTCTAGCTTCAAGAATACTCTTGCTCCTTGGAGAATCTCGAAGGCAGTGTTCAGGAGTGGAAGAGGGTAATGATTCAAGACCATTATGTGATTCGGCCCTCTATGATTAATGCAAGGCCACAGACTCCCATCCTTCTTCTGTCTGAAGGTAAAGCTAGTGCTGGCTGGAGAAGTGGAGGGCCAAATGAATCTCAGTGCAAGAGCCTCCTTAACATATTCCTCCATAGTGCATCTCTCTGGACCTGAGAGCGTGTATAATTGACCTTGCGGAGGACTTGAACCTGGTAGTAGATCCATCGCACAGTTGTAGGGTCAGTGCAGTGGAGAAGTTGAGGCCTTGCCCTAACTGAAGACCTCTTCCAAATCCTTGTAAGCAGATGGGATTTCTACCAGCTTGGTAGAAATTACCCTGAACTTTCCTCCAAGGATGATTTCTGAGACTCCATTGCTAGCAGGGCTGCTTCGGCAGACCCCAGACTCTCCCAACGGTCCACAAGAGTCTTTAGTGAAAACAGAAGCCAAATCACAGTCCAACTCCTTATCCGTCTCCTCAGACATTGGCAGTGAGGTGTGACAAATGATCCTTGTGCTCCTGACATGAGGTTCCAAGGACCTGTCTTGGAGCCCTCCCCTTAGACGGATCTGGTATCTAAATCCCCTTGGATTTAGAGTCTACTAGAGTCCCATACTGTTTGGGTACCTCCTTGGTTTGCTCCTGAATGAGAAATCTCATTCCAGTGCATCCCTGACTGGACTGGATCAGGGCTCGTACAGGCCTATTGGCTGGAGCCGGCCTGTCTGCCTTTGAAGACAAGATGTGGGGTTGAGATTGCAAACAGAGCTGGAAAAGACATGTAATAAGGGTAGTGACACAATTGTTATGGGGTCTTCAATATCCAAGGGGATTGAGAAAATCAGGTTGGTGTCGGATCGCAAGAGAAGGAGTTTATTGAATGCCTACAAGATGGCTTCTAGAGGAGTTTGTCCTTGAGCCTACTCGGGGAAAGACTATCTTAGATTGGGTGCTATGTAATAACCCAAATCTTATTAGGGAGCTTGATGTAAAGGAATCCTTAGGAGGCCGTGAATATAATATGATTGAATTCATACTACAATTTGAGAGGGAGAAGCAAAACCCACATGTATCAGTATCACAATGGAATAAAGGGAATTACAGAGGCGTGAGAGAGGAGCTTGCCCAGGTGGATTGGAGGAGGATACTGGCAGGGATGACGGCAGAGCAGAGATGGCTGAAGTTTCTGGGAATAGTTCACAATGTGTAGGATAGATATGCGCCAGAGAAGTTCTCAAATGGCAGTGGCAGGCAACAGTGACTGACAAGGGAAGTTAACAACTGCATAAAAGCCAAGGAAAGGGCATATAAGGCAGAAAAAGTAAGTGGAAAGTTGATTGATTGAGAAGCTTTTAAAATCCAACAAAAGGCAACTAAGAATAGCTATAAGTAGGGAAAAGATGAAATGAAGATAGGTGGAGGAGTAGAACTGAGGTAAAGAAGATTTTTTTTAGCCAGAGAGTGGTGAATCTGTGGAATGCTCTGCCACAGACTGTGGTGGAGGCCAAGTCTGTGGGTATATTTAAGGCAGAAGTTGATCACTTCCTGATCAGTTTGGGCATCAAAGGATATGGTGAGAAGGCAGCTGTATGGGGTTGAGCGGGATCCAGGATCAGCCATGATGGATCAGCCTGAATGGCCTAATTCTGCTCCTGTGTCTTATGGTCTTATGGAAAGTAGGACTAGGTTTCCTGAAGGCTCCAGGTTATCCTGAGAGAAGTCTGTCCCCTTGTTGGCTGCTGGTCTTGGGAGAGTCTGGGTGTCGGCCCACCATGCCACAAACAAACCCTCTTACACTGACTGGACTAAGCGATGATTCTCCCCTCCCTCCGGCCCACGGATGAGTTATGCTGGGACAGCCAAGGGTACCTGAGGATCAGGCATATGAGTGGAAAGTCAATACTGTATGTGTGGCCAAGTGGTTAGGGTGTTCGACTAGTGACCTGAAGGTCGTGAGTTCGAGCCCAGCCGAGGCAGCGTGTGTGTCCTTGAGCAAGGCACTTAACTACGCAATGCTCCAGTCTAACCAGCTGAAAAATGGGTACCAGCAAAAAAAAATGCTGGAGGTCAATCTCGCGATAGACTGGCGTCCTATCCGGGGTGGGGGGGGGGGGGGAGTCTCGTACATTCAGTCACTTCACAGTAACCGGCAAAAGCACCAGTTTATGCCACAATGCTGAGCCACAAAGGCTCGGGACAGGACTTTGACTTTGAAGTAAATACTGTAGGAACTAATATCTTTTGCATGATCCCCTAACCTCATCTGCAACACCACAGTCTGTATTGGATCTGCCCGCAGCCTAGTGGTCGGCTGCCCAAGACAGTTGCAGGCAAGGACTGACTCAAGTCTCGCAGCGGTATATCGAACTGATGGGCAGTCCCCTATCCAGAAAATTACCCGCTGCCTCCGAGTCCACAAAAGCTTTTACCTGCCTCAGATTCTTAACCCAGGTGAGTTCAGCACAAAACCAGAATCTGTGGGATTGGGAGTAGTGGCTGCAACCGTCACAGTCCTCCCGACACTGGACAGTCTTAGCAGTTCCCCAGCTTCAGACATTCTGCCTGCAGGTGGCCCGCTTCCCCTCAGTAAAAGCAGCAACCTTGACTCCGGCGGAGAGTCTCGTGCACGGGTTCAGTTGGATCTTGAGCAGGCAATGGGCTTGTCGTGGTCTGAGGTTTGGGACTGGAACAACAATGCATTGAGTCCAGGCTCGGGCTAGCCCTCTTCGACCTCATGACGTAGTTCCACTCTCGCTCTGCCAGACGGCTACCGAGACGGATGGACTGGTTGATAAGAACCTCTAGGTTCTCTACTGGCTTTCCCAAGGCAAGGGCATCCTTCAGTTTAACTCAGAGTCTGTGGCTGTAGAGCATGACCAAGGCCTCCCCGGTCCAACCTCTCTCCTGGGCCAAGGTCCAAAATTCAATTGCATAGTTGGCCACTGACCATTCCCCCTGTCCAAGTTTCATCAGACTGTTCAAGGCTCAGTCGCTTTGGCTGGATGATGAAACACCTCCCTCATTGCGGCCATGAATTCCTCCAACTCCGTGCAGAACTCTGACCTTCATTCCCAGTGTACAGTGGCCCAGGCCAGGGGTCTTCCAGTCAGAAGACAGATAATGAAGGTGACCTTTCCGCACTCCAAAGGGAACCAGGATAGCTGAAGTTCAAACACCAACAAGCACTGGATAAATAAGCCATGGCAAGAACCCAGGTCACCATTGATTCTCTCGAGAGTTGGAAGATGTACTGGCTCTAGAACAGTACTGACTGATTCTCCCAAGTGATTCTGGCCTCCTTCTTGCAAAAGTTGACCAATGGCTACCTGGAGGTCATGTATCTCCAGGATCTGTTGGGAAATATCTTCGCTGTGGCTGGTCACAGCGGACAAAAGACTGATACCCCACTGGGTCCATGTTGGCTCAATCATACTATGACTAGAGTTCTTGATGAGAATAGCTTGGACCCAAATACAGATTTCAAACTGGATCAAGAATCTGAGCACCAAACAAACACTAGACGAAATCATGAGTAGGCTTACGACTGATCCCCAAACTTCAGTTCAGATGCTCCTTAAATACTCAATCCTTGGCACCCAAAAATTGATTGCCAATTAGTGGGACAGTCCTTAACCTTTAAAGGGGCTGCACATACTCTGAGACAATAGAGCATCTAAACCTTGGAAGCTGACATGGATAGGTGAGGATCATAACAACATCCTCATTGATACAGTTCCAGGAATGACTTGTGCCCTCAAATGTGCATGCATCCTGGATGCCATTTTGGAAATGAAATTGCACCCATAGCACACATACATATGTACAGTTGGCCCTCCTTATCTGCGAGGGATTGGTTCCGGGACCTCCCGCGGATACCAAAAAACGCAGATGCTCAAGTCCCTTATATAAAATGGTGTAGTATTTGCATATAACCTACGCACATCCTCCCGTATACTTTAAATCATCTCTAGATTACTTATAATACCTAATACAATGTAAATCCTATGCAAATAGTTGTTTTACTGTAATGTTTAGGGAATATTGACAAGAAAAAAACTGTACATGTTCCTCTTGCTCACAGCACAAGTAGCGAACGAACGAGTCGCGAGGCGAACAATGACCAAACAATGAGTAAAACTTTTAATCATCTCCTGATTACAGAACTTATAACACCTAATACAGTGGAAATGCTACGTAAAAAGTTGTTACACTGTCTTGTTTATGGAATATTGACAAGAAAAAAAAACTGTACATGTTCCTCTCGCTCACAACACAAACAGTGAATGAATGAGACGCCGATTCTCCTGTGATCTTTACGTTCTTGAGGCTATAGCGCTTTACATAGCCAGCCAGCCTTACTAGCCTTAAACTCTTTTCTCTCACTCTCGTCAACTCCATCACAGTCGTGCTCATAGAGACTAAAAGCTTTTTCACGTATAATTTGGCCATCGATAGGGATATGCTTCTATGACATGTTCTCTAGCCACACACTTAATGCTTTCTCAGTCTTCGCAAGCACTTTATCACAGACCAGAGAAACCATTTTTGCCGTTGTAGGGGCCGCACTAACACTTCCACGAATTTCAGCTTCTTTCTGCTCTATTGTGCGGATGCTCGATTCGTTCTTACCAACCTTACGGCCCACTTCGGAAAGCAACATGCCACTTTTCAAAAGATCTAATATTTCTACTTTCTTGGTGAGAGAGAGCCCTTTACGCTCCCCTTAGCCTTTGAGGAATTGCTTTGACCACGTAATTGTTTTTTAGGAGCCATTTTTTCACAGGAACAAAGTAGCAAAAGAACGAGATGTGAGGTGAACAATGCTCGAGCAACAAATGCTGGAAGAGCACTTCCAGGTTTTCTCAATTCGCGGTTGGTTGAATTCGTGGATGCGGAACTTGCGAATAAGGAGGGCCGACTGTACCATGAATTTAAATTTTGAGTGTAAAATCTGCACAATGCTGAAAAAATAGTAGAAGTATAGATAAGGAGAATGAGCAAATAAATGGCAGATATGCTAAGCCCCTCCCTACCCCCTAACCCTCTCCTTTTCACAATCACTCAATGTCACCATCCCCCTTTACCCAGCCCCATTCACGTGTTCAACCTCTTTCACCCTTCTTGTCCCCTCCTACCATCCTACCCTATACTTTCTGTGAAAGAAGAAGACGTTTGCAAACTATTTGGAAAGCAGAACATTGGGAAAGCTGCAGGCCCTGATGGTGTTTCACCTGGTATTCTGAGGCACTTTGCAGACCAAGTAGCACCTGTCTTCACTGAGATATTTAACATCTCTTCAATGATGCACCGGCTAGTGGCATAGTGGCATCTGCGCTGGACTTCGGAGTGAGAGGTCCCAAGTTCGAATCCAGCCGGCTCCCTTGCACGCTCTCCATCTGTGCCTGGGTTGAGCAACTTGACCTCGTTAAAAAAAGCCTGGAGAGGGATGGGGTCTGCCAGGTTTTGGTCGCCCAAGACTGAATGAGCAATCACCAAAAAGATCGGTGCAAAAAGCTTGTTGTGATGGCACCCCCCGACGACTCCACCAGGAGTTAAGGGCACACACACACACAAGGGAGCAATGATGCAGGGCTCCGGACTGCTTTAAAGTTGCTACAAATGTTGCAGTTTCCAAGAAAGATCACTGGCCAGTCACTCTAACTTTGAAAACTTTTGAACTTCTGGTGCTGGTCTAGTCCATTACTGATCCTCTTCTTCACCCACTGCAGTTTGCTTATAGAGCAAATCACTCAGTTGAGGATGCAGTTAACTTGTCTCTTCATCACATTCTTCAACACTTGGACTCCCCCAACACCTATGTGGGAATCTTGTTTGTGGACTTGCACTCCACCTTCAACACTATTGTTCTGGAGTTGCTCCACAGCAAGCTCACGGATGATACGACTGTAGTTGGTCTCATCTCTAACAATGTTGTGACCTGCTCCCAAAGAGAAGTAGACTGTCTTGCAGCATAATGTGCTCGTAACAACTTGGAGCTGAATGCTATCAAGACAGTGGAAATGAGGATTGACCTCCCTACCTGCCCCCGCCCCCTGGAAATTAATGGTCAGACTGTGTCTGTGGTCGAGTCATTCAAGTTCCTGGGAACTACCATTACCAATTCATTGAAGTGGGACAAGCACATTATGCTCATTACTAGGAAAACCCAGCAGAGATTGGTCTTCCTACACCAGTTTAGGAAACTTAACATTTTAGGGCATATCCTGATTAATTTTTACCCAGCCATTATTGAAAGTGTTGTTATCACCTCTATCTCCATCACCGTTTGGTTTCTCACCACCTCCTCCCTCTCCAAGTCCAAGTTCAGTGAGTGGTCCACTCAGCAGAGAAGATCATTGGCTGTCAGTTGCCGACAGTAAATGCCAGTTACCTGTTCATCACCAGAGTGAAGCAAGGAACTGAAAAAATTACTCCTGACTCCATCCACCCTAGCAGTCACCTATCCTCCAAATTGCCATCAGGGAGACACCACAAGTCCATCATCATGAGGATTAAACATAATCTCCAAAGCTTCTTTCCTGTAGCTGTTCAGCTTCTCTACAAAACTCACTCAAGTGTAATACCCTAACTGTCCCTGCACAATATTTATTAAATAGTCTTTCCTGCTCACCTTATTCTGTTGATAATTTTTAAGTATGTTCATACATCCACATTTACTTAAGTCTAATTATTGACATTTGCACATGTGACCATTCTGCTAATTGTTGATTGCTCATGACTGTTTGCCCCTATTGTCTTCTAAGTTGTTGGTTGCTATTGTGTTCTATGTTTTTTGTGCTTGGCACTGAACTACAATCGATTCTGACTTGTTCTGCATATTGGCAATAAAATGATCCTGAAATGGAATATAGGGAAGGGCATGGTCTTACATTTTGGTAGAAGGAATAGTCATGGACTATTTGCTAAATGGAGAGAAAATTCAAAAATACTAGGTGCAAAGGGACATGGGAGTCCTTATGCAGGATTCCCTAAAGGTTAACTTGCAGGTTGAGTCAGTGGTGAGGAAGGCAAATGCAATGTTAGCAATCATTTTGAGAGGACTAGAATACAAAGCAAGGATGTATTGTTATGGCTTTTTAAGGCACTGGTCAGACCACAGTTGGAACATTGTGAGCAGTTTTGGGTCCCTGATCTAAGAAAAGATGTGCTAACATTGGAAAGGATGCAGAGGATGTTTATGAGAATTATTCTAAGAATGAAAGGGTTTACCTATGAGGAGCATTTGATGGCTCTGGTCCTATACTTGCTGGAGTTTAGAAGAATGAGGGCAGATCTCATTGAAACCTATTGAATATTGAAAGGCCTATACAAAGTCAATGTGGAGAATATGCTTCCAATAATGGGGGAGTCTAGGAGCAGAAGGCACAGCCTCAGAATAGAGGGATATCCATTTACAAGAGAGATGAGGAGGAATCTCTTTAGCCAGAGGGTGGTGAATTTGTGCAAGTTATTGGGTATATTTAAAGCAAAAGTTGATAGGTTCTTGATTAATCAGGGCATTGGAAAAAGGCAGGAGAATGGGGTTGAGAGAGATAATAAATCAGCCATGATGGAATGGCACAGCAGATTCAATGGGCTGAATTGCCTAATTCTGCTCCTATGTCTTATCATTTTATGGTATGTTAATATCAAATCAAATCAGATTTAATTATCATTCAACCATACAAGAATTCAGCCGAACGAAACAGCATTCCTCTGGGGCCAAGGTACAAAACATTCACAGCACATTCAAAATAGCAAAAAAAAAACATAGTCACACAAGAATCACATATATAGTCCACATCCCACAAATTGATGGTACAGTTTCCGGCAATCAAGACTGTCAGTCCACCGATCGAACACTGGAGAGCAACACTGACAGGATGGACAGTCTCTAACCGAGCAGAGACACCATGCTACATTACCTCCAGCGTCTCTTCACCTGGACTACAGCAGCAGGAAAGCCCACGGCTTGAGGCCTAGTCCTCACTGCAACTGAGGTTACACAGCTACCACACCGTCCGTCTCACTACCAAACAAAGGAAACATGTCTGTGGCATCTTACATTATCAATGTCCAACAGGGTCTTGCGATCACAAGAGAAACATCCAAGACAATCACTCACAGCTAAACTGCACGCTGCCTTCACCCAACAATATCTATGCCTTCAATTAGCAGCCTGCTACATGGTCTGTACCCAGGTCAACTCCACCAATCCGCCAGCCAGCTCCTACAACACCCTGGCTGGCTACTCTGAACAGCCAGCATCTCACTGATGTGGTAGACCTGCTGTATCCATAGTTCTTAGAGTCCAGTATAGTCTTATGATCATAAAAAACACATTTAATAAAGAAAAGAAGACCTTTGGTTGACACCCGAGAGGCCGTTCCCATCTTACCAGAATTTGAAAAGCCCTTTATGTTTGAGTATATAACAGAGTATTGATGGTATTTTATTGCTGTTAATTTGTAATCATGACTATTGCTGCAAATGTTCATATTCTCCATGTAATATACCTTTTATTAAGTATGTTACATTTCAATTACCTAAAAGCTCTCCAAGAGCATAACTGGATCTCTTTTGCTTTATACTGTGTTTAATTATCTTTATCTCACTCATTTTTTATGTGGGTCATTCAGTGTCTTGACACTGCTTTTGAAAATATTTTGCAGAATTTTGTTGAAGTCTTTTCATTTTTATTTCCAGCTCAGATGTACTTCTGCCTCCTCTTTCAAATGGTTAACTTTTCCCCCCACTTTTTATTAGTGATACAGCCTGACATAGTGTTGAAATCTCTGACAACAGTTTCATTGCAAATGAAAGGACAAGTCAAAAGCCATTAAGCAACAAATATGATTCTGGTAATTATGTAGACAATAATGAAAGAAAGAGCAAAGTAGAAGCACAGAGAAATAGTATTACAGATTTCTGTGTGTTATTAATATGCACCATCTGAACCACCATACTTATTAACTTTGTTGTGACAATAGTTCATTTAAAGAATGACACTTGAAAGAAGGGACTATCAGGTAGTTAATTCAGAAAGTGAGGTCAAATCAAAGGTATCAAATTAGCAAAAAAGGAGGATTACACCAACTTCCTCAATACCTCAATGAATGAAAATGTTGGGTGTGGTACACAGTGCATGAACTGACTGCTGCTTTTGTCTGAAATGGATTAACTCAATTTAAAGTCTGACTGCAATATTCAGTGTTGTTTGTGCAAGATTCAAATCAAAGTGATAAAGCTTTTATTATTCTGTTGAACTGCGGCCAAGTATCTGTATAATGAAATCATTGCAATCACTGAAAATCTAGTCAGAATATTGAAAGCTGTTCACATGCCTAGATCTGTCCAGGGATGTTGTGTGATAGTCCCTTCCATCGTGGTTGAACACTGCCTGTTCAAAAAGGTCTTTTTAAAGAAGGGAGGGACCCATTCCCCATAATCCCAACCTAACCAAAAAAAAAACAACAGCATCAAATAAAGATCCTGAAGCAGATGTGGTGAACCAGCTGAAAGAGATATATTCTTACCCAAGAGCCTTTTCTTGCGTTCCTAATCCAGCTAGTACACTGAAAGCCTTGTCTATCTCTTCTCCTTTCCTTCCACAAATATACCACCCCCTCCAACATATCATCACATGATTCCTGTGCATGCGATCTGATGAAAACCTCCACCAAGTCTTGCCAAGAACAACACTTGCTAGATAAACAATACTGGTGCAAGCATGATTTTTAATGCTAACCCTGGATTTGTGTGTTTGTGCCTGGTGTTTCCTTCCATCTCTGCCTCTTCTTGGTAGCTATGAAGAAAGTGTAAAAATTAACTTTAATCCAGTGCTTCTTCAAGTGCTACCTGAATGGCAACTGTGAAGTGATGTGACTAGTTGTCATGTGCTGTTATGAACTTTGCAATATATGAAAATCATGCATAAGGATCTGCTCTTTCAATTGATCTGCAATTGAGGTATCTGGACTGCGGGGTGTCTGATCCATGTAAATTCATGAAAGCTTGTAAAAGCCCTTTTTAAAAGTGATACTTAGATATCAATCTCAAGAGGCAAGAGATAAATGGATCAGGTTCTGTGCACTATGCAATGTCTCCTGTGTAAATTACTTCATAATTCCACTATACAAAAACTTGGAAGGTGTAGAGATTGATTGATGAAATGTACTCTGTAATATTGATCAAACTAGATCTACCATGCCTGATGCATCAGCCTTTACACCTTAGACAGAAATAGTAAAAGATAAGAATGGATTTTGGGAAAAAGAACTTACATGTCAATGATCACAGAAGAAACAAGATCATGTCTTTCTTAACTCATTAGTAAACGGGGAAAACAGAACAGTGAACAAAGGCTATTAGCAACTTACATGTGGAATATGACCATGTGGCCAAATATGTAACAACTCTTTTCTAACCCACTGCCCTAATCTTTCCCAGCAGCATTTATATTCTTCTAATTTAATGCTGGCTCTAACATCCAGAGATGCAATGGTCATTGCTTTAATTAGTTCCCCTGAAAAACATCCCATGCTCCAAGAACTTATTACATTAAAAGTCTCCAACATCATCTTCCACCTTCATGGTGTTACTTACAATTTTATTAATTTCACTATTAAAATTTTAAATCCATGTTATTAATTACTCACTAATCCAAACATCCTCTTTCAACTTTCTGCTACAAATCTTTAGTCCTGCCTTTCACACATTGCAAAGAGTAAGCCCTATGTAAGACCAGGATCCTAAATCAACAATTTAATAGTGGCATCCATAGCATAAAGCCTGGAAGCAACTCTGTCCCCTACAGTATTCTGCTCCCAACAGTGTTTCATAAGGCATTTTTAACCAGCACACTGAGCAAAGGTTTGTGTTGTAGTTATTTTAAAGCTGTTTCAACCCTATGTCACACAGCAGTCAAACTCCCGTGATTGGCATTTCAAACATATGGAATTCATCCGAAATTACTGTGACCCTGGTAATTCCTATTAGGGTCAGAGCTTGGACATCAGGCAAGCAGATGTCCCACCTCAGCACTCATACCCAAGAAAATGTTTGGACATAGAAAGAGAGGATGGCTGGTCATAAGCCCTTGAGCCTGCCCTTCCATTCATTTAAATCAAGGCTAATCTGCACCTCAATCCATTTATCCTCGCAAGTGGAACAAGTGCTACACCTATGTCTACACCTCCTCCCTCACCACCATTCAGGGCCCCAAACGGTCCTTCCAGGCAAGGTGACACTTCACCTGTAAGTCTGTTGGGGTCATATACTGTGTCTGGTACTCCTAGTGTGGCCTCCTGTGTATCGGTGAGTCCCAAAGGAAATTGGGAGATCGCTTCACCAAGCACCTACACTCCATCTGCCAGAAAAAGCAGAATCTTCTGGTGGCCACCCATTTTGATTCTACTTCACATTCCCATTCCAATCCATGGCCTCCTCTACTGGCGCGATGAGGCCACACACAGGTTGGAAGGACACACCTTATATTCCTTCCATGTAGCCTCCAACTTGAAGGCATGAACATCGATTTCTCGAACTTCAGGTAATGCCCCCCCTTCACCATTCCCCATCCCCTTTTCTCTCTCTCACCTCATCTCCTTGCCTGCCCATCGCCTCCCTCTGGTGCTCCTTCCCCTTGTCTTTCTTCCATGGCTTTCTGTCCTCTCCTGTTAGATTCTCCATACTCCAGAGCCCTGTATCTCTTTCACCAATCAACTTCCCAGCTCTTTATTTCACCTCTCCCCCTCCCGGTTTCACCTATCACCTTGTGCTTCTCCCTCCACCCTCCCCACCTTTTAACTCTACTCTTCATCTTTTTTTCCCTCCAGTCCTGCTGAAGGGTCTCGGCCAGAAATGTTGATTGTTTACTTTTTTCCGTAGATGCTGCCTAGCCAGCTGAATTCCTCCAGCATTTTGTGTGTATTACTCAATCCATTTGCTAGCCTTAGCTCTGTACATCTTGACATTCTTATTTGATGCAAATATGGAACCAGGAAATGGTTATTGAAACATTGCATTATATTATCATGGGTTATATCCATATTTTAACTCTCCAGGTAATCCTGTACCTGCAGCATGAGGAGGAAATATTCAAATCCTCATCTTCAACATCATTACCACCTGAGTAAAAACTTGGAGTGGCTCATTTCTTTAGATTCAGAATAGATGTTGTGTTTTTTTCAATAAAACATTTTTGCACTGATTAAAACTTAGGCAAAACTCATGATTATTAAGAACTCCCATCTATTTTTCAAAGTTCTAAGACCACACAATATAGATATTTTTGTTCCATCAGTGGGCAGATAAATGTCTTCCTCAGTGAAAATAAGCAAATAAGTTGTGGCTGGCCTCACAAACTTTCACATGCTCTTCCAAGTACGCCACACACATTTGAAATATCCTTCAAAGTTTGGCTTGTGATTTAAAATGACATTGTGAATATTGCAAAAGGAAAATGATTAGATTCAGTACTGTAACTCGTATCAAATTTTTAATATTCAGATTCAGATTCTTGAGCATTGGTAGTACAATATCTATTTAAATTAAGCTGACATATAAATCACTACTTAATTGTGGTACAGTTTGCACTGTCATGGTTAACTCTAATGGGGGACAAAAATTAAGTATTTTCGACTGAGGGAGTAAGCTGTTGACTGCGGGTTAAGGTAAATATTGGATTAAAAATCCAGATTCACTTCTAGAAAATGCCAATGTTTGAGCAATTAATTATTCTGACTGATTGCCTGGACACAGATGTTCCAAAAATGTTGTTAGAAAGAGGCTTCAATAAGATTGTTCTTACATCTTTGAAGTGTTTGGTCCCAAGTAATGAATAAAGCAATTCAGGTCAAAGCCATGGATCCTTATGAACTATCCATAACAAAAACAGAAAAGGTTGGAATACTCAGTGGGTCAGGAGGCATTTGGGGAAAAGGAAGAAGAGTTATTGTTTCAGTTCAGATGCCTTCCATCAGAATTCAAAATTGAGAAGTTAGTTTTCAGGAGCAGAGAATGTGGAGGAGGGAATGGGTAGAACAATAGGGGGAGACCAAATGAACCAATTTGTCTGTTGGAAAAACATGCTGCTTCTTTCTGTGTTATGTATTCCCAAGAGCAAAGAGCTGGGATATGCTCAGCAGGCCAAATGTACTATTACAGAAAGACAAGACCCCGAGTTGCATTCGTAGTACAATTTGGCCTGCTGAGCATATCCCAGCTCTTTGCCCTTGGGAATACATAACACAGAAAGAAGCTTAATTTATTGGCATGAATTTCACCTCAACCAAGCCATAGGAATGACTTTTTACTTCACATCCTTGGAGTGTAGCACAAAAGGGAAAGCTTCCATCTTTGGATGGGATGTAAAAACAAGATGCTGACACTTACTGAGGTAAAAAAGGATGCACCACGCTACCTGAGAAAAAAATTCTCTTAAACAGAGAAAGCTGAGATTTCCTAGTCCTCTGCCCATCATTATTAATGTTAAAGTTGAATCAGTTATTTAACTTGTAATTGGTAAGAACTTCCTATAAGGAAATGAAATACTATTCTGAACTTTATTGCAATTCTGACCATCTTGAAAAGATTCCTTGCAACTTGAAGACCTAATTTGGGACAGATAGTAGTCACTCTCTGCCTG